>NC_090926.1:1250000-1875000 GCF_040938575.1 Ambystoma mexicanum | reverse complement strand
ACTGAATGGGCAGCCTTGAGGTAGCAGGGAAGCTCCACTTGTTAACTTCACTGAAATACAGATCTGTGCCCCTTTCCAAGGTTACAGAGACATTAAAGAGTACTTGAATGGTTCAGGAAGGAACACAAGATAACAATTCCCAAGGTGTAAGACATATTTCTCTTAGATTAAGTAAGGAACAAACAGCCTTTGAATGCGAGGTGCCAATCAATTATAAGCTTAAAATCATACAAGGGACAGATTGACTAAGTCCCCAGTGGTTGAGAATGTAATACCGCTTGCGCTCAAATTAGCTAAAAGCTCAATAAATGCAGGGTAAAATGATTAAAAACATGGTCTTCTCACACATGACCTATAACTCGAAGACACTGTCTATTCACTAGTTCCAGACACTGATAGGCACCGGCATCGACTGCCCACAAATTCCCTGATCAGAGGCGCCTGGCAAGGCCAAGTACAAAGCTAAGCACCCTGGCTCATGGCCTAGGGCTAAGGGATGGTGTCTTCTTTAATTGAATGAAAACAGTCCATGGACCTTCTTCACCGGTCTCCTATTTTGGCTCATGTGTTGTTGATCTGTCAAGTGCTCAAGGTTGGTGAGGTAGATGCCAACCAATCGAAACTCTCAATGTTATGCCACCCAGTACATGTTGCACTGGACAATCACATTGTAGAGATGATGTCTTTTTACCTTTATCAATTTAGGGATGGTCCCAGGTGGAGCCACTAGATATACAATAACCAATTAGAAGACTAACCCATATCTAATGTCTATTCCCTTAACCAATCCCTCAACCCTGTAGGTTTTTGTAACCAAGATTGTAGTATAACATCAGTAGTGGCATGTTTTTTATTTATAATTTGTTGTTCTCTATGGCAACTTCTGAGAGCTCTTGAGACTTGTGAGCTTACTGCTGTCCCTGCTTTATGTGGATTGTTAATAATGCAGCTTTGCCATTTAGTCTATTTCCGTTTTTGGGTGCAGGAATTCCCAGCCTATCTGTCCCACTTAGACTGGGGCTTTCCAGTCTACCTTTAGACCTACATAAAAGCCAAAGCTATTGGCTTAACCAATGTGCGTTTTGTTAGAATCCAACTTGTATTCACATCATGCATAACAATAAAATGCACAGCTATTTCAAGCATCTCTAGTTGTATCATGTGACATACTGAGGGTGCCCTTGCTTTAAGTGACATATTGCCTACTGGATGCAAGCAAGACCCCACCTGGCACCAGGACGAGTGACACAAAAAAGCTGCCCGCCACCCCCACGCCCTTAAAGGCTATTGTTTGGACCAGGTGGCTCTTGTCTAAACTGCCAGCCCTCCGCCCTCCATCTGACCATGCCCTTTAATAGAGCCCTCACTCAATGGGGGTTATTCCGAGATTGGAGGCAGCCATGGTGCTATTACGACCCTGGAGGACACTGTAAATCCCCATTCAGTAAACTATTCCCCATTCCCATTTGAGCCCCCATAAGGCTCAATGGGAATGGGGAAAGTGCTAATAACAGTAGTGCAAACTGCGGTACAGTTATTAACTCCAAGGTCCCTTAATGGGACCCGCTAAGGATGTGTGGTCTGACCACACGTCCTTTGCGGTTTCCGCTAAGGGTCCTCGGAATTGGGCAGTAAGGGTTTACCGGCACCGGCATCCTTACCGGTGTCTGTTAACCCTTACCGCCCAACTCAGAATGACCCCCAATGTCTCATCCAACTTAAAGACAGGGCTCTCAAATTTCCGGCAGCCAAGTGTCAGAAGGCCATCCAGTCCTGTTCGTACTTGGAATTATGGTACTGAAAGATTTCCTAGATTTCAAATGTGGCAGAAAAAACTACAAGTCCCAGAATCCAAAAAGGAAAAACAGGATTGGATGGCCTTCTCACGCGTGTCTAAGGGACACGTGGGACACCTGCTTCAATCACTGAGGTGGGAATATGCCCCTTTGTCTCCCCTAGTTCCTACGCCCCTGGGGAAAGGGAGCCAGGCAGGGACAGGCCAGGGATAGGGTTAATGGAGTCAAATAAAGTGGAGGCCTGCATTCCAGTGCGAAGGGGCAGGTAGAGCACATCTGAGATCCGTGTGATAGCGCCCTCCCTTACTCACCTGCCACCAGTAGGAGCAGCAGAAGCACTTCATTCTTGGGTTCGTCTCGGCAGCTCGCGCCTAAAAGTTAGAAAATGCTACAGTTACTGAGGAGTTGGTGGGCAGGTCTTTATATATTATATATTTCAAATGGCCGAAACAAATTACACGGAAGTGGTGGTACCAGGCTCTACACAATTAATAAAAGCTCAACAACAAAAAAGTATAATGAAAAGTACCATTACTTTAGACATAGCCGAAATATTACATGGGCGATAAACAGCATGAATAAACGTGAATTCTTTCCACACTGGGTCAGTTGATTCCAGATGACAAAGCTTCTCCACAGGCAATTATAGAGTCATCCACTCAGAAACATATCTTTGCGTTTTACTTTAATGGTGATTTGTGCAGCATCGCCATGCAAAGGTGATCACTTCAGGAGGGCAAGGGAGGTGAAAGCACAAAGGGTGGATGGGAAAAAAACTGAGTTTTTTTCACAGGTAGAGAAATACCTGAAATTATCCCTGCAACATTGTATATAGTGCTTAGCTTACGCAAGACGATTGGTTAAGGGCGTGTCCACTAAAATAAGACATTTTAATCAGCACAGGGGTTATGACACCAGCCATTCGGGACGCAGGCTTTGTTTCCTGATTACAAGCTTCATTGGATATTGCTTGATGCCCCCCCCTCTGCCAGACCTCCATTTGTTGCTTTATCACTGGATCCCTGCCTCCCTCTTCCTTCCCACAACCTCACTTTCTGAGCTGCCCCACTCCCCGCCTACCCCTTTCCTACAATGAACACCCCCCCCCCAACGCCCCACCGCCCCTGCTCTAAAAAAAAGCACTTCCTTAGCTGTTCCATTCTGCCAACTGCCTTCTGCAGGCCGCCCCCTGAGTTGCCTCTTGCATCTGGCAGGGTCTAAAATACTTTTAAGGGTTATATATGAAAACTACCTTTTTGATAAACATCTTTATCAATACCACCTTCCAAATGAGGTTTAATCACCTCACACCTGCCAAGTGCCAACCTTCCTTAATGTTGTTTGCTAACCTGTTAACACTTTCTCCTTTGTTCAATATGTGTTTTGGTTTGAGGTCATAGAGAAAGGTGTTTTTCAGAAGGCGTTTTCCAAGGATCCCTTTTTAAGTCAAGTGTTCGCATGTTCCATAGTCATGGACCTTAAGTCAACAGTTTCCAGATCTTGATTTTCTTTGGTTATCAGGCTGGCGGTTCATTACGAGGGAGGTTCTGGGGACTAGGTAGTGGGCAAAAGAGTCTAAAAGATACTCTGCTCTGATATTCCAGTAGTCTTTGAGAGTCTTTAGAAACACAACATGTGCCCGCTCCCCCTGCAAGACCTGCTGAGGGGGCCCTGCCACTGCCCCCCACCCCCTTGCTGGGCATGGGCAGCATGGGGCCCCCTGGACTACGGGGCCCCGTTACGCCAGTGTCGCTAAGTGTTATAAGCGTCGCATGGTGACGTGGTCATCGGGGTGAAGGCTAAGCATCAGCCTTATTCAGAAGAAGTTGCTTGATGGTTTTCTTGTTCTCTCGAGGTTACAGGCTGCTGCAGTGATCGTGCGGGGACAGGTTTATGACTTGCCCTAGTTAGATTCCATGCTCAGTGTTAAATAAGGGAGGATCATTTTTAAAAGGTGACGGTAAGTTACAGCATTGAGTTGCAGGATACACGAAGATTGGGAGTCGAAGAGAAACCCAATGTTCTTTTGCATCATCAACGGGACTTGGTGGATTATCAAGGGACTTGCACCCTTTGAAAATGAGAAGGTTGAGTGAGCCCCCAGAAGTCGAATTTCGCCTATCCCACCACTTAGAGAAGAGTTCTGCAAACGTTGGCTCTCCTGATGATTTGAACTACACCACTCATCATGTCCTAGCCAGCATAGTTAATGGTGAGGGGTCATGTGAGTCGTCAAAAAATATCAGGAGAGCCCCAGGTTGCATACCATTGGTTCAGAGTGGTAGTTATTCGACATCCACAAGTGGATCAATGCCGAGATAAGGTCACATTTGATGTCATTTATTGGCATTCTGAACAATCTGTGGGTATGGATCGAAAGTAGGATGTGAATCTAGATCCCACGTCAGCAAGTGGGCTGTACATTAAAGAGCCACAGTGACAAAGCTAATCTTAAATGACCCCCCTAGTGACTCCCCAAGGAATCAAATACAATTGACCTCATCTTACTTGAATATTGTGTTCTTGGAAAAACAATAACCCCATTTAAGGTGTGGGGGATCCCTCCAAAGCCCATGGCGTGTAGTAGGCGGTAGAAGATAAATTACCACATTAAAAAATACACAATACGTACATTCCAGAAAACCTAAAATGTGAAGTATAATTAGACATATCTAAAAAGGAAAAACCATGCAAGAGAGGTCTGTATTATTAGTGAATTCTCTCTGTGGCAGAGGACAGAAAGAGGGCTTTGCAGTGAGTAGATTTTCATATGTAATGTATATGTTCTCCTGCACACCATATAACACTGAATCAGCTACCTGCACAAAACACTTTGAAATGATAATGTTTGAGATTCCAGGGCTACCCACTTCACGCAGATGTCTGATTTAAGAGTGAGAAAACAATGTTTCCTTAAAGTTCTTTGGGTGTACATGATTATTCTCCAGACAACAATAATGAACATAGTCACTACTTGGAAGGAGACGCGAAAGAGGAAAGCAGCCCCACTTTTGTACCTGGCTGTCAACAACTGCACTGCTTCTTATGTTCACTCTTTGCCAAAATAAAAACCAAAAACACTGCAGGACAGATTCTCAAAATCAAGCGCAAATACAAAAGCACAGAGAATGTGTCACATTTATTTGAGCATGTTTGAGAACTACGTAGGTCCCCTGCTGACCTGCACATCTCATTCGGGCTGGACAGCAGTGCAAAAGATACACTGTCCAGCCCCTTTGCATAGATTAGTGGCTGTAGCACACATCAACACTAATGTAACCCCCGGCCAGGGGGAATCAAAGAAAAGACCACCGGTGCGTGAAGTCACGCCTGGGATCCCAATAATGATAAAAGAAAAGTCAGATCCCGGTGGGAGAGCCTTGCCAGGGATCAGGAAATAAAAAAAAGATTAGAGTAAGCGACCCTCGTGTGTGTGCACGCGAGGGCCCCTTTACTCTGAAAAGAAAAAAAACAGTCACTGGCGCGAGCGGAGCAGAGCGCCAGTGACAGTTGGAGAAACCTTTCAACAGGGTTAGAGGGCCTTTATGATGGCGCTCCCCTTGTTAGGGGAGCGCTGTAAATATTGTTGCTGCTCCCAGGTGGCCACAAGACCCGGGCACATCCAATTACTGGCGCTCCCCATAGCTGGGGAACGCCTTAAATGTGTTTAAGCCCTCCCGGGGCTTTATTTAAAAAATAAGGGCCACCTTCCTTGTAGGTGGGCCAGGTTAAGTGCTGTGGGGTACCGTACCCCCCATGCTGCAAGTGAGTGCTGGGCTGCATCTTGCCAAGCAGCCCAGCCCAATTAAGACTTTGGGGGCCTCCATGCCTGCCGGCTGCTGTCTGCTGCTACTTGCTGCTGTCTGCTGCTGTCACCTGCCACAGAGGTGCATCCACACAAGAGCACAGAGAAGGAGAAACATTGAGACCAGCAGCAAGGACCTTGAGACAACCTGGCCAGGTTGTCTTGCAAGTAAGGTCTTTAGAAATAGTTTTAAAATGGTGCACTGTATAGACTTTGTATATTTTCTTAAGACATTTTATATTTTTAAATACTCTTTATATTTTTCATTACAAGTACACCGATCCAGACTTAACGCTGCCGGTATAACCATACCAGCACCGTTTCCACGACCGCCAAATTATGACCTGCGGACCCGGAAATAGCACCACCATAAACCGCCACCGCAGAGTGTAAGCACCCGTAAACTTCGCCTGCATGGAAACCCCTCTGTTACCGGCCATACGAAACACTGCGAGCATCACAAGTAGCATGGACATGGAAACACCACCACAAAAATGGTGCTAAAATCGTGACCACGGTGGCGGTACTGCCGCCACTGCGAACATGACGTTAAACAGTGCCTGGTGACCTGAATCAGGGCACAGGTGCACCAAATCAGCCCAGCTGGACCCAGCAGGCCACTGGGAGCCTACAAAAGGGCCACACCCAGGCCAATTCACAACTGAACCATGCAGGCAGCAGCTCTAGTAGCATTGGGACTGGGCCTACTCAACCAACAGGCAGCACTGCACATGATGGCAGTAATGGTGCAGAGGAGGAGGCGGAGGCGTAGGAGGGGCAGGTGGCAACCAGCTAAACCTGCACCCATGGCAGACCCCATTGTCCAGCCGGCACCACCCCGCAGGCAGCCTACAATACCAAGCATCGGGGCCTCACCCTGGAACTTTACCCCAGGACAGATCCACACATTATACCGGCTGGACCGTCCAACAATCCTGTACATCACCACCATGATAGAGGACGACATCAGCAGCCACATAGACACCCCCATTGCCCCCCCCCCTGAAGGTTGTGTCTGTACTGCATTTACTTGGCACCGGTACCTATCAACACACAGTTGGTGAGCTGCACGGCATATCACAACCCTGTTTCTCTGAAATCCTGGTACAGGTACTGGATGTCCTGTTGCGCCATGTGTCTGAACAGATTGCCCTACCCAGTACCCTTCCCCAGGTCATTGCCACCAAGTTGGCCTTCCATACCTTTGCAGGCATGCCAAATTGCATAGGTGCAGTCGACTGTACCCACATCGAGCTGACAGTACCACGTGCAATCGAGATGGTGTTCCGCAATAGGAAACAGTACCACTCACTGAATGTACAGATGGTATGTGATGCCACATAAGTGATAACACATTGCTGTGCACGTTTCCCGGGCTCAACACATGACTCAATGGTACTGCAGAATTCCTCATTGCCACGGGACATGGAATGCTATGCTGGACAAAGCACATAGCTATTGGGTGAGTACAGCTACCAATGCATCGGCCCTGTGGAAGGGATGTGGGTGTGTGTCCAGGGCAATGAGCAATGTGAGTGGGCTGCTGCGACTGCACATGCATCACCCCCCGCCCATTAACTGAATAGACAGCACAACCCAAACATCACAAAGCAACACATGACAGGTGGCCACAGTGTGCCCGTACACACCCTGCCACATGACACACACAGCCTATACTTCTCCTGGCACATACACCTAGAGCCACCGCATACCCCCACCCACAATATGTAGCACTGCCCTCCCAATGCACATGATGCCTGCACATGAGACATCCTGCATCGACTACATCATCACAGTCGACTGATTGACTCTGCCATGTGTGCACATCACTGCACAATGCCATACTTACCAGCCAATGTCACCCGCAGGGCAAAGTACACATGCACACCAATGCGTTGGTCAATGTCCAGTTGCCAAGTCCACTACAATGATCAAAGAATGGAAATCACCCACCGGTCCAACAACTGCATGCCACATATGCATGAATGAACAATGACACAAGATTGCACTGCATATGATGAAGACGTGATACAACAAACACTGACATGTCCCCCACATCTACATCCCATGTACGGAGGCCAAGGAACAGGCATGAAGAGGCGTACAACAGGGCACAAGTCCGCACAAGTGGCACGATTGAGAGGACATATGGACTACTGAAGGCCCGGTTCCGCTGTTTGAGCAGATCTGGCGGAATCACTGCTGTACAGCCCAGTGAAGACGGGTAAAATTACGCTTGTTTTTGCCATGCTGCACAATCTGTGCTTGCGCAGGAACATTCCGATGCCCCCAGACGCAGATGATGAAGATGGGGATGGAGATGGAGATGGAGACGGGGATGGGGATGGGATGGCTCAACCTCCTCCTTGGGGGTCCACTAGATGGCCAACGAGCACGGGATGCACTGATTCGCATTTACTTTTGAGAGACTGCACATTCACAGCATTGCATGGATATGGCGATGCCAGTAAATAAATTGCTGTACTGCAAATGAAATGATGGATGTCCACTCATGAATGTGTTTTTTCAAATGATGATATATTCATGACATTACAACAGGGATGGAGGTGCAATGGTTAGGGAAGCTGTACATCCGTGCCCACCCACCACCCAAACGTACCCACCCCCAACCAGGCCCCAATACACAAACCCCCTAATGGACCTCTCCCACCACCCAAATGTACCCACCCCCAACCAGGCTCCAATACACAAACCCCCTAATGGACCTCTCCCAGCATCCAAATGTACCCACCCCCAACCAGGCCCCAATACACAAACCCCCTAATGGACCTCCGCCACCACCTAAACATACCACCCCCAACTAGGCCCCAATACACAAACCCCCTAATGGACCGCTCCCACCAAGCAAACGTACCCACCCCCTCACACCCTTCTAGTCCCCATGTGTCCTGCGGTGCCTGACACACATGCCATCATTTCCAAGTGCGCTTCGGCGCTTGTGCATCCTTGCCCGAGGGCCCTGTTAGCCGACTCGAGCCCCTCCGTGGACTGGTAGAGGTGGAGCTGGATGGGGTGGTAGTAGTAGATGGCACTGAAGCTGGGATTGTTGGCAAATGTGCAAGATGTGCCTGTTGGCCAATCAACATGGACTCAACAATCCTCGAAGTGTTGTCATTGCCCTCCCGCACATGGCGTGCCAGGGTCACTATTGTGCTGGTGAAGCGTCCAATGGACCTTGAGAGTCGACGTACGGATGTGCTGTAGCACTCCCTCTGCAGCCTGGATTCCTCAAGCTGTCTTTCCACCAGCCGGGTTAGGGTAGCCTGCTGCTCCTCCATCCGCTGCATGTGGGAATTGAGCTCAGCCATTGAGGGGGTAAATGACCTCATCGGACTGTGGAGTGATGTGGGGCCGAACTCCCGCTCATGGAATGATGCCAAGTCATCCAGGGTGGGCACCTCCGCCTGTGAACCTGTATCAGACTGCAGTGCCGGGGCACTGTTGTCGCTACATGCTGCCTCCTCTGCAGTGCAGATACTTTCTGTGGTGGGTTGTATAGGCATGATGGGTGCCTGTGGCACCTGTGTTGCATCAGGCAGCGTGGAGATGTTGGTGATGGTGGCCGGCACATGTGTAGCAGATGCTACTGGGGGCAGAGATGCAGAAATGCGGGCAGCATCCTCCTGGGCAGGGGCGCTGGCTTGCACGCGTGCAGGAGCTGATTGCCTGGGCAGTTGTGCAGTGTCACTGTCACTTGATATGGCTGTGGGGACACAGAGGGCATGCAATTAGTTGTGTGGTGGTGCCTGATGAGTTCATCACATGCATCAGACAGGTTGATCAGTTAACAGTAGCATTTACATGCATATGCTTGTCGACGGACATGTATTGTAGTGATGTGGATAGTCATCTGGATCATGATTGTGTCCTTTGGCCCACTCATGCACTGGCTGGGGAGGGGGTCGTTAATGGGTCCTTTGGGCCACTCATGCACTGGCTGGGGGGGTTGTTAATGGGACCTTTGGGCCACTCATGCACTGGCTGGGGGGGTTGTTAATGGGTCCTTTGGGCCACTCATGCACTGGCTGAGGGGGGTTGTTAATGGGTCCTCCGGGCCACTCCTGGTCTCAACATGTACTCATATGGCATTCATATTTGCCCACTTACCAGCATCTGCAGGTGGGCTCACTCCTGCCTCAGCATCCCCGATCCCATGGAAGCCCTCAAGGTGGAGGACAATGCTGCAGCGCTCCTTCCATGTTTGCAGCCTCAGTGGGGAAGGGGGCCCTCCACCTGTTCCACTGCTGCATTGGCGGTGTGTGGAGATCAGGTTCCGCACCCTCAGCCTGAGATCGTCCCACCTCTTGTGGCAGTCCTTGATGCTCCTCACAGTCACGCCCACAGCAGTGCACTTGCGTGCTGCTTCCGCCCACACTTCTTTCCTGCGCTGCTGTATAGCACGCCGTTCATCAGCACTGAACAGCATCTCAGCATGCTGCACTATATGGTCCACCAAAACTGTTAGCTCCGCCTCACTAAAGCGCTGTTTGTGTTGCCTCTGGGTTGGAATCCTGGCAGACATGCTGGTGGTACTTTTTGGCTTCTCACTGTGTGGAATCTGCTTGTGCTGACTCTGGATGGCAATGGATTGGGCTTTATATGATGGCCGCCTCTCTGTTTCGGGTTTTGGCGATCATGGTATTTCCGCTTCCGGGTCCGTGTCGACGGCGGCGGACATGGTTTTTACGCCACTTGTGGCGCTGCTATGTCCATTTTCGTGGGTGTTTCCCTGGCGACGATTACACCGTTTCCATGTCCGTGTAGTGCACGTGACCGGCAGCACGTAATCGGCCGGTCTTTCCGCAACCTTGCGGACGTGGAGACTTTATTACCGCCGCCGCGGAATCACTGCATTCCGGACCGGAAAAGTTGTAATGAGGCCCAATGTCATGACTCTTAGTTTGAGGGTCATCTAGGTTATGGAAAGACTCTCAAGCTCTTACGACGAGAATGTTTGTGGGTGGGGCGGTAAGAAGATATGTTGATTTTTGTCTGAACGTTTGAGACTTGTGTACGTGTCAAAACAGAGAACAGAAAAGCAGCAAGTCTTCTGGTTCCATTAACGATTCCTCAGTGCCCTTGGCAAACAGTCTCCATGGATTACATTGTGGATTTTCCTGAGGTCAAGGGGTGTGCGAGCATACTAGAGATAGTGGATATCCAAACCAAAATGGGTCATTTCATGCAAATTAAGACGGCTGCAATAGCCATTTTTTAGAACAGGTTTTTTGCAGAATATAGTTCGACCCCATGGTTTGCCTAGCCAAGTAATCTCAGACAGGGCAACCCAATTTTTTTCTAAGGTCTGGCAAGTCTTCTGTAAGGAGCTGGGAATAGACATTAAATTGACCATGAGTTATCACCCTGAAGCCAATGGACAGACTCAGAGGATTAATCAAGAACTAGAAAAATATTTGCGGTGCTATTTGATGTCAGGGAGGGCTGGGGAGATTTAATATGGCTGGTTAATTCTGTTATAACAACACTGCAAATAATTCCACCTCCATGTCACTGTTTTTTTTTAAATCAGGGGTTTCATCCTCGTTTTGTTCGAGAGGTGAATTTCGATGAGGTTCAGGTCCCTGATGTGAAGAGTAGACATAAGGTCATGAGAGAGAATTTGAAAAAGCTGTAGAAGCTTTACAAAGGAGCAAGGTAGATTATAAGAAACGTGCTGATTTAAGGTGCATGTGAGCACTGAGTTACAAGGTAGGAGATTCAGTTTGGTTATCTACAAGAAATATCGCCTTGAAAGGGAGGAATAAATTCAGCCCTTGATTCATTGACCTCTTCGAAATTGAAAGAGTAATGTCTCCAGTGACTGTGAAATTGAGACTGCCAAATAGTTTGAAGATTCACCCAACATTCCATGTTAATCTCTTGAAGCTTACTGCGGGTCGCCTCAGAACTCACCAGTAAAAATTACAAAAGTGGTCCAAAAAGGAATGTACTCCAGGCAAGAAGTAACACAATTTATTCTGGGCTCAGATACAGCTGGTAAAGCAAAATTCAAACAGAAATCAGAACAGAACTGCATGAAAAGCTCTATCAAAGATAAGCCCCAGAAAACTAAAGCTTTTATAATCATACAATCTAATTAGCATCAATTCATATTGCAACATTAGGATAGTCTTCTATGTGAAGCTGATTGGCGAAGTTGCATAGTTACCCTATAGCAGGACATACATTGGGCCTCATTCCGACCCTGGCGTTAACCAAGGCGCTATTAGCACCTTGGTTGATGCCGTTATTTTTCCGACTCCGCCATGGTGAATGGCGGAATTACCGCCCCATTCCAAGGTTGGCGGGGACGGTAATTCCCCATTCACCATGGGCCCTTCCCCATTCCCATTTTTGGCCCATAGGGCTCAATGGGAATGGGGAAGGCGCTAATTACGGCACCGTAATTTACGGTGCCGTAATTAGCTCCTAGGTCCCTTTGCGGGTTGGTTTTTTAACGCCTGCAAAAAGCAGGTGTTAAGTACCAACCCGCAAAGGGAACTCGGAATAGGGCGGTAAGGGTTTAACGCCACCGGTCTCGTTACCAGTGACCGTTAACCCTTACCGCCCTACTCGGAATGACCCCCATTATCTTGAAATGATTGGGTCCTGCAAACCTTTCCACACCATTGATGGCCCCTACTGTGATTTCACAGTCCAGCCATTCGGTTCCCACATCATAGTGCCAAAACATGGAGACATTTGAGATGACCAGTGGATCTTTATTCATCTGCCCCAGTCATATCCATCTGTTTCTCATGGGAACACAACCGATCATGACACTACAAGAGCCTTGAACTGTTGACAAGTTACCAGTGTAATGTTGCATCCTAGGAACTCTTCAGACTACTTCACAGGCTGAGATGCGCTAAGGGGAAATTTGAAACCACCATAGGACACTTTGAAACCATCAGCAGACCCATTTCATAAACTAATATGCCGAATTATAAAATGTTTGTGCATTCTCTGCATTCCCTAGCACCCATGAGCTTCGCTTCCTGGCCTCTAAAGTATCACAGGCTGCTCATCTCTTGCAACATGATCCTGGGGACGTGCAGTTTGCAATGTGCAGCCAGCTTCTATGGCTGCTATGCAAATTGATAAAATATGAATTCATTTCTAATGAAAGCAATCTCCAAGGCCTACGTACAGTGCCTGGGTCTAATGTTACCCTTACATACTTACCTGTAATTCAATCTATACTACCTATAGGTTATTCATCTAAATACAATGTGTTGGGGTCAGCCTGGTGTATAGATAGGACTGTGTGGCTATCAACAAAGGCCCCTCCATTTAGTAGGCTAATCCCACAGCTGATAAATGCATGCCTCTTTACCACAAAGCCATGTATAAAAGAAACTAGATTGCAGTGACTCCAGGCCCAGTGGCTATGGAGGGACTGGGAGAAGAGTATGAAGTGCAGGCGATCTTGGATTCTAGGGTGGCTCTTGGGAAACCGCAATATTTAGTAGATGGAAGGGTTATGGACCAGAAGACAGATCCTGGGAAGTTGCTGAGGTTGTAGTAGATTAGTCAGAGGCCACAAAGCTAGGCCCTGGGACAGGGCCGCATGGGGGTGGTACTGTCAGGGTTCAGCAGGGAAAATACCCCAAAAGGTGGGTTAGAGAGGTACACAGAGTAGGGGCGTGTTTGGTGCACAAGAGGCTTGGCTGGTGTTAGTGGAGACATGTGTGAATGAGAAGCGTCTGAGAACTCAGATTTCATCAGGAAGCTGGAACTGTCCCATTTCAAGTTGTTGGAAACACTTCGCAAAATTGATTGGTGGATGGACTGTGGCCTTCTGTAATGGCTTGGCAGGCGAAGAACGATAGTCTGGAGGGTTGCCCAGAGCAATGCCAGTGCTTAAGATTCATTCTAAACCTTCCAGCCATCACCTCTTTGTTTTTGCTTTGCTCTGAGCCAGTCAGTTATTTTATTAAAACAGATAATTTCAAACTTTTCTGGAACGTATGCTATGAGTCCTATTTTCAAGATTTTTTATTTTCTGGAAAATAATGATCAATCTGATGCTTTGTTGCTCTGAGTAAGTGAGACATTTGAATTTAACAGATGAATTGTGGAAAGAATATGATAATATGTATTGATTTGGCAAGTTTATTTGTTTATTTGTAGTTGGTTTATTTATTATGTTTTTGAGAACGTGTGTCAAATCTATGTTTGTAATTATTACTCAATGAAGAACATTTTAAGTATCTTTTTTCTCTATTTTAAAGGGCATGCGGAATCATTAGAAATGTTGTGATTGGGACCCATAATACATTGACAAGGAGCACTGTACCTTTGAAATACGTATTGGTCAGTGTTACAACTATTTGAAATGAGTTAAATAGAGCAAAAAAGAAAATAAACTTGCTTTAACTAAGTATCGGGCTGTGCAGTTTTTAAATCTCTTTTGGGTCTGGCTGGTGCATTCTGTTTTATGGATCTTTCTGCACTCTTTAAGAAAACATGCAGCGGGAAGGAGACATTCATTCCTCTGTACAAGAGCGAGGCACGGTAGCTTGCATCTTATCCAACTCTTTTAGTTACCATCCATAAACAGATGTACAGGTAGAGTGTGCCAATCAAGAGCTAGAGAAGTGCATGAAGTGCTATCTGAAACTAGGGATGAGTTGGGTATATTTTATGTTGTTACCCGAATTCAGTTATAACAACACTTCAAAGGTTTCAGTTTCTGGTTCACCATTTTATTCTAACCAGGGTTATCACCCGAGGGTTTTACAAAAAGACAGAGGCCCTCATTCCGAGCTAGGAGGTAAGTACAGGTACTTTCCGGCATGGTGGAAAGTACGACACCGGCCTGGTGACAGACCGCTAATTGCGGCCGATTACGACCCCGCGGACATGCGCTTTTCGCCATGCCGGAAAAGTACCTAGCGCCATGCCGCTAAATGACCCGCAAAACCCCCTACCGGCATGCTGCGACACATACATTACAACACCGCCTTGGAAGCAGCAGCGTCTGTAAATAACGGTGACCGTAATTTATGGATCCCGTAAATTACGGTCACCGCAAAACAACGGAACCGGAAATTTCGTCATCGCAAAGGAATGGGAAGGAGCGCAGCAGCCATCTTTAAAAACACAATCCATTGCCATCCTCTTCAGGCAGCACCCTTGGGAGCAATCCGAAGTTCGTGAAAGGACCACACACCCCGGACCAATGCCTAAAGCCCCAAAGAAGTCTGAGGACCGGCTCCGCAAGAGGAGATTCAGCCCAGAAGAGCTGCAGGCAATGGTTGACTACCTCGCGGAGCACGCAGATGTTGTTTTCAGCTCCAACATGCGGCGAGAGTCAATAATCCGCAAGAAAAACATCTGGGTACAAACCGCCCAAAGGGTGAGTGCAGTAGGCATCACCCCCCGCACTCCCAAGGACTGCCGCAACCGGTGGGATGATTTGCGGATGTGGGTGCGGAGCCTCCTCTCCGCCAACCGGAGTAAGGCAATGCAGACTGGAGGGGGCCCAAGTTCCGTATTGAGACTGGAGCCATGGGAGGAGACATGCGCTTCACTGATCGGGACGGAATCAATTGAGGGCGTCGGCGATATGGAGTGCGGGGCTACGTCATCTGGCGATGGAGGTGAGTTTCCAAAGTCAACACTGCCAAATGCATTTACATGATGTATAGTCCCCCAAGGCCCGTCAAAGGCACCTTCTCATGCTGCCTTCCCCCAATCCAAATAATGCAGAGCCAACTGCCACGCATTCAAGGGCCAAGTGCAAGTACATAACGCACATCACTAATTTGCACATACCATCATGCACACTGTGCTGCAGGTTCGGCAGTGTGTGAGCCAGACTGCACAATACCAGGGCAGGATGAGTCAGTCCGACACCTGCGTGCTGTTGCTACACCCATAAGGCCACAAACCCCAAATGACTGAAATGTGAATGCAGCCATCAATGCTATTAGGGCATCATACAATCACTCATGTTGTCCCTCTCTTCTACCCCCACAGGCACTGATCATGACAGCAGCAAGCCCCAGACAAGCCGTCCAACCACCTCCATGGGCAGTGCCAGGGTCTGCCGCATTCCAGCCCGGACCAAAACACCCACCCCGGCTCCCGAAAGGTCAGTGGAGGATGCACCACCCCAATCCCTCCCTGCATCGGCGCCTGCCACAATGGCCACCCCAACGTCGGCAGAGTCTAGTATTGCTGGGGAGGTGGCAGCTATGGGCCCCCAGGAGAATGTGGACAGTCCTTTATCCATATGTGGGGCGTGCGAGGAGGAGTTTTATCCCACAGTCCACACCCCGGAGCCCAGCAATGTCCCCCTGGCATCATGCAGTGACTCTGGGGATCCTGAAACACCTGGCCGTAGTGCTCCAACAGACACACAGGGATACGATGATCGTGGCCCAAGTTCACCAGTCCAGTCCATGCCAGAGCACGTAGGGCCAAGTCACTCCAGTGATGAACACCCATCATTTGATACACGTTGTGCAACTCAGCTGACTGATCTCATCACTGTGTTCATGGAGGACAACCGCCAGGCCAGGGTGGAATGGCTAAATGAACTCCGGGAAACGCGTCAGGCAGTCACTGAGAGCACTAACAGGTTGTGTGACGTCCTAGGACGCATAGCTGATGCCCTTGAGGCTGCACATTCAAATCCACAGCATCAGCAGGAGGACACGACCACATCCACTCGTGACACACCGGCAAGTCCTCCGCGACGCACTCTGCGTTCAATGAGGCGCCGGGACATGCCTCCGCCGGGCCCCGGGAGCATGCATTAGTACTGTTGTGGAGTTGGGGGGGAGTGAGGAGGGGGGTGAGGGTTTGTTGTGGAGTTGGGGGGAGGTGGGAGGGTGGTGAGGGTTTGTTGTGGAGTTGGGGGAGAGGGGGGAGGGGGTGAGGGTTTGTTGTGGAGTTGGGGGGGAGGGTTTGTTGTGGAGTTGGGGAGGAGTGGGAGGGGGGAGGGTTTGTTGTGGAGTTGGGGGAGAGGGGGACGGGGGGAGGGTTTGTTGTGGAGTTGGGGGGAGGTGGTTGGGCGGGTGGAGGGATGGAGGGATCATCCATTCAAAATTTAAATACACCTTTGGAGTTGCAAAGTTTAACCTGTGTGGACATTCATCATTCAGCATGTGTATCATGACGTCTGACAGTGCATGGTCTACAAGTATACAAACACCCAGGGCCCTGTGTGCTCATATAATGCTGGCCTCTGCTGTCTTGAGTTTTGGTGATTATGTCCAAACGTTGTTAGCCACACGACATGTCCCTCCCATGCACCGCCTCCATGATGCTGTCTTGCCCCTTCCTCCTCCTCCTTCACTCAATCTTCATCTGGTACTAGCAGTCCCATGTCAGGGGACAGAGCCACATTCCAAGGGATGCACAATTTGTTGAGCTGTACACATGACATGGGGGTCTTGGACACCACATTGCAGTAGATGGGTCCCCCACCAGTCCAGCTTCGGCAACTCATATGTGCCTTATGCAAGCCAGGTGGCTGCTTCATCTCCACGTATGCACGGGTATGGCCATTATAATAGGGCTCCCTGGCTTGGTCTGTGGGTTTCTGACAGGGGTCCGGTACCATGGTGTCAAGGGACAGCCGCCAACACCTGCATGTGTAGCCAGCCAATTTAGGTAAGTGTCTGGACTGTCATGTAGGAGAACTGTTCTTGTTTGTCTTGCTTTCCGTCTGCACGTTGGGGGAATGGTATTGCTTGCGGTTGTGATCCGCCACATGCATGCCATGCAGGTCAACCTAATCCACGTGGGTGCTGTCAGGGGCACCCATGTCATTTGGCATGCCTGCCAATGCATGGGGGCCAACTTTTGTGTCGTATATCTCCTGGGTAGTCCTTGTTAGGGATTTGTAGCCCCTTGTGTGCCTGAGGAGGTGCTCTAGCACTTCGTTCTGCGTCCGTGTACTGGACAGTTGTGACATGCCATGCATGGGTCCAACTGTGTGCTGATAGGTGGCTGTGGCATGGGTGTGGGGCACAGGTACCACCTTCAATTGTGCCGGGAGAGCGGCGTGTATTTGTATGCTGCTCACTTATCTAGTAATTCCGCCACCAAATTATGGTGGTGAGGCTGTCACATTCTAGCGGGTAGGGGGTGTGTGTCTGCTCAGGGGTTTCCTTGAGGAACAGGACCTGCTGCGTGGGAATGGGGGCTGCTGGGGTGGTGGCGGAGGCTGCACTGGTGCTGCATGCTGGGCCTGTCTCCCCCTCCTTCTTGCCCTGTGTCTCCTCAGTTGGGAGGCCTGGTGTTTTTGGTGTAGTTCTAGTGGTTGTGACATTGCTGGCAGGGCAAGTATGTAGCACACGTAAATAATGGCCTCATGTGCTGCTACCACTATTGGTCTTTTCTTGGTGTGGGAGGGGGTGTGGTGTGTGGGTGTGATCCTTTTGTGCTGTGGCACACTCCATTGCCTCCACCTGTGCTGATTGTGTGCACCTGTGGCTCTGTGGACCACTGCTCAGGGTTCTTTACTCCTTCTCTGAGATGCCTGTGTGTACTCCATGCCTGTAAGATACTTTACGGCCTTAATGAGGCCGTTATTTACGTGTGCTCCATACTTGTGATCAGCTCCGGTTTACGCCATGCCGCTAATTTCGGCATGGTGGGGCGCGTGCGCGACCCAAGACCGGTATTTACAGCATCGTAGATTACGGTGCAGTAAATAGCGGTCTGACTGGTTGGAATGGCCCGTAGCGGTAAGCGATGCCGGTAATCCTTTAACGGCATCGTTTTTCCCTTTACTCCAACCTTGGAATGAGGCCCAGAGACATCTACAAACCTGGGTACGGAAAACCACTTGCAGTTAATGAGGGAGACCCTACAAAGAGCAACAGCAGATTTGCTGCAAAGTGAGAGCAAATGCAGGACGTTTACAAATAAGAAGCATTTAGAGTCTCCTAAGTGTGTTGTGGGTCATGTATTGTGGGTGATAGGGTTTGTTTTTACCACTAAACAGCTACGCCTTAAGGAGAGTAATAAATGAAATCTTAATTCTGCAGGACCTTTTGTAGTGGAAAAAGTCCTAAATCCAGCATCAGTGAGGTTGAGTTTGATATATTTAGCGCTCCATATGAGTATGCTTAAGACAGTAGCCCAGAGACCAGGATTTATAATGTTCCATAGCCAGATATGGAATAGGGTTGGATGGCTATGCAATTTAGTTCTCTATTCCAGATTACGCAGGGCATGCATGTTGCAATACATGATTGATTGGAAGGGATATAGTCCAGAGGAATAATCTTGGGAACCACTTCAAAAGGTGCTTGCCCCCAAAGCTACAGTTTCGTCAGTGGCAACCTTCTAAACGTGGCAAGGGACAAGGACCTGAAGTCAAAGGGCCTCATTACACGGACGGCAGTGGACCAAGATGCTATTAGCACCTTGGTCCATGGCGGTAAAATACCGGCACCGCCTTGGTGGAAAGGGGAATTACCGCCCTATTCCAAGGTTGGTGGGGCGGTAATTCCCCCTTCCCCCATTGCCCTTCCCCATTCCCATTTTTGCCCCATAGGGCATAATGGAAATGAGGAAGGTGCTAATTACGGCACCGCAAATTGCGGTACCGTAATTAGCTCCCTGGTCCCTTTGCTGGTGGGTTTTTAACGCCTGCAAAAAGCAGGCGTTAAATTCTCCAACCCGCAAAGGGACCTCGTAGTAAGGCGGTAAGGATTTACCGGTACCGGTAAAATACTGGTACCGGTAAACCCTTACCGCCTACCGTGTAATGAGGCCCAAAGTAATATCAGGATGCTTGAGGAACTTGAGTCTTAGGGCCTCATTACGAGGTAGGAGGTAGCCATGGTGCTCTTAGCACCATGGCTACCCCCTTACCACATTCCGGGTCCGGGTTCTCGAAATAGGGACTTACCAGGTCATTCCAACCTTGGAGGGCTCAATGGGAATGGGGATGGAGCTAATAACGGGCCCGCTAATAGCGGACCCGTTATTAGCTCCCTGGTCCCTTAGCGGCTCCCGCTAAGGGACCTTGGAATACGGAGGTAAGGGGTTTCCGGCACCAGCACCCTTACCGGTGCCGGTAACCCTTTACCTCCAACCTCGTAATGAGGCCCTTAGAGTTATTGGTTTCTAATAGCATAGATGCAAGTTCATATTATTTTATTTTTTGGTGTATAGGAATGTAGGCCGAAGTTCAGTGGGGGTTTTTAGTTCTTTTGTACATTCTTATGTACATTTTTTCTGGCAGCATTTAGCACACTTGAGCAATAACCTGTAGTCCAGACAGATTGGACTGAGCATTTTCCTTAATATATATTTCAGTATCAGGACCACATTCAAGATAGCAGCACCCTTTGAGTGACTCGCAGGATTGGCACCAGGAATGTATGCCATATTATCCATTAGGCCAAGTAGGCACCGGCCTATGGGCCCCAATCCTTTTACAGACCTCGGGACAATGGATTAAAAGAAGAAAGAGGTCCAGAGGTCATGGGAAAGAAATACGTACAGCAGAGGGAACACAGGTGGAATACATGGTATGAAAGAAAAGTAGGGGTGCAAAGTGAGTAATGGGATGACAAGGAAACACAGGGCAGGAAATTAGGGAATAGAAGTCAGGCGAGAGTTGAAATACAGAAAATAAAGAGGGCGGGGAGTGGGACAATCAGGAACTTGGTGAAGCTAAATGGGAAATAGACTCATAGAGGTGGGAGGAAAATGAAGAAAATATTTTAGGAGAATGAGGGTCTCGAAGGAGGTGACTAAGAAATGTAGCGAGTTAGAGTTGTGATATAGAAACTGTGAAGAATGCAGTTGAGTGTCTGACAATGAGCGAGAAAGGTGAACATCCCACGACTGAGATCCAGGTGAGACACAGGCCTGGAGAGAAAGAAAGTTGTTTCAATGTTGCTTATCTGTGTTATGCTAATTTGTCCTTAGAGTGAAATACACCAACTTTAAATCTTCAGACAAGTTTGTTTTCTGAGTGGGTGCTACAATAAACAGCCAGCGCTCACCCACTCACTGCGCCAACAATCAAGCATAAGCCAACCCTTAGAGTTGATGACCCTCGCTTTCATGGATATTAGAAATGAGTGCAAAGGCATCACAGGCTGGAGAGTGAACCCCCTTCAGAACAGTCCATTATGAAACATAGTATGAAAAGAGCACATACCTGGATGCGTAGGTTTGATCGAGCTAGGCGCGTTTGGCTGCATTCTGCTCGGCCTCTTGAGGGCCTGTGCTGAGAGGTCACGGACCCGACTTCTGATCTTCGTGCTGAGATCCAAGTCACCTGTGGGTGGTATAGGTCACTGTGAGCACAATTCCCTCGAAGGCATCGACAATAAGGAGTATGGGACTTTTCAGAACATTCTGTACCTCTGTACCGATTCTGATGGCTCCTGGCCACCCTTTAATTTTGAGGGAGACCCAATGCTACACTTTGCCTGTTTAGGGACCCTGAGCCCTGCTCTACCAGGGGAACTCTAAGCCATCCTTTATCTGTTCTAGGGGTGGGGCACTGCCCCCTCCCGAGCCTGGAGATCTTCTGTCCACTTGTACATCTGCTAAGGGCATTATGTCTCTCTGCAGCCGGAAGAAACACGAACTTTCCTATCCCTGCTCTAAAGGGACCCATAGCTATTCTTAAGGTGTTGTTTACAACCCTCTGGTGAGGACAGTAGCACCACTAACTTTAAGGTGGAGCAGTGCACTCAGTCAATAAAGGGATGCCAAACCGCTCTACTGTAGGTAGCATGGCAGGGCACTCGGGCTTCACTCTAGGCAGGGGAAGTAGGCTTACCCAGCAGTGTAGTTAGTCCACACACTGGACCAAAGAAACTACACCACACTAGTATAATGAACATGATATACTATAGAGCTGTATTAAATTGCACATGGATGTATGCCTTTACCTCAGCATTCACTTCGCCATACATTCCCTTCGTCACATTTACCTCGTCATACCTTTAGTTCTTCAGTCTTTCACTTCTTCTAACATTCACGTTGACACCCTGTAGCCCCCCTTCTTTTCTAACCCGTATTCTACCCCCTATCTCCTCCTTGACCCCAACCATAACCTTACCATATCCATTACCACCATGACAATTTGAAAATGCAGACGAAGTAAAGGTAAGAAGGAAAGGCATGAAGAAGTAAATGTCTGACGTAGTGAACGCTGAAGAGATAAGTGTTGAAGATGGAGTTTTGGCGCAGTAAATTGTAATTGTAATTGTTTATTTGTAGAGCGCTTATACACAAGTGAAGTGCTTCAAAGCGCTTTATAGATAAAATAAAGTGGGGAGGAGACCATTGTACGGATGTATGCCATCACTTCGTCAGCATTCACTTTATCTATGACACAACCCGCTCCTATACTATAATGTAGGTCCACTACCTGATGATGGACCCATTACACGCAGATGATACAAGGGGTGGGTAAGGGAGGGGAACCAGCTTTAAGCTACCCACAGTGGGGGTAAAATTTAAAGACACAGCCAGATGTCACCAACAGACAAGATACATTTAGGCTGAGAGCACCAGGACATTATACTTCTTGCGAAGAGTAGATACAGTTTCAGTTACAATGGGCGTGCAGTAACACTGCCGGTGCTACCGGCGGCTTGCCGCCGGGCTTGCAATATTTACCGGTGCCTGGCTTGCCGGAAAAAACACCAGGGATTACGAACTCGGCATTTTGGGAAGTCAGGCGCCAGTAAATTGTTAATCCCCATTCGAGTCCCATGAGGAATGGGGACCGTGGAAGCACCAGCACCATTAATAACGGTGCAGCACAGTTGTAATGAGGCATAATGTAATTAGGCATTAAAATGAGCAGAAGTGAATTACAAGACTTTTTAAAATCACAGGTATAACGTAACATTCTACTGTTTAGCCTAAAACTCCCTGGATTTAGGATTGATGCAGGCAAAATGACCAGGGGTAGGTACATACCCCTAAAGTCACATTGGAAAAGTTTTAGGTGAGTTCAATTTCACCATGCAAGTATGGAGAAGCTTAATCCCAGTTCTGTCGATTTGGTGGCAAACAACCCCAGGAGACCCCAGAGGAGACTCTGAAGCAGAGCTCCAGAAGCAGGTTTGAGAACCAGCAGCCCAGAGAGGAGATGCAGCAGCTGTCACAAGTCTCTTCCCTTCTCACCTGTTTTTGTTGTTTGCATAAGACCGTCTTTGGTCTCTTCTTTCGCACGGTCCGGGATTTGTATAGACCTGTGCGCTGGTCTTCGTATTCCAGCGTGAAGATGACAATCCAACTCCAGGATACATTCAGATGTCCAGGACGGAGACCAGGAAGGAGCAATGTCCGAGCTCGGAGACACAGAACGCCGTGACCCGAGCGCAGGCGAAAATCCAGGAAGTTCGAAGGTAAGTTTTGAGGCAAGGAAGGAACGAAAGGGGATTCAAGGAACCGGGAAACAGGATGCAGATGAAAGCCCCGAGCGAACTCCGGTAACACATGTCCAACTACAGCAAGCGGTAGCGTTGAGACCCGCAGAGCCGCGGGGGCGTGTCTGTTTAGTAGAACGCAGAGCGTGGAGCGCAAGGACTGGCAAACAGCATTCCGTGTCCGGTGGCCATGTTGGAAGGATTACTGCATTTAATCCCCTGTGTGTCAGGGACCACGAAGTCCAGAAAGGACGTAGGCGACGGTTCATGACAGCAGCAGCTGGAATCAGCCCCAGTGGAAGTCTGCGGGAAAATGCAGTTAAGGCTGGCCTGCGAAAAGCCTCGACGACGGGCACTCCTGATGGTAAGTATTGTAAAACAACCTATGGTGCTAGGTGAAAGTAACCAAGGTACTTACAGTGATGGTTTACAAATGTAATTTCAGGAAGCCCCAAACAATCGGTTTATCAGGTGTGGTTTATAGGAACCGACCAACCAAGAACTTGAACCCTGGCCAAACGATGACACAGACCACGGAAAAGATCACCTTTCCAACACATGGCAACCTCAAGCCATTTGCAAAAGCAACAGTGAGGATGACTCTAGAGAGGGGGGAGAATCCGACCAAGCAGGTTCCCTCAGCTCAACAAAAGAAGGAAGGCAGCCCGCCAACAGAAGATGGTCCTACGAAGAATATGGCGGGGGTGATCCAGGATAGTCCAGAGGAGCAGATGAGGTGGTGCATTGGGGACTCAATACCGTTACCGGTGATGGCAGCTTCCAATATCTAGGCAAGCCAACCAAGGCAGTAATATGGGAAGTTGGGGAAAAACAGCACAAAGACTGTCCAAGGAAAGAAAAAGGGGACAGCCATTATGGCCACATCTGGTCCTTAAAATACAAAAACAGCTCAGAAATGTTGGAGTTCCTCCAGCAGGTAAGTAAGATACCTTCCAAGAAAATCCAGAACTGAATGTAGGCTCTCCTCTAGATATATCCACACACACAGGGGCACACACAGGGACTGGACTAATCCAGTTCCTCAATCTTACTAAGGGGTTAAAAACAAAGAGTAGGCAGCCAGTCAATCTGTTTGGCCTCTAAAACCAGCAATCACCCCTAGACCACACCGATAGAATGTGAACTGGTCAGTCCAAAGCCAGGAACTGGTCTAGCCCAGTTCAACCCACAACAGAGTGTGCATGGCTCAGCCTATAAAGAGTCCACATGTGCAGAACAGCTATATTAGGCCTGCCTCCTTATGGTTCCCGAGAACATAGAAAGCCCCTAAAACAAAATGGCTGATGGTAAGACTTTAACCATACCATTGATTTCCCAAAGGCATCTTGGTGCTAAAAACAGCACTTGGAAGGAGAGCTACCAGAACTGAACAACATTAAAACAAATGGGTTTTCAGAGAGCTCCTAAAGGACAAATGGTCCCTAGTAATACGAAGCGACAGAGGGAGTGAGTTCCACATTTTGGCAGCGATAATGGAAAAAGCTTGACCACCAATACGCGCAAACTTGGTGTGCGGGATCACAACTAAACAGGTATACGGTGAGCGCAGGGCTCGAGCAGGAACGTAGTGGCAACATTTCAACTGTAGGTATTCCGCACCAATCTAGTAGTAGGCATGGTGGACCAAGCAGAGGGACTTAATGATATCCATTTGACCACAGCAAGCCAATGTAGGTGGCAGAGAATTGGGGTAGTATGAGAGTAACAAGGTGCTGAAAGGGCCACCCTTTCTGCAGAATTCTGCAGAACCTGGAGCCGATGAATGAGGTAGGCAGGCTACCCCAAAAACAAAGCATTGCAATACTCCAAAGCAGACAGGACGAGAGAGGCAAGTACTGGAGCCCTGAATTGTATATAAATAAAGGGAAGGACCTTATACAGGACTTTAAGCTGAAAGTGGCCTTTCTGGCACACAGCAGTGACATACATGATTTTCAGCTGGCAAGGTGGTAGAGATTTTAACTCTTAGATCCTTCACAACCAAAACAGGAGTGGGAGGCCAGAACATAGGACTCAAGAGAGCGGCAGCAGATGGAGGACCCAACACAAACACCTCGGTCTTGTCACCATTCAGCTTGAGCCAGTTTCTGCTCATCCATTCTCCCACCAAAGCCAAACAAGTCCTGAGTCTGGACGCAGTCTCATCAGAAGAGAGGTCCAGTTGCATGATGATTTGGGTATCATCAGCCTAGGAGTAGTACAGGAAGCCATGGGAGGATATGAGCTTGGTTAAAGACTGAATGTAAATATTAAAAAAGATCAGCAAGATGGCGGACCCTTGGGGAACACTGCAAGTAAGTGGAGCAGAGCGAAAACGAGGAAGAGAAAGTGACTTAAACCGGCCAGAGAGAAATGAACCACACCAGGAGAAAACAGCACCAGAGAGGCCTGCCCCAGTGAGGCACTGAAGCAGGACCATGTGATTGATAGTAACAAATGCTGCTGAGAGATCAAGTAAAATGAGAGCTCCCACGCCGCCCAGGTCCTGAAGCTGCACAAGATCATCAACTACTGAGACAAGCACTCCCTCAGTGCTGTGACCTTGTTGCAATCCAGATTGAGACAGGTCAAAAAAGGATGAACCCTCCAAGAAAGAGCTGAGACTAAGGATTCAAAGGGCTTTATCTGGAAGGGCAGTAGAGAGATAGGGCGGAAGTTGGCCAGAACAGAAGAATCCAAAGACGGTTTCTTCAGAAGTGGAATGACTAATGCATGCTTCAGACTGGCAGGGATGTAGCCAGCACTGAGTGAAAGATTAACCGTCTGAGTAATCTGAAGGGCAATAAGAAACATAGCTTCCTTCAACACAGGAAGAGGAATAGGATCCGTTGGAGAGGCTGATCTGAGCTTAGTAGTGGCTGTAATGATATCCTGTGATGAAAAAACAGGAAAGGAAGACCACAAATGGAGTGGCTTAGGAATAGAAACTGCACGGAGTGGCTGAACTGTCTGCAACCCGAGGAACAGATCTTGCTCTGAATATTTGCAATCTTTTCTACAAAGAACAAAGCCAGGGAATCACAAATAGACTGTGAAGGCACAGTATCCTTCGGAGGGAGGGAGGACAGTGAGCACACCATTCTGAAATATTCTCTATGTTGATTAAGGGACCAAATGATAAACTGGACTACTAATTCAGTTAATTGGTTTGTACCCTGGGTGAAGCCAAAACTAAATTACAGTTGCCACCAGCCTACTCCATAAAACAAATGTAGAGTAATCTATTCACCCTAGGGACCGCTGCTGCCACCACCCTACTCCATAAAATTTATGGAGAGTAAACTATTCGCCCTAGGCACCAAATGAAAGGCTTAGAAATTACTCCATTCCCAAAAGACTTATGGGCAACTATGGGTCCATATACTCTAAGAGAGTCAAAAAGGGTTGCAGGGGGAGCATCTGGCCATACATATAGGTCAGAGATCCAGACAAATAAGAAGAGAAAAAGTAAAAGGTCAAGGGGTTCCTAAAAAGGATCAATAGAATTCCCAAAAATGAAATTTTCCCTTAAAAGTGCTTGGGTCCATTAGCCAATATGTAACTTATTAGTGACCTTAAGCTCTCTTGTATTGTGTGGGTGCTGTCAGATCTCTGGGACTAAAGAGAACGTAGAAGAGCAGAGCGTGAGGTGTGAGGTGGGAAAATGGGAATTTAGAGATTGAGTGTGGAGTGATGAATGATGTATGACTTCATAAGCAGTATTTTCCTTAACAGTAGCCTTCTGGAGAATCAGGGAATTATTTTCCAAGATGGTGAAGGAGGTGGCAGGCAGGCAGTGGTGGCAGGCAGTGGTTGGCTTAAGAGGTCTCGAACAGATGAATGTGGAATGTAGAGAATTCCTAACTGCCATTCATCCTAAGATTTTGAGAGAGCAGGTTCTGGTTTTGGGTAGTGGCTGAGGAAGGCCAGACAGTTTAGGGTAAGAAGAAGAAGACAATTTTCTTACTATGAGGGAGATGCTGGAGAGAACTGGTGGGAGTATGTATTACTTGTTTCAGTGTTGACACCAAGACTTTAAAAGACAGAAAGGGATTTCAATGGGAGCACTAGAACTGCGTATCTAGCAGATACACGTGAATGTAATTGTTAATTCATATGTTTGGAAACACTTCTTTAACCAGTGAAATGGAAGTTAGAGGAAATGCTATAGCTAATTGCTGGGTATCGATACCCGCAGCTTCGCAACAAACGTTTGTCTCGGTCCTGAATCGAAGCGCGCAATCTGAGACAGTTAAAGGTAAGGACCTCGTTCCGCATGACACAGTGTTGTTATATGAACTTCCATGGCAGTTCAGGAGGAGCGCAGACAAAGTAATATTCCAAAAAGATGCACAGTGTGCTCTGGAATCATTAAAGGTTGCATGCGTATTTTGCCTGAGAGGCAAATGCAGACAGTTAAGCAGCTCCCAGTTAAAGTAAAGCTCAAAGACAATTTCCAGGAATCTTTGAATAAAAGGAGTTGCCCTGTAACGTTGAACCACAGAGTCACGCCCATATTCTGAACAGTTTTTAAGACCTGATCATACCTATGAAAAATAGATAACAGGGTGTTATGTTTCATGATGACAAGGAAATGTTGTGGATCTAGGTCATGTGGCCTAAGCCCTGCTCACCTGTCAATCACTGCTAATCTGTTGGTGCTTTCCTGTTTTGCTGCCCTTTGTCTCTACTTAAGCAGCCCTCCCGCCTCTTTTCCTTTGCAGTTGGTGAGCAGGTGCAAGTGAATCTAGGTCACGTGGCCTAAGCCCCACACACATCTTCATAGCCCTGAGTCTTCCTTTCTGCTCTTAACTCTTAGATTAAGGGTGTCTCTCACCCGGGCATCCGAACTGAAGGGCAGATGAAGAAAAGGGCAATTCCTGTTTTGACCTGTTCTGACCGGGAGGACCAAGGCCCTAGCACTGCTCAGACAACAGTTAAGCATGTGCAGACATGTATTATATGCCTCCGTCCACAGAGGCTATCCCCACCATTGCCGGGCAATGCCAACATCAACAACGTCGCCCCTCCTCTAAAGCATGGACTCTGCAATGCAGCAACCACACCTACATCAGCCTCAAGCCCATCAGCACCCCCTCACTGTCAACAACACGGAAGTTGATGCTTGCCAACGTTTGCTCAGCTAACATTCCTGCAGCAGACATTGCCGACCTCATCACTACAGACACCCTTGATGCCATCATCATCTCTGAGACCTTGCCGACACCCACCTCCACCCACATCCTAGATGTCCTTGTCCCCTACAGCTACAGCATCCAACGCAGAGACCAGTCGAACAAGACAGGCTGGGGCCTCCAGTCACCCACAAGACCTTGTGGCCCTGCACTAGACTTGACGGCGACAACATTGGCCCCATCAAAGTTCTCTCCTGGGACTTCCAGCTCTTCCCAACGGACACAGTCTCCTTCTATCTCATCTACCGACTTCCCAAGCCCAACACTGCCTTAATCAGAGATTACACCGACCTGGTCACCACCATGTCCTGACTTGCTAGACGATGCCTGCCCCTCTCCTCTCCATCAACCTGTACAGCTGTATCCCTTCCTCTGTGCCCCGCTGTATACTACCCCCACTTTATATCTGTTCTGTTGTCATCTGTGAAAAGAGCTCCATTATGCATCTGTAATGTTGTACACCTCTGTAAAGCACTCCGTTGTGTATCTGTATTGTTGTATACCTCTGTACAGCACTCAGTTGCTTTTCGAAGCTAGGTCCGCACTCAATAAACACCATAATAATAATACAAAAATGTTGTAATTATGTGTACATAGTTCATCAGCTTAAAACCTTAAATCAGTAAGTCTTCCCAAAATAATGTCTCCTAGCTGAAGCAGAGGCTAGAACAGGTATGGTAGGAAGTTCAGGCTGTAATAACTGAGTTAGTAGGCATATCCAGTCCAAGTATTAATCCTATCCTATGCCCTTTTGTAGTTTCCAGCCAGAGCGGCCAGAAGGTAGGAGGAGGATCGGAAGCTGGCAGAATTGTTCTTTTATTATTTTCTCCACTCCCCTTTCACTTCTTGAGAGCCAGGGTGTAACTGTAAATATGTTAGTCCTTGCGGGTACTTAGGGAGGGTCTTGTGGAACAAGCTACTACTGCAGGATTTGATTTCTGGGACCTTACATGGTACTCCCCACCCTTGAGTGCCTGAAAGGAGGATTCTGAGTCCTGGTTTCCTGTACCGGAAACATAAGCCTTCCTTTGCCTGTGTACTGGAAAGTTCTGCTCTTCTTTGTCTCTGCTGGGGGACCTTGAATTTTCCCAGCCCTGTGTTGGAACTCATCTGCTACTCTCAGGTCGTGCTCCAGCAGCAGGTCACTTCTCATGTTGGTGTGAGTCCCACTCCAGGGACTAGAGGACAATACAGATCCTTATTCTTGGGCTCCCAAACATGGGGGAGGCTGGCGCACAACTCCAGGGGTCCTTAAACACAATGAGGTCCTGGGTACCGCTGTGGCAGGTCTTGTTAGAGCAGCAGGTTCACCCCTAATGGTCCATGGGGATAGAGCTTGCCTCTGCCTTGAAACACCTGCCTTCGCCTCATAACTGAAGGACTCTGGAAAGGACTGCTCTCCCAGCAGGGTCCAAACTGAATCTTTTCAAAGGTTGAAGTCCAAAAGATGATTCAAAGAAGTGGTGTGAGACCCCTCGTTTAAAGGTAAAGGTCCACTGGTGATAGAAGCAAACTAGTCTGCTTTAGGGGTCTAATCCCTGTTTTTTTTTTAAGTGGACTTGGCCTGTCTGACATCACACCCAAAGTGTGGTGTGCTAGAGGAAGTGGAGGGGATAGGTTAAGGCAGAGAGAAACAAGATGGTGGAACCCTCCCTCAACTGTACAGAGCTCTCCATGTCTACACTAAGCCTGCCTGTCCCTTCTTATCAGGTTCTGTCTTGCCTGGATCCGCAAGAGCTGCCGAACCCCACAGACCGACTTGGGCATCTCGTCTACAGCTGACCATGTTTTCAAAGCTGAACCCGAAACACCCCAGGTGGAAAGGGAAAGTGGAAAAAATAACAAACAACATATTTCCTATCTTTGTGGGGATATGGAGATCTGTAGAAAATGGTAAGAAGAGACTACATGTAATACCATACACTGTGATATACTCTTGAAATTACATATTTCTAGACCTTCTTGCTGTTACCTGTAATCCTATGTTGTTGGCTAAGAGGATAACACAATGTTTTAGCTTATTCCGTATGAGAGTTTATGCTATTTTGGGTTGAGTTTTAAAATTCACTTTCCTGACTTCTTCAGCAAATGGTATTCTTTTTTTTAAATTAAAAAATAAAAACAAAGTTTTAAAAACGTAATGAAGTTGCTTTATTCTACAAACCAACTGTCCATATTTTAAACTAAATACATGTTACTTTGTTCACAAAACAACCACTTTAGGTGTAGGTGTAAAGAAATCCTCCAGGAGTTTGGTCTCCCATACTTTTCTTTACTTATGAGCTCATATGCTAAATCCACATTGATTCAGAGTTCCTCTTTACACAACGTAGCCTTCTGTCAGAACTCAACTCTTGTGTCTTTCCTGTGATGTTCACAGCTCGGCGAGACAGGCTCTGCCCTCCTCTAGATATTCGCAACACAGTGAAACAGGACATGCCTCCGAACTGCCAACACCTGGGCGGAGCTCTGACGCCACGTCGAACCGGCCTCTTCAGACCTGCACTTACATGTTTTGAGACGCAGTCTTCGGTTATCTGAAGGGGCTCACTCGTGCAATTTTAAATCTATTACACTTTAGGAAAAAATAACATTCATGCAGTCCCACCAAGACGGTTATGCTAGTCTCTGCTGTGATAGACTTTCAGGACCCAGGGAGCTCCACTGATGCGTAGCATTAATACCTCAAGCCCCAGCAAAGAACAAATATAACGAGCGAAGAACTTGGATCAGTACTTATTTACAGTTTCCTTTTAAGCGTCATTAGTTTCCATTTACAAAGAATAAAGTTTGGCTTAGATCTTGTAACGACTATCCTTGAGTTCAATAAATGTGTTCTGTTTCATAAATCAGAGCAGTGCGCCCCATTGTTACTCTTCTGCTGTCCCACAAAGTTTTCTCCAAAACCTGTATCTTCATTTATTATTTCATGAACTTCTGGGAGATGGAGGATTCAGGCCTAAAATCTAAATGAGGGAACTAAAACAGGACCAAACAACCTGTAATCTATGATGAATGACAGTTTAGAATGTTGGCTGCTCTTCCGTTATTCCTTACCAACCAATCAACTGCAAGCTGCCCCTCCACCATCTTGGCTTGGGACAATCTGCAATGCCTGATAGGAATTAGATTCAAGTTGGGTGAGTAGATCTGACTATCGGTGCGCTTGATGTCCTAACATGCAATGGTGCTTGCTGCACAGCCAGAGCCAAGAGGCTCTACGCTCAACCTCAAGATAAAAGTTTCTAATGGACATAGAGCCTATACACACATTGTGTGTATATGCTCAATGTCCATTGATCAGCCTTGACAAAGACAAACTGTCGAAACACATGTTGACTATGTTGACTGAAGGGCTGAAGTGTTTGATTGTACAGAAAAATGCATACATAAAAAATTAAAAACTTTTATCTTGCTGATGACACATATGATTATTCAAATCATGACTTGACTACTTAGGCTAGCACAACAGTCCAGAGCCACCCTGTTTTTTTTTTTAAACTTTATTTATTGTTTGATGGTGGTACACGTCGCTTCATCAACATAACATTCCATACAGTTCAATAATATGGTTATCAAGTATCGAAACACAGTAAAACATATAAAGTCTACACAGCCAGTTCATTTCCAGGTCCAGCCGGGGCTGCTACCAGCCGACCCCAATTCGCACAAGTATAACCTGAACAGAGCCCAGATGTCTTTAGGCTTGCATGACCTCGGGAGTGATATTGCATACTGTTCCTCACATTCATTGACATATGACAGTTCTTTGAGAAAGTGATTGATGCGTGGCGCGTGTGTACTCTTCCATTGCTGTAATATACATTTTTTAGCCACTATGCACGCAACATTAAATAGTCATCTGGTCACTTCTGAAATCTTTCCAATGTCCCCAAATAGGTATTTTTGGGGCGTTAGGTCTGCTGGGACTTGTGTAATTTCTACTAGGATGGACGCTACTTCTCTCCAGAACCTGTGTATGGGTGGGCAGCTTCAGTTCATATGGAATGAGTCGGCATGTTCGCTCCCGCATTTCTGGCAGCTGTCAGGTCTGTCTCGTGTAAATTTAGCTATCTTCTCGGGTGTGTAGTGTAACTTATTTAATACCTTAAATTGGATCAGGCGGAGGCCTGCATTAATGGAGACCCTTTTGGTTCGATCACAATATCTTTCCCACGCCTTGTCCGATATGGTGGTTTCCAGATCAGCTTCCCAATGGACTTTAATCTTGTTTGTTGTTGGTATGTTTGCCTGTACGACTGCGTAGAGCCCAGAGACACTAACTCCCGCCTGGGTGGACAGAGCCGCGAGGCATGGGTGTTGGGGGGGGGGCTCGTCAGGGAATAGAGGCCATCTGGCTTTAAAGGCCATTCGCATCCTATGATATTGTAGTATTTTCAGCTGATCCCTCCCCATCCCAACCTTAAATTCCTCTAATGTTATGAATTTGCCATTGGGGTAGATATCTTTAATTTTGAATTCCCCCTCTGGGTCCCAGGTTATCCGGACATCAGGGTAATAAGAAGTTCCAGAAGGGTACTCCCGAGTAATAAGGAGTCTCTAATTGAACCCTACGAAAGAGTCTAGACCATGCATGTACTGTTTTGCTGACTGGGTCGAATGGGCAATCATCCTTATGCTTAACTTTAAAAATTATGGAGCGTAGGTCGGTTGGGCGTGCTGCGTGTTTTTCAATACCAACGTGAGGTGAAGTGTTCAGTTCATCATACCAGTATCTAACAAACCAGACCTGCGCCTCCAGGTAGTATAGCTCAGAGTCTGGGGCTCCTATGCCCCCTTTGTTGTATGGCTCCACCATTTTTTCCCACTTCATTTTGGCCGCTCCCCCGCCCCACACAAACTCTACCGCTAAAGATCGGAGGGCTGTGAAAAACTGTGCACCCGGCCACACCGGTATGTTAGTAAATATATATAGTAGTTTCGGTAGAATTACCATTTTCAGTATGGCCACTCGACCAATAAGTGAGACAGGGAGTTTTGTCCATAGGCGAAGTTTGGTGGATATACTACTCAATAGGTTTTCATGATTGTCAGCATGAAGGGAGGCTTTTTCTCCGGACACGATGATTCCCAAATATCTTATTTTAGTGGGGGACCACTGCAGGCCATGTGTGTTATTCGGGCATCGCGTGGCGGGGGTCAGGGGAAATATCTCAGATTTAGATCTGTTGGTTTTATAGCCTGAGTATTCGGCAAACTCGTGTATGGTTTCGATCGCCGGACCCATATGTATATCTGGTTCCCGGATATACAGCAATGTGTCATCCGCGTATAAGGATATTAATTGGGTTAGACCGCCATCGTTATGCCCCTCTGTCCCTGATGTTCCCTGATTGCTGCAGCGACTGGTTCTATTGTGAGGGCGAATAGTATGGGGAAAAATGGGCATCCCAGTCGCGTGCCCCGACCCAACCCAAACCAGTCCGACAGCGTGCGGTTAGTCAGCACTCTGGCTCCGGGGTCAGAGTACAACAGACCGACGTATTTCAGAAAGTATGGGCCAATCCCAAATTTCTCAAGCACTTTAACCAAGTACAACCATGATACCGAATCAAACGCTTTTTCAGCGTCGAGTGATACAGCTACCGTCTGGGCTTCAGGTTTTATCTGGGCCATGATTCCAAACAATCTCCTTAGATTGAGGGCCGTTGATCTAGTGGGAATAAAGCCACACTGATCTGGATGTACTAATGTGGACATATATGGTAGGAATCTTGTGGCCAGGATCTTAGCAAAGATTTTGGCGTCGCAGTTTATTAAGGACAAGGGTAGGTAGGAGGACATCTCGTTGGGTGGTCGCCTAGGTTTCATTAACACTGTTATTATGGCCTCTCTCATTGATGGTGGCAGGGTACCCAGTTCTATAGCTTCCTCCCACACCGACAGCAGCACCGGGGTCAGTTCCTTGTTTAGTTCCTTATACAACTCTACTCCTAGTCCGTCCGAGCCCAGTGCTTTGCCGCTAGCTAATGACTTGATTGCCTCTGCAACCTCCTCAGCGGTCAAGGGTTGGTCTAGTGCGAGCTTGTATTCTATGGGCAGCATTGGGAGAGTGATATTGTCGAGGTATTTTTCCACATCCTCTGCTTATTTCGAATCATGATTGGAATAAAGGTCTGAGTAAAACCGGGTAAATTCCCTATTTATCCCCTCTTCACTAGTGGCCACTGTACCATCCCCTGTTAGTATGCTGGAGATCGGCGTGTTCTGTCTCTCGGCTTTTAGTAGGTTCGCTAAGGAACGGCCTGCTCTATTCCCCTCTCCATATCTGCGTGGTCTATGCGGGGTTGACATATAAAGCAGTTCCCTATTCGCTAGTTTATTGAATTCCGATAGGCTACAGTTGATGTCTGAGAGGGTTTTATTATCATGTGTATCCATGTATCACGCTTCCAGGTTTCCCAGGCGTTTTTCCATCTCCGCCAGCTCTACCCTGACTGCCTTCAACATACCCGTGGACTTGGAGATCGGTATTCCTCTCACCCATACCTTGAAGGCCTCCCAAAGGGTGTAATTTCTATCCACTGGGCCCCTGTTGGTGTCGAAGAAGTGCTCCACCTCTATATGCAGTGCGTCGGCTACCGCTGGGTCCTTGAGAATGTCTGGTGGCATCCTCCATCTCCTAGTTGGGGGTTTTATGTTTCCTAATGTCATTTCCATTGTGACAGGGGAGTGGTCTGATAGGGTGCGGGGGAGTATCTCACAGTTATCGATCTGGTGCATGAGGGTTGTGGAGGCCAACCAGTAATCTATTCTGGACTCAGTGTCATGCATCGATGAGTAAAATGTGTATTGTCTCTTATGTGGATGTAGCGACCTCCATGTCTCGACCATTGTCAACTGTGATAGGATTTGTTGTAACATCACTGCCGTCTTGGAGGGAGCTCCATGCTTGGTATTGGAACGGTCTAGTGTGATATCCAGGATTGTGTTGAAATCCCCACCCCACAGGATCTGTTCGCACCCCGTGTATCCTATTTCATGTACCACGTCTATGTATAACTCAGGGTCGTCTAAATTCGGACCATAGGTATTTACTAACACCATCTCCCTCCCCGCAACGCTACCCCATACTATGACATAGCGTCCTTGAGTGTCCACTTTGCTCTTACCAAATCGAAAGCCTACAGAGGGGTGTATAAGAATGAGAACACCCCTTGCCTGTGTGGAGTAGTCTGTGTAGTATCTATGTTGCCCCCAGTTCTTCAAAAAGTCTATGTTGACCTTTTGGAGTGCATGAGTTTCTTGCAGCATGATCACCTGAGGATGATGCCTAGTGACATAGGCTCCCACCTTGCTTGACTTAGTTCGATTGTTCAATCCTCGGACGTTCCATGTAAGAAGTTTCAACTTCAGCCACTGATTCATCGCTCCGGTATGTGCCATGACTGTGTGTTAATAATGTTTTTCTTGTTCCAGTTATTCTTAGGAAGCATGTCATGTACAGCGACGCAACCACCAATTTTAACTTGCAGAACCCTTCCAACTGGGTTCCCGAACCACCTCCCCCAACTTGAATCCCATACAACTCAACATAATGAAGTCTCATGTAGCAAATTGACCCCTCACCCGCATCATCTCCCCCAACATGACGATGTTTCCCAATAGCACTCGGGACCTTCCCGGTGGGCATTCCCCAAAACTGTTGGAACTTTCCTGAGGGTGCCTGCTGCAGCCATCCGGCCTCCTTTCCGGGGGCTCATGGCTCGAAGCTACAATAAACCTGTTTCCAGGCCGCTCTCTGCAAGTGTTCCTGTCTTCCTGTGGCAGGGATCAGATGGTGTACTCCAGTCAGTCTGCTGCGTCACATCTGTCCGCTCCTGGCTGGATTCCGGTGTTTTGATCATTTGCCCTGTCCCTGGGAGGCAAAGGGATAGAAGCCTCCACATATGTCATGGCTTCCGTGGCGTTTTAAAAAAAGTGGGCTCTACCACTATGTTGGATTCTGATCTTCACTGGGAAGACGAGGGCATTGGGTACATTGGGCATCCGCAGTTGTTTTTTCACTGGTTCGTAGGATCGTCTTTGCGCCTGTAGCCCAGCAGAGAAATCCGGGTATATATGAATTCTGTTGTGCTCGAAATGTAGAGTACCTTTCTCTCTGGAGAGTCTGAGGACGGCATCCCTGTCTCTGTAATTAAGGATACGTGCTATTATGGTGTGAGGCGGTGCCCTGGGTTTCGGCGGAGGAGCCAGAGTGCGGTGAGCCCACTCCACAAGAAAATGTCCAGAGAAAGATTCAGCCCCCAGGATATCCTTCAAAAGGTGTTCCACTTGTCGCTCCATGTCGCCCTTACCAAAGGTTTCCGCAACTCCGACAATCCGGATGTTATTCCTGCGAGATCTCGATTCTAAATCTTCACACATACTTTGAGTTTTATTTTATGAAGTTCTGTTTGGAGTTGGGCTATGTCGCGGCCATGTTGCGAGATTGTGGCTTCGTTTGCGCTGATTCTATTCTCTGTTTCCGTAATACGCGAGCTCTCCTTCTCCACTCTAGCTTTCAGGGATCCGATCGTTGCCACTATGTCATCCAATTTGACATTAACTGCCATAAACCCGTCCTGGACCAGTGTTGCCATGCGCTCTAAGGGGTCTTCTCCCTGCCTGTCGGGTGTTTGTTGCATCCCGTCAGCCACCCTGCATGGTTGGGAGCTGGCGAAGGAGTCCATTGGGCCGGTCTTTTTCCCTCCTGTACCCTTCCTCTCGCTGCGGCCCATGTTGGTTAGTGTATGGCCTTAGAATGGACTGTGTTCTCCCACGTGTTATGATCCGCCTCGTATTGTTCCACGGGAAGGGACCGGATAGTGTGGAGGCTCTATATCCACCTCATACCCTGCTTGCACCGGGTGTCTGCACTCTTGCTCTTGTTCCTGCTATTAGAACGGAGATTGCCGCCAGGCCGGCCCCCACTGTCTGATCAGGATGGGTGTTTCACTATAGTTCTTAGCGGGGCGCCAACCTGGCCCACTCCAGGGGCGAATGGGGTTTTAGTCCAGACCTTATGTTACTGAGTGTTCTTAGGGTATCAGTGACCACTCCGCGCCACCGCAGGGGTTATCATGGACCAAGTATCAGTGTCTCACCACATGCCGGGGGGTACAGCCCTCAGCGTCCTACTATCAGTGCCTGCGCGGGTCCACAATAGTCACTCAGGGCACTCCCGATGCTCCCTCACCACGTGTCCTCTATTGCGCTCCCTGGGCCTTATGATTGTCCGAACGTTGTTTTAGCCCCTGCCCAAGACACACCATAAGGGACTACCTCCGTGTCTCACTCCCTGTTGGATACCAATCCTGCCTTGGTCTTTATTACAGCAGCAAGGGGGGGGCTTTCACACACCCCACCCCACTTACTTGTTTTGCAGAGCCGGAGTGTGCCCTTCCGCGTATCTCCGCTCATTTCCTGGGGGTTTCCGTAGGAGTGCCTCAGTGGGGGAGCAATGCCTGGTCTCCCGGCAGCGGACACAGCCTCCCGTGTTACGCGCCAGCCAGAGCTATGCACAGCTCAGCTGGCGGCTTGATCCAATGTCCGCTTCAGCCCCTTACAGCATGATCTGCCTTGGTTTCTCGTGTCCTCCTCCAGCAGTGTTTCCGTGCACCAGACTGAGGGTGCCGTAGCACACCGCCTCTTCCAGGGCTCCGCGATACAGCGTTCACTGCTGTGCCCCTCCCCCACTGTGGCCGGGTCTTCCCCGTCACGCCTCTGGCCCACAGCAGATATCCTGCGGAGCCGCAGGGCGGCTACGCCGCCTCCTCACAGCCGCTTCGCCTTTCGGGTAGGGTAGCACAGCGATCCAGCCACGAACTCGCCTGGTTTTTTCAGGGTTTGTGCAGGAGACCCTCTGGCACAGGAATCTTCGTTTCTTCAGTGTGTAGAGCGGCGTTGGCAGGAAATATTTAACCAGGAGTTTCGTTCGAGCCGGAGCTCTCCTTTCAGGCAGCCATGCTTGATGTGCGCAACAGCGCCCCCACCACCCTGTTTTTCCTGATAGGTATTAGTTAGCGTCTACCTTTTATTTAATTTATTTTCTCAAACTAGTATTCATAAAACACATACCGGTATAGACCCTTCATTGTCTTTTAGTGTCTAAAGCATCCTCCCGCCTTATGCGAAACCCTGTAAAATATACCTAAATTGCAGCAGGACCTGACAGTACCCCCTCTCTGAAGCCCTGTCCCAGGTCCTGGTTTACAAGGACATTTCCTGTGAAACTTAACCACTAACCTCGGGGCATGAACATCAGATCAGCAGATTCCCATGATCGCTCCAAAGGACCATATCCCTCCCAATAAATGAGATACTGCAGTTTTCCCTTCACCTTTCTTGCATCTAAAATTGCTCTTACTTCAAATTCTCTTGAACCATCTTCAGTTAAAAGTGGAGGCAGGGTTTTCCCTAACCTGCTCCCTTTCAAAAAAGGTTTAAGTAAACTGAAGTGAAAGGTTGGGTGACCCTCCATACTTTGAGGTCATTTTAAATGGATAGCCACCAGATTTATCACTTCCTCAATTGCAAAAGGTTCAAGGAACCGAGGGCTGAACTTGTTTCTCCCTTTCAATCACAGAAACCTAGTAGATAACCAAACCCTATCTCCTGTAACATAATCTGGGTCCGGTCTGCGTTTTCTGTTTACAAATTTACAATAGTTTACAATGGAATGGAGACAGGTTTGTCAAATCTTTTACTAAATTGGAGTAAGGGAATTCAGCTATCCAAATGAAATCCACCCGACTATTGCCAGTCTGTAAATAACACCCGAGTTATTTTTCTAGTTCTTGATTTACTCGTTCTACCGTTAGTTTCTGGGTGATACCCTGAAGGCAACCGTACATCTAGGCAAAAAGCTCTCCAGAACCAGGATTAAAACTGAGATCCTCTACCAGAAACAATTTGACTCTGCAATCCATGTAAACAAACCACGCCCTCCAAAAATCTTTGAGCCAATGAACCTGCCTTAACCTCCCCCTTCATGGGAATAACATGTCCCTCCATCACCACCAACACTGCAGAACAACCCTGAACTTGTGGAAGATCCACAACACAATCTATGGATATAGTGTGCCATGTATATGGTGGTATGGGAAAAGGTTCCGATAACCCCAGGGCTTTGTCTGCTGTGCTCAGATTGAGCACAGATTTTTCAACTCTACACAAAATTAATAAAAGTCTGTCCTCATAAAGCTCCACCAAAAATTCCTGCAATCAAGTTCCAAGATTTTTTAAAAGCTAGGGTGACCAGCCAAAACAGATTCATGACCATCTTTCAGAACTCTTTTTGCATTCTTCTGAAGATAAAAACAGTTTAGAATCCATATATGGAAGACCATCTTTAATACAATGAACAGGGTCCTGACAAGCCCAACTCTTCATCTCCTTGTTAGACATTCTTTTTCGAACTTCATGTAACAACTCTCCCTGCTTAGGAACACTTCCTAGGATGAAACGTTCTTCCACAATCAAAGGGTGAGGACTAGGTTTACTTTCCTGAATACTTCCAGGAAATTGACAGGACAAGGAATCAGCATCCCCATTCAACATCCCATGTTTGTAAGTAACTACAAAGTCATGATCCGAAAAAATTGAGACCATCTCAATTGTCGGGGTGTAAGTGTCTTAGCTGGAAAATAGATTTTGATGATCCATTAAAACCATCACTGTGTGTCTTGCACCCATCAAAAAATCATGCCACTCGTCAAAAGCCGACTTAATGGCCAAAAGCCCTTGATTCGTAATAGTGTAATTACCTTCCGCCTGAGATAACTTCTTGTTGAATAAAGCTACATGATGTTAATTGTTTGGTGACCCCATCTCTTTTCTTTTTTGTAATTTGTTTAATTAAAACTATTAAAACATTTTTTATAACATGAAGCAAGTTGGCACAGCATGGATCTGAACAATTACAACATATAGCATAGGCAGCAATTCGTCCTTATCATTTCCGTCCCCTTCTCCAAGCCGGGCAACCTGCATATAATTACAAGGAGAAGCTCCAGGAAGAGTCATAATTCGAAGTTGACAGTCACATGGCATTGCCGTGAGTTCAGAGGTACACAGGCCTAACGTGGCACAACTTCGCGGATTTCATATCCAGTTTCCTTCACCTTCACATGCATCCCATCTGACTACCCCCGTGTCTCCCTTCTCCCTCCCATCAACCATTTCCCCTCTTCAGTAAACATCCCCTCCCATCTTCGCGGGGGATTCAAGTCTACTGAGGAGTACGGCTCATTTAACAGCTGATTACAATCCACTTCCACCCCGTCTTCCAACATCAGCACCTGCGGATATCCTCCATCCACTGCCTCACGGATGGCCCCTGGGGCTTCTTTCATGCTATGGTCACTATCCTTTTGGCCAGTACCAGCTTAAACGGTGCCAGCTGTCTCAGTGTTTTGTGGCGCTTCCCACTTGGTAATAATCCCCATAAACACACCCTTGGGGCACACTCAAAACTGGAACCCAGTAGCCCATTGATTCTTGCTACTACTGCTTTCCATGATCACGAAGCATCCCCACAACATGTGCCAAATCCCTGCCTGCCCAGTCCCATATCGCAGACAGTCTGCACTCAGGGTGTTGTTCATCGCATGTAGTTTCACTGGTGTTACATATACCCTATGTAGGACATTGAATTGTATCAATTGAAATCTAGCATTTCTCGAGGTCTTCTGGATCTGCTCCCAGATCCTCTCCCAATCTGCTTCTGAGATCTGTTCCCCTGATTCTCTTTCCCATTTGAGCTTAACTGCTAGATCCTCCCTACGGAATAGTTCCCCTATTGATTCATAAATACGAGAAACCTTAGCTCTACTTTCTCCTTGTGCAAGCAGCACTTGCATTAATGGATTTGGAGCTGGTTCCTCCGGGATGTCCACCCACAGTTTTGCTAGGCGTTTAACCAGTGTCCCATAGGTTAGGAACTTCCCTCTGGGAATCCCATATCGTTGCCTCCATTCCTCGAATGGCATCACCTTACCGCCTTCAAATAAGGCCCCTATCGAGGCACACCCCTTCTCCATCAACCCCGAGAACCCCATCCTCCGTACGGCCAACCAGAGCAGCTGATCGGTGCTCCACGGTAGGTTTGCACTAGAGTGTCCCAATACCAGCTTACTTCTCAAAAGTTTCTTCCAGATCTTCTGCACCACCTGGAAAATATTTGTAATCCCCTTCCCCCCGACTGCTCCCCACAGTAATTCCACTCCACTTCGATGAGTTGGTAGATTCCCCAACAGCCCCTTCTGGAGCTCGTCCCGAGGATCTGTCTACATGAACACCGCCTGTAGCTGGGCTGCCATAAAATATAGCTCGTAATCTGGTAGATTGAGACCCCTCTCTTGATGTTAACATCGTAGCATTGCTAGCTAGAACCTCCTCCTCCCCGAGTTTCACAATAGTTCCCCCACTCGTTTGTCTAGCATCTTGAAGAAGACCTTTTTGATTGCATATGTGATATTAGTGAAATAGAGCCTCGGGAGGATAACCATTTTGCACAAAGCTACTCTGCCCGTCAATTATAACGACAACCTCTTCTAGAATTGAACTGAGTCCCCTATCCCTGAGAGTGCTCTGCCTGTGTTATATACGAATGTTTTACAAAGGTAGCGGGCGCCCCTCTCTCGCAAGAACAGACATGATAACCTGTTCAGTGGTTATTAACCACTTGAGAGTTCGCAGCCACTGCTTTTACTCACTGTGCCTTTCACAGATGGGAAATATCCATTTGCATATCAGTCTTTGTCCTGCCCAGGGGCAGTCCAGCACCGAAATACAATGGCAATTCCAATCTGAACGAGAGTACCACCAGCAACCCCATACACGTGTTTCACCCTTGTTGGGGATTATCAGTGAGGTGAAGCTGATGCCTCTCTAAGCACAGTGAGAGGGAGACCACGTCTGGTTGCCCCCAGGAGACCTAGGGTTACCAATCCCAGGTTCCTTAACAAATAGTTTTACAAAGGTAGCGGGCGCCCCTCTCTCGCAAGAACAGACATGATAACCTGTTCAGTGGTTATTAACCACTTGAGAGTTCGCAGCCACTGCTTTTACTCACTGTGCCTTTCACAGATGGGAAATATCCATTTGCATATCAGTCTTTGTCCTGCCCAGGGGCAGTCCAGCACCGAAATACAATGGCAATTCCAATCTGAACGAGAGTACCACCAGCAACCCCATACACGTGTTTCACCCTTGTTGGGGATCATCAGTGAGGTGAAGCTGATGCCTCTCTAAGCACAGTGAGAGGGAGACCACGTCTGGTTGCCCCCAGGAGACCTAGGGTTACCAATCCCAGGTTCCTTAACAAATAGTTTTACAAAGGTAGCGGGCGCCCCTCTCTCGCAAGAACAGACATGATAACCTGTTCAGTGGTTATTAACCACTTGAGAGTTCGCAGCCACTGCTTTTACTCACTGTGCCTTTCACAGATGGGAAATATCCATTTGCATATCAGTCTTTGTCCTGCCCAGGGGCAGTCCAGCACCGAAATACAATGGCAATTCCAATCTGAACGAGAGTACCACCAGCAACCCCATACACGTGTTTCACCCTTGTTGGGGATCATCAGTGAGGTGAAGCTGATGCCTAGGTCTCCTGGGGGCAACCAGACGTGGTCTCCCTCTCACTGTGCTTAGAGAGGCATCAGCTTCACCTCACTGATGATCCCCAACAAGGGTGAAACACGTGTATGGGGTTGCTGGTGGTACTCTCGTTCAGATTGGAATTGCCATTGTATTTCGGTGCTGGACTGCCCCTGGGCAGGACAAAGACTGATATGCAAATGGATATTTCCCATCTGTGAAAGGCACAGTGAGTAAAAGCAGTGGCTGCGAACTCTCAAGTGGTTAATAACCACTGAACAGGTTATCATGTCTGTTCTTGCGAGAGAGGGGCGCCCGCTACCTTTGTAAAACTATTTGTTAAGGAACCTGGGATTGGTAACCCTAGGTCTCCTGGGGGCAACCAGACGTGGTCTCCCTCTCACTGTGCTTAGAGAGGCATCAGCTTCACCTCACTGATGATCCCCAACAAGGGTGAAACACGTGTATGGGGTTGCTGGTGGTACTCTCGTTCAGATTGGAATTGCCATTGTATTTCGGTGCTGGACTGCCCCTGGGCAGGACAAAGACTGATATGCAAATGGATATTTCCCATCTGTGAAAGGCACAGTGAGTAAAAGCAGTGGCTGCGAACTCTCAAGTGGTTAATAACCACTGAACAGGTTATCATGTCTGTTCTTGCGAGAGAGGGGCGCCCGCTACCTTTGTAAAACTATTTGTTAAGGAACCTGGGATTGGTAACCCTAGGTCTCCTGGGGGCAACCAGACGTGGTCTCCCTCTCACTGTGCTTAGAGAGGCATCAGCTTCACCTCACTGATGATCCCCAACAAGGGTGAAACACGTGTATGGGGTTGGTGGTGGTACTCTCGTTCAGATTGGAATTGCCATTGTATTTCGGTGCTGGACTGCCCCTGGGCAGGACAAAGACTGATATGCAAATGGACATTTCCCATCTGTGAAAGGCACAGTGAGTAAAAGCAGTGGCTGCGACCTCTCAAGTGGTTAATAACCACTGAACAGGTTATCATGTCTGTTCTTGCGAGAGAGGGGCGCCCGCTACCTTTGTAAAATTATATACGAATGTATCTTCAATATTGTGAGAAATCTGGATGCCCAGATACCGAAGCAATTCCCCTTCCACCTGAGTGCCGAGTCTGGGAGGGTTGTCAGGTCCGGACCACGGAGAGCCTGCAGCGGAAATAGCACCAACTTTTCAGTATTGATGCGATATCCCGATAACTTTCAGAAGTTACCCAGCACTTCTAGTAGGATTGGGAAGTTGTCTAGCGGGTTCCCCACATATAGCAACATGTCATTGGCATATAGAGAGACCACATGCCGTACCCCGCCTACAAGAATGCCTGCTTCTCCCATTTCTTTCCTGCGGTACCTCACCAATGGTTCCACCACCATTGCAAACAGTATTGGGGACACTGGGCACCCTTGTCTCGTCTCTCTAGTTAGCGTCCATCTCTCTGACACCCAGCTATTAGTTTTTACCCAAGCCATTGGTTTATTGTATAGGAATCACAACTATCAACATATGTTGTGCTTGAATATTAAGCTCCCAGCACTTGAAACAACCATTCCCATTCCACGGAATCGAAAAATTTCCTAGCATCCAAAATGGCCATAGCCATGTTCTTCTGAGAGTCCCCAACCTGATCCATCACATCATCCAGCAGATGGAGATTCATTGTGGTGCTCTGCCCCCCTACAAACCCACACTGATCCGGATGTACCAGACATGGGGCCACCCTGGACAATCTGGTAGCCAATAACTTTTTAAAAAAACATTTTTATTAGTTTTTCCTTTTTATAAACAAAGAAAACAACATTCGCACCTGTATGTCCACATATATTACAATCTGTAAAAAAACTGTGCCCATCAGTTTCCGTTATCCCCCTGAATCCCCCCTCCCTAACTCCGAGCCTAGTCCACTTACATACACCAATATCACATTGTAACTGAGTAGCCTTATAATCTATAATAGCTTCTGTACCGGCTATCTTCTTGCATGCCCTTTCCCGCCTGTTTCCCCATACTCAGAAGTAGCTATATCTGATACCATCTGTGTCCAGACATTAAGGTCTACGCTACTTTTATCCAGGCCCGACAGGCTACTTCCTGCCCTACTGAGGTCTCTGCTTTCATTCATTTCTGAAGGTCCGCCCACCATACTTGTACTTCTGGCCCACTGTATGATTTCCACCCCATTGCTATTCTGCGCTTCGCCATTATATATGCCAAATCTTTCAGCTTACTTCTATGTTACACCTTCTTTGGTCTGGCAAAGCATCCCATCACATAGGCCCTGGGAGCTCCCGTATCTAGTGTAATACCCACCTGTGCCAAAGCTTGGGCTATCTCTTTCCAGTAATGCCTAATCTTCATGCAGGCTCAGAACATATGTACCAAGTCAGTATTGTTTAACACAGATTTCGGGCAGGATTGTACTGTTGCGTTACTAACCTTGGCTATCTTGTTCGGGATCAAATAAGCCCTGTGAGTCACACACAATTGAATCAACTGTGATCTTGCATGCCTAGACAATATCCTACCCCATACTTCTTCTGTCAGATGTTCCTGCAGATCTGCTTCCCAGCTATGCCTGGTTTGCTCTAGTGTGTCCCCCAGCCTTGAATTCAAGGGGCCTTATTACGAGTCCAGCGGTAACCGCGGCGGTAAAACCGCCTGGTTACCGCCGCACTCTTATTACCATTCCGCCTCCTTGACTCCTGGAATTACCAGGGCATTACAGCCCTGGTGTCCCGGGAATTCCGGAGGCGGAATTCAGTAAATCCCCATTCCCATTGAGTCCCATAGGACTCAATGGGAATGGGAAAGTGGAAACACCGGCACCATCTCGTGATGGTGCTGTTGTTTCCACGTCCGCCTGCAGGCGGGAGGTGTTCAACCCGCCAGGTCAGACCTGGCGGGAAGATCACCTCCCACCTGCAGGACTCAGGATCGATCGGTCCGGAATTAACAGTGGCGGTGGGTTTACCGCCACTGTTAATTCCGGCACGCCCGGCCTGTAATGAGGCCCAATGCCTTATATATATTCTTGATACTTCGTGTCCTCCTTCCGAGATATCATAAAATATCTCTATTGTCTCGCCTATTTGTAATTCCTCAGAGGCCGTCGACCACTTCTGCCTAAGACTAGTAAGGAGACTGGTATGTATCAAATGTTGGCCCAGATGTATCCTCAAATCCACGAGTTCCGAGAAACTTTTTGGTACCCCGCCCACTTTACAAATCTCCCACCGTAGCTACCCCCATTGGTTCCCAGTACTTTCTCACATGTAGTCTCAATTGCCTGTCTCCCTCCTTGAGTGTCACCAGCAGGATATGAGGGGAATACGGTATGGTTTGCCCTATCAACTGGCAAGCCCTGCACCACATTGCCCTACCGAGCTTCACCAGCAAGGGCGGCCTCGAGTCTCGGGGCTCAACTGTCCATATCTGCTCTTTCAAAAAGAATGGGGCACCGCTGTCTGTAGCAGCTGATTTTCTTGGGTCTGTTCGTCAGACAGCCATTTGGTCACTAATTGAAGTTGGCTTGCCACGCAATATACCTTGAAATTAGGCACTTTAATACCGCCTTGGTTGGCCTAGTTCTGAAGTTTCTTTAGTGCCACTCTGCACTTGGAATTATGTCATAAGAAGCTACGACATATACCATCTAGTCTCCTGAAAAAAAATCTTTGGTATATCGTACGGGACATTAGTGAAATAATGGAGAAGTCTCGGGAGCACCACCATCTTCAACAGTGCAGCTCGCCCCATCAATGACAGTGGCAACCTGGCCCAGAAGGTCATGGACTTCTCGATTTTGCTGACTGCTTTCAGTGTGTTATGTGTGTGTTCCATCCGGGGATCATGAAAAATGTCTACTCCGAGGTACCAAAACGTATCTATTTCCCACCTAATTGGTAACACCGACAGCGCATGCACAGGTTTCCCTATATATCCTCCCAGGGGGAACAAGCACAATTTCTGCACATTAATTGTTATGCCCAATAAGGCTGAATAACGCTCCAACACATCCAGAATATATTGTAAATTGGTTTTGGGGTGTTGTAAGTACAGGAGCATGTCATCAGCGTATAGGGAAATCAGATGCTGCCTCCCCAGCGTGGCTACCCCTGTCTCTAGATATTCCTCCCACAGATATACCGCCAATGGCTCCAATGCCAAGATGAAAAGCATTGGGGACCCTTGCTTAGTTGCCACCGTTCCGAAATGCATGTACCTGTTTTGACACTAGCCATCAGTTCGCCATATAGCAGCTTTACCCATTTAATATACATTGATTCCATGCCAAAACTCTTCAGTACTGCTATTAACCATGGCCATCTGACAGCATCAAATGCCTTGACTGCATCAAGTGAGGCCACTGCCAATTGCTGTGTGTTCCCCTGGGTATAATCTAATATGTGGTGCAACCTCCTGAGGTTACTAGTGATATTCCTGTGTGGAACATATCCCAATTGATCTGAGTGTATGAGCTTGGCTATGGCCAGCTATGGCCTGTTGGCCACTAAGGCTGTGAGAATTTTCCCAGCCTGGTTAAGCAGTGATAGGGGTCTATACGAGCCACACTCTGTATCCGGCTTATTTGGCTTCAAAAGGGGAACAATTATCGACTCCCTAAGTGACCTAGGCAATTTACCTATGTCTAGCGCCTCGGTCAGCATAGCCAACAATGGGGCCATAACTTGACTCTTGACATTCTGAGGTTTCTTCATATAACTTCCTATAATACTCATAAAAACACTTATTCACGCCTTCTTGCTTCTCGCACAGCACCCCATCACTACCCACCATCGAGCTGATTAACCTCGCGCTTGGACTCGCTTTTGTAAAGCCAGGCCAACAGGCGGCCGGGTTTGTCCCCTTCTGCATGTTGTCCTTCCACATATTTCCTGTAACTCAGCATGCTGAGCATATTCCAGTGCTCCAGACATTCTTGCTGTAGGCAGGACACCTCATGGGCCCTTTCTTTGGACCTATCCCCCAAACTCTCAATGGGTTCCAGTTTGGTTTCTGCTTTACGTAGGTCTCTTTCTATAGTGTACTGCATTCCTTTTGTTTTCGGTATAATCGTCCTTCTTACTACCACTTTAAAGGCTTCCCATAGTGTGCCTGGTGATTCTACACTACCCGTGTTATATTTAAAATATTCACAGAACACTATGGCCCTCATTACAACTGAGGTGCTAAGTGCACCAACTTTACCACCATGGTGTAAACTACGTTTACACCATGGTGGATGGCGGATTTACCGCCCCATTACAAGGTGAGTGGGGCGGTAAATCCCCATTTCCCATTTTCCCTTCCCCATTCCCATTTTTGCCCCATAGGGCATAATGGGAGTGGGGAAGGCGCTAATTACGGCACCGTAAATGACGGTGCCGTAATTAGCACCAAGGTGCCTTAGCACCATGGAACTTAACGCCTGCAAAAAGCAGGCGTTAAGGTGGGAATCAGGCGTTAAGGGTTAACGGTGGCGTTAACCCTTAACGCCTGAGTTGTAATGAGGGCCTATGTCTTTAAGGGCTTCACCCCTGAGCCTCCATGTAGGGATCCTAGCCCGGGGGGAATAAACTGCCACGTAACCACCAAGGGGGCGTGATCCAAAAGTACCCGTGCTTTATATTCTGCCCCTTTAAATAAACCCACTGACTCTTCTCGTGCAAACACATAATATAACCTCATGTAGAGGTCCTTCGGAGACGTATAATGAAAGTATGCTCTATCATGCCGGTGCAGTGCCCTATATGTCAGACAATTTATATGCATGCAACAGCGTGTTCAGAGCCTTAGCTGAAGGGGCCGGGTGTTTGAACTTGTCATCTCATCTGTCCATCGCTGGGTTAAGCGTACAGTTAAAATCACCCCCCCCCATATCAATGTGCTATCCCTGTATGAGCTGATCTTAGGATATAGCGATTGAAAATAGGCTGCTGTGTCTTGGTTCGGTGCATGTGTGTTAATGACGCAGATTTTCCTTTGCTGCACCAGCCCCTGTAGTACAATCCTCCTACATTCCTTAACAAGGGAGGTCTTGAGGACTCTAAATGGGACTGTCGGCACCACCTATATCAAGACCCCTGTGGCATATGCTGAATAAGCCGAACTCAGGGTTGTGGCCCCCACTTTTTTGCTAAGGTGTCTTGCTTCTCTTTAGTGAGGTGGGTCTCCTGCTGAGAGCAATATCAATTTTTTGACGCCTCAAGTAAGTCATTACTCTATTACGTTTTATATAGCTGTTCAATCTCCTGACATTCCAGGATGCTATTTTAAGGTCCCCCATCACTCATTAAGGTACAAGCAAATGTTACCCATCTGTTGCTTTTACTATATCTACCCTATGTGGATCTATAGGTTAACCCCCTTCTAACTACCCCAGCTCCCCCCATTCCCAAGAACTGGCCAGCTCAATGCTCTGTGCTCAGGCATCCCTGCATCCCACTCCTCCTCCAGTCACCTGCCCTGGTGTTCGGAGCACAGCAGGAGGATATGTAACCGCTAGTATCCCAAAACAATCTAATCTAGTCTGAGGTGAAGGGTGCTTCCTCCTGGTGCGTTCCCAATTGGGCACCACTCCAGTGGTTCCTGCATTCTGTCAACAACAATTTAAGCATATGCAACTCTTCTGTATCTCAGTTGTGTTTGATAGCAGACGCATGGTTATGCTCCTCCGTGCTTGTCCCGTATCTACTCAGAGCTTTCGGGTATGTTACTCCCACCTCTCGCCTGGTCATCCGTTTTAGCTGGTAGATTTTCCAAGTCCATCCACTTATGCGCGTCTTCTGGGGTCTCAAATAAGATGGTGTGGCATTTGTATATAACTTTCAGTCTGGCTGGGTACAACAGCATGTATTTAAGATGCCCCACACATAGCCTCCTCTTGACTGAGGTACAGCTCATCCTCTGTTTCTGCACCAGGAAGGTGTAGTCTGGATACGCTATGATGTTGGCCAATGCCCTTTGGATCGTTCCACCTTTGCAGAAGTGTTCAAGGATTTTCTCCCTGTCTTTACAGTTTAGTATCTGGGCTATTATGGGCCGTGGTGGAGTTCCGGGTGGCGGCTTCCTTGACAGGGCCCTATGCGCTCTCTCCACTGTGAACCCCTGAGTGAGGATTCCTGGGCCAATTTCCTGCAGAAGCATATTTTACACAAAATGTGCCGGCTTTGCTCCTTCTTCCCCTTCCAGAAGCCCAATGATTCGAACGTTGTTCCTCTTTGCTCTCCCCTCTGCTTCCTCCGCCCTGCTTTCAAGATTCAGCACTTGTTGTTGCAGGACCGAAACTTCTCTGGAGTTGTCTTTACAGCTGCTCGAGTTCGCTGCCAGATCTTTTTCCAGTGCTCCTGTACGTTCTGTCAGCACCCTCACATCTTGCCTCAGGAGGTTCACATCTCAACTGATGGCATCCATTTTAAATTCCAGTGTGGTCTTCAATGCTGCTATAGCTTCCAAGAGCTGATGGTCTCCCCCCACGGGGGTATGATCCCCCTGATTCGCCAAGGTAGTCGGCTGAGTGCCTTCCACTGTTTGTGCTGGCTTGGCAAATGTGTCTATAGTGGGCTGCTTTGCCTTATTCTTATTGGCCTTAGATGCCATGACTGCTCCATTCTTCTTTACTGTGCTCATCACACTCTGGTCTTTCTTTTCTCCTGCACTGTTAATGTCAGGGTTTGGCCACTGCTGTTAGGGCTGTCCACATCCTGCTCCCCTTACCGCCACCCTGCGGGCATCGGTCAGAGATTGTTCCTCAGTTACAAGCCGCGCCGCCCCTTTCAAATTGTCATATCGGTACCTGTGTAAACTGTTTGTGGAGCCTGTTCTATCTTGCCAGAGCTGGTGTGTGCTATCTCTCCCCCAGCTGTATAAGGACTCTGGGATTCTTGTGCCAAACCTATTCTTTAGTTGTCCTTCTTGGGACTTGATCATGAACCTACACCCTACTATTGAGTGTCCTGCAGTCCATCCCTTTCACAGGCTACCACAGGCAACCCTGAGTTTCTTGTGTCCCCTGGTCTTGCATGGTCTATTGGGAGTGTGACCTCACACAACAATCGCAAAAGGCGCTGTGTTTGCATGGGTGTGTGATTGCATCCGCTACTTGTAGTGTGCACCCCAATACTCCACTCACAGTCTGCCCCCCTTTATAGCCACCTTTGAATGTCTGGTATTTCTTGCCTCCATTATTGCGGGCTTCTTGGACTCAGAGCCCCCTTTTATCTGGGGTGCCTCTCCGGCCTGCAGGTCACCAACTGTGCCTCAAATCGTCCTCCTGGCCCTTTCTATTCTCTTGGGGCGATTGCGCTCTGTTATCCATCTGTCTTTCCCCACTGCCATGTGCACCCTGCTCACCTTGTATCCCAGAGGTCGCACTAACGCAGGCCTCTCCGTTTCCCCTTGTGCTCTATTAGCTCTTGAGGATCCGTGACTGTTACCACTCTGATGCCAATGTTGCCATCCAAGATCTGTAGTGAGAATGTGCTCCTTCTCCAGCGTTCCATGCATCGGCTCAGATGTCACAAACTTGATCGTGGCTCGGTTGGAAAAGACTTTGTACTTGACCATTACTCAGGTCATGTCTCATTGCAACCTCATTGCAACCTTAGGTGGCCGGTATAAGCAGGCCATCTCTCCATGCCACGGGCCCGGTGTTAAGCTGTTCGCTTATGTTTTCCTTGTCCGCTCCACTTACCCACTGCAATGTGGGATTATAACATAGGTGTTCCGTGTTCTCCTGTATCAGACACGCTTCTGATTGCCCCCAGCTTAGCTCCTTCAGCCACTGTCAATGGCCCGCGGCCTTCTTGTCTCTTCTGTTCCCGGTAACTAGTGACAATGTTGGTGGGAGCCAGTACCGATGCACACTCAAGGCTGTGGTGTAGCACGTTCCTCCCTTCTTCTCCAGCCACCACTCGCGTCGGCATGCGCTGGCTTCACCTGCAATCACCCCACTCTGAATTTTCCATGCCAGGGGTTTTGCAGCAGTGTGGGCAGGCACGCACCGCGATCCATTCAGTGCCTCTCGGAAGTCTCCTTGCAGTGGGTCCACCCTATGCTCTGGTATTACAGCCTCGTACTCTTTCATGCAGTAAGAGTTACAGTCCTGCTTGGTAATCTCTCCGGTGCCATCCAGTGCACTGTCTGCTTTTTACAAAACCGCCTGTGACTCGTGCCTCCGTCGTGCCTCCTGCCACCATCTGGTCAAAGCAGTCTCGGCCACAGGTCCGCTAGAGGATTTGCACCAAGGCTCCTCCAATCACTGGCGGATCCCAGCATAGTCTCCTCAATGCTGCGGCTACTTTCACATAGCTCTTTGTTCCTTGGCATTCGCCATCTTGCTACTCCTCTTCACGTCAGGCAACCACCCCCTCGCAGCTTGCATCGCGTTATACTTCCATTATACCTCCCGCAGCTCTCTCCTAGGGATGCACCACTTCTGGATGTGCTTGCTGGTTTATTCTTGTGCACAATTGCACTCTGCAAACTCGTCTATGCTTAGGATCAGTTACGGATCAGCAGGAGCTCATGGAAGTACGTCCTACAGCATGGCTCCTTGGCCACGCGCACTCTAGCCAATACCTTTCCCAGAATCCCAGAAATCGGGCGAGAGGATGAGCATTAAAGAGGGTCCTTACGTTCTGTTAATAGGACCATTATTATTGCTTCCTGTATCGATTCTGGGAGAATCCATTTCTCAGTGGCCTCATCATAGACTTTCTTAAGTCAGGGAATCAATAGCTTCTCAAACCTACAGTAGAACTACACCGGAAGTCCACCCCCTGCCCGGAGATTTACCCTTCTCCTTCACCCGCAACACCTCGACTATTTTAGATTCCTCGATTGGTCCATCTAACTACTCCCGGATATCCCCTGTGAAGACCAGCAATTTTGCTATATTTAGGAGTTCATGTGCATCTTCGTCTGAATATGACACTTCGCTCGTATACAAGGATTGATAGAAGTCTTGAAAGGCTTCCTTGATTACTGCCTGGGTGGCGGTTAAGTCCCCTGAGTGTCGCCTAATCTTAGTTATGGCGTGCCGGGACGGCTCCCGTCGGATCAGCCAGGCTAGAAAACGTGAATCCTGTATCTCCCTATGGGATTCAAGGTGACAGTTAATTCCATGCTCTTGTATTGCCCTACCACTATTCCCTGTTCCAAGGTAGTTATCTCCCCCTCCAATTTCCGTAACTTCTCTTGCAGAGTTTTCCTGACCCCTGCTGATTTAGCTGTACAAATCCCCCTAACCGTAACCTTAAACGCTTCCTACAAGGATCCCCACCTTTCTACCGAACCCTTGTTGTTCTCAAGGAAGGCTGTTATCTCTTCTTTCAGCGATTCTTTAAATGCCCCATCCTCCAGGGCCGCGGCTGAGTCTCCAGGAATACAGTGAATGCCTCTGCCGTATCCCCCCGCCATGTTTGTTACCAAGGGTGAGTGATCCGAAAGCATCCTTCCCAGGTACTCTGTAATACTAAATCTGCAAACGTGCTCCACCCTGACAAACAAGTAATCCAACTGTGACTGTGTTCCATGCACCCCGGAGAAGTATGTATATCCCAGATATTGCCCATTAGATCCCCTCCACAACTCCACCAGGTCCCAATCCCCAATTATCTTCTGCAGTGATGATGCTGCATGCTGCTTCAGTGAGCCTGAGCTCCCCGTACTGTCCACTTTAGGGGTTAACAGACAATTACAATCCCCTCCCCATATAAACATCTCCTTGCAGTACCCTTCCATCAGTTAAATCACCGAAGGGAAGTATTCCTTGTCATCCACATTAGGAGCGTAAGAATTAACCACACAAATGTCTCTACCTTCCAACACACCCTGAAGTGCTGCCATTCTTCCAATCTCACCCGTTACCACCGTGTCCACCTGCAGGGGCACCCTAGCTGTCACCCAAATCAATACCCCTCTCGCATATTTGGAGTTAGATGTTCCCAACACTGTTCACCCCAACCATCTCCTAAGTAGATCTAAATCTGCACTTACCATACGGGTTTCTTGTATCAGTGCGAGCTGTATTCCTTGTTGTTTCAGAAATCCCCCTATCCATTGACATTTCAACTTTTTATCCAAACCTCAGACATTCCAGGTCCCAATTCTTAAACAATCACCCCCTGTTCCAGATGCAATTGTCTCTGCCCTTCCATACCTTCCTCATTGCTGTGGTCGCCGCTACCCTTGCCTGAATTGCTCCAATCCATTCCACCAGCTTCTCTTCAAGCAACTAGGTAACTGTGCACAACTTGCATAAACCCACAACTTCCCTTTCCTCTCCTTCCCCAATTGTTCCCCTTTTTCCCCCATCTGCTTCCCCCTCCCCTTGTCCCCTCCTCTTCATTCTCCCATTTAATCCTTTATTCCCCCCAACTGATCCCTCAACCACTCCTCTCTTCCGCCAGGTCCCTCAACTCCCACCCCTCCAAACATCCCCCCCTCCCATTGGACCTCCCCCAACCATGGTCCGAATAACCTTCCCCCTAACTCTTGACCTTAAAATGTTCCCGCCACGATCCCCCTTCCTAAGTGGATGAACGACCGCCAGTCTAGGGGTTCCCCCCTGTTGCCTCTGTTCCACCCATCATTGAAAGCTTATCTCACGTTTACACCTTCCATCTGTAAGCTGGTGCCTCACCTCCTTTCAGATCTTCTCACCCCCTTCCCAGTTTCCAGCCTTCCCCCACCCGTCACATTCCCCCGACCGTTGTGTCTCCTTCACACCCTCTCGCTGAGCTCTCAACCCCTGCGACTGCATATCCAGCCAGGGCTTCACCGCCTGCGGCGATCCAAAACAACACGATTTCCCACCTGCAATAACCTCCAATTTAGCCAGGAAAAACATGTACTTAATGTTTAGCTCTCTAAGGCACCGCCTCACTCCGTCATATGTTTTACTATGGCGTTGCACTTCCAATGTGAAATCCGGGAAAATACGAAATTTGCGCTTCTCACTTCGTAGTAGCCCACTCTTCGGAACTACTGTAGGATGGCATCCCTCTCCCTGAAGTTTAAGATGTTTGCCACTATGACTCTCGGCAGTCCTCCATGGGGCAGGGCTCTGTGTTCGCGCTCCACCGTGAAAAGTTTCGACAATCCATTCAATCCTAGGGTCTCTAAAATGAGCTTCTCCACGAAACATTTTGTGCTAGGTCCTTCCTCTCTATACAGAACTCCCACCAGTCAGATGTTGCGCCGCCATAAACACCCTTCTGCGTCCTCCGCTCTAGATTCCAATGTCTTGGGCACTCCTACCAAACCTGCAACCTGATTCTTGAGAAATTGTAGATCGTCCTCCACGTTGCTTACTCTCTGCTACACTTCCGTGACCCTCTCGCACACTTTCTGGAGGCCAGCCCTCACTAGGGTCACATCCACCCCTACTTCCTTAATGCTCCCCTTAAGGGAGGTTCTTGTGGTTTGAATCGCTTCCATTAGGGCATACAAGGTCACCCCTTTGTTATATCCGCCTTGCGTCCCGCTACGCGGTGACGCAAGGCGCTCAATAAAGGCCCCAGCCCCATGCCGCGGAGGCAGTTCCGGGGCAAGGCAGCAACACGAAGGTGTCAGTGTCATTCATGCTCCAGCCGGAGCTGCGCAGCGAGGCCCACCCACGTGGGCCTACCTCTCCCTGATTCCCGCCGACACCTCGGCCGGGACCAGGGACACAACACTGGCGACGAAGGAAGCGAACACGACGGCACGCGTGCTGCCGTCAAACAGCTGTTGAAGCCTCGATCAATGGCAACATTTTTGGAAACATGGTGGGGGGGCACACAAACACCCACCCACCAAAAAAAAAACAATTAAAAATGTCTACATCATTCCTCCTACATCTCTCCTAATCCGCTTATAACGTCGGATTGGCCATGCCACACAGCCATACGGAGCCGGAGGTCATCTACACCGTGCAGTAGGAACCTGGAAGGGGAGAAAGCACTCCATCACGCCCAGCACGTGGAAACACACAAAGAAGGCTGAGGACTCCCACAGGGGCACGCCAGGTGAGGCATCCACCCCCACACGTGACCAAGTGATTCTCAAACATGGCGACAGGCACATCCACCCCCAGGCCCAGCACGCCATCCTGACTGGCCGCAAACCTGTCACAGTGTCCACACCACAAGCCCACCCACAAGGTGGCCCATCAGTGACACTCTATCCTTTTGACCCATACACTGACCCATCATCAGCTGGCCCAAGATGGCAATTGTGGCTACAAAAGTTTGAGATGGCAATGGAATGTAAAGACATTACCACGACAAGGAAGATGAAGTCGCACCTATTGTTAAATGTGGGGGATGAAGTATTACGAATTTTCAATTCACTGACTATGGATGAAAGCCTTGATGTCTACCAGCAGACGAAGGATGCCCTAACGGCCCATTTTCTCCCCCAACTCAACCCAGATTACGAGACATTCATATTCTGCACAACATTCCAGCTGGAAGAGGAGACGCTAGATGCCTACCACACCAGACTCTGGAAGCTGGCAATATCGTGTGAATTCACAGACATTGAGAAGGAAATCCGACGACAACTCATAAACGGAATCCAGTCAGAAAACCTGAGAAGGATGGTACTGAGCGAGAAGGGAATTTCCTTGACCCGAATCCTTGAACTGGGCCGCCAGAGGGAACTAGCACACGCCAGGGCAGCACATATGGGCACGACCCTTCAGAAACTAAAGCCAGCCCTCACATTGGCCACCGTGGCCCAGATCAGGAATCGCCAACCTACGAGGGATGAAACCGGTGGAAACTACACGCACCCCAGATGGCAGCCCCAAACCCCGGGACCCACGGAATGTGGGGGGTGCGGAGGGCCTCGCCACGGAAGACGCAACTGCCCAGCTCAGGGAACAACATGCGGGGCATGTGGCAGGAAAGACCATTATGCCAAGGTATGCAGGTCGTCAGGCGTGCAAAAACAGACACCACAAGCATCCCAGGACAGGAGTGAGAGAAAGAAGAAAAAAACAGGCCAACGCCCGGTGGATCGAAACCATAAACTCTTCCACAGAGGAGGAAGGAGATGACGCAGCACAGCTCCAACAGGACTCTGCGAATGAGCAGTGGAAGAAAGGAAGGAAAGTTTACCTGGTGTCTGCCCTCAACCAAGGAAACACCACGCCAAAGAGGAAACTTAGAAGATGAAAATGCCAGGTAGCGATCCATGGCCAAAACATACTGATGACCATAGACACCGGGGCCACTGTAAACGTGATGCCACTGACCATGTTCAAGACACTAGTGCCCCCACCGGACATGAAAGCAACAGACATGCTACTATTTGCATACGGATGCAAGACCCCACTGCCCATAGTAGGCAGGTTCCGAACCACCATAAGCCACGGTGAAAAGTCACTGCAATCAAAAATCTACATAGTAAATGCGGGCATAGAATGCCTCCTAAGTGGAGATGCAGCAGAGGACTTAGGGCTGGTAAGCTTCATCTGTGAAGTGAATGACTCGCAAGAAGTCGAGAACGTGTTGGAGAAATACCCGAACCTACTCAAGGGCATAGGATGCCTAAAAGGCAAATTGATCAAATTACACATCGATGAGTCAGTCCAATCAAGAGCTGTGCAACACAGAAGGACACCATTCCACATCCGCAACCAAGTGGAAAAGGAACTAAGGGCAATGGAGAAAGCGGGCATCATCGAGGAAGTGACGGGGCCCATGCCGTGGGTCTCTCCCATGGTTGTCACAAAAAAGCCAAAACAACCTGGGAAGGTCAGAATATGCATAGACATGCGCCTACCCAACGAGGCAATAAAGCGGGAGTGCCATATCACCCCGACCCTGGATGAGATAGTGGCAGACCTCGCTGGGTCCAAGATATTCTCTAAGGTCGACCTGAACGCCGGTTATCACCAGCTGAAGCTGCACCGGGACTCCCGGTACATAATGACATTTTCAACTCACATTGGCCTACGCAGGTACAAGCGCCTCAGTTTTGGAATCTCCTCAGCCTCCGAGGTCTTCCAGGAAACAATACAGGAGGTGATCCGAGACATACCGGGAGTCTTAAATGTCAGTGACGACATTCTGATCCATGCCAGCAACAAAGAGGAACACATGAGAAGGCTGCACATGCTACTCAACAGGTTGGAAAGCGCAGGCCTGACAATACACAAAGAAGAATGTGAATTCCTGAAGGATGAAATCTCATTTTTTGGGTACACGTTCAATGGCACAGGCATCTCAGCGGATCCCCAAAAAGTGGTGGACATCCAAGCTGCCACACCCCCCACCACACCAACGGAGGTGCACAGTTTCTTAGGTGTGGCCACCTACTGTGGGAGGTTTATCCCGAATCTGGCCACGCTCTCGGAACCTCTGCGAGAACTCACAAAGGCCAGACCCGCCTGCCAAGAGGTGTTTGAACACATCAAAACGTCACTGTCAGCTGAAACCACAATGGCCTATTACGACCCAGCACTTCCCACTGAACTGTGTGTGGACACCAGCCCTGTGGGCCTACGGGCCATTCTTATACAGGTGACAAACACGGGAGAGCAAATGCCGATTGCCTATGCCTCCAGGGCATTAACACCAACGGAGCAGCGATATTCCCATATCGAAAAAGAGGCGATAGCCATACTATGGGGTTGCCGCTACTTCCACTTATATCTGTATGGTCGGAAATTTCAAACATACACAGATCACAAACTGCTGATCCCCATCTTCACAGGCACATCATTTCACCCCCCCCCTGCCCGGATTGCCAAGTGGTTATTGCACCTCCAGCAATATGACTTTGAGCTGGCTACCAGCCAGGCAGCGGCAACCCAGCAGACTTCCTCTCAAGACACCCGAGAGCGGCAACACCAAAGGAGATCCACGTAGCAGAAGAGACGGAAGAGCAAATCTGCCAGGTTGTACATGCTATGATGCCTCGAGCGATCAGTTTAGAGGACATAAGAGAGGCCACGCAAAGAGACCCATACTGCAATCGGATAAAGGACACGAACATCTCAGGGGAATGCGAAACATCCACACCAAAACAGCAGAAGCCAAAGAATTCCTCACTGGGATTTTCGCGGTCCGGCAGGACCTCTCCATCACGGAAGAAGGACTAATCCTACGAGGAACCCGAATCATAATCCCCCTGAGCCTACAGGACAAGATCGTGGCCTTGGCACACGAGGGCCACCAGGGAGTGGTACGGACCAAAGCCCGTATAAGGCACCGGGTGTGGTTCCCCCAGATTGATGGAAAAGTTGAAAGGCTGGTCAGCACATGCCTACCATGCCAAATAACAGGGCCTCCACCTAATCCGGAGCCCATCCAGGCAGCTGTGCGAGGATCCACCAGATGGGATGCCATAAGCATAGACTTTTGCAAAATATATGAAGGCACACACCTACTGGTGGCGATTGACGACCACTCCAGGTACCCGGAGGTCGAGATCGTCAACTCCACGGCAGCGGACGTCGTCATACCCGCGATTGAGAAAATGTTCACGACGCATGGACTACCAAGAAGAATCAGGAGCGACTATGGTCCACCCTTCACGGGGGAAGAGTTAAAAAAATACCTTAAAGAGCTCAACATCCGATATCACCACATCATGCCGAGATGGCCGCAGGCGAACGGTGATGTGGAACGCTTCATGCGGACAATTAACAAGGTACTGCGCCTGTCGCGCGTCAATGCCAGCCCATGGCAGGTGGACTTATACCGATTCCTACGGAACTACAGGGTCACACCCCACAGCACGACAGGGATACCGCCAGCAGACCTGATGTACGGCACACTCATCAACTCCTCCATACAACATCACCCGAGTAGGAGCCCAGACACGTTCGACCACGAGCGCACCGAATCAAGGAGGACAGGTGCCAATGCCCACATGAGCAACAAAAGGCATGCCAAGCAGTCCGATCACTGAGTTGGTGATCAAGTGGTCATGGTGAGGAACCCTTCCAAATCTAAACTAGACACCCGCTATGACGCAGCCCCGTGGACAATCAGTAGATGGCAGGGCACCATGATAACTGCAAAAAGGGGGCAAAGACAAGTGACGAGAAATGTGTCATGGTTCACGGCAGTGCCAAGGAACTTGTGGACAGACGGCGAGGGCCCCCCAGAAGAAGAAGATAATCTGTCAAGAGAGGATCCGTAGAGGGACAAGGGACAGGAAAGCCCACACGACGGAGAAAGCATGGACGAAGGAGCCGAGGAACCATGGAGTGAACCAGAACCGGGTGAGTAGGACAATGAAGGTGAGCAACCCGAGGTGACACAGGGGGCCATACCCAGGGGTGGAAGATATGGGTTAAGAACCACCACCCAGCCTCCAACCAGACTCAGAGACTATGAGTGGTAGAGAATCCCCATGAGAGACTTGATAAGAATGGGTTAGCCTGTTGGCTGAGAAATGCACATTTGTTTGTTGTTCCGTTATAATAAAGGGAGAATGTTATATCTGCCTTGCGTCTCGCTACGCGGTGACGCAAGGCGCTCAATAAAAGCCCCGCCCCCGCGCCGCGGAGGGAGTTCCGGGGCAAGGCAGCAACACAAAGGTGTCCGTGTCATTCATGCTGCAGCCGGAGCTGCGCAGCGAGGCCCACCCACGCGGGCCTACCTCTCCCTGATTCCCGCCGACGTCTCGGCCGGGACCAGGAACACAACACCCTCCAGCGCCCCCTCCACCGGTGCCTTCCACTTCTCAGCCTGTGTCCTCATTCTTCTGAAGATTGTTTTTCGGACCTGTGTACTTGTGCATCTTTTGTTGACCCTTTACCATTGTCTCTGTTATCAGGCAGCCCAGCCCCAAGTTGTATCTTTGTGTATTCAGCATTCCCCTCTCCTTGGAGCTTGGCAGTCAGGACTTAACCCCCTCTCCATTATGTACTCTTCCTTCAGGGGAAGTGGTCGTGGAGCTCTCTCCGTTCTTCAAGTAGGATCTTGTGTGGGAGGGGCCCATGATACCTCCCTCCCAAGGATCCTGCCATGCCCACTGCCCCTCCTACACTGTTGGTTGTTGTGGTAAATAATTTGGAGAGGATTTCCCGCTGTTGGTCGGTCCCTGGGCATCAGGTTGTCGTGCCGTTGCGCTGCCTCCCATGGTAGCCTCTTGTGCCCAGAGTGCTGGTGAGTGATTGTCGGATTCCAAAGCAATCTCTTTGGCCCAAATTTGGTGCCGGTGTGCTGCTCAATATTCACCCCACAGATTTAGAGTCTCTTAGCCACTTGTCGAGGGGGGTGGAAAGGGGGCTCCTCAGTATTCACTATAGCGCGGGAGAGGGGAAAATAAAGACATTTTAAAAAATGTAAAAAGGGAGGGATATAGGTTTCACCGTCAGTTCAACACTCTGCTGCTCATCTGGGTTGTTGTTCCCAGCGAAGATCTTCCCTCTCCTCCCCTGCTACACCCCGCCTCCCTGTAGCTTGCCTCGATCGAATGTGAATTACAGGCCCCCGTGGATGTAGAGACACACTTGTTAGTGTATGCAGGTCTTCACTTCTCCCGACCTCAGTCCGGCAATGCCTCTCTCCTCCACACTCTTTGGCAGCACCTCCTCGCCTCACCAGCGCTCGTCCGCTCACTGCCCTTCGCTTAGTTGGTGCTCCAATTGTCTTGTCTGTGGAGTCAGGGATGCATGCCGCCGAAGTACTTCTCCGCCCATAGTCCAATAACGCCTTTCCGTTCTGTCAACTTCAGATCAGGCACTACTTTCTTTCCCTTCGGGTGCGCATCCCCACCGTTCACCGCTCATCAGGTTCTCATTAATACTCCTTGTATACAGGGCTCTCCGCACTGATTCTCCTGCTGGGGCTTGTCAATTGCAGGCTGAATACCCGCGATCGTCTCCAGCGGCCATCTTGACTCTGAGTCCCCCCAGCCACATTCCCCTCTTATTGGGGCTCCGTTTCACAGTGCTTCGTCCCCAAACTTTCACTTCACGATTCCCCAGGCCAAGATTGCGTCAGGGGACCGTCTCTCCAAATCGTTAGCAGGATTTAAAGCAGGAATTTGACGGGCAGCCCGGGAGCTACATGGAGCGACGTGCTCATGCTCTGGCTGCTGTCCATACCCCCGACCCCATCTCTTTGAGACAGAACTGCCCCCAAAGCAATGTTGGAGGCATCTGCCACCACAAAAAAAGGTTTTGGTGGATCTGGATTCATCAAAATAGGTTCCGAAGTGAATCGATCCTTTAATATTAATAGTTGGAAAGCTTTTTCTGCCTCTGAACTCCACTCAAATGTCACTACTTTTCAGAGAAGTTAAATGATAGGCATACTCACATGCGAATACCCCCCAATAAATCTTCAGTAAAAATATGCCAATCCCAGGAAACTCTGGATTTCCTTTAATTTTAATGGTGAACTTGTTTAACACCCTGTAGTCGATACATGGTCTTAAGGTTCCTTCCATTTTCGGAATAAAACAACAAGGAAGCTGCTGGAGTCTAAGAATGTCTAATAAAACTGTTTGCCAAATTCTTTGTAATATATTCCTTCAGATATTCCTTCTCCTTTTCAGTGAGAGACACACCTCCTTCAGCCAACCCTAGCACAAACCCCTCCCTGTTCTGGGATTTACCCTTGGACCATCATGTTCCAATGCAATGTTCCCTGCAAAAAAATGACTTAAACTCCACCACTTTCCATAGCCAGTTGATCTGGGGACTATGATACATCAACCAGGGCATACTCAGACTAACCTTCAATTGGGGGGCATTGATTAACTCAAAGGCTATCGCCTCCCAATGACAACCCACTATCTCCATACCCAATGTTTCAGTTTCATTAGTTATAGGACCAGAAGTCAATAAAGAACCATCCACTGCCTTCACCTGTTCGACTTGCTCCTTTGCCACTCTAGGGGTCACTTACTTCTTCGTAATTCCCCAATCCGTGACATTTACAGTAGCTCCTGTTGCGGGTAAGAAGAAGGAAAAAGATTCTGTTCTTCCATTTAGACTTGTTCTTATTAAAAGAATATTGAAAACGTTCCCTACACTAAGGGGTTTCCCTGCCTAATCAAACTAACTAGGGTGCTCATCAGTTGTCAGTGAATCCAAAAGAAAGATCTGTCCTCTGTCCAAAACTAATCTATGCTGACTCTACCACTATCCAAATAACTTAGGCACATGTGATGGGGCAGAAATGAGAGATGGACACAAAGTTGTAATGTTTTCAAGATTAGACATTTTATTTTAAAAAAAGGTTGGGATAAGGGCCTTTCTGTCCCTATCCAAAATATACGCTCTCCTTTGTGACGGAAGTATCGACATCCTATTTGTAACTGAAACATGGCTAGATGACAACTACAAGATCACCCTCAACAACTGCCTGCCTGAAAACCTCAAATGCGTCCAAGCAAACAGAAAAACCAAAAGGGGGTCTGGCAATCATCCACAAGGAAAACCTGGTTATCAAATTGGAAGACCCACTAAACATCGAGAAATACGAATCCTTATTCCTACGCCTGTCAGTAAACCTCAAAGAAACCCTGAAATTCATACTGATATACAGACAACCAACCTACAATGCAACCTTCGTAGGCGCCTTCACGGAAGCAATCACCATCCTAGCTATCAATCATAATCACCTGATCGTCCTCTGAGATTTCAACATCTGCTTCAATGAAGAAACCACAACCACACAAAAATCTCTAACCAGCCAACTAGCAGCAATGAATCTACAACAACTAGTCAAAGTAGCAACCCACTCGGCAGGGCATACACTTGAAGCAATCTTCACTAACAAAGAACTCATTACCACAGCACCCCCAATTCAAATACTCTGGAGCGACCACATCATCATTCCCTTCGTAATCACAATGACCACTCTAATAAACAAGCAACATGACAAACCACTGACCACCATTAAAAGAAACTGGGGAACCATCAAAAACTCCAACCTAACTGAACTTCTGGAGCTCAGGAAACCGCACCCAACATTAATGGAAGAAGCCAACCTGGACAAAAAAGTAGCCCTTCTCAACACCTGGATTGCAACAACTATCGACGACATCGCCAAAGAAAAACCTTTCACTCCTTCCCGTAAAAGAGCAATGGCAAAATGGTTTACCCCACTACTCAGCACCATGAAAAGAAAAAAACAAAAACTAGAACTAGAATGGAGAATCAAAAACAACACTGCATATAAACTGAAATTATTGCAACATAGCCACTCATACAAAAAGGAAATACAAAAAGCAAAGAGGAAATACTACGACAACCGAATCTTCAAAGCACCAAACACATAAAAAGAACTCTTCAAAATCATAAATGGAATAAGAAATCCCCCTCGCTGCAACAATACACCAATTCCTTCGATGAAACTATGCAATGACCTAGCAGACCACTTCAGAAACAAGATCATCACCATCCAACAAACCATACAAAGCAGACCACTCGATCATACTACGGACACCACCTATCCTCACGAGGAACATCTGAACAAACTACAAAGCTTCCCCGAAATATCAGTGGAGACTTTTGTCAAATTGGTAAATCAAAGCAACAACTCGGGTTCTCCTGAGGGCCACTGCCCCCCGGACATATACAAATCAATTCATAAACAAGGAACTCCCATGAAATATCACAGGAATGTCCTCAACCTCTTAATCTCAACAGGGAAAGTGCCACATTCCTTCAAATCTGCGTACATCAGGCCAACTACTCAAAGATACAGCGGGAAGCATAGAGGACCTCTCTAACTACAGACCCATCCCTAACATCCCATACACGGGCCAATCAGCTCAAAACATACATATACAAAGCAACCCAAGAATTCATAGAAGAGCACTGCCTACTAGACGAGTTGGTTTAAGAATGAGAGGAACTGAATCAGCTCTCCTCTCAATATGGGATGACATAAAAACAAATGCAGACTCGGACATCAGTACTGCCTTGATACTTCTAGACCTATCCGCAGCATTCGACACAGTTAATCACAACATCCTCATAACGAGATTAGAAGGACTGGGAATGACAGACACTGCCCTACTGTGGATCAAATCCTTCCTAACAAACAGAACGGAAACCATATGGATGAAACCTTTCAAATCCAACCCAAGAGACTCCACATGCAGAGTACCACAAGGATCATCCTTCTCCCCACTATTATTCAACATCTACCTATCTATACTAATCAAAATCATCGAAAGACACCACCTCACCTGCTACAACTACGCCGACAACACACAAATAATCTTGAAAACACAAGACACTCAAGAAAAAAACTCAACACTAGAGAACTGCCTTCATGATGTATTCATCACAAAAAACAGAGGAGACAACCACTACATCCTTTGGCCAAGGGAACTCGGTACAACCCCAGCACCATCGTCGATTGTAAAAAACCTGGGGGTCCTGCTGGACAATAATCTTACTCTAGAGCCGAGGTCTTCAAATTGTGGGGCGCGCCCCCCCCAGGGGACGCATCCCAGGGGGGGGGGCGCCAGAGCCCAGCATGAAATGTAAAAAAAAAAAAATGTTTGCTAGGTTGGAGGAAATGGGATGGGCAGCTCACATGGTCAGACTGGGTCGTAAAACGGTCTTAGGCACCAATGAAAAAATAGCCAGCAGTTGCAAATGGATATTCAGTGTTTAGTCACAGACTGTTTGAATAGTACCCAAGGGGTTGTTTTTTTGTTCAAATGTAAACAAATGGTGAATATTTATTTATTCAGCAACAAAGGTCAAAACTACTAGCTGCATAGTGAAGTAACTCCTCAAACTGGCCCACATTAGCCAAAAAAGTGGCCCATTTTTACTCGCCTACACTAGCATTTTGCATTTTTGCTTTTTTGGTACGGTCATCGCCCTCATCGCCCTATTGCCCTATAGGCCAGTCCAAGCCTGCTGGCTCATCCATAATGGGTGAGGGGGCATCCACCCACTGGCAACCTCACCCATTATGGAGGAGCCAGACCGGTGAAACACTGAGCACTCCCTCAGCTGCTTTTTCCAGCTGAGGGAGTGCTCCTGGGCTGGCTCAACTGTCAAAGGGAAACTCTGTTTGCCTTTGACAGTTCATTTCCCCAGCCACACATCATCACTGAGCCATGCAACGCTGGGGGTGTTTTGCTTCGCCAGCCTTGCATAGCTCATTGAAAATGCTGGCTGGGGCACTGCATGTATGTATGTGCAAGGGGGTGCTCCTGCGCCTCCTCGCACATACGGGCAGAGCAACCTGGAGCTGGGCATGTTAGCAACCATGCGAGGTACGTTTATGGCGATTCATTTTTTTATTTAAATATGTATGGATGTGTATATGTTTGTGTTATGGGACTGTGGTGGGAGCAGGATGGGCGGCAGCACCGGGATAGTGGTGGGAGTAGGGTGGGGAGAGCCCAGGGTCTGTACTGGGAGTAGGGTGCGGTGATGGCACGCAAAAGCTCATAGTGATTTCTACATACTGTCCATTTGGCACTTTTGGGGGGGCCCGGCCTGCCCAAACTTTGTTCAGGAGGGGCCCAGGCTAAAAAAAGTTTGAAGACCACTGCTCTAGAGCCATAAGTAAACGTTCTACTCAAGAAATGCTTCTTTCTCCTGCGAGTAGCAAAAAGGATCCTACCGTTCCTGTCATTCGCCAACAAAACAATCAACATCATCGCTCTCGTCATGTCCAGAGTAGATTACACCAATAGCCTATACTTGGGTATGCTGAACGATTTCTAAAAAAATTACAATGCATACAAAACGCGGCAGCCAGTTTGCTTCTCAAACTAGCCCGAAGAGAACACATCACACCTGCGCTAAAAACACTACACTGGCTACCAAGAAAACGACAAAATGAAATTCAAAACAGTGTGCATCACGCACAGTGCAATACACAAACAAGGCGCTGAGTTCCTGAGAGACAAATTACGCCTACATCAACCAACAAGAACGCTCAGATCAAGCAACGCCATTTGCCTGGAACCGAAACCCTACAATAAAAGAAAACTTGGTCGATCTTCTTTCTCTCACAAGGCGCCAAAAACTTGGAACAACCTCCCCTAGAACATACCCAACACAAGAAACCACCTACTATTCAGGAAACTGCTGAAATCCTGGCTCTTCACTTCGTAACCAGAAGACCACCTACAGGGACACAAAAAAAGGAGCTCTCCCCCTACACTGCTGGAGCAGTGCCACAGAAAGGAATATGCCTGCAGCAACAGTGTGCTGCAAGGTAAGCCGGATGGCTTATTTATGCCTTGATGCAGAATTCCAAGATTAGAATTTCGGCGGAGACCAGGATTGCTGCGTTATTACTGCCCTTCTACTTCCAACATCAGTAACCCTGCTGCTGATCCCCTGCAACGAGTCACATCCGCGTTATTTAGTGACCCGCCATTGCCTACCATGAGGCTTCCACATTTAAAGATGGCCGCCCGCCTATTTTTATCACCAGCACCTTTGTGCCTGAACCTCCACCAAGCAAGCTGCCTGGTGATTGGCTGCTGCCCCAGATATCACAGGCCTATCCAAACCAGCAGACGAGAGCTGGCCCTCCCAACGAAGGCTCTACCTACAAAGGCTTACCCTGTCCCGAGCCTGTCAGAGCCGAAGAAGCCGAATGCCGCAGACCCCTGCCCGCCCATGCTCATCAGTAAGCGTACGCTCATTGTGACCCACTGACACTAATTATCTCTCTCACTCTACAGTAACTATAACATCACAAGTGTACCCTTACACATGTACAGCAACTCTGCCACCACAAGTATGTCGATTAGCACAAACTGTATCCATCCAGTAATGCATGTTTACACTATAACTATACTGTATTTGTATAAATTCCTGTCCAATTTTATATATACACTCAATGCCATTCAATACTCTGATGCATATATGTCCTCCATAAGTGCATATGTATTAAAAGAACAGTTCTGCTCTGAAGTAGTTGCATGTCTGTGCCCCTGCTCTGCATAAATCCTCATCCACTACAGGGCATGTTCAGTTGAATCACCTTACTCAACCTACTTGTTGTTACCCTGTATTAGCTTGACCTATGCTATTGATGCTAGTCTGGCCGTATGCTTTTGTTGGTATGCTGTACCAGCCTGACCCTATGCCACTACTGCCACATTGTTTTAGCCTGGCCCCATGCTATTGCTGCTACATTGCGCTCGTTAGACCCTATGCTACTACTGCTACACTGTTTTAGCCTGGCCCCATGCTATTGCTGCTACATTGCACTGGTTAGACCCTATGCTACTGATGTCACACTTTATCTGTTTGACCCCATGCTATTGATGCTAATCTGGCCCTATGCTTCTGCTGCTATACTGCACTGGTTTGCCCCCATGCCACTAGTGTTACACTGTATTGGTATTTGTTTGACCCTATGCTACTGATGTTACATTGTACTGGCTTGACCCTATGTTACTGATGTTGCACTGTATCGGTCTGACCCTATGCTATTGATGTTAATCTGGCCCTATGCTACTGCGGCCACATTGTACCAGCCCAACCCTATGCATTTGATGCCACACAGCACTGATATGACCCCATGCCACTGATGCCACACTGTTAATCCCTGCACTGTGCCCCCACCACATTGCTACAGCTTCCCACCATGCAACTCTGGCTCACCTTCATCATGTTCCCATTCTGCGTCATGCAAGATAGTGTATCTTGCAGCGGCAACAATTGCATAGGTTATAAAAACGGTCTAGCCAGACTTGCCTGCCCTAGGCACCATCCTATCTCTTGCCCTACACCATTCTTGCCCTCCACGCCAGCCTTCCCACTAGGATCCTGTGGCAGTGACCACCTAGCTGACACCCCAGCCAAATGTAACACTGATAGTTCCAAGTGGCACCGCCCTAGTCTGAGTTCATCACGCCCTGCCACTGGTCACAGCCCCAACAATAATTACCCCACACACACAATCAAGCTCCCTGCAACTATTGTCCAAGTAGACACACACACACCGCCATCCTCAGCCATACCGAGCGTAACAGCAGACTAGGCACCAGAATCCCCCACAAGAACAGCAACCATCTAGTCAAACCCCATACCAAGACTAACAGCCAGAATCAAGTCCCTAATAACTCTAAACTCCTCCCTCTAAAAGGAGCACTTCTAAATGTTAGGTCCCTAGTCGCCCACTCCACAGAGACCGCCAACATCATCCTGACCAATAACCTTGACTTCCTGGCTGTGACAGAAACCTGACTGCATGACGCTGCGTGCCCATCTCTAACCCTAGCTATCCCCGATAACTACTCCATCCTCAGAGCCGGTAGACCCAACGCTCGAGGAGGTGGTGTAGCCATCATCTTTAAATCCTCTCTAGACATTAGACTAGCCTCCTCTTCTCCGCTAAAATCATGTGAGCATCTCACAGTCAAATTTCAAACATCCCCCAATAGCACAATAACGATGCACCTAATATACAGGCCCCCAGGTCCGCCTGGATCGTTTGAAGAAGATATTACAGCTCTATTAGCCGAGAGCTCTAAACCCTCAGCACAAATGATCATCCTCTGGGACTTCAACCTTGGATACAATGACCCCAATGACACCCCAGCTACTTCCCTGGCCAATGCACTAGCTGAGCATGGCCTCCTACAATTCTGTTCTCTACCCACTCACTCAAAAGGAAGGACTCTCGACTGGGTGGCCGCTCTTAATTGTAATATTACCCTCAAGGACCCCCCTACCACTTGTCTGGACGGATCACCATCTCCTTTCGCTAGACATCAATATCAACAACCTAGTGCCCAAAAAGCTTCCCAATGCACCTGCTTGCCCAACCAGAAACAAGCTTAATATTACAGCTGAACCTTTAATACCCCTGGTAGTCCGTACTCTTAACGCACTACCGGCCACAGCTGACTTGAACCTGTTGGTCAACACCTACAACGAATCCATGTCTAAAGCTATCGACAGCATTGCCCCATTGAAAATGCGTAAAGGGAAACCCAAAGCACACTTGAACTCTTGGTATACCCCTGAACTCAAACTACTCAGACAAAAAAAAAGAAAACTTGAAACATTGTGGAAAACAGCCCCCTCCTCAGTAAATAGAACTAACCTTACTAATATCACCGCTCTTTACAAAAATTAGATAATACGTGCCAAAAAAGAAACCTTCAACTCCAGGATAACCCAGGCAGGCTCTAGCACTAGAGAACTATTCAACATTTTAAAGGAACTAGAAAACCCTAATCCTCCCACAGATACCTGTACGAAGGATAAACCCTGGTGCACGAGCATCCAGAATGCCCTCGCCAACAAAATCACTGGGCTCCAAACTAAAATAGAAAATAAACGACAACAACTCACCAATGGCATAACGCCCAGTCCCACCTCACCACCGCCTACTGACATCAATTCAGGCTTTACATTCAATAACTATATATCTGAAGTACAAAAAATTATAGCTTCCTTGAAACCTTTGAACTGTAAAGGGGACAGCTGCCCTGCTCAGATTATAAAAGACGCAGCTAGGGATCTATCCCCCTTCATTACCAAACTAATAACCTGTCATTCACCAGCAACTCAGTCCCTAGCAATCTGAAACAATCATGGGTTATCCCACTGTTAAAAAACAAACTCTAGACCCGTCTATACCCACCAATTATAGACCCATCACCACTGTCCCGTTCCTACTAAAAATCCTAGATAGAGTTGCTTACTTACAAATTCAAGACTATCTAGAGACGAACCAACAATTAGGAATCCGTCAATCTGGTTTTAGACCTCAGCATGGAACAGAAACCGCCCTTGTTGATCTCAAAAGTCAGATTGACGAACTCAAAGATAACGGTAGGGCTGCCATCCTTCTTCTCTTAGATGTCTCAGCAGCCTTTGACTTGGTTGACCATAAAATCTTATGCAACCACCTATCATCAGCAGCGCACTTCTCCCACTCTGCGATCACGTGGATCCAATCCTTCCTCGCAAACAGAACCATGCGTGTCTTCTCACCTACAGCGGCGACCAACCCGATACCCATCACATGCGGTGTCCCACAAGGCTCCTGTGTTTGGCCTACTTTGTATGACATATTTACAAAGCCACTTTTCGACAAGCTGGACCATCTGGGTGTCACCTACACCAACTATGCAGATGTCAGCCAGATACTCCTAACCCTGTCAGGTAACTACAGCTCTGATGTCGGCCGGATCAACGAAGTCTTCACCATCATTCAGGCATGGATGGCCACACATGGCCTCTGCCTGAATGATGATAAGAATGACCTGCCCCTTGTGAGCTTCCCCAACAACCTCCTGAAGCTCAGCCCCAGCTACAATAGCACCATTATTGATGGAAATACCATACCCATCGCTAAAAGTGTAAAAACCCTTGGTTTCTATCTAGATGCCAATACCAACCTCTCTAAACAAATCAACATGACCGACTCAGCCACTCTCTACACAGGTAAGCTGATCAGGGCTTGCAGACCTCTGCTATCCTCTAACAGTTGCCTCGTATTAGCCAGGGCACTTTTACAGTCTAAACTGGACTACTGCAACTGCTGATATGTAGGTGCAAACAAATCCATAATTAACAAATTGCAGGTCCTCCAAAATAACGCACTCCGAGCTGCTCTAAATATTCCCAGGAGAGAACATATTTCTGCTATCAGAAAGTCATGCAAATGGCTCTCCATACAACAAAAAATCGACCTAAAAACTATTTGTCTCACCTACAATGCCCTGAATCACTTAGCCCTGCCATATCTCACCAACAAATTCACCATGAAACCTTCTACCAGAATCACCAGATCCACCAACACACTATGCATGGTGGTGCCCAGATACACCCTAAAAAGAGCCGGCGGAACCAGCTTCCCGGTTCTAACCGCCCAACTCTGGAATACACTCCCACTGGACATCAAATCTATCTCAACCTTTCAATCATTCAGAACTCAGGTCATTACCTGGTTACTGAACAAAAACGAACACTACCTCACGGCACTCCGGACACCCTATACACATACCCTAGTAGCCATTCACTACTACCCTGTGTCTGATGGTACTAGCTTCTGTATCATTCCTGTGTATATATTATATAAAATGTATAACTCCTATAACATAATCTGTACAATAACTGTAGTTTTGTAAACTGTATAAACTCTGCACAAAATGTTCTAAATGTATATTCTGTATCCTGTAACCATTTCCTTGAGCGCCCATTTACCCCTTGGTCTAGTGCGCTATATAAATAAAATAAACAAACAAACAAACAAACACACACACAACCAGAACAATGATGAATGAAGACACAGATCCCAATTCCCACCAAGCAATCAACTAAAAATAGAATCTAAGGAAGACACTCCACGACATACCGAATGACTAACTGAGAGATAACCATGACAGGAGGGCACTAAAGACCGATTAAATAGGCAGATTAAGACGAAAGGACTAGGACGATTCATCAATAGCACCCTGGCCCTGAACGACACCCAAGCTCCAACAGACCTATGCCACAATAGACAGCAAGGGAATAGGGAGCTCCCAATCCTCAGCTCCAACACCAGAGGGAGAGAAATAGACATACCCAATCACATTATACAAAGTTTACTAGAATACAGCTGGGAGCGCGCCGCACCATCACACACAACAGTCCGACGGCCAATAAAGGAAATCAGCAGTAACCCACCCATAGGAATAGAATCTAAATGGAACAAGATGTACTAAAACCAGGATACAGACCCCTCTTACCCAACTTTAAAATCTCTGATAACCTAACCCACCCGGACATTCACACAACCATCTCTCACATAGAAAACCGCACACACTTTACCATACTGCATCAACAGCAAACAAACAACACATAAACAGCACCAACAGCACACAAGGTCTCGCCCGGTCCAATACTCACACATAAGATCAGCTCACGGTGTATAATGAAGTGAAGCGGCCAACAGCACACCACTTCTCCTACTCCCCCTCCACCTGACTAATCCTACCCGCCCTCGTTCTTGTTTACAGATCCGCCAGAGTGCCTGGGGACCGACTCCGTTGGTGATGGTGCGCTATATAAATACCTTTAACATCCTAAAGAGAGTTTCCCTGCCTATGAAATCAAAACCAGGGATCGGGCTGTGTCTCATAGTCCAAAATAGGCAAACTGTCCAAAAACATATCTGGCATTCACACTTAAAATGAACAACAAAAGGTGCAAGTAAAGGTCTCTGCTTTAAACTCAATAAAATGTGTGCAAAAAATGAAATATATAAATCCAACAAAACAATCCTTGTTCCAGGGGAGGATTTACTTCCCCTGAACTGTTTCAGGTACAATATTGAAGTTGTTCTGTACTAACAGTAGTTCTTTAAGAGTAGTAGACATGTCTCTTTTACATAACACTTCCTTATAGATGATGAAAGATATAGCTTTTCCAAATAATGGTATTTCAAGGATGGCAACAGTGTCTCTTGGCAACTTAAGTAATGGTGTTTTCAAGGATGTCAAAGGTGTCTCTTCTACACAGAAACTTATTAAAGATAGTTGCCTGCTATACTCTCCTGCCAGGGACCTTTCACAATGTATTTTCCTTTCACATATTCTAAGTAGATTTCCTTTTGTAGTCTCCGGCCAGGAATTCCTATCTGGGCTTGGTAGATCCCCTGGTATACTCTCCTGCCAGATATATTTTCCCCTAAGGCTCACTGCCTGATGTACTTCTTTCACCAGGTCTTCTTAACAATCGTTTCTTTTTTCTTTCAGTCTCTTTCTGTTTAAGTATAACACAATTAACAATGTTAATAATTTTGCTAATGGGCAAAATCTATGTAAATATATGTAGAAATGTAACCAATAATAATGTATAATTGTAACCAATAATAATTCGCCCCTGCCCTTTTTCTGATCTCCTGCTCATTGACTCTGCCTTTAAGGTGATCTGTAACACACCTCCAGTATCCATTTCTGTAAAAAGGTGAACTGTAACCCTTCCCCACCTGGCGGGATTTGTATTTGATGTATGTAACTTTACTTCTCTGTCTAAGTACAATTGCCCAGTTACCCTTGGGTGAGGTGCGCGATATAAGAAAATAAACTAAACTAAACAGTTGTACTCAGTCTTTCTATATGACTTGGTTGACATTCAAAATAGTTTTTCAATTGTTTGTATGCCTATTGGTATGCCCTGGGGCTCCCAATACTCCTGGACAGACTCACTGGTGTTTGCTGGCATTTCTGACCTGTGGCTGCGTTGAAGTCTCTGCTGGGGGAAAGTATTCCCCTCTCTGCAGAACATCTTGCAGTTCTAACGCCGGCTTCTCCTTCACTCACCGATGAAATGGCTGTTCTTCAGCTTGACCACATCTCCGACAGTCTCTCTATTGCTGCCGACTCTTCAGCAGTCCTCCTTCAGCACCCGCTATGCTGTTCCAGGTCTCTCTTCTTTCCAGTAGGAAGTGCCTGCCTCCTTCAGCATAGCCCGCTCGCGTATGTCTGCCTTTGGTTCTGCTTTCCGCTGCACCAACTCTGCATCTCTCTTCTCCTCCTTCTCTACTCCCCAATTGAAAAAAGCACACCATTTTTAAATGTCCCTCACAACTGATTGGTACTACAGCAACTAGTCTGCACATTTAGGTTGCTATGTTTTCTCCTCCACATTAACTCCTTTCTCCTCTTCCTCGTCCCAGTACTATAGGTTTTATTGTAGTAGGAGTCCCTAGGAGTTTTAGCCTTTGTAAAGCTGTATTGCTTTGGATTTTTGTACAACTTTAGATTGTGAGAAATAGAAGATGTTAAGTGAGCATTATGTGTGTCAGATTTAAAATATGCCATCAGTACTTTAGAGGTTATAGTTTCAAAGGGGAGGGGAAGAATACCATGTCTCTTTCAATGGAGTCATCAATTCCTCCAGATAGTCATCCCCTATTACATGATCCTTCCTCATAATACCATCCCCAGGGTCAGGATCAGGTAGCGGCTGCCTTCCCCTGGCCATCTGGGAGGAGCTCATCACTGGAGAATCATCGATGTCTCTGCAGGATTCATCACATACACGTCCCCTAATGTCGATGGATTTTATAGCTTCCATTCGGAACCCAGGAAAGGAAATACACATTACTCTGTTCTTTTCCTTTTTTCGTGTTCTACAGTGAAACCATAGGGCCGTAAATGAAGAAACCAGCCCATGAGCCTTGCTTTAGTGTCTTTACAAAGGCCTAACCATTTTAATGGGGCATGGTCTATGGCAAGTCAGAACCTTCTATATAGTTAGATAGTATTTGAGATAGGTTACACACACAGGAGAATGACTCCCTTCTCCTGTGGGCTTCTTTCTTAGCAAGTTTGGTTTACTGAATTATTTGTGGTTAGTTCTTTGTAACTACTTTTACCAAATTCAGATGTTGGGTTTTTCCACTTTTCTCTTTTTCTCCTGATTTGTTCTCTTATGATCTTTTTGGTTTGGTTTTCTCCTCTCTCCTGGAGCTCTTGTGCCCCTGTCTTGTTATACAAACTTGAAACTTTCTCTTGACTTAATGTCCAATTCTTTTTTCTTGGTTAGGACAACTAATACTGTTCCAATTACAATGCTCCCTCTTCTCCTGTGTTTCCAACACATGCTCTTTACTGGCATGAGCATGAGTGCTCCAGTAACGAGTCTTAGTCTTTTCCAAAATGTGCTCCTATTAGGACGTGTAGGAATCTTCCAGTATTGATTCTCACTCAATTATATGATTGGTTCTTTACTGGGATGAGTAGGAGTAGCTCACTAATGTGTCTCACTCTTCTTCCACCCTTGTTCCTCACTGGGACAAATAGCCCAGTAATGATTGTCACTCTTCTTCCGGACTTGTTCTTCACTGGGATGAGTATGAAGTCAATTTGTTATTTCCGGTGCCCACCGTGGGTCTCCCACTATCCATGTTACCTTTCTGACCTAGGGATCGTGTCATCGGACCGGTGGGTCGACGGCGCTCTCCTCTCTTATTGTCAGGATGGCATCTCTTCTCACTGCTTTCTCTTCTTTCAGCACACTGCATGGTGCTCTCCGGTAAATGGTCTCTGCATCCCTGGGGTACTCCCCTGTGTACTCGGTCACACCACCACTTCTTGTTCGGTCGCTCCTGGGATCTTGCTCGAGTGCTGTGACTTCTCACAACTTGGGTCTCCTGGATTGCAACCTGTTAAGTTGCATACAGCAGCTTTCATCCAGCATCGGAATCCGTGCTTCCCTGTTTCCTTCAGATTTGCTTGGACTGCTGATTAGGATCTCCCGGGCATCTCTCTCTCTCTCATGCCTCCTCCTCCTAGTTTTATGACGCTGAACTGGGACTTCCCCAGCGTAGCATTAAAGTCCTTTTTCTGTGTTGTACTTGTGCTCAGTATTACTCCAGTGGTTTTCTTCATCTCAGCACCACATAAGTAGTTCTTTTCAGGTTTTCTCAAGGATTCTGTATGACAATAACAAATATCAACTTGTCCTTCATGTTTTCTTCCAAGAGATTGGGCTATAGGAGGATTGTTTAGGGAGTTCCTCATCGGAACAGGAGTCCTTGTCCCCAAGGGGGCAGTCTCTTCCGGTGAGGTCTTGCTTGCCTCTACCACTATGAAGGGTATCATGTAGCGGGCTCACCTCCCTAGCCTCACAGGGAAAGCCCTGCCCCCTCGGGAGAAATGACTGAATCCTGCGATCTGTCACACCCCTGAATCAATCACCACCAGACCACTTCCCTTAGCACACCCATCCACAAACAAGGATATGTTTACGGTGATGTGTGGGACTGCTGTCTGCTGCTTGTTAGCAACTGTTGTGTTTTAGTAGTTGATGGTTGATAGCTGTGTTAGGACATTTTCGTGAAACCCCGTCCCGCAATATAGATATCGATTGTTCAGTCGACGTCTGTCCTTCACTTCCAAGAAGCCCTTGTATTCCACCACCCTGTCCTGAACCTCTAATGCTAACACTAATCACCACATTCGAGAGACAGCAGGGAATTTTTTAAGGCAGCAGATGGGTTGTCCCAGCTATTGTAACACAATAATACGAAAAAAACCTTCTCTGCCAGTGCATGTGCAGTACTTAATTCAGATGCTTTTATTTCATTCATCCATTTTCATTCATTCATTCATTTTCGTCATTTTCATAGCACCTTTCACAATGGCTATGGTCCCAACATGCTGCAGGTTGAAGGCCCTTGGAAGGATCAAAGTCTAGAGTATGGGAAAATAGGAGGTGGTAAAATGCGACTGTGCCTGTAGTTGTTAAAGGTTACGTGGACTGGGAAAGTCCTAGATAGCCCCCAATGTCTGTTGGTGCGTAGCTGGGTGGAGAGAAGTATGCTAGGGGGGTGTGTGGGCAAGAAAGATATTGTGTGTGAAGCTACAGTTCGAGTTTCTTGTCGTGAAAGTGACAAATTCTTGTTGATTTAGTAAACAACTTTATTACTATTTATAATTTTAAACATTTCTTATAACTAGGAATATTCATCATAGATGTAGGAATTCATGTTAAAACCGCAAAACATCAGACATAAAACTCATCAATATACCACAGTTTAAAAAACATCTCTACATTACAATAACTACAAAGTGCCAAGTGCCAATAAAGTACTTTGTGCCTGTAAACATAAACTTTCTACACTTCGACCCTAAAGTGAAATATTGAATCACCCACTTTTGAATCTCAACCTCTTCTTCTACCTTGAGTGATCCTACCTGATGGACCCTCTCTTATACTGTATAATTAGTACAGAAATGATTCCATACCAAGTACTGCCCTACATGTTTCGTTCCCTTCAATCTGACTGAATCATGGAACTTCTTTGGGGGTCACTTGTGCATATGCTTTTACTTCAAGGAAAAGCCTAGCTGAACCAATCCATGTTTTACCAATTTACACTAAAGGGTCTACTTTTATTTTGGAATGCTTTACTGCACCTCTACTGACGTCACACCCTTTACACTTGTTAATGGGTTCCATTTCCTCTCTCCCCACTACACTGCACCATACAGGGTTTCACACTCTCGGCCCTCTACTGCTTTAGCCACCTGACAAGGAATACTCATAAATCGCCCACTAGAATGGCCCGTGTCATATGGAAAACTATTTACTTGGTTCTACACCACTTGCGTACAGTGGCTTTGGCACATTCTCACTGTAAACACAACACAACGCCTTGTCAGTACTATCCACACAATGTACAGCCTGTGTTAAAAACAAGATGCCATCCATGCACTTACTTTATAAATTCATAGCATCTCCTACTGCAGTCTTCTCCATTATTACAAACACGTTAGCATTGTGTGCACCTAAATCAAAGTGCAATCAGTTACCCTGCTCGGTCTCCCGTATGCTATACTGCACTTTGTTATTTCCTTAGCCTTTTTGGCCCTCCACGCTTACTTCCTATTTTAGACACAGCATGTTTCTTATAACCGTTGGCCCACTAGCACACATTACTCGTGCCACCAGCTAGCTTAGCCCCCTACAGCGCCACAGAGGTCTGTAATGACTGAAAACACTGCGTTACTCCTTACAGTGTATAAGGACTAGCGTCATCACATCATTACGTGTCACTCGGCTTCTCTTCACTGTTGTGAACACCGCTTCTAAAGCAAGCTAGAAGGGACGTGCAGCAACACTTTCATAGTATTTACCAATCTCACATCCCAACAGTTAGCTTCTCTAAAAGAAGGCAAAATCTCCATTCTGGCACATAATCCCAAATGTATTCTGTCTATAGAGATCAATGGATCTGCTTACATAAGGTGTTTGACTTTACAGGATTATGATCAGAGACTGGCAAACCCTTCATGTATCCACGAATTCTTGTGGGAACTAAGTGTGTCTATTTAGTATTTATACTCAACCTCTAATATTATGCCTCACAATGCATTAATTAAGAACCCACTGGTCACATTGTGTAAGGAAAATCATTTCTTGCTCCTTTCTAAATAATTGGTCTCTATCTGCATTTTCACCCGTCCCATTGTCAACTTGGAACAGTACAGCCCATTGTAATTGATCACATTTATGGTTTTTGGCCTGAAAGTGCTCTAACGTTGGCACTTCTACGATTTAACTCCCCATGCAGGTCTTTTGTTGAGTAATTCTTGTCCTAATTTCCTTTCAGTTTTACCAATATACAATAATGGACAAGGGCACCATTTCTGTGTTACAGTTTGAGAAGGACATCTGGCACAATTTAGTGCACAATCCTATATTGACTTTGTGTGTCCTAGCAACGTTTGTTTGTGGGCAACGTTTACATTTCCTACATGGGGCATGACCTGTACATTTGTCAAAGCCCCACATCTTAGGCAGGTTATTTTGTTTCTAACACTCTAAATGAGCTCCACAGTGCAAAGTCCCTTCCTCAGGCTTTCTCTTCCTCTTTAATCTTTAATATTAGCTAATCCTAAGGGTATGTCTCTTCCTAGAGACTCTCCTTTCTCCTGGGCTTGTTCTCAACAGTTCATGATTTCAAGGGCATGGCATTCCTTGAAGTTATTTACAATTGTTATCTATATTTGTTTTCATCTGGTATAATCTCTTGCCAGGAATTGTTACACAAATAGTTAACTCTTACTTCACCTGGTGTATCTTCCTACCAAGACTTTGTAACACCAACACTTAGCTTCACCTGGTACTTCCCTGCCAGAACTTTCTTACACATGTACTTAATTATACTTGGTATACTTGTCTGACAGGACTTTATTACATACATGCCTAACTTCATCTGGTATACTTGTCTGCCAGGACTTTATTACACAAATCACTCTTTCAGGTTGGGTTTTAATAACCCATTAGTGGCTTTCTGTACCATTACTTTGCTTTGTTGTTAATTTCTCGTTGCAAGTGGTGTGCAAGTGGAGCAGTCATTGCAGTCACTCAGTCTTTGTGACCGGATTTGTGAAGCAATCTATGGTTTGGAGTCCTACTTCACTGTTTACTACTTCTGGCTGGCTGTGCAGGGGTTAAAAACTCCCAGAACCGCGAAGCGGAGCGAAGTGGTGTGCAAGTGGAGCAGTCATTGCAGTCACTCAGTCTTTGTGACCGGATTTGTGAAGCAATCTATGGTTTGGAGTCCTACTTCACTGTTTACTACTTCTGGCTGGCTGTGCAGGGGTTAAAAACTCCCAGAACCGCGAAGCGGAGCGAAGTGGTGTGCAAGTGGAGCAGTCATTGCAGTCACTCAGTCTTTGTGACCGGATTTGTGAAGCAATCTATGGTTTGGAGTCCTACTTCACTGTTTACTACTTCTGTCTGGCTGTGCAGGGGTTAAAAACTCCCAGAACCGCGAAGCGGAGCGAAGTGGTGTGCAAGTGGAGCAGTCATTGCAGTCACTCAGTCTTTGTGACCGGATTTGTGAAGCAATCTATGGTTTGGAGTCCTACTTCACTGTTTACTACTTCTGGCTGGCTGTGCAGGGGTTAAAAACTCCCAGAACCGCGAAGCGGAGTGCAAGTGGAGCAGTCATTGCAGTCCGTGCAGATGGCAGAGGCAAGGCGAGGACCCCTGTTATATCACCCTGCTGTCTCATCAGGTAATCTCCAACTGACTCTAACTAACTTTAATTGTGTCTGCATTATTAATCTTTACGACTGGAAGTGAAGCGTAACAGACCGATTGCGAGCCGTCATTGTTAATAACAGCTGGAGCAGGCTTCAATATTTTATTTACCCCAGTACCGCTGCTTCACACTAACTCAGTAGAGTGAATAGTCGGGGGTAAAGAAATAACGTCTTTCGAACGTTGTGCCTCTCATAACAAGGCTGATAAGAGCGGAGCAGCGACTGTGGGTTTCGCAGACTTCGTGAACTCGACAACCCGGCGTGGGAAGCAGGAGGAAGGAGGAAGGCAAAGCGGCGAATGCAAGCATAGTAATGTTTGAGCCGCTCTAATTTTACTGGAAATCAACCCGCCGTGGAATGCATGAGGAAAACTGAGTGGTGACTGCGGGCTTCGTAGCCTTTGAGCCGCTCAATCACAAAATTGTTGTACATTTTCGTGCACCCCATTGAATGGGCGTTGCACGGAATTTATTGTAATTTACAGCAGCTGTGCTAATTGAACCCGTTGGGAATTGGCCTTCTGTTGCAATACGGGTTGAAGTCTTGAGGGCACGCTGAAACAGCGCATCACACGAATTGCCTCGTTTTCAAATTATATTTCCACGTCAAAAGAATTATGAAATTAAGGAGCACCCCATTACAGGATGATCTAAGAGCCCCTGAATGGGAGAACTCTGAACCGAATAGTAGCCGTTCGATTAGTGGCTCTACATGTATTACAGACGAGCATAATAGCAGCAAAGTGATGGAGGTGGGGGGTTTGCAGATTGACGCTCAAGCTATGGTGCATATAAACTCATGCACTCCTCTCGTCTCCACGCCTGTTAGACATGGAGGGGCCCTAAACTCAGCACCCACCCTTGCCGACAGGTGGAAAAAAGGACTAGAATATACCACAACAACAATAAAAATCCAGAAGAGAATAGAGGAGCATTTTGGAGTAAACAAAATGCTACATGACAAATTAACACATGGACCAGGCAATATCTCATTGAGTTGCTTAGAAGATGGTGATCAATCAGATAAACGTGACAAGTGCCATTTAGTTGTGAGCACTGGTGACCCAACCACGAGTCATCCGAGTCCTACAAACATGGAGGATAATCAAGAACTGAGAAGTCCAATGCAGGCCAATCAACCGGTCGAGACAGCTGCTGTTATGGATACAAGCGCAGCACAGGAAGAAACATTGGCTGAGGGGCCTGACTTAAATATCAACACACTAACCGCACTCAGTTATGTGCTGAATTCGCTGGTCTCTGTTTTTGAACTACTAAAAACTGAAGTCCAAGTTTAATCTGGATCCATGATGGAACTCACAAAGGAAGTGGCAGCGTTGGACAGCTCAGTGGCAGGCTGTTGCAACGCTGTCAATTCATGTGTATTACCAAAATTGCAGTTGATGCAACTGGAATGTACAAAACAAGGTTTAGACATCTCTGCAATACAGAGAACCATGGCGGACATCCATAATTCTGAACAGGCTGATAGAACCCTTAAACAGGATCTTCTTACCCAATTGGAACTGTACAATCAAAACGCACAGGAACAGAATAAAAAAGGACCTGAAGAGGCTGATCCTACAGTTGACTGTGAATCATCTCTTTCAGCCTCCATTCTGGAAGAATTCATGAGATTGGCAAATGTGAATGTGGAACTTTTCCCTGGAAGCGCAATGGAGAAGCCCGCAGCAAAAAAAAAAAACATTAGCAGCCAGCTGGATTCACAAGAGCCTGCAGTAGAAGATGTGGGAACCATAAGCCCCCAACAAAGCAGGAAGAAATTGAGAAAGAGAGCAGCAAGACGGGCAAAAAGAAGGGAAGAAATTAAATCTCAAAGGAAAAGAGCAAACTTAGAAAAAAAGACAAAAAATCAGAGTAGAACAAAACAAAATAATTCAGCCACTAACTTATTCATAAAGAAAGTTGAAAATAAGCAATTGGCATTGAATGAGGATGTCAATGAGATTGTGGAAGTAATGACCCCCATTTGCATACCAGCTAAGAAGGGGGATCCACAAATGAATTGCAAGCCGACCAAAGCCACTCAACCTATTGATGAATGCATTAAAAAAGCTGGCACTAATAAAAAGATAGTCGAACGAAGCATGCTTACAAAGGCATCACAAACTGAAAAGTTTTTTGAGAGTTCGCAGATGGCCCAAGTATCGTCTAGACCAAGGAAGTCAATCCCTCTGGCCCCCATCTTTCTAATAGGCAAACAAAAGAAGAAATCCAATGCACTGCTAGATGATAGTGTTCCCAAAGTGGTGAGGAACTCTAATTTGAAGATCGCGCCAATCTTTTTGAAAAAGTCAAATGGTGCCCAACAGCACCTTGTGGCACCCAGCGATCATGAGTCAATTGATAGCACAAATACAAATAAGCGAATCAGAGTCCACCCACATTCACCATTGGATGCACTGATAAAAGAAATCTCACATAGTGAGCTACAGAAATCACAGTGTTTGGGAACAAATTTGCCTCCTAAAAAAAGCAACATTTCTGGAACCATCGATGTGAATCAGAACAGTGGGGAAGATGTAAAAGCCCAGAGATCTGAAATTAGGAGTGCAGTAGAAGCTTATATGCAAGGCCTTGTCATCCCTCCACTTATAGCCTTGGCGCCTGCACCCGCCATCTATAATACACTTGATGGCGTTGATAAGACGGTGGAGAATGTAAAACAAGCCCAGAAAAAACCTAATATTGGAGGGTCTCTCCCCGTAATCCAAGGTTTAGCAGCACCAGTGGTTCACGCTGCGGATGATGATGCAAACACCCAAGGGGTGTCCTCTTCTGTGGTTCACTCTGATTCAGTCGCACCATCACAATCGAGCCTACCCAGTGACTTTACAAAAGGGGTATTGGCCCTGATCAAAGATGCCTTAGGGGACTTAGTCCCCAATCTAAAAGAGAAAAGAAATAACGTGACTTCAATTAAGGACAAGAAAACACAAGGAAGCCTGGGCACGGGAAAGGTTATCCCCCGAGTTGCATTGTGCTCCATGATTCTGAAATGTCGACCTATCCCCTGCATACAATACGACCTGAACCGAAGTGCTATTTTAGCGATCTTTTCGGACATACCACTGCTGGAAGACATAACTTCAGCTGATCTGGCTTTAGTGGAATTTACATCCAATCACAACCTAAACACAGTATGGATATGGATGCAATCCAGAGTAATTCGTAATCTGGTTTGGCAAGCAAAAACCTCATTATTTGATTTAGGTTTTCTGATCGAACTAGAAATGGATAACGAATCTGAACCGGATATGGCAAGCAACCCGATCTCTATGCAGAGAGAGAATATTGTTACAGTGAATGGCCAAGACTTAAAATATCCTTCGAAGGATAGATCTCTGTGTTCTTGCAATTGCAGTAGTAATTCGAATTAGCTGACCAAGATGAAAAAACTGCTTCCTACTACCTTGGTCAGCTGGAACTCAAGAGGTTTTAAACACTTGCTAAACAACGATACGAGTGGCCTAGGTAAATTTCACATTATTCTGTTACAAGAGACCTGGTTGCTAAGTTCCATTGTCTGGGCAGGCTATCAAATACATCTGAATCCGGCACGGAAGCCCATAATAGGCAGACCTTCTGCCGGACTATTGGTGGCGTTAAAAGATGAACCGGGATCATCGTCAAGGCTGTGGGCAATGCCAAATACACATATGCTGCTTGTAAGGGCAGTAATCAATGATGACATCTATGCCATCCTTAACATTTACTGGAATCCAGTAGCAGTCACAACTGAGTCCTTTTTTAATGATCTGAACAAACTATTTGACATGGTATCTGCAGATGACAAGATTTCGTATTTTATCTTGGCGGGTGATCTGAATATGAATTGTCTTGCAACAGATGGGGCGCAAAAGAGTAGAAAACTACAACAATGGAACACAATGATTTCCCACAGAAACTTGCATATGTTGAATGGAGCCTTTAAGGAAGACATTCCACCTGCACCAACATGGAAAAGAGGAAACTCTAAATCAATAATTGATTTCATCTATGTGAATGGTGCTTTATGGTCATCAATGTGCTCCTTTTGTGTGGCTCCATCTGTAACAAGTTATCATAATATGTTGTGTGCCACTTGGCAAACCATGGTAAATGCTATTGATGTGAAACATAGGTCATTGGAAGGTGGTTGCCTTGTGGTAAATAGCGGTAAAAACCGCCTATGATGGTCGGAGAATGCCTTGTGGCATTTCAATCAAATTTTATATGATTCCAATGCCTCATCCAATTGGCAAGCTTCAGATATAGGCCTCACATATAGTAATGCAATGCAATTGTATAGTCAACAAAACACAGCGAATACCAAAAAAGAAAGGCATATCCATGTCTTTGATACCACCGTATTTACTCGGAAGAGAATTTATCGTGCAGAAGTACGAAGTTTGGCAAAACTTCCTCTGTCCATTAGACTGCCCCTTATTAAAAAAGTTCGCCTACATTATAATAACTGGGTTAAAAGTCATAGAGCCAATCTCTATCAAAAAGACGGAGCAATTATGCTGTCGACTCTAGCGAATAAAAACATCACAAAAATGTGGGCGATAATTAATCAAACCAATAATGCCCAACAATTAGATCTTTAGACATCAATAGTTGAGGCACATCAATGGGTCGATTACTTCCAATCTGTATATGCTTTACCGCCAAATGCGACTTCGATATTAAAGACACGTGAGGCATTGAGGTTTTGGCTACACATTGATCACAAGGAAATAAAACATCTAATTATGACCTCAAGCAATTCATGTGCAGTGGGCCCGGATGGGATATCGAACTCTCTAATGAAAAAACACCCTGAAGTTTGGCGCTCAATTCTCTACAAAATATTTTCTGCAATAAACAAACAACAAAGATTACCTAAAACATGGACGGAAGCTATTACAGTTCCAATTTACAAAAAGGGTGATCGCCAATCACCAACGAGCTATCGCCCAATCTCTTTATTGGATGCTCCTGCGAAAATATTTTGTAGAATAATATTAAAGGAGCTCAATGAGTGGGTAGACAAGAAGAGTCTAAGAGACCGATTCCAGTCAGGATTTGTAAAGGGCATGGGCACAATACCAAACATCTTAGCACTATCAATGATACAATCAGAGCAGGTTGATGGTGGACTCCCCTTATACTTGGGGTTCATTGATTTTAAATCTGCCTTTGATTACATTGATAGACATATGCTGATAACTAAGCTTAGATTACATCAGTGCCCAGTCTCCCTTGTAAATCTAGTGACACTGCTACACTCCACTTCTACGATGCGTGTAAAACTAAATATGAATGGCAAATTATCACCAGCCATTCACACATATAGAGGAGTGAAGCAGGGTTGTGCTCTAGCCTCATTTTTATTTAACTTCTTTATTTTCGATCTGGGCCCTACACTAATGAACTGCGTAGCAGATGCGCCTCGCATAGGATCGCAAAAGGTTGCTTATTTATTATACGCAGATGATTTGGTACTACTGTCCCGTACTCCCATAGGTTTACAGAACATGTTAATTCAATTAGGGTCATATGCAACATCAAATAACCTTGTGATCAATATGACCAAATCTCAAATTTTGGTTTGCCACAATAAATTCACCAAAAAATATCATTTGGAATGGTCATTGCAAAACTGCATACTAAACATAGTTCCTAGATATAAATATCTTGGAGTTTATATTGAACATAAGAAAACCTTGAGTACTCTGACATCTGAAATTCGGGTGAAACTAAGCTCCCTGATATCTCAATCCAAAATTATGTTGAGAAGGTATGGGAAGTTTACAATTAAACATATAGTGCTATTCTATAAGACCAAAGTAATCCCAATTTTGCTCTATGGAGTTGAGGCCTTGGCACCACAAAATCGCAAATTCTGGGATAGCATAGAAGCTAGGTTTTGGAAAAAAGTTCTATCACTCTCCCCAGGAACTCTGCTTGCGATGCTGAGATTTGAGCTAGGTTTGGTTTCCCTATATGCCCATGTAGTATGGAAGCAGTGTGCCCTTCTACGGAAAATGCTGGATGGCTTAGGGAAACCGACCTTTATAAACGCATTAGCCCAAAACCTATTAACTGCTAAAACGGGTATGTCAAGGTTGTGGAAAAATCATACATTGAATGCAGCTGCTGATGCTTCTGTATCAATAGAGCTTCTGTTGAATAACCCTGATCATGCTAAAAATAAAATTCATCAGGCAGATTGGATCTCAAACCTGGAACTTTGCAACAATCTCAAAGACTTCAATCCTGAGGCTTTTGGCCACAAAAGGTATGGGGTAATAGCAGAATATTTACTTAAATTCCCGTCGCATGCATGCAGACGGAAATATTTAAAATTTAGATTTAACCAATATGAAACAAAAGAGATCTTGTTTAGAAGAAAGTTAATATCAAAGGAGCAGAATTATTGCCGTTACTGCAAGGTTGATGGACAATGTGAATCACTACAACATCTTATAATTGAATGCCCAATTTTAAATGACATTAGAGTGAAATGCTTCGGGGATAAATTGTTGGTACAAAATGGTACCAGTACTGCACAAATATGGAATTGCTTGTTTTCTAATCCAAGATTGACTATACAGCTTGCAATTGTGCAATTTCTAAATATAATCTTCCCCGATCCGAATTCAAGCTCAAACACTGCTCACCCTAATTTAAAGTGAACGGGGAACGTTGACCCAAATGAGAATATGGAGGATCTTATCTGTTGACAATTGAATTACTCTGTGGTATTTTGTTTTGTTTAGTCATAGTGCTCAAAAATGTGTTAATTAACTTCATCTTTCTTTTTTCCTTTTTATGTGTTTCACATTTGTCCTGACTGTGATGGGCTGTAAATACTGTTTTAACTATTTTTCCTTTTTCTTCTTCTTCTTTTCTTCTTAAGATGAGGAATAATGTATGTATAACAGTGTATATAAAACATTTGAAAAGTTGGTTTACCAGCTATGACAAATAAAAAAAAAAAAAAAAAAGTTACTTCTAAGAAGCAGCATTCACACGCTGGCAACCTAGTAACCCTCTTTGCTTCCCAGGGCTTACCAGTTGCCACCAGCACTCTGTCACTCTCTCCTGCTTCAGCATGCTGGCTCCATGTGCGCCCCATCAAGCGTTGCACTCTCGCTGTTTCCAGGGCCATCTGAGTTTTCTAGGGCCTAGGGCACAGTCTGCCTTGGGGCAACCCCCTGAAACTCAATTAGCCCTCCCACAATCCCATAAAACCCATGTAGCCCCCCCAAAACCCATACCCCCTCCCAATCCGCAAAATGAAGGGATTACATACTTTGAGTCAAATTCAACAGAAACCTGTATAGGCTTTAAATGGATTGTGTAGTTGTTAATAAAATATAAAACATTACACATCTCTGTGACCTGTTTCCCCAAGAGAGTGCAATATTGAAGACATTTTCACTTTGTTTTTCGAAGAATATATTAATTTTGAAAGAAAATAAAGGGAAAGTATTCTTAGGCAAGTATTTATTTAAACAGATGATAAGATAACAGTTCAACCTGGCCATTTTGTTCTGTATGAATGTGTCCAATGTACATGCCCTTGGAAAAACATTACATGACTAGGCAGCAGAGAAAACAAAAAGACATGTAACAAACATCGGAATTCACAAAGCATTTCAGTGTATGCCCATACAGCAGACCAATTCAAGTAATCATAGAAATAAGGATATGAGAAGCACCCATTGAGTAGATGCTTTCTACTGCCAAGGTTGATGTGCCTGAAACACTGACAAGATTAAACTATACATTTCCATCTAGATTTGCATTTAGCAAAATCATTGAAGGAGAAGTGCTCTAAGAAATTTTACTGTCCCGATCGTTCTGGCATGTTTTTTTTAAGCATACTGTAATCGATCTTAAAAAAATTTCCTATGCCTCTTACCTCAGATTTCCTCACTTTTACACATCTGAAAACAACAAGTTGGGCGCGGCCATCTTGTGCTAATCTTATCTGTTCAGGCATCGCATTAACTTCAAGGGCGTTGGTGGCAAGAATACAGAATGCCCGCCCCTGAAGCTGACATCACTAGACGCGTACAGCCCTTTTCACAGTGCCAATGCACATCTCGTGTCAACGTTCTCTGTGCGCAAGCTATTGACATGCCTCCATGGAAATGGCAGGACGCCTCTTTTCTCAATAAGTATGAACAGACCCCTTCTCATCCGACAACATCAGAGTTGCTTTTTCAATTGTTTTACTATCTTTTTGAAAAAAAAAAAATTGTATTACCTTTATTTAAATTTTCAACAAATGATCCAAAAATTACACAAGTCTTATAAACATTGTAGCTCCTCATCAATGTCCATTTGAATAATCCATAAAATATTTGAAAAAACTTCATTACAAATATAGCATAACACAGTTTAAAATATAACAGAACCACTCATAAACCAAACAGAAACACAAGGCATCAGACGAAAACCCACCCCCACAAAAAGTGCCCCCTCCTTTACAGCATTTCTAAGTTTCAATGTTAACTCTCCGATCTAACTTTACTCATAAAGCTCATTAAAAGGTCCCCACACTTCCACATAGGAATCATCTCGACATTGTCTATGAAACATTACTTCTCAAAGTTTGAAAGAATTTGCAGATCTCCAAGCCAGCCCTCCACACATGGCTTTTTCCTTGTTTTCCACACTTTTAGTATTTGTCTTGTAGCAATTAAAAGAGCTTTATTGATCCAACCTAATGTCACACAATCAATATCTCATCCACAATTTGGCGCCTGCAAAATCACTGCCAGTGAGTTCTGTGGAAAAGTAATATTCCAAACCATGTCAATCCTGTCTAACACCTCCTTCCAGAACCCTCTTACCCTAACACAGTCCCATAACATATGTAATAAGGTACCTTTCTCCTTTTGACGACTCAGCAATTATCACTTTCAATTAATCTCAAAGAACTCATCCGCACTGGTGTCCAATAAAGTCGCCCCAATATCCTTTGATGTATATAGCGTAAATTCAAGTCAGCCTTTGCCCTAACAGGAACCTTCCAAAGGCTCTCCCACTTTCTCGTCGAAATAATCCTGTCCAATTCTTCAGACCATGTCAGTCGTAGCTTTGCCCATGAGTCTGTCAGCTGGCTATCCAATGGTAAGAGCTTCAAAAAGCATGATACCTTCTGCGGTATTGCCACAAACAGGTTACATACAACAGATTTCTGCATCATTGGGTCATGTAACATTTCTTGCCTTTCAAGTATCAAAGACGCCAAAATGTTATATCGTCCCAGTTCTCTCCTATTTAGGCCACATTTCTCCATCAAACATTCAAAGGACACAACTCCCTCATCCCCCCATGAGTCACCTATCAACAGTATACCTCTATTAATCCAACTCCTCCAATATCAAAAAATGTTTATTTACCTGCAATCCCAGGTTATGGCAGAGTGAAGCATCTTTATACATGTACAGTCCTTGTCCACTTCCCAATATCAATAATATCTTTGCATCTTTGGTAACAACAATTGATTGCAAATTAGATGCATGTTTAGGTATTTTCCCCAAAGAGTATAAACTTCTTATATTATATGGCTTCAACTTTTGCCTCTAAATTGGTGCCCATAATGGTACTACGTCTCTATCCGTAGCAAAATAACTAACCGATTTCTTTAACACGAACCCTCTACAATAATTTTCAAGTATGGGATATCCAAATCCCCTATCTTGGACACTTTGGACCATAATATACAAAGGTATTCTAGGCCTTTTCCCCATGACCCCATAAAAATTCTTGAAACAAGTTATCTATGCGACCAAAGATTTATTTAGTAAAACACAGAGGGAGCGATTGAATAATATATAAAACTTTTGGCAACAACATCATTTTGATGGCATTTGTCTTTGCCCAAACGCCCAATGTAATCCGCCCCCATTTCTGAACATCCCTCTTTTAGAGTTTCTAATAACTTGTCAACATTATACTCAACTATTTTTTTCATATCTCGAATAAGGTACACTCCTAAGTATTTCAGACTTACGTTCTCCCACTTACAATTCCAATTCATAAAATAATTAGGTACCACAGTGTTCCTAACGGGAAATACTACTGTCTTCTCCCAGTTAATCTTGTAGCCTGATAACATCCCTACCTCTTCAATCATGCTTCTCAAAGTAGAACCTCCTTCTCCTGGATTACTTAAAACGACAGTGACATCATCCACATAGGCTAGAACTTTAATCTACTTGTCACCCACCCCTAGGCCTTTGAGAATCTGTCTCTGTCGAATGTAGGCCATAGAGGCTGTAGTGCCAAATTAAAGAGATAAGGGGATAGTGGGCACCCTTGCCTTGTACCCCTAAATAATTGAAAAGGCGCCGATAATTCATCATTTACCCAGACTCTAGCAATTATATCCAACTGTAGTGCCCCAATAGCATTAATAAGCAAAGGTCCAAATCCCATTTTCATCAAGGTATAATTTAAAAAAGTCCAATTCACTCTGTCAAAAGCCTTTTGGCATCTAGAAAGATCAGCAGAGTATCACCAGTTTCTGATTCTGGTAAATTCAGAATGTCTAAAAGTGTTCTAATATTGTCATAACCATAACGTTGCCTCATGAATCCTACCTGCGTTTTATCAACCAGTCCCCCTATATATTTGTCCAATCTATTTGTTAAAATCTTTGTCAAAATCTTCACATCTACACTGAGCAGCGATATAGGGTGGTAATTACAGCATTTAGATGCATCTCACCCTGATTTTGGGATCACTATGACAATAGCTTCTTTCATTGAAGGACACAAAATTCCTTCCATCAGGAAGCGATTGTTTAACGCACATAACTCTGGTACTAATTGATCATCAAAGGATTTATAAAATTCAATCGGTAATCCGTCTATACCTGGAGATTTCCCGACCTTTAGTTCATTAATTGCACATAAGACTTCAGAGACCACAATTGGGGCATCTAAGTAATGTCTACCATCATCAGGTAGGCAAGGATTCATCAGGTAGGCAAGGATTATCAATTCTTTCAAAGAATGCAGCCAATTCATGTTCATGTGGGACAAAATCATAGGCATACAAATCAGCATAAAAAGAATGGAATCAGACACCTATTTCTTTTTTCTTAATAACTACATTACCCATACCATTATCTATTTTCTGAATAAAGGACCTTGCCGTGAAGCCTCTCAGCTTATTTGCTAATAACTACCACTTCGATCACCTTCTTCCCAATATCTTTGCTTCATAAAAAATATACCTTTTTCAGTCTGAGTATCCATCTCGAATTTCAAGGCTTCCTTAACTTTATTCATTTTTATTTGATCTTTTTTAGCTCTTGACAAAGCATAAGCTCTCTGCAATTCTCCTAGATCCAATTCAAGTTCATTCAGCCTTGCCTTGCCCGCTCTCCTTGCTCTGGCAGTCCAGTCCATCAACTCCCCACGAATCGAGGCTTTTAAGGAGTCCCAGACCATCAGACTATCAGCTGATCCTATATTGTCCCTAATACATTGTGTTATAAAACTGCTAAGAGCCTTTAAAGCATTTTCCTCCTTTAAAATAAAGGGTTTAAGTCGCCATCTATGGAAAACTCGTCTTCCCAGAATAAGATTCAATTTTATTTCCACCATTGAGTGATCAGAAAGATTCCTTTGCCCTATAATTGCCTCTACCACAGACTCAACTACCTTATCCGAAACAAGGATGTAATCAATTCTAGAGTAAGAATTGTGTGCTGGGGAATAAAATGAAAAAAATCCCTTTCCCCTGGGTGCATGTTTCTTCAAATGTCAACCAAATCAAACATATCTCGAAAATCTTGGCGTTCCTTACTGGTTTTTTGTCCTTTGAAAAAGCATGCCGAAGACCTATCCATTTTATAATTCATTATACAATTAAAGTCCCCTCCTAATACCAATGACTCACCTATCATATCACGCAACAGTTCAACCAAGGATCCAAGAAATGTACCCCCACCAGCACATAAACCATATATGGAACCTACTCTGATAGTCTTACCCTCGTATCTCAGATCAACTAATATGACCCTTCCTTCTCCATCCATACTCACTTTATCAATATACATACCTAATCCCTTCTTAAACAAAATCCCTACTCCTCTTGATTTGTAAGGGTGACCGTTTAACAAAATCTTAGTGTATTTTGAGTTAGTAAGCAAGTTATCAGTGCCTTCTACTAGATGGGTCTCCTGCAAAAAAGCCACATCGACTTTTGCTCTCCAAAGTTTAGATAACACTTTCTTCCTTTTATTTGGGCAATTCAAGCCCTTCACATTCCAAGTACACAATGTCCACAACCTCATCTTACAACAGATTCTCCACATTTGTGGTAATCAATTCTAAACCCAATCCAATAACAAGCATAGTGCCATAATGATCCTCTTAACTGAGTGAAAAAGTCAACACTAGCTCCCAATAGCGCCGTCAGACCTTTACTAATAATATAACAGATGAGAGTTAATCTAATAGCATTCTCCCCCCCATTACCAACATAGAGACATCACAAACATATTATATATATATATATGTATATATATATATATATATATATATCAGAATTAATTGAAAACAATCCACAAAAACTGGATCCAATTAAAAGTCTATTATGTACAATATGAAACATGTTACAAACTATACTCCCAGAAATCTGTGCTCTCTTCCTAAAGCTATTATTCTTTCTTCCTACCTCTATAAGTAACTTCAAACAGGTAATTAATCTAACTGCACAACCTTTCCAAAACTATGTAACTAAACCAATGAAAATGCATAGTAAAATTAATATAATCCCTAAATTATTGAAGTCTCCCTAATACCTGCTAGGTCCAACCAAAAATAAACCGTAGAAACATCCATGGGTTTCCTGATTACCTGTTTATATACTGCAGGAGAACTAACTTATTGGACCAAAACTCTAAATCCTATACAATCACTACTTACTCTACTTAAGCATCCACCCTGTGCACCCCATATCTAGCCATAATAGACTAGCAAATCTAATAATTAACAAAAATGTAATAGCGTAAATCCCCGAAAGGATTATACAGTAGGTGAACTTCCCCCATCTGACAGCATACTCTCTGTGCTGTATCCATTCTTCCGCCTCTCCCCACCTGCTCCCTTCTCCTAAACCTTACACCAAATTTGCCATCTGAAACATTCCAATGAGAATAAATGTACTAGGCATGCCGCACGTTATAAGATTGATATTGTATTGTATATTTAGGAAACCCATGAGGAACCACATAACAATCCATTTTAAAAAATGTGTATTGGCCATCTATCACTAATATGTTATTTAGCAATATGCCCGATCTCTCTATTCCCACAAAATTTAAAGGATGCATAACTACATGCCAAAGTTTACAGAAAATAATGTTCAGACCCACACGGACTATAAATATTACTTAAGTCATTCAAATGAAAATATTTGTGTAACTTCCAAGCTGTTAAACAGGACATGCTATCAAGAACGTCCTAAGGCAACCACCTGTTCCACACCCTCCCTCACTGGCAACCCCAAAGGTCAGCATCTGCAATCCCATCCCAAAAACCGCACACCCAAATCCACAGTGTTATGAACAATGCCACCATTCATTCATCATACTTATCGATAAATACTAAAGTAACATAAAACCATACGCGCCAATCTCCTTAAGTGAAGAATGACTAGAAGCATCAAATTCTTCCAAGTTCAATTCCAATCCCTCTTGCCAGTCACCTTTGTTCCAAATTTAGTATGTATGCACTTGTCCTTGCAACAGATACCTTAATATTGTTTGGGTATTAATGTCAAGGAAAGGAGTATATCCTTTCCCTTGGGCTAGCCAGGAGACGCTGCTCTAACAGGGACAAAGAGGAATATATCCATAGAAGTTTGGTATAGTCAAAAGTGAAACTTCCTGCCAAACAGAATAGCCTGAAATGTTTACATCACGTTCAGAAATGCGAAATCTTGCCTTTTTTAGTTGAAAACCAAGCCAACTTATAGTCGAGTCAACAGAATGAACAAAAACGTGACCGTGGCTCCAAGTCATAATTCCACTCCGTGCATGTATAGTGCACGCATCATGTCTCAATCAGGAAGATTTAAAAAATTGACAATACCGAGGAGCATGTGGTTCACTGGCATTGGTCTAAACAAAGTTTTTACTGTATTTTTAGTTGGATCGTCTGTGACTCGTTTATGCTCTGATCGGCTATCTTAGTAGTACTAAGCCCCTGAGAACAGATACATACAGTAGCAGAACTGATTTCAATTGTTAATTGTGTTCTATATAACATTTTGTCATTCAATGGCAACAATACAGCCCTACCAGTACGAGCCAGAGAATTCTGAGGAGGAAGTAATTGAAAGACAAAGATGTGGAAATTAGGGGTATGATAGTTTGAAAGATAAATCATCGGATCATGAGCCTGAGCCTAGTCGCATGGAACATGTTTCCACCTGGTGTACCTGCAATCGTTGCAAGGTCATGCCAACCAAGGTGGAGAACTGCTGCTGCCAAGAAAACTCTGGATGCTTGGCCTACATTTCAGAAGAAGACACACCACTGCTATGCATCACCGAGCTCCATAACTTCAGCGCAGCCTGCCTTACAAAGTCCGTTTTGAGGATCATGATGGTGCTTATACACAAACTTTGCGCAACAGTTCGCCCTCGAAATCCAAGTAACGAGTAAGTGTACTCTAGATGTGATGTTATTTTGACCACTGAGACGACTAACACTTCATGTTTGTCTCCTACATTGTCGTAACTTTGATCGATCACTGACAAATGAATTTAATCTGCAAATTGGATATATTTATCTAACTTTCATGTCTTTCACTTTCAACCAAAAAAAATTCTTTCTCTGTGGCCCAAACCTTTATGGGTTGAATGGGTGTTCACCTTTGTAATGTCTCAAGACTTCAAAGCCCAAAATCATGTATCGATGAAGTAACATTTGTAAGGACAACTATGCCATGTAATTTAGGATGATTTTTAAAGTGCAATTATCAGGTACATTCATTTACAGTTTGTATCTCTTCCACAGGTGGTGCAGACTGGTGGCCTACCGTTCATTTACATAGTGGCTTCATGGGAGGCTTGGATACTGTGTTCGACGAGTAATACCCGCATGTGTCGTTGGAGCCATTCGTGCCAAATTCCCCAGCAACAGCGGACAATACAGGGGATTTACACACAATGTGCTGCAAACTCAAGTATACAATTTGTAGTTTGTTTGTGCCATCAACATCACCAACTAAATAAAATACAAATGAGCGTATATGAATAGTTGTTTCAATTTTTCAGTCAATCAAGAAAGCGTTCACTTGTCTATGAGGGACATGAAAGAATGGTAGGTGCCCTTTTTTTACGCTCACCCCCTCCGCAACAATATATCCCCCCTCCATTATAACTCACTCCAGTACTGGGTGGGTGGAAACGGCCAAGGTGCCTAACACCATGTACACTTCAAATGGATCTTCTGCACAGGGACCATTGTTCACATGGCCTCCCCAGACTCAGCGTCTTCAGACTCCCCTCTTCAAGACCCCGCACCTGCAATCCACATAAGTGTGTGTCCCTCCAGCAGTGTGCAGGGTCTTTTCCGCTCACCTCATGCCCATCCATCCCCCCTCCAGTATCAATGGCAGTTTGCACCTGTGGCCATGCACTCACAAGGGGGCTGGGAGGATGGGAATGGCCATGGTGCCAAACACCATGTACATTTCAAAGGCATCTTCCGCACAGGGACCATTGTTCACATGGCCTCCCCAGACCCAGTGTCTCCAGACTCCACTCTTTAAGACCCCGCCCCTGCAATCCAAATAAGTGTGTGTCCCTCAAGCAGTGTTCGAGGGTCTTTTGTGCTTGCCTCATGCCCATCCATTCCCCCTCCAGTATCAACAGTGTTAACTACTACTACCTGGTTAATGAAGTAACTCAACAAACTGGCACACATGTCCCAAAAAAGTAGGCCACTGTCAATAACAATAAATGACCAACACAAGCATTTGGCGTTAGTGTTTCAACCCTAACCCTATTGCTCTGCAGGTTGTACAAGCAAAACGATTCCTGTGCACTCGCAAGGGGGAATGGTGGGCGGAATGGCAGATCTGAAACGTTGCCATCGAGGCTAAGTGGATGACAACAAATACGTCACACAATCACATACACACCCACTTTTCTGAGCCTTTTAAACACCTTGACGTTTAACAGGAGAACATCTTTGAGATCTACAAGGTATCTCGTCATCGTGCTACCTGTTCTCTGGATACCTGTTCCATGGCCCCTTGTTCCCCTGTTTGCTGAATCTGCTCATGTGTTTGTCCAGGTAAGGGTAGATCAACTATTTAGTGCTCTATATTAGTTGATTGTTGATCTCCAAGTTCCTATCTATTTCCACATAATGTACCCAGTATTGTAATGTTCATTTATCTCGAAGACTTCACCGTTGTCTAATGTTTCAAGTAATTTGATCTTGTTAAATAGCACATTGCAACACTGTGCATTGTGATAGGATGGACTCTTTCGTGGACCATGTTTGCAAGCATGTTTTCTTTTGATGCTTGAAAGTTCATTCAATGGACGAGTAGCATGTTACAATTTGTGGTATATCAATCAATTCTGTAAGAAAGTTAGCGGCTTCTTTCTTCAACCACAACAAATATTACAGACAAAGCTTTCTTATAATTCCTTCAATCACATACATAAAGTGTTATTTTTTTTATTGCTTTTATATTTTTTGGTACAGATCTCACCGACTTCATGTATCGTTCACGGTTGCACTTCTGCGAGCCATGCCAAACGTCCGGGCACAGTCCTGCATGCATTCCCGAAGGATATTGATTTACTGTAAGAAGATGGATTATAAATTGCGGTTTTCCAGTGGAAGAGATTGAAAGTAGAGCACAGGATGTCTTGGACGACGTGAGGGCCAATCAATTCCACCTCAATTGTTTCCAAATGCAATTCCAACTAAATTACTGCACATGCTGGCTTAGATGAGTCCTGGACGATGAATTAGTTATGTTTGTTGGCTTGTAGGATGATGGTGTGCATAAATAAGTATTCTCCATGAACTCTCGACTTAATTAAGGAGGTGTATTGAAATGGAAACTTCATGAACGGATTACAGCTTTCGGTGTATATTTACTTAATATTTGTCTTACTAAACTTTCCATATTTGCAAGATTCTATAGAATTTTATAATGTTTTACTTTACTATACTACATCTTTTCCTGCTCTCATGAACCTGTCAGAAATCAGTAAATAGTGACCATTATTTACAATGCCATAGTGCCGTTTAAAAGTCACATAATGTTTTTTGAAATCTGTTGCTTGACATATCCCTTTATGTTGTAGAGCACACTGATGGAAGCACAGACCCTCACAAGTGACAAAACCACCTACACGTCTAGTATCCCAATGGTGAGCCCTACCGACATGCATAAATGGATATTTTTGATTGTTGCATCTGCCCACGTATCTAATACTATTTCAACTTTTCCCTTGTACTACTTTCTGACAATATACTGTAAATGAAGGATCAAGAATCTGCATCAATTACTTTTCCGGAGTCAACATCAAGCTCACTCGCCTACCAAGTAATTATATTGCATCTTAACGGGAATGTGTTATGCTTGGTATTTCAAAAACATTTAAAATGGGCGTGTATTGTGTCGGTTATTTATGCTAAGTGGCATGTATGGGTGTTTCTCTATGAGTATCATTGCCTGCATCTCATTGTTTCAGTTCCATTTAGCTGTTTTTATCCGTACTAAAACAAGCACCGTTTTAAAGGGGGATGCTGGAACTTCGACTACAATCACTTCCTCCTTTGCTACAGGTCCAGAGTATGCATACTTACAGTTCCCTTGCAAGAATGAAAGTAATTCCCACAAAGGATATTAATTGAGACTGAAATGCATGTAACCTTGCATTATTTCATTTCAAACTTTTCTAAATTTGGTTCTAATGTTACACTTGCTCCCTAATGCAGAATAGATTAAAAAACAAACTTTGCAAGACGACATTACAATCAGTATGTTTTGCACGGTGATCTTAGATTAAGTACATGTGTCTTCTCGGAAGGTTATCAGGTGAAATCTGAAATGTATATTCTGACCAAATCACATACACTGTTTTCAAGGATATGTTCATACGATTGTTCTATTTGTGTTGCGACAACAAACCATATGGTATATGGTTCGCAATCATTTCATACTACTTTGTGTGTAAGTTCTCGGTGCGATCAAACATTTTAGTTTCTAGCACGATTGACATTTTATTTTGTAATCAATATTCTATTCAAGGAATGTACCCAAGGTGTGTAATTAGCAGAGGAGGCACAGAGGTAAACATAACCTAATATTGAATACATAAGGACATCACATTGCATTTTGAATAAATATTTATGTTGTAATTCTTTAACGTCGATCAAATTGGTTCTGTTTGTAGATATGTACATATGTTTGTTTGAGTACAAATGGAATTTGCTTTATTTAAAGATGATAAAATAGACTATTTGGTCAAAGAGAAGCCCATGGTTTTGATGATAATTAAGAAAACAAGGGTACAGAATGAACATGTTTGATTTTGGAGAAGTCTTTAAGCAGAGGTTTCATTCATATTAGGTTTTTTGTTTTAAAATGGTATCTGCTGTATGAGTGCTATACATTGAGCACGTGTTTCTTGACATCTGTTAGCGGCCCAGAAGGAAGAGAAGTATAAAGACTCGGGCAACAAATGAAACCAAAGATGTCGCTTGGTAAACAAATTTCACAATGGAGCAACTACTATTTGAGGGTCAGCGTGGTCCAGTTAATAAGCAGACTTGTGATGTATATGTCCAGTGGCCTGAAAATGAATTGAACCTCGCAGGTGACCCGTACAAAGTGTCCATGGACCATTGTTATTATGTGCCAACTCGACAAGATGAAATTGAAGACAATAAAGATGCATTGCAATTGCTTGCAGACCACTTGACTCAATCTACACCCTCTAGAAATGTTCCACCAAAGAAACATTCAATGTTACCTGTTTCTCCTGTTCACGTACAAATATCACAGACCGAACTAACAGAGGTTGAACCTTCGACGCAATTGACTGACCAATTAGCTCAAGATCTCGACTACAGTTTGCCTAGTTTTGGTGAATTGTCCACCACCGTCGAGTAACAAAACCCATTCCTGCCAGGCGATGGGCTTTTAAAGGAGCAAAAATACATTGTATATGACAGCTGTCTGCTCGAGATTGTACGAATGCTGAAATGTGTCTATACATTAAAAGGGCACATATGTGGGGAGCCATTGGTGAATGTGTCTCGCGTATTATAAGGCACTAACCTGAAAATCAATGCCAGCTTTGTGCACCATCATAATACATTTTCATGGTCGGCTCAACCGATGCTGGGCAAGGTGCCGGCTGGAAATCTACTATGTTCAGCGGCTTTACTTTTCAGCAGGTCGACTTTCGGTAAGATTTCTAGTTTCTGTCAATTTGTGGGAGTTGAGTTCCTTGCTAAAACCCAGGACTACAAATTTCAAAGGGTATTCTTATTCCCTGCTATAAGTCAAGTCTGGGAAATGGAACAGATGTCAATGGAAAGTATATTCTCTGGCAAATGTTTCTGGCTATCTGGCGATGAACAGTGTGACAGTCCAGGATTTTGCGCAAAGTACTGCACATGCCACTTTCAAGACATGGAAAGTAAAATAATTGTGAGTTCGGTGATTGTGCAGGTGTCTGAATGTAAATCTTCTGTGGCCATGGAGAAGTATGGTTTCATCAAATCTGTCACACACTTGAATCCAGGGGAATGCAAATAGACCAGATTGCCACTGACAGGCATGTTTTAATAGCCATGGTCATGCGAGAGCAGTTTCCACACATTCAGCATCAATTTTATGTGTGGCACATTGCCAAATCAGTCAATAAAAAAATTACAGCTTCTGGATTTAAAAGGGTTCGGAAAGTTTTTTAAAGTGGTGTCAGTCAATCAGCAACCATCTTTGGTGAAGCTCCAAAACTTGTGATGGATCTGTAGAAATTCCTCTTGAAAAATGGCGTTCATTGATGCATCATTTTCCAACGTACACTCATGAACTGAAAACCAACATTTCCACAAATGTGCACATGGACCTTTATCGAAGGAGCCGGAACACAAGAAGAAGTGGTTAGTGCCATGTTCCCCTCCACACAAAGCACTTGAGAAGATTGTGTATGATAAAATGCTTTCAAGAGAACTGAAGGGACTCACAGAATTCTGTCATAGCGGAGATATGGAGGTGTTCCACAATATGTGCCTAATGTATAGGCCCAAAAGGTTGCATTTCGGCATGGACGGTATGTAGACCAGAACAAGACTAGCTGTACTTGCGCACAATGAGAACATTGGGAGGGAACAAGCAAAAACTGCAGGAACCTTAGGGATGCTTTGTTCCCTCATGGCCTTTACAAAACGAGGCAAACAGTGGGTGGCCAAGCCAATATACCAGGAAATGGAATTCGAATTTCTGAAAGATCTGACATTGACTGTGTTGGCCATGCATACTCATGGAATCGATCCAGTTTTTGTTCCTAGGAGTCATACAATGCCACAAAACATTGCAAACGAGTCCTGTCCACCTAATGCGGAACTTGTTGAAAGGTTGACTTCCAGATTTAAATGATTTGTGGCTGTGTTCATAATCTGCTCACAATAACATTTTTAATATGATACCCAGTTTTTTTGCACATTGTACATAAACAATGGAATGCTATTACACTCGCAATTTGAATACAAAAGAAAGTATTCAAAAGTTTGAAATTATGCTGATTCGATCGGGTTTATTATTCATTAATGTATATCTTTTACCTTCCCTTCATTTTCATTACTGGTCCTCCATCGAGAATAGATACATGTCTGTGGTTGCTATTGGTACTAAATTTCAGAACAGAATTGCCTTAGTACATCGGTGCTGCACTGCTCATTTGGGTGGCATAAAAACTGATATGCAAATGGATATTTGCCATCAGTCAAAGGTACACTGAGGCTTGGTGTCCCACAAACCCTCTGCAAGGCCCAAACCATATCCACACATGCATAGCATGGCACTGGTGTTGATGGCCTATGGTAGGTAAGATTTACATAGTAATGATAAATCACCTGACCTGTGTCAAACCCATAACTTCAAGAACGTTTTGCTTTACTGGTGTATTGCTTTTTGGTACACCTCTGTCAGTGGGAACTGTTTTACATGCTCTCAGAGTTTTTTGTTCTTTGAGGGGTGTGATTTTTTGTGCTCTCCATAGCTCTACATAGCTCTCCATATCGTCCTTATTGTCTATTCAAAAGTATCCTCTTTTGCAACTTTTTCGCAATAAGTGCCTGTTGTTGCTATGTATCCGTAGGTGCACCACTTTTAACTTTCAATGGCTAACCTTGACAGAACTACACTTAGCGAAGGGTAGAAAGTATCTTTTGAACATATGTGGTGATAGTTAGTGCCCCCTTTCTCATTTTAAACAAATGTAGCATTGAAGTTGCATGGAAAAACTTGCCATTAATGGCAGGTGGGAGTAATTTGTTGAACAATTCAAATGATGTGAAAGGGCAACTAAAACTTCACCAGATGATTCAAACTGTCCTCCCATCACAAGAAATCATGCTCCCACCTTTCTGCTGATTGTATACAAGTTCAGTTTAGCTACCTTTGAAATGTTATGCTATTCTACAAAGTATATATGAAGTGATTTTGCCTGCATGTGAATTGGTTGTGCCTCTTGCAAAAAAATAATGTTGTTGGTTTCAGTTTAATATTCCTGGAAGGATAATTGTATAACTGGGTCTTGCTTCCCCTGACATGCTGTTAGGCTGTGCAGATAAAGTCTGCCTTTGGTGATGCCGACATAACCTTGGACCATTCATACAGTGTTAGACTGAGTTTTGCTTTGCATGGTCTGTTTTAGACAGACACAAAAAGAGTCTTAGATTACACCAGCATTGAATTTGCTTAAAGTATCGGTTTTACTTCCCTTGAGTGTAACTGTGTTAGCCTATACTAAAATGCAGTAAATGTTTCCCCTAGTCTGTGAACCGAATAGCAAGTGTAATCAAATATTTTACCCCAAGGTCCAACTCCCATAGAATGACTGTTATCCATATTAAAAGTTATAGGTTTATACTGTGCATTGTAAATGAGAATCACTGGATCAGAAAAATGGATTGTCCAATTCACTACACTATGTGATTTCTTGCAGAGCATCACCGTACAACGGATAGGGTCGACTATCCATGGTGTAACTGAAATGACATGATAGAGGCAGGGAAGCTGTTCCAGAGGGAGGCCCCAGCAGAAGAAACTTCAACCACCAACTCGTTGCTTGTAGAAGCGACTGACCCTGAGGGAGATGTGGGTGGAGGAGCAAAGTGCTTGAGTAAGAAGATAAAAAAACTGTCCTAACAGCTTCCCCGTATTAGGCGCAATTGGTCGTTACAATAAGGTATCTGTCTTATATATGTGCGAGGTGGCAGTGCATTAAGTCGACAATAAGTGCGATGAAAGGGTCATTGTAAACAGTAAAAATAATTTCCTCGCTGAAATAAAACCAATCCAATGGCTCCATTTGGCTACATGGTTCAAGACCTTGCATCACTTGACGGTTTTGGACCGGCACAACCGATACCTTTGACGCACAGATGTCCCCTAAATGTATTCGATGTTGGCTGGGTTAGCCTGCACTCCCTAGCAATTGTCACCTTTTCAAAATGTATCTGCCTCCAAGGGCACATCCTACTGGAATAGTGAGAACCAATTCTTCATCACCTCAGGCCCCTTCCTGACTCTCTACAGTATTCCCAAAAAGAAACGCTTTTAGCTACACCATCGTGATTCTGCGCTTTCACGCACTACTGCAATGTTGAGCACAAGGCTACCCACTTCTCAGGCTCACACTAGAAAGTAAGAGAACGACTCTGAAAAATTGTCGAATGCTCCTCCTTGCTCTCGCACGGCCGATTGGCACAAGGCATAGTCAGAGCATGTGAGCATGCACTGTCACCAGTCTCGCAAGAAAGTAGAGAGTGTTGACTCAGGTGCGATAGATAATCTGAACGGCCATCCATGAATTATAGTAGACGGCGTGCAATTGAAGTCTGTCCCCTGTTATGCTGACAACATAATGAATAAAACCCTCTAGGGAAAGAAGCCAAGAGATAGCTTTCAGGGATTACAAGGTTTAATTGTACTGAATTCCAAAAATATCAGCAAAGGTATCTACTGTTCGAGAACAGTGAGACTCCACCATGAATGTTGTTGCTTTTCGAGAGGCCACAGCCACAGTAATGACATCACATATAGGGTTATAACCCGCACTAATGATCGGTAACACAGTATACAGGATCGTGCTACGTTGGTGGATGCCAGCCTACATTTCGTTTGTTTGTCAGGTGTATTTTGAATTCCACATGGGTCTGCTGGGCTCATCTCTCCGTGCAGTGAAGGTCAGGCCGTTGGCTGATGCTTGTGGGAATGGAAGAAATTAATCAAGTCACACTTGCACGTATTGTCCGGTCTGCTTTATTATTGTGGCATTCTATCACAAAATCGAAACCTACCCGTCTCTGGATTCAATCACTGAAAACAAGCGGCCATTGTTTTTTGGCCTTGAGCGAAAGTCATTAAATTCTAGTCTCGAAGACAAGAAGGTGTCGAAAAACCTCCAAAATGATAACCTTTACTATATTAGAGTAGGACATTGGACATTTTTTTTTCATTTTCTGCAATCTGTTGTTCGGAGTGGTTCTTTTACTGAACACTGAGAGAATGGAACTTCCTAACATTATGTAAGTTGAACTATACATAATATTTTTGCGATTAAAAACGGGATGTGTGCTGTATGCATATTGAATAATTCAGCGACGTGTGAATGTGCGATTGAAAGAAAATAATGGACACGATACGTTGTGATGTTGAATTAAACTTATACTGAGCATTATAACAAACCGAGTGCGTAACTCGCGGTTTGTTTAAAAGTCTTGTAATGTTAATATTTGTTATTTGTGTATGGTGTAAAGAGGAGTAAATAGAGGTTTTACATTTTTGGGCAGTATTGATTGGGCTAGTGATATCTAAACCGCTTAATCCTGTGGAATATCAGAGTGTGCTGTCAACGTTGCATTATTGTGCACCATAAAGTGGGTGTGGGGTGCAATTGCCGGGGGCTGAACATTTTCCGAGGGAGCTTGGTGCGCTTTACGATCAATAATCTTCACAGTTCCCCTATAATGCCATCAGTCTGTGGTACACCATATCCATCAGGTTCTCCATCCCATTTGGAGCTATACCTAATTCACAGAACTAACCTTTCATGCACGTCGTGGTATCAAATATTCCCCCACGTTGTCATATCTGTGTTCATTACGAGTGGTTTGTGTTCATGATTAGGTTTCATGTGGTGCCAAATTACACGGTAAATGGTTATATTCGATTAAAGAACGGCTCATAAAATATATTTTTATTCTGTTATCTACACAGGTATATTGTACCGTTATGCGCATGCCATAGTTTCCAGCTGCCGTCGGATGGATTCTTAAATCAACAATGGCAGATAAGCATACACAGTGCTTATTGCAACCTGTTATCTTTTCCGATGTAGTAGGCTGCTGATGCGATAGCGTTGTCATTTAAAGTGCAAACAATTGCACTACTGGGATTAATCGGTCGTTGATTGCAATCAGCATATGATGTGGAAGTTAAAAAGAAATTACAAAGCATGCGATGTTCGCTAGCTACATCTTGTATGGCGAAAACTGTTTCGGGAGCGTTTTTTTGGATAAATAAAAGCACTTGCTACATTGCAGACTAATGATGTTTTCTTTACAAATATTATTTTTCTATACGATTTGGGACATGCTGTGAGAGGAGGTGTGTATTTATCTTCCTGGTTCTGTGTTAACGGACGTTATGGCGTGGGTGATGACTGTGCACGTTTGGCTACGCTGGCCACGAACGTCATGAAAATAGGTGGAGCATATTGTTTGGAATAGTGATTTCCAGGGGAGGTCGATCTGTATTCTTGCCACGAGCGCCCTTGAAGTTAATGCGATGCCTCAACGGATAAGAATAGTACAAGATGGCTGCGTCCAACTCGTTGTTTTCGCATGTGTAAAAGTGATGAAAACTTAGGTAAGATGCATAGGAACAATTTTTAAGATCGATTACAGTAGGTTTAAAAAATCATGCCCGAACGATCGGGACAATAACATTTTTTAGCGTTCTTCCCCTTTAATTATGTCAGAAAATTCTATCTCTTGAACCATTCCAGACTCAATGCTTGACGGAGCCAAAGAATTAAATCCGGCATTCAATCATAAAGGTAAAACAGGGACAGTTAAGAGATATACCTCCTTTGCCTTTTGTCGTAATGTGGGCTGAGGAAAGGCTATGCTCTTAAGAGGGGTGTGAAGGTGAACCAGTAGTAATCCAAACAACACAGAATCACAGTCCAAAATAAAGGGAATGTCCAATCAAGGTTCTATAACAATAGATATACTTTAATTAAACACACCACCTGTAATAACACCAATAGAAAATACTGTGCCAAAACCCACCCCAAAGGAAGAACAGAGAAGATGCATGAAGAAACTAGCACTCTGAACGTGTTCTTGGTGGGCATCAAGTAGGGGCAAATGTGGTTGCTCTGTGCAGCAAAAGGGATGCTCTCAATAACGCAGGTAAGAGCAGTCCCAGGATTGCTTCGCAGTTGAGCCAGACCGAGTCAGGATTTAGCTGTTGGGAGAGGTCGATGAATGATGCTCCAGCAGTTTGAGTCAGCGTGCAACAGCCATCAAAGTGGTGACTTTTTGGGTGTGGATGTGCAGGTCGATGAGGCAGGGGGCTTCGAGGACAGGATGGTTCAGTTCATGGCCTGCTCTCCCAGCTTCAGAAGATTCTGGCGCAGAGTGGTGGGTCCTGCTCCAGCACTACGGTCACTCCCGATGTGCCCTGGGAGTGTGTATGGGTGGACCTTCCTTCCGCCTTGGACAGCTGCTTCTTTACCTCAGGCTAATGGGGTTGGAAAGCACAACTTTCCCAAAGGAAGTCCAATGAGTTCTTCTCAGGTGAGTCTTCATGTCTTAAGAGGATCCAAGAGGACCTGACAGAATCAAAAGAAGGGGTGGGAGATCCCTTCTTTTAAAGGCAAAAGTCCCCAGGTGATTTTTTACTAACGTTATCCTGACTTAGGTCCAATCGCTGTTCTTGAACAGAGTGACTTTGCCCTTCTGATATCACACCCAAAGTGCTTTGTCCAGAGGAAGTAGAGGGGAAAGGAAAGAGAAAGAGAGACAGAGAGAAACAAGATGGTCAACATCTCCTTCCATTGACCAGGACCTCCTGCCTACTCAAATCATGCCCTTTCCCTTCCCACTAGGAACAAAGGCCCTTAGAGTTGCAGCACCCTGGTTTAAGGCTACTTCTTTTGAATGGGTGTGCTCCTTTGATGCCCAAGGGTCAGGACAGTTGCCTTTGGCGGTGTGTGTTACCTGCCCTTACAAAGAGATGAAAGAAAAGGTACAATGCCCTTTCATGCGGGATGTTTTTTCGCGGGGGTTTTTACCGCAGATTTTTTAACCAAAAAAAACTCATGTAATTTTTAGGGGGAGTTAGAAAAATATATATATGGGGTGTGTCCGTTTTTTTCGTTCAAAATCGTTCAAAATTTTGCCGGGTTTATGGTCTTTCCATCGAAAAGGTTTCCACCAAAACATTTTCCTATGAAAATTATGCCTAGGCAAACCCCCGTGAAAAAACATCCCGCGATGAAACCACAGGGAACAAAAGGAAAGACACGGTCGTAGTTTATTTAGAGTTTGCCCTGCCACCAGCATGGGTTACTCATGATCATTGTAGTTTTGGTAAAGGGGTATATCTTAAATGCCGCCCATGCCCAGCAGAATCTCGACTGTCACTGTGGCTGTCAAGTGGGCATCTTCTGACCCTTGAATCTGCTTTACACCGTGAGCAGAGCAGGTGCTGTGGATCAGGCTACTGATGTAGCAGGCATCAAGTACAATATGATTCTGGAATGGAGTTGACGAAAAGGGCAAACTGGTTGGGGATGGAATTACCCTACTCATTTTATGTATTAACAAAAATCAAAAAGGCCAGTGTTTTGCAACCCTGCTAGATGGCAATTCGTTGCACTGTGTACATTCTAAAATGTGACATACGCCATGCTCAGGAATTGATTAAAAAAAAACAGGACATTGATCAAAGGGGACCCATAAAAGGAAAGATACGTCTCAGGGAAAGCGCAAACTAATGTAAATGTAAGAGAAGAGATGAAGAGGACATTTGTGAGGGGGCTTTGAGAAACACTAACATCCCTTCCCATTCCACATTTTGCATAAACCCATAGACAGGTGACACTGAGAAATGTAACAGCTAACATTTATCTTGCAATGCTGTTCTTGTTATAAAAAATATTGGTGTAAGGAAAGACATGCACCACCACTAACCAGACTAGCACCATAATGATGTTATTTTAGTTTACATAACTAGTTCTTTTTATTGCAGTGATGTTTTTTAGTAGCACAGCAAGTGCTCCTATCAAAAGCATGTATATACACGAATATGAACCCCAGCACACAAACACAGATCTCTGCAACAAGTGCTTAACCCACTGTGCTATCTTCTTCACCATGGTGGAACTCAAACTTATCAATATTCATTTCATCTTTGATTATTTCATTTTATTCAAATATTCCACTAAGAAAGATGGAATCGCCACAAAGATTGTGCTGTAGTGAATGCACAAATTGGGCATTTAAAGGTTCAATTCATCTGACCTGAACTTGGTTTCAATACCACCTTAGATAGAATTATGGAGATTATTAATTTGTCACAACAGGTTGGACTTTGTAGATTAGTCACATAGAAGAACTTAGCGAGTAGCCAAAGCACTAACCACCCCGCTTCTAATTCCTCAAGCACACCACCCAAACACTATACACGGCCAGGGGGCTAGCCAACCTATACCCTAACACACACCCAACACAAGCAACACACACTTACAACAAACAAACCCGGACACTGGACCTTACCCGTAAGGACACAACAAACTAGTGCGCACAACCATAAACACTTGCCAATCTACACATAAAACACACATACACACCCCAACATAACAGTCACATAGAAACATCCCAGGCATTGGACCTTACTCATATTGATACAACAAGCCAGTGCACACAGCCCTAAAGACCAAAAATCTATACATAAAACACACAGACACACCCCAACACAACAAACAGCCACACGGAAAACATCCCAGGCATTTGACCTTACCCGTACAGATACAACAAGCCAGTGCACGCAACCTACCATCTGCAAGCCAACACATACAGACGCCAGTTTCTCCTGGTTCTGGACCTATTCTTTCATTCTTCCCTCACTATCCAACCCCGTCCTCTTTCTTGCAGAGCCAGATGAGCACCTGGAGACTGCCCTTGGGGGGCATCGGTGCACAGTATAAATCAACATAACATAACATAACATAACCTCACCAGAACAATGTGCATTATCATGATGCGTACAAGTCTTCAAAAAAAGTGTAACAACTCCTTTGCCGGGGAGCCAGGTGGAGGCTCCTGCCATAGTGCAACATCTCATTGTATGCAGACAAATTGATCACACTTGTACTGCTTGTTATCAGTCTCCTTTTGTTGTCAGCAATCACCTTAACTAGGCACTGATTGAGATTTACAAAGTGTTAATGGCTTGTGGATGCCAACCCCGCACCAAAGATGAACTGTAACAGGTGTGCTGCAAAGCGGACACTCGCAGAGAAGTAAGCAAGTCAGTATTTTTTGTTTTTCATAATGATTGCCCACATTGAGCGGCAGGGACTAAGGCCAGATTGCAACCTATGTCTGTTTATTCTAATTTGTTCAGCTCCCCCTACAACAGTTCGACATGCACATAACTGCCAGAGAAAATATTCTTTAGGAAAGCCTTCACATAACAAAACATATTTATTGTACATTGCGTCAACATAATTTCCATTACTATTTCTTTCCTATTACATCTGGAGTTGCAGCCTATCTGTCACCTGTTTTTGTCTTCTCTTGGAGACACAGGCTCCAGGGAGGTTACCCCGCCCAATAACAACTGCAAATAAAATGTGCCATGGCTTAGAAGCGGCCCACCATCTGACCGAGATCGCATTTTCCCATCCTATGTGTGGTACAAGGCACTGTGCAAAAAATTAGAAGACAAAGACAAAATGAAGCTTGTACAGCATGCTGTACAAAACTATACTCAGTTGCTTTCCGAATTGTTGCCATCCTGGGCTATACATACATGTTTTCTAAAACTAGACACTTATTAATGGATCTGATTGGCACTCCACTTGTAATGGCCCTGCATTGATGAACTTAGCCTTCTGTCAGAACAAAACTCTTGTGTCTGTCCTGTGATGTTCACAGCATGGCGAGACAGGTCACGTCTCCCTCCAGATATTCACAACACACGAGACAGGCCGTGCCTTCTAACTTTCAAAACCAGGGTGGAGCTCTGACACCACGTCAGACCGGCCTCTTCAGACCTGCGCTTATGCATTGAGAGATGCAGCCTTTGGTTATCCAAAGCAGCTAACTAGTGCAAATTTAAATCTATTACAGTTCAAGAAAAAAGGACATTCATGCAGTCCCAACAAGATGGTTATGCTATTTGCTGCTGCTCTAGAGATTCGGAACGCAGGGAGTTTCGCTGATGCATAGCGTTAACACCTCAAGCCCCACCAAAGAACCAATATAACAAGTGAAGAACTTTGGGTACTTATTTACAATTCCTTTTTAAGAGCCATCAGTTTCCATTTACAAAGAACAAAGTTTTGCTTGGATCTCGTAATGACTATCCTTGAGCTCAGTACATGTTTTTTGTTTTATAAATCAAAACACTGCGCCCCACCATTCATCTTCTGCTGTCCCACAAAATCTTCCCCAAAACCTGTATCTTCATTTACTATTTCCTGAACATCTGGTGAGATGGAGACTGCAGGCCTAAAATCTAAGGGAAGGAACCAAAACAGGACCGAACAACCTGAAATCTTTGATGAAAGTCAGTTTCGAATGTTGGCTGCTCTTCCTTTATTCTTTAACAATAGATCAACTGCGACCTGCCCCTCCACCATCTTGGCTTGGGATAATCTGCAACTCCTGATAGGAATCAGTTATGGTCTACTTCATGTTTAATTTATTTTCTCAAAACAGTTTTCACAAAGCACATACCGGCATTGACCCCATATAATCTTTTACTGTCTCAATCATCTTCTCACCTTGTGCACAACCCTTTAAAATCTACCTAGACTGTAGCAGGACCTTACACTCCGCAATAGGATCAAAGGCCTGTAAGTATGCAGTCTCCGGATGTGAGTCCAGGTGTTTGGTGAATGGGTATGCCCATTCATTTCTGTTCCCCAGCCAGCCTCCTGTGGAGTGGCTGAACCTGGAGAATTGTGTTTCATGCCCTTACAAAGAAACAAAGAGAGGCAATCCCCCAAGCTCCATTCCTGCCAGCAGGACAACGGCCAGCTTGTCTGGGGAGAATATGCATAACCCTTGCACAGCTGAACTAGGCCTACAGGGCTGACACGTGTGTGATATCAGTTTGATGTGGCTTGGATAACTAGGTGAGATGCTGGCCACTATACCCTAAACTCTGATATGGCTTATATTTGCAGTTTAACTTGCCACCAGGACAGCATCCTTATAGTAATAATGTTTTTGGAATAGGAGTGCGTATTTTAAATGCAGCTCCTGTGCTACAGAATCTTGGCTGTCACTGTAGCTGTCGAGAGGGCACCTGTGACCTACAAACCTGCTCTGGGACACTGGTAGAGCAGGCCCTGCAGATCACGATACTCACTATGGTACACACTATGCTTTTACCATGGAGCTGATGAAAGGAATCTATCAGCAGATTTCCCTTACAGAGATGGAATTGCCTGTCTCATTTTATTAACTAATTACACCCTTGCCCGATGGAAATGTCCTCACATTTAGGGGGTAACCTAGGACACACACCATCTGCCAATCAAACAAAGTTTCCATCCCCACCCCTAGACAGAAGAAGCAGGAAATTACTGCACCAAGAAAACTATATACCACAGAAGGAAGGCATACACTGAGCTACAGGAGGACCGTGGGGCTTTTAGTCAATGTTTAATCCAGCAAGGCTCCAGCACGAGCTTGCCTGTCTTCGAGGGTCCATTGGTCTGTCATCCATGTTTACCGGACTGCCAGAGTAGTAAGGGCCTGTGGTCCACCCTCTACAGTTCAGCAAGGTGCTCTGTTTCAGGCATGCCTGCCTTTGAGGGTCTGTGATACTCCTTTCTGTGCTCACAGAAGTGTCTGATTCCTCCCTCTCCAGAATCAAGGACACGACATTTGTATCTGAAGGTCCATTGTCACAGTGGCAAATGGTGCTATTTAATACACATTGGCCAGTGACATTGCACAAATATGATAGGATTTAAAGATAAAATGCACATTTCTATTGGTACCTGCTGCAAGATCAAGCTGCGGCTGTGATGTGGTGTAGTTGGCTTTGTCATCTGCTAGTTCATGGTGCATGTCCCGCTGCATTGTACCATAACCCCTGTAAGCCCAAGTAACTACAATTTCGCATGATATGGAATGAAAAGGCCTAGAAAACGGACAAAGAATGTTTTCAACGCATATAAACAAATATATATATATGGCCAACTGTGATGTTTACAAAGTGAAAAGGGTTGGACTCAGTTATTGGTTGCTGGGTGGTCTGCTGGTCAAGGTATGGTAACAATATCCACCCCGAAACCATTCTATCTCCCACCGTAACTGACAACACATCTCAACACAAAATGCCAGCACTGAAACACAGGCTACACAATGAAACATACACTATCCAAGGACACATACGTATTCACTGACAAGGTTCTCAATGAGTCACAAGATAAGTCCAGTATGTTTTCAGTTTTAGTTAGTTACAAACAGATATAAAAACGAGACCATTCGAGATCCAAGTCTAAGGGTGGTTCCTGTACCCTTTGCCTCGTTCTTTAAGGGGGTTTCTACCTCCTACACCAGGCTCCCTACTCACACTTGTCTTGACAACATCCTGATTCTCTATTGCAAGGTGACGCCTACTTTCTAGTCTGTGGCTGCCCTAAAGAGGGCCTAAAGGCCATAGCTTTACCTGTCTATCTCCATTCAGGACCTTTTAAGGGACCTAGATGGGGCCCTTTGATCACCTGGAGTGCCCTTTGGCTCGAAGACCGCCTTTCAGGGTTTAACCTCACTCTCCTCTTACGAAGCTTGCATCCACTATTCTATACTTTCCTAAATGTATCTCTCCCTCTATTTCTCCCAGCCTTCCCACACTCCATCTAGTGACCTTATTGCTTCTCCACCCTCTCCTGTTTCGAGACTCCACCTTCCGTGGCATATTGCCATCCTAACACTACTCCTGCGTCTACTCCCCTCAAACCGCCTCTCGGGATATGGTGCCCAGCTGACTGTACTGACCACAGGGATCGAATGCCCTGCACACTTAACCACACCCATGGATATAGGGTCCTGCTCACTAAACCCTTTCTCCAACCCACATCTAGTGCTATAGTGCCCCGCTCACTCGAGTGCTTCCCCAAACTAGACATAGAGATGTTGTGCTCTGCTCATTAAGCTCCTTATCACCCCTCTTACGCCTTAGTGCCTGTACTCCCTCTTTCTCAAGTCTTACTTCTCTCTCTCACACATTCACCACATGCATAAAAACAAGAGCCAAACTGGTATCACTCTCTCCAGCTCAACATGTCAAATAATGGTACTGCTTGTGGGAAACGATTGGTTTATTTTGATAAAGGTTTGATTGGAACCAACCTAAAAATGCAATTAACCTGTCAAGACGATCACTACACTTTGTTGGTAATTTCGCAGCGGATAATGTGCTTAGTTTTGCACAGACAGTACTGATAAATGCACATGCAGGAAAAAGGCTTTGGTTGGATAGTGATGGTCAGTGTGACAGCCCACTGCTTGGTGCCAAAAATTGCATTGATCATTTTCAGGATATAGCCAAAAGCAAAATTCTAAGTGCTGCTATTGCCCACGTTACAGATTGCACTTTCTGTGCTGCAGTGGTGAAGAATGGTTTTCCACCTGCAAACTCCTGAGTTGGAAGTTGAACTGGTAGCAACCGATTGGCACGTGAGCATAGCCAAAGTTATATGTAACCCAGTGTAATCTTAACTTAGCATGCTACATGGGAAATCTGTTAACCTTGGAAAACACATTGCAGAAACACTGCAGCTTGCAGGTAGCAAACGCAGGTTATTTTACAGATCCCTGGGGATAATTCATGTTAGTGCGCCAGCTTGGCTAGCATTACCCATAATCCAGAGCCAGACAAAGCATATGGAGTACGGCTGGACGCAAGAAGAGAGCTCTGCCATTCTTCTGGGCATCAGTAGTCTGCCTTCCATTGGTCAAGGCATTCAATGTATGGGCCAAATGGTCCTCATTGCAGTCCGGCCCCTCTACCTAACACTGGGTAGGGCCTCGATACCCAACCGAATGATGACCACTTCCGCCACCTCACTCCCCAACCCTAATCTGGCTGCTCAAAGAGAGCAGTGTGGGTTTAGGCAGGCAAACTCTAAATTACTGAACCACTCTCAAATAAACCTATTAAACACATAAAGGGACTTCCCAGCACAGGCCACTTCCTCAGAAACATAAGGCACTTTGTTAAATAGATGTACATTACTAAAACCAGAGTGAAGCAATCCATGTCCAAGGCCCCCTTTTCTTTAGTTATTTTCTAGAGGTCTTAGACAGTCTGCTTCAACCTTTAGGTGAGGCGGTGCCTGACACTGTACCAACCCATGCTGCATTACTTATTTCGGGGATCGGGCTCTTCCCCGTAGAGGACCCTCCTCATCCAGTAACATTGGGCCTCATTCTGAGGTGAGCGCAAAGGGATTACCGGCACCGGTAAGGACCCGGTGCCGGTAATCCCTTTGCGCCCCATTCCCAGGTCCCCCAACGGGACCCGTAAGGTATGTTTGGTCGGAGCAAACGTACCTTACGGGTCGCGTTGGGGGACCAGGGCGCAAATAACGGCCTTGGCATACGCCGGGCTGTTATTTGCGCCCTCCCCATTCCCATTGAGCCCTATCGGTGCTCAATGGGAATGGGGAATGGTTTGGTAAATGGGGACTTACCAGTCCCTTCAAGGTCGGAATGGAGCGGTAAATCCCCATCTCACCAAACCGGAGTTGGTACCGGTATGGTGGGCAGTCATGGCGCAAATAGCGCCAGGACTACCTCCATACTCGGAATGAGGCCTACTGTATCCAGCCGCCACCGAAAGGGCAGGCCCACATTCAAGAAATTCTAATGGTGATCCCTCACATACATGGAGAGCATTGCATTTTACAGCCTGAGGCCGGCAATGGAGATGCACACGGTAGTGCCACCCCTTTGCCTTCTCTGAGCACTGAGTGGTAGACATAGAAGATCTGACGTGGTTAACCCACCCTGTTTGGCCCCAGGGCAGGCTTATCGCCCCTGGGGAAGGGGGTATGAGGTTCGGAACTGCCTTCTCCCTTAGAAAAGCCGCCTTCAACTTATCAAAGGGTCCGGCTACCTCTCAGGGCCTTACATGATCCCCTACCATTTGACCTGGGGCGGTAGAAGAGTGTGGGCTCTTCCAGGTCACATCCACCCCCTTTAGCGCTGATGGTTTCTTCTTTTGCGGTCCCAGCGAGGTTCCCTCACCAGGACTGAGCTCACTCCTCCTTCTGTCTGAGGCTTTAGCTGAGATGAGTGATTCCAGCACTGCCAAACGCTCCTGCAGGGGCTTAACCCCTTGGGACACAGCAACTGCCAGAGAGTCACCCAGGACCCTCTTAAAACTAAGGGAGAGGTCATTGTCACCTTCCGACTCCTCCTCACTGATTTCAGGAGTGGTGCTTTCCTCCATAGCCATAGATAGTAATGTCCGAATCAGCCTCTTAATGTTTAAGCAAAATGTATATATATATATTTTTTTCTTATGTTATTTAAATGTGCCTAAGGGTAGTCACAGAGGGCCTGAAGAAGGGCTCTGCGCTAAAAAAAAAACCCTGTTACAATAGGTTGTGAGGGCAGAGAAATGTCCCTGGACGCTTCGATTGGCAACCGCACTCGAAAATGAAGAAATCTCCTACCGTGCATGCACGGAATGCACTCTATCACGTGATCAGAGTGCAATCGTGGGTCCTTTACTCTAAAGGACCCGCAATCACGGCCGCTCGATTAGCTGCACCGCGGCTGGAAGCGAAATTGTTACACCGCTCCCCGCACGAGCTGCGACTCTTCCTACAAAGACACGCCCCCCCACGTCTCTAGCCTCTTCCCATCCAGCACCCAAACACACACGTCCCGACAGGGGTACCTCATTACCTTATCTGGTGTCACGCTATGGGGCACGACGTGGCATGCTTGGCAGGACTGGGGTTTATCGCCCTTCATGTGTGTGGCAAACGAACTGGCGACTCCATCACAGATACGCACGAAGAACTGCGCGACCCAGCGCAGCCCGGAACACGTGACTCGTTGCCTAGCAACTCTCAACGCTTGGGTATACGTGTCACGTGATAATGGTCACGTGTTTCCTTTCCATGGTTAAAAGGAGCCCGGTTACGGAAAACGTTGCTTCACAGCTGTTCTCTCTGGATCACGTGTTGCTTGCGCTTCGTTTTCAAGTCTCCTTGCTTCGCCAGGCCCCTGCTCTGTCTAACGGACTGCTCAGTGCCTAACCCTTGTCTGCTTTGTCTACCTTGGAACTGTGGATTATTGGTTGATGAACTATTTTGCCCAACGGATTGCTCGTGTCTCACCCCTTTCTGCCTTGGAACTTGGAACCATCAACGCCGACCTATGCTTTGCCTACGGACTGCCTCGTGTCTCACCCCTTTCTGCCTTGGAATTTGGATCCATCAACGCCGACCTACGCTTTGCCTACGGACTGCCTTGTGTCTATCCCCTTGGACAGACTTCTGCTACTCGCTACCTTTCTTGTTACGAAGACCCCGTCCTGGGTGGTCACCTGCCTGTCTCTGCCACCACGTCTGTCCCCCCCTGGTAACGCTTGCCTCCGACTCCCTGGGACTACGTTCCAGCATACACAACGCTCCAGCATACACAGGTATATCGTGTCTTGGTTGTATTCACGAGATTTTGCATATTGAACAGTTACATAACCTTATACCTTCCTTTACAGCGCTCCAGGGGTTTTTCCGGTTGTTCCTGAGTCCTGGCTCCACGGACTACCTTCTTTGGTCCTAAGCATCACTCTGGCGGTATTCTTGTGGTTGTCAGTCTGATACTTGGGAACAGAGGGATAGCCCATACTCTGCACGACCAACAGCTGCGTAACAGACTGTGAAGCCTTTTGGTCATCCAGAGTATGAATCCCTCCACCGGGGACCCAGTGACCGCTTTGATGCAAGCAGTAGCGGCCCTCAGGACCGACATGGCAGCCGCTACAACAGCCATACATGACCGTCTTGATGCCTTACAGAGCACGCGTTACCCATTATCCCCAGACACCGAATTCGGGGACTCCGGCCCCTCGGAACAGCCAGCACCTATCCCGGCCTCTGCACCCACTCCTTTGTTGTTTCCGACACCCGTTCCTCTTGCTGCCCCAGAACGCTACCAGGGAGACCCCCGGAAATACTGAACCTTCATTAATCAATGTAAACTCCACTTTTTGTGCAGACCCTTGGCTTTCCCTGATTCAGTCACAAAGGCTGCATTCCTTCTTTCACATCTATCTGGGGTGGCGGCCACCTGGGCAAATCCAATGCTGGAAAACGACCATCCCGCTCTGTATGATTTCGACCTCCTCACAACGGAAATGGCCAAGGTCTTTAATACACATCATAAAGCCCAATCACGGGACCTTGAACTCCTAGACCTAACACAGGGTAAGCTATTGTTAATAGAATACATAGCTCGGTATAACCAGCTCGCCGCCGAGACTTCCTGGCCGGAGGAGAAAAAGGCGATTGTGTTCTACCGTGGCTTATGCAACACCATGAAAGATGCGCTTTCAGTGGTTCCTGCCCTTCCCTCGGTATTTCCAGACCTGGTGGATCTCGCTTTACAGATAGATGCAAGGAGGTCCGAGAGAAGGACAGAAACAACATTCGCTAGCCAGTCCGGTCAGGTCTCTTCTACCACCCCTTCCGAACCCATGCAAATAGGAGGCATCCGAAGCCCGATAACACCGTCAGAACGCGAACGCCGGAGGGCGGATAACGCCTGCTTTTATTGCGGGTTAAACGGGCACTATGTAAGGGAATGCCCCCGACGCCCTAAGAACAAAAACCCGGGTTTTCAGAAGGCTCGCCCATGATACAGGGGGCACCGGCGAGCCTGTCTTCAAGCACCTCTGAACCCGCCTTCGGCCCTGTCAGACCAGTGATAGTCCAGGCCCTCATGAAGCCCACTAGGGATGTCACACATATGGTCCATATAGTGATTGACTCTGGGGCCACTGGTTGTTTTATCGATATCGCCTTGGCCCATCGTCTCAACCTACCCCTGGTCAGAAAAGAACACCCAGAACCCATACATGCTGTTGACGGCAAGTCCTTATCGTCCGGCCCCATTCAGTTTCAGACCGCACCCTTGGAAGTATTGATCCAGAGCACCCACAGGGAAACCTTGTCGTTTGATCTTATTACCACGCCACAATTCGGTGTCATTTTGGGAATCCCCTGGTTGCGACAACACAACCCGTTGATTAACTGGGGGACAGGACAGGTCACGTTCGAGTCAGAGGTGTGTCAGCAGTTTTGTCTTGTGGAGGGCGATACGCCCTCCTCTCCTGCCAATATCCTGGGCGTCATGACCGCTACTCGCATTACTGACGCAACCTCCGAGACTGGGCCTTCACATACTGTGGGGGCCGTCCTGGCTGACATCCCCATCGAATACCACGATACCACATGGTATTTGATAAAGCCACGGCGGAGGGTCTCCCTCCACATAGACCATACGACTGCCCGATTGATTTGGTTACGGATGCGCCTATACCCAGGGGGAGGATCTACTCATTGTCCCAATCAGAGGAGCAGGCCCTCAATGAATACATCCAGCAGGCATTGCAATTGGGTCACATTCGTCCATCAAGTTCCCCTGCTGCCAGCCCGATATTTTTTGTGCCGAAAAAGGAAGGCGATTTGCGTCCATGTGTGGACTACAGGAAGCTGAATGCCGTTACCATAAAAAACAGGTACCCTCTCCCCCTCATCTCCACACTGCTGGACAGGTTAACCAGGGCTACCATTTTTACCAAATTGGACCTAAGAGGGGCCTACAACCTGATCCGTATGCGACGTGGGGATGAGTGGAAGACGGCCTTCTGCTCTCGGCAAGGGTTATTTGAGTACACCGTAATGCCCTTTGGGCTTTGCAACGCTCCCGCAACTTTCCAGCGGTTTATCAATGACGTGTTCTCCGACGTCTTGGATACCTACGTAGTGGTATACCTGGACGATATATTGGTTTTTTCTCCCTCCTTAGAGGAACACATCGTTCATGTCAGAGAGGTCCTCTCTCGTCTTAAAGCGAACGCTCTGTTCGCCAAACCGGAGAAATGCATTTTTCATTCAAAGGAAGTGGAGTTCCTAGGCTTCCACATCTCCCCCGGAGGCTTGTCCATGAACCAGTCCAAGGTTCGTGCTGTCATGGAATGGCCGACTCCGACTAATGTTAAACAACTTCAATCCTTTCTTGGTTTCGCTAATTTCTACCGGCGGTTCATCGCCGGCTTCTCTTCCATCGTTTCTCCGCTGACCGCTCTGACCAGTCCTCTTGCCCCGTACTCTTGGACCCCCACGCAGCAAAGGGCGTTCGAGGCACTCAAATCCAGGTTTACTTCTGCCCCGGTCCTACAACACCCCGATCCCGACCTCCCCTACGTTCTGGAAGCGGATGCCTCTTCGTTTGCACTAGGTGCGGTGTTGTCCCAGCCATGTCCAGCCACGGGCCGGTTACATCCGGTGGCCTACCATTCTCGGAAGTTCTCAACAGCCGAAACTCACTACACGGTAACCGAGAAAGAGCTGCTGGCCATCAAGGACGCCCTCCAGACATGGAGACACCACCTCATGGGGGCAAAACACCAAACGGTGGTTTATACAGACCACAAAAACCTGCAAGACCTGGCCTCCCTGAAGTGCGTAAATAGTCGGCAGGTACGCTGGCACTTGTTTTTTGCTGCCTTCGATTTTGTTGTGAAACACAGACCAGGCCTCACCAATGGCAAGGCTGACGCTTTGTCCCGATCTCCCGGTGGTGAGTCCTTAGTTTCGTTCCCAGACACTTTATTAGGGAAAGGCCATGTTGTCTGCTTATGTACGCCCTCGCCACTCATGCTCACTGACATTAGAGAATGGGTTTCTCAACATCCCCATACGCTCACGGAATGGGACATCACTCTCCAGGATGGGCTCCCTTTCATTCAGGGCAAGCTATTCCTTCCTACATGCGATGCACGCAACCAGGCGCTGGCATGGTCGCATGATGCGGCCATTAACGGCCATCCCGGGCAACAACGCACCCTTGAATTGTTACAACGCTGGTGCTGGTGGCCATCCATCAGGAAGGACATAGAAAGTTATGTAAACACGTGTTCCATATGCGCACAATGTAAAACACGTAGAGGACGACCATTGGGGTTGCTCCTGCCATTACCCATACCTCCCTGGCCGTGGCACACCATTTCGATGGACCTCATTACTGATCTACCTCGCAGACAGGGTTACAATACCATATGGGTTGTCGTTGACTCATACACCAAAATGGCCCGTTTTGTTCCCTGCACAGGCATTCCATCGGCCCCAACACTAGCTCGCCTGTTTTTCAAAACGGTTTTCTGTCTTTTCGGTTTACCACATGTCATCATATCAGACCGGGGATCCCAGTTCACGTCCTGCTTCTGGCGCGCTCTTACCAGGCTTCTGAAGATCGATGCACACTTCTCTTCGGCGTACCACCCTGAAAGCGATGGGCAGACGGAGAGGGTTAACCAAGCCCTAGAACAGTACCTCCGCTGTCTGTCCCTCCAGTACCAGGACTCTTGGTTCAAGCTGCTCTATCTGGCTGAGTTCGCATACAATAATTCCCGTCATTCAGCCACTGGGTTCTCCCCTTTCTACTCTCTGTACGGGCAGCATCCTCGCGCCCTACCGCTCCCTGACTTCTCCTCGGCCACTCCCGCTGCTAACGCCTGCGTGCGTGATTTAGCGGGGGTCCATGCACATACTCTGGTCCACCTCCGCGAGGCACAGGCGGTGATGAAGGCCAAAGCGGACCGTAGGCGGGCTGAGGCGCCGGTGTATCATGTGGGCGATCGGGTATGGTTGTCGACCAGACACCTGCGAATCCCTGGTTGTCGCAAGTTGTTGCCCCGCTTTGTGGGCCCCTATCGGATCGCCGGTATACTTAATCCCGTGGCCCTACGCCTGACTGTACCGCGTGCTTGGCGGATCCACCCGGTTTTCCATATCTCCCTCCTCAAACCGTTCCTTGCTTCCACTCGCATCCTTGTTCCTCCCGCCCCAGTTTCTGTGTCTTCCCAGGACGTTTTTGAGGTCAGTGCCATCCTCGGATCCCGCTTCCATAGAGGCCGTCTACAGTACCTGGTGGACTGGCTGGGTTATGGTCCCGAAGACCGGTCCTGGGTTCCCTCCCATGACGTCCAGGCCCCTCTTCTGGTGGCGCAGTTCCATAAGGATAACCCGGCTTGCCCACGGGGTCGTGGGTTGTTGCGGGGGGAGTCTGTTACACCGCTCCCCGCACGAGCTGCGACTCTTCCTACAAAGACACGCCCCCCCACGTCTCTAGCCTCTTCCCATCCAGCACCCAAACACACACGTCCCGACAGGGGTACCTCATTACCTTATCTGGTGTCACGCTATGGGGCACGACGTGGCATGCTTGGCAGGACTGGGGTTTATCGCCCTTCATGTGTGTGGCAAACGAACTGGCGACTCCATCACAGATACGCACGAAGAACTGCGCGACCCAGCGCAGCCCGGAACACGTGACTCGTTGCCTAGCAACTCTCAACGCTTGGGTATACGTGTCATGTGATAATGGTCACGTGTTTCCTTTCCATGGTTAAAAGGAGCCCGGTTACGGAAAACGTTGCTTCACAGCTGTTCTCTCTGGATCACGTGTTGCTTGCGCTTCGTTTTCAAGTCTCCTTGCTTCGCCAGGCCCCTGCTCTGTCTAACGGACTGCTCAGTGCCTAACCCTTGTCTGCTTTGTCTACCTTGGAACTGTGGATTATTGGTTGATGAACTATTTTGCCCAACGGATTGCTCGTGTCTCACCCCTTTCTGCCTTGGAACTTGGAACCATCAACGCCGACCTACGCTTTGCCTACGGACTGCCTCGTGTCTCACCCCTTTCTGCCTTGGAATTTGGATCCATCAACGCCGACCTACGCTTTGCCTACGGACTGCCTTGTGTCTATCCCCTTGGACACACTTCTGCTACTCGCTACCTTTCTTGTTACGAAGACCCCGTCCTGGGTAGTCACCTGCCTGTCTCTGCCGCCACGTCTGTCCCCCCCTGGTAACGCTTGCCTCCGACTCCGTGGGACTACGTTCCAGCATACACAACGCTCCAGCATACACAGGTATATCGTGTCTTGGTTGTATTCACGAGATTTTGCATATTGAACAGTTACATAACCTTATACCTTCCTTTACAGCGCTCCAGGGGTTTTTCCGGTTGTTCCTGAGTCCTGGCTCCACGGACTACCTTCTTTGGTCCTAAGCATCACTCTGGCGGTATTCTTGTGGTTGTCAGTCTGATACTTGGGAACAGAGGGATAGCCCATACTCTGCACGACCAACAGCTGCGTAACAGAAATCCAATTACAGTAAATTAATCTCTGAGGGCATCGGTCTGTTATCTTTCTAGCTCCAAACAAACGATCAAAGAAGTTGGTTTTCTAACTTTAAGGCAAAGGTAATCTCGGTAAAGGTAGACAATCAGAATAACAGCAAACTCTCTTACCTTGTCTTCAAACTCAAAGTGGATATTAGGGAAATACCTGAGTCCCCCTCTCCCAGCCTAAGGAAACAGGCGTGGAGTGGAGGCGTCAGGGAAACCCTTGGTCGGGAAAAACCCTTGTTGCTGGGGATCGTTGAGAGTTCCCGACGAGGACTGTCGCGGCTCGTGAGCGTCGGGAGACAATCCCCAGAGGTACGAAGGAGTCGAGGATGTCGGTGTCCGTGTTTTTTGCCTCTGACTGTTGATACAAACCAGAAAGGTAAGTGTTCTGTCTTTTATGGTAAAAGATACTCAAAAAGCGGGGAGGAAAGGAATTTCGTACCTTGGGAGGAATTCTAAAAGGTTTCAGGTGTTGGTAACAAGGTGGCTGGCGTTCGGCAGTCTGAGAAGGGTTTACTGGAATTCGTTCTGAAGATATACAAGGTAAAGATAAGTAACGAGTACTATTTGACTGATCTAAGAGAGCGGGAGATAAGTAGCGTACCTACCCTAGCATATAATTCCTTCTGTGAGAAGTCGTGACTTCCATGGAAGAGGAGGAGTCTGGGTACTGTAGTTCAAGAGGTGGAATGGGTCTGCCTTTGCTAATACCGAGTGGGAGAGAAAAAAGGTTAACTGCGGGTTCAACTGAGAAGGGGAGAGTTGTGAGAATCGATGAGCTTACTTACTGGGAGGCAAGTGCCGAACTGACTAAGTAAGAGTTGGGTGTCGGGAATGGCTGGCCTGTGAATTGGTCCGCGAGGAGGCAACTAGCGGAACAAGAAAAAAGGGATTAAGCAAGCAAAGTAGGAAAAGAAGAGGTTACGTAGAGCGGTCTGGGATATCCAAATGAATCCTAAATTACTCACGGAGCGTGGCTCACGATAGTCGTAGCAACGCGCTGGTCCATCGGTGTTGATGGGGAAATACTCTTCCGTGTTGACGGGGAGGAGTCACACCCTCCTGATCTGATCGAAAGACTGGACCCGCGCACGAAGGACTGAGCGCCATTTTGGAAGGATAACTTCGTACCCCTTGTACATACCGCCAACGGCGCCACACAGACCAATTCCGCGTCGCACTCGTGACACGGTCGCCTAAAGCGAGCAAGGTGACTCGCGGCTCCAATGCCCTCCACCTAACAGTCCGCTGTACCTGGGCGCGCGGCTCCCAAAATGTAACAAAACCTAGCAGACCCTGACAGGAAAGTGAATAAATAAAAACAACGCTACCCGTCCAAATCTTACACTAACGCCCTTAACACCAAGAAACCTTAAACCTTAGACACCTTAGACAGAGCTCCTCATAAAGGGTACTTATATTTCTGAGAAAAAGCAAAGAAAGAGGAAGGACATGGTTCAGGATGTGATGTAAAGGCTTCTTCTGGGACTGGATTAGTTGAAAGTTAAAGGTCAAACTACAGGATCCTGAGGATTTATGGGAGTGTAGTCAGGATGTTTCTGTAGTTTTGAAGTTTTATGTTTAGTTCTGTGTTTGTCCTAAAAATAAAAAATAAAAAATAAAAAAAAGAGAAAATATAAGTTTTGAATTGTGCTGCTGAGAAGTGGTAATAAAGAGTTGTAAGCATAATGATCGCCTCCGGTCTTGTCATAGAATGGAGATGCACACGGTAGTGCCACCCATTTGCCTTCTCTGAGCACTGAGTGGTAGACATAGAACCTCTGACGTGGTTCACCCACCCTGTTTGGCCCCAGGGCAGGCTGATCTCCTCTTCCAGCCACCTGACGACCATGCTACGATGGCTCTTTACTGATGAAATTCTCTTCCAGGCGTAACATGAAATGTGGACACAAGATGGAAGAGGAAAGCACAGCAGAGATGTTAACTCCGCTCCATACACCTCCTCCTCCTTGCATCAACAGAAAAATGGGGGCGTAACAGCCTTGCGTCTCGCTTTTAAGCTTTAATTTCACTCTCCAGCCTGTTCTAAATTGACCCCTATGTATATTAGCTGCGTGCAATAAAACGTTAACGTGAAAATTTAAATGACACAAATACTGGGTAGCTTTCTTTATTTGTTTCTTTGAGAAATTATATCTTTGAGAAAAAAGGAATCCATATAAAACGATAGGTTGAGATGCCTTGGCAGCAAGAGCGTCTTGCACCTTTCCCTGGTGGACCAGGTGAAAAGTGATTACAAAAAAACATCAGCAGCAGGGAAGTGTTCCCTGATGGGTGCTGCATTAACATTCATGGGTAGCTCAACCATAGCTGTTTACGCGTTAAGACAAGATGGCCGTGATGACCTAGGCGGGATTGTTGTGTTCAGAAATTAAAAAGTGGATTTTCCTGGAGGCAAATCCTCCACTCCATGCCCACACTCATAATTTGGCGCAGTGGTAAAGTTGGCAGTAAAGGAGTAATGAGTTTGCCAAACTCGTAATGACTATTTGCAATGGTCGGAAAGTTATTTAAACTTGTTGGACAGCAGATGGGAAGGCCTCTGTGTTCCACTTTTGCCATCTTCAGCTGTTTCATGTTTTTGGTTAGGTGTGAGTATGTACTTAGAGCATTGCTGTATGACAAGTTTGGAGAGGACACTGTGAGGTTTTTTCATGTAAGTTTACAAAGGTTTCCTCTTTAGCAATGGAGGAGCACGGAGCAGAGATAACATCTTAACCATGGTGACCACCTCCATCTTGTCAATTCTTTTGTTTTACGCATGCATGAGATTTTTGTTGTAAGTAATTTACATCTGTGAGTTCTGTTCATTATGATGCAGTCTCGATCCAAGCCAATGCGCCTAGTGACGCTGCAGGTATTGCATCCGCCCGCATGGAATGTTGTGGATTGAATGTGGGATGAGGTTCGTGTGGAGAATGCGAGCAGAGTGAGGGCAGTAATTGGAGGGCTTGGCGGCGGATGCAGGTGGAGCGCCGGGCTTTTGAAGTAAATAAACCTACCTTGATGTCATGCCATCGTCTCCTCAGTACATTTGGCGACGAGGACAGCCTGGCGAGAGCGCACGAACCCCGTACGTTGGGAGAGATGGAGCTCTCGGAGAACCATTTTGGTTCACCTGTGCAGGCAAGCTGATTGCAAGTAGTTTTATGCATAATAAGGAAAAGTTGTCACGGCTAGAAGTATTGGAGCGGGACGCACAGCTCCAGAGCTGTAAAGTCACAGACACACGGATCTTTGGTGATCTATCAGAGGAAAGGACCTAACAGCGTTGCATGAGGCGATTCCATTTTGGCCCTAGAGACATGGTCAGGCTGAAATCTTCATTGTAAAGAGCTCGCATAGCTCTTCTTGGTCTCAGTACACACACACACAACAAAAAATTATTATTTTTTAAATATTTTTTATTATTATTTATATAACAACACAAAAACAAGAAACCAAATAACAACTCGCCAACATTTTATAACATATTCACTTTGTTGTCTTGTCCTCCCTCCCTCCTCCCCTCAACTCGAGCCTACTTTCCCATTTCCGCTGCCGTGGTGTCTTCCAAAGATTCGTTGTCTTCTGTATCCCAAGAGGAGTTCTGTTCATCTGGCCCATCTAGGGTGGACCCTTGCAGCGTAGCTATAAGGAGTCTCCATGCCATTAGAGTTTCCACTTCCTCCTCTCCCCCTCTATTGGTTGCTTCATGCCATACGGCTGTTTCCGCCTATGCCCATTTCAATAGGTCCCGCCACCACACTTCTAGTCTGGGTCTATTGCTCGCCTTCCATCCCATGGCGATTCTACGCTTGGCCAGTATGTAGGCCAGGTCCTTAAGTTTGCTTACATGCCTCTGGTTCCGAGGTCTCGTAAAGCCCCCCATCATACATGCCCACACTGATTCCATGTCCAGCCGGATTCCTTTCTCAGCTAATTTTAGGTTGATTTCGCCCCAGACTTTCACAATCTCTGGGCATCCCCAGAACAGCGTTTACCTCCCCGCATTTAGGGCTGGCTTGTGTTCCTGAGTTTTGGAATCTTGCAACTCTTTGGGGGGTCATGTATGCTCTGTGGGTTACATATAATTGTATCTTCTGCAGCCTCGTATTTCTGGACACTTTTTTATGATATGATTGGGCTCGCTCCCACATTCCGTCCTGCATAGGAGTCCCCACTTCCTCCTCTCAGTCCCTCCTCAACTGTGCCATCTCTTTCCCCACTTTGGACATCGGGAGTTCGTAGATACAGGAGACCTCATGTCTTCCTTCCGATATATCATATATTATTTCAACAGACTCATCAGGTTGATCTTCCAGCTCAAGTGTGGGCCATATATCTCGCACCCGCTGAGCCACTCGGGAATAAGTAATGTATTGACCGGGGTGTACCCCTGTTCGCTCAGTTAGTTCTGCAAATTCTATGGCCTTACTCTCTTGCCATAGGTGTCCCACTGTGGCTATGCCCACGGTCTCCCAGTGCTTCCTGATCATCTTGTGCAATTGTTCATCTACTCCCTTCAGCGCCACTAATGGCACCTGGGGGGAGCACAGAGATTCCTGCGCCACATGCTCCACCCCAGGCCCAACAGCCGCGCTCTCCCCTTCATTTCTATATTGGGCACCCAAATCATTTCTTTCAGGGAGAACGGGGCACATTCGGACCGAAGCAAGTGGGACTCAGCCATGGGGTCTTCCCTTAGCCATCTGGCCACGTGCTGTAATTGGCTGGCCAGGTAGTACATCTCAAAGTTGGGTAGTTTAATCCCGCCCTTGTCGTATGGATTTTGCAACTTCCATAGGGCTATCCTGTTTCTGGTGTTGTGCCATATGAAACCCCTACATAAGGTTTGTAATCTGCCAAAGAATCGCTTAGGTATCATGCAGGGGATATTAACAAAAAAGTGTAATAGCCTGGAGAGCGCCACCATTTTCAACAGTGGTACCCTCTCAATCATAGCCAGGGGTAGACTTGCCCAGAATCTCATGCTCTTCTCCAGGTTTTCTACTGCCCTTACCGTGTTATGATTATGCTCATCCTCCACCCTGTGGTATATATTCACCCCGAGGTATCTAAAGGTGCTGGTCTCCCAAGGTATCTGTAAAACTGGTAAGTCTTCACACGGGGTCCCTATGTATCTGCCTAATGGGAATAGTCTGGATTTCAGGAGGTTTACCACTATCCCCGAAAGCGACGCAAACCTTTCCATCACTTCCAGGACATATTGCAAATTTTCCTCTGGGTAGCTTAAATATAGTAAGATATCATCTGTGTATAACGAAATGAGGTGTGGTCCCCCCCTTGTGTAGATTCCCACGGGTTCATGTTGCTGTCTCAGGTATATTGCCAATGGTTCTAGTGTGAGGATGTACAGCATCGGGGACCAAGGGCAGCCCTGTCTGGTGCCCCTACTGAGCTGCCATCTGACTGAGATGTTCGCCCCAGTCTTGACTCTGGCGAGTGGGGAGCTGTACATCAGTTTCGGCCATCGTAGGTACACTGGCCCTATGCCGTATTCTTTCAAGGCTGCGAGCAGCCAGGGCCATCTACCTGAGTCGAAGGCCTTCACTGCTTCCAGCGATGCTATTGCCATTTCCTGGGTGTCCCTTTCCACCTGTTCTATGACGTGGTGGAGCCTCCTCAGGTTATCAGCTATACGTCTATGTGGCACGTAGCCGGTTTGATCTGGGTGTATGAGCTTGCCTATGACTTGTTGCAATCTAGTCGCCAGTACAGCCGTAAGAATCTTGCTATCTTGATTCAACATGGAGAGCGGTCGATACGACCCACATTCTTTGCTAGGTTTGTCCGGTTTAAGGAGTGGGATGATAATCGCCTCTCTAAGGGATTACGGCAGTCTCCCTACTTCCAGCGCCTCGTTCAGCATGTCTAGCATCGGGGGAAGTACCTCTGCACTATACATTTTATAAAATTCACTAGGCAGTCCATCCGTCCCTGGGGCTTTACTAGTGGGCAGCAGCTTAACCACTGCTTCTAGCCACTCTAGCATTATCGGGCCATCCAAGCTCTCTCTTTCTTCCGTGCTAATTTTGGGAAGGCCTATATCCTGCAGTATTTCTGTGATCTCACTCTCCTCCACTTTTCCTCTGTCTTGGTATAGTTGTTGGTAGAATCTGTAGAACCCCTCGTTCACCCCCTCTTGGGTTTCTAGCGTCTGGCTGTTCTCCCCTTTTATTACTCTGATAACTGCTCTGGGCGTTTCCTTCTTGTAGAGCTATGCCAACAGCCTTCCCGGCTTATCTCCCCCTGCGTGCTGTCTCTCTATGTATTTCTTGTAATTTAGGTTACAAAGTCTCACCCAGAGTCCCTCACATTCTTGCTGTAGTGTACTTATGGTGTTCACATCCCCTAGGGAGCCTTCCCCCTTTTTCATGGCCGTTTCAAGTTCTTCCTCAGCCTTTCGTAGGTCCCGAATTATATCCCCTTGGAGTCCCTTAGACTTTGCTGTGGCGGAGCCCCTCACCACCACCTTAAAAGCCTCCCACACGGTGCCAGCTGATCGTACGCTACCAGTGTTTTTTTCAAAGTATTCCATGATGTCTTCCCTTAGGTCCTCCCTAAAAACTGTATCTTACAGTGCCTCTGCTCTGAGCCGCCAAGTGGGGATCCTAGGTCTAGGGGGCAGATATTGCCATTTTATCATCAATGGCGAGTGGTCCGAAAGGACCCTCGCTTTGTATTCTGCCTCCACTATTTCCCCCGTCACGTCTGTGGAGATGAAAACATAATCCAGCCGAGTGTGTAGCTTTTGTGGGGATGCATAGTGCGAGTACTGTCTATCCTGCGGGTGGCGTATCCTCCATATGTCTTCTAGTTGTAATTCCCTGAGCAAGATCTTCAAAGTCCTAGCTGCAGGGGTGGGCTTGCTCTGTTTCTCGTCCGATCTATCCACCCCTGGGTTCAGCGTACAGTTAAAATCTCCCGCCCATATCACTACCCCTCCTAGGTACGGGCTAATTTTCCCATATAGGGTCTTGAAGTATGCTACAGCGTCCTGGTTGGGTGCATATGAGTTGATGATGCTCACCTCCTTGCTTTCAATCAGACCCCTTATCGCTACCAGCCTCCCATCCGTGTCCACTGTGGACTGTATTAGTTGGAAGGGTACGTGAGGTGCTATCCAGGTCGTCACCCCATGAATATGTTGCCCCAATGGTGGTTCCCTTCCATTTCCCCCGTATCGTTTCCTGTTTGTCCTTTGTTAGATGGGTTTCCTGCAGTAGGGCAATGTCTACCTTCTGTCTCTTGAGGTACAACATGACTTTGTTTCTTTTTAGATAACTATTGAGCCCTCTGACGTTCCAGTTTACTATCTTGAGGTCCCCCATTATGAGCCATAATCTGTTTCTCCCCCTGCTTCCATCTTCCTCCCTGACACGCGCAGCAGCACGTAGCTACACCTGACATCTGTACTAAGTATAAGTCCTGGTGTACAGACATCCAACAGGCATTATCAAACAAAACCAACATTGAATCTACAGCACTCACTTAAAAACCCTCTGCCTAGCGACCCACCGAAGGCACGCGACAATGGGCCTCGTTACCCGGTAGGCGGTGAGCCATGGCGCTATTAGCGCCATGGCTCATGCCGGTAAAATACTGGCACCGCCTTGGCGGAAAGGGGATTTAACCCCCATACCAAGGTTGGAGGGGCGGTAAATCCCCTTTCCGCCATTGCCCTTCCCCATTCCCATTTCTGCCCCATAGGGCTCTATGGGAATGGGGAAGGCGCTAATTACGGCACCGCAATTTTGCGGTGCCGTAATTAGCTCCGAGGACCCTTAGCGGGTTGGATTTTAACGCCTGCAAAAAGCAGGCGTTAAATCCCCCAACCCGCAAAGGGACCTCGTAGTAAGGCGGTAAGGATTTACCGGTACCGGTATTTTACCGGTACCGGTAAATCCTTACCGCCATCCGTGTAATGAGGCCCAATATCTTCCATTTCACCAAAATGTCCACTCTGGAAGTAGAAAAAATCATCCTTTCATTGAAGCCTTCTGATTGTAAAGGCGACATCTGCCCTGCGCAACTAATAAAAGATGCTGCCAGGGAACTATCTCCGTTCATTGCTAAATTGATTAATGCCTCCTTTACTTCAGGCTCCATCCCTGGTAACCTAAAACAGTCGTGTGTGCTCCCTCTCCTAAAAAAACAGACATTAGATCCCCTCATCCCTACCAACTACCGCCCCATTACCACTGTACCATTTTTACTCAAAATATTGGACAAAGCTGCCTATAACCAAATTCAGAAACACTTAGAACGGCACAAACTCCTAGGAGACAGACAATCTGGTTTCCGCCCACTATACGGAACTGAAACTGCCCTTATCGATTTAAAATCCCAAATTGATGAGCTGAGAGACAAAGGGAAGTCAGTACTTTTGCTCCTACTTGATCTCTCAGCTGCATTTGATCTTGTGGACCATAAGATCCTCTGTAGACACCTTGATTCTGCCGCTCACTTCTCCCCTGAGGCTATCAGATGGATTGAATCATTCCTGAGCGAGAGAACCATGAGAGTTTTCTCTTCATCGGCAGTTGCAGACCCTACCCCTATCCTGTGCGGTGTTCCTCAGGGTTCTTGCGTCTCTCCAACTCTATACAACATCTTCACCAAGCCCCTGTTTGATCATTTGGACCATCTGGGTATCATCTACACCAATTATGCAGATGATACACAGATTCTCCTCCCGCTTTCTGGGGATCATAGCAAGGACACGGAGTTGGTGAACAGGGTATATCTTATCATCCAGGCATGGATGGCCACTCATAGCCTATGCCTGAACGACGATAAGACCGAGTTGATAATCATGGGAACACATGTCAACATCAAAAAACTAGGTCAGGAATTTTCCTCGAACATCGATGGAAATACCATCAAAGTCTCCAAGGAAGTAAAAACCATTGGCTTCTACCTAGATTCCACCCTGTCCTTTGATAAACAGGTAAAATCCCTGGCCTCCACCACAGCCTACACCTGCAAGCTGATTAGAGCTGGCAAGTCATTCCTCTCTAATGACAGCTGTTTGATCTTGACCAGAGCCTTACTACTATCCAGAACTGACTACTGTAATGCCCAATACAGTGGTGCTAATGAAAATATCATCCAGCGGCTCCAAACATTACAAAATAATGCCTTGAGAGCAGCACTTGGCATAAATAAAAGAACCCATATCTCCTCCATTAGACGCCATCATAAATGGCTATCTACTGGTAACAAAATACAGCTAAAGACACTATCACTGACTCACAAAGCTCTAAATAACGCTGCCCCTAGCTACCTCACAGATAAACTTCATAGAAGAATCTCTCTCAAACCTACTAGAGCTGGCAATGCTAATTGCTTGGCCATACCTAGATACAGACTCACCACAATTGGTGGTAATAGCTTCCCAGTGAACGCTGCTAAATCTTGGAACCTACTGCCACTAGATCTAAGAGTAGACCAACCTTACCCACTTTTCCGAATAAATGTCATCAAACACCTCATCTCTACCGAGCCCTAGTCTCCTACCTCTAGGCCTACTCCGTACCTTGATCAGTTGAGTCTCACTCGTCTTATATTCTCATTTAAACTCTGTGCCTCTCTGTAACTTGTATATTTGTACATTGCATAGTTTTGTAATCACATAAGTCTTTATTGTATATCTTGTATATTTTATAACCATGGATACTATGTAAGCTTTTATTGTATATACTGTATTTCTTGTAACTATGTAAGCTTTGCATCTTCTTATTGCTGCGCCCTGTTACTTACAGGTCTGGTGCGCAATAAAAGTAAATAAACAACAACAACAACGTGGGTGTAGGCTTGTTCCCTTTCAACCCCCATAACACACTCCCCAGCTCCCCTCCCTCCTCCCTATCCTGCCCCAACTGTTGCCCAGCTCCATCCCTGGATCTCAGACGATCCCGCATTTGGCCCTACCCTAGCTAGTCCGGTACTAGGTGCCCAGCAGGGGGTTACCGCTCTACTGGTACCCCAACTAATCTATCTACTGGGGTGTGAGTTCAGGTCTTCTGTACCTCCCGAACCGTTGCTGTCTCAAGTACTACCCGCCTTCTTCTAGTATCACAGGTCTATAATCCAGTCCCAATGTCACCAGTTATACGACACCTCAGACTCTCGGGCAGTCGTTGCGTTTCTCCGTCCTGCCTTCCACCGGGGCGTCTGTCTCTGCCGGGTAGTTCTGTGTGTCCAGCCACTCCATCGCATCCTCAGGGGTCTCAAAAAATATTGGTTGGTTCCCATGGAACACTTTCAGCTTTGCCGGGTACATCAGCATGTATTTGAGGCCCGCTTCTCAGAGCCTCTTCTTCACTATCCTGAAGTTCATCCGTCGTCTTTGTACCTGGAGTGTGTAATCCGAGTAGGCAGTGATGGACGCCAAGGATCTTTGTATTGTGCCGTCTTTGCGAAGGTATTCCAGAATCCTCTCTCTGTCGCGGTAGCTCAGTATCTTGGCTATTATTGGTCTTGGAGGGTCTCCCGGGGGGGTCTTCTTGTCAGGGCTCTGTGTGCCCTCTCCACTGCAAAGCCTTGAGAAAGCAACCCTCCTTATATTTCTTGCAATAGCATTTACTCAATGTATTCGGTGGGGTTTGATCCGTCCTGTCCCTCCGGAAGGCCCACAATACGTATGTTGTTCCTCCGTGCCCGTCCATCGGCCACTTCAGCTCTGTCTTCCAAGTTGCCCACTCGTTGCCGCAGTGCATGTATCTCCTCGATGTGCGACACGCAGGCCGGCGTGTTTGCCTTCGCTTACTTTTCCAGGGCGCCTGTGCGTTCCGCCATTGACCTCATGTCTTGCCTCAGTAGGTTGACGTCCACCTTCACTGTGTTGATTTTGGCCTCTAGCGACTCCTTTAGTGTGGTCATTGCCGCCTCCAGTTTTGTTTCCCATAACGCTTTCAGTTCTGCAATAGCCTCCAGTATCTGTCGGTCTCCCCTTGTTGGTGATGCGTCTCCCTGGGTGTTTCTCTCCTTGTTCCTGGCGCCTTCCGTTGTTTGTGGAGTTTTGGTGTAGTCCTCCATTGTGGGTTGTTTCCCCTTTGTTTTGGGCTGTTTAGTCGCCATCTTTGTGTGTCTTTCTGTTACCAGGCTGGGTGGCCAAGGCCAATGTTCTTTGTGTTGCCACCACTTTACTGTCTGGTGCTGGGGGCTATCAGGGGGCTATTCTCTCGTCGGCGTGGGGCGTCACTCTGGGTGTGAGGCGCTGGGGTGTCACACCCTTCCCCAGAACCCGCTCCTTGCCGCCGCTCCTCGTTGGTCTATTCTCAATCTTCGCTCATCGAAAGTCCTTTTCCTTTGTGCACTTGTGTCCGTGGGGAGGTTGTCTTGCTTGCCAGTGTGGATGTTCAGCCTCGAATGTTCTGGGGCGCTGAGTCTTATGACTTCCTAGCGCTTGGTGATGGTACAGATGTTGCCTCCAGTATCGCGGTGGTCTTGGCGCCCCAGCCTATTCCTCCATTTGTGAAGTGTGCCAGCTGTGTCCTGCCTGGAGACCCTTCTATGCCGGCCTCATACCGGACAGTGCTTTCCAACGTGTGTAGTTCTTTGGCTTACTTTTGGTGTGGTGCACCGTGCTCCTGTGCATATGTTATCTGGGGCGATGGCACTTTGCCTGCCTATTCAACACTATTGGCATGGTGCCTGTGGCGGTTCTTCTTGGTCTGCCTGCGGCCAATTCCACGAGTTCAATGCAGTGCCACAGGGACGGCAACTGCAGGCACCTCCCCCTTGCCGTGCTCGTTACTCTTATGCTGCAGAGTAGGGCCCCTCTTCAGCGGGTGCGCTGTTGGACGTTGTTCGGGGGGGGTGAGCCGCACCCCGACCCCACAAGCACAGTGCAGTGCTATCAGGACGGCAACCGCGGGCTCCTCCCCTCTGCTGTGCATGTTACTTTTATGCTGCAGAGCGGGGGCGCATCTTCAGCGGGTGCGCTGTTGCCCGCTGTTCGGGGGGGCGAGCCGCACCCCGACTCCACAAGCACAATGCAGTGCTATCGGGACGGCAACTGCAGGCCCCTCCCCTCTGCCTCGCACGTTACTTCTGGGCTGCAGAGTAGGGGCTCCCACTCAAGCGGGCGCGGTCCAGGGGCCACCTCCGTGTTGCCCGTTGTTCGGGGGGTGGGCCGCACTCCGATTCCTCGAGCGGGTCCGCCTCTTCTCCCGCTCCAGTGCCGTGCCGTTTACCGGGTGCTGCCTGGGCGCCCAGGGCGCGCATGCTCACTTGTGGGGGCCTCGGATTATGGGCGCGCGGGTTTGGCACCCGCAGACTGCCCGCGTCCTCCTTCCAACACCAGCAGTCGTGTTGTTTTTCGGGCAAAGATGGCCCCCGCTTCACTCCACGGCTCACGATCCCTTGAGCTCTTTTTTGTATGAGGTGGCCATTTCATTATTGTTTACACAGCCTAGTCACGTATCTTATCTCGCGGTCAGTTTCTTTTAAGCGACATTGTATCCGCAGCTGGGCATTCCGTTGCATTCAGCATTCTGTCCCACACATTCGCCTGCATTTTGCTGCAATTTTGATGGCTCAGGCGGCGGGCATTACCAGGATTGTATACGGATCATCGGGAGCTTTGGTGAAGGCTTGCCTCCTACATGGCTTGTTAGCCACGCCCCCTACAACAACAAAAAATTAATTGTGAAAGAGAGCATTCAGCTGGAGGGACAGAAGTCAACTAGCTTGAAAATTACTGAAAGCGTTTTGTACAGCATATGTTTGTAGGGAGCAAACCATGCAAGGCATCAGTATCCAGTCACCTGCTAGTTTTTTACCGAGCCCAGGTCAGCCTGCTGTAGTGTGGCCAGAGTGGAAGGAATTTTGGATCAACTATGTCAAGACAGTTGAGCAGGAGGGACTGACATCCCAGAAGAAGGAATTGGAGGGCCAAAGGAAGTACAGGGAGCTACCGGAGCTAACAGCAGATGAGGCGGGAGACATCGATGAGCATGAAAAAGCTTTGAGACAGTTGGACAAGTATCATGCGCCTGAGATTAATGTAGCCATTAATAGGTACAATTTCTATACAAGGACACAGAGAGAACAGGAGAGCATTGAAGAATGTGTATCGGCCCTAAGGATGCTTGCCCGAACATGTCAATTTGGAACAGGCATTACTCTAGATGAGCTGATCGGGAATCAGATAATCATCCACACCAAAGACTCCTTAATACAGAATAGACTTTGGATGGTGGGGAATCCTTCATTGCCAGAAGCAATTGCCATAGCTAAGAGGGTGGAGCAAACTCAGTTGTGCTTGAAAGCCATGAAGAGTAAAAAGCTAGAGGCCACTCAGAACATTGTCCAATGCAGCAGCAATTCAGCACAAGATCTGGAAGATCAAGGAACAGTGAATGCTGTGCGCACAAAAAAGGACAAGGAATGTACAGATGATTCCAATAGTAAGAGTTATATGTCCAGAGGATCCGATTACAGAGATATTAAGGGCAATTCCAGAAGACCTTGGACAAGAAATGAAGTGAAAGCATATGCCCCGCAAGCCAGGGATGGAGACAGATGTTTCAACTGATGTAGATCTGGACATTATGCATACTCAAGAACTTGTCCGGCAATTGGGCAAAAAATGTGGAAACTGTGGAACAAAAGGACACTTTGAAGTAACGTGCAGGCACTAGAAGAGGGTGTCTATAGTGCAAGCGGAAGAAGACTAAAACAAAGAAAGGGTAGTAGTAGTTCGAGAACCACCAGGAGAAGAATTAAAGTGTCCATGGTGTGAAGTCATAATAGACAATTGGAAACTGTTAGTCATGGTAGACAGTGTCATGAACCGTCGTCTGCGCCCTTTCTGGACTTCCTGGGCCCTGACCCATAGGGGATTGAATGCAGTGATCCTTCCAACATGGCTGCTCGAAACGGAATGCTCCTGGTCAGTCTCTACGTTCCATGCTTCACGCTCTACAAGAGAGACATGCCCCTGCGGCTCTGCGCGTCTCAACGCTACCGCTTGCTGTAGTCGGACGTGTGTTGCCGGAGTTTGTTCGGGCTCCCTTTTTGATTCCTTGTTCCCGGTTCGTTGAAATCCTGTCCTTCCGCCCATTCATTTACCTTGTCTTCCTGGAATTCTTCCGCGCTCGGGTCTCGGCGTGCCGTGCCCCCGAGTGCAACTTCATTCTTTCCTGGTATCCATCCTGGACTTCTGAACACTCCTGGAAGCTGGATAGCGAACCTCACGCTGGAATCCGAGGACCAGCGTTCGGGTTTGTACAAATCCCAGACCGTGAGAAAGAAGACATCCCAGAAGGTCGCAAGCAAACAATAAAATCAAGTGAGACTTGTGACACACAGTTGTTCTCCATACACCATCATCACGCGCAAGACTTGGGAAAGGCTCACACCTGAAGGACTCAAGTCCAAGTTAAAATCACCAGACATCAAGAATCCTGGAGGGTTTGAAGGATGAAGGATTTAAATCACGGGATGGTTCAGCAGCATTGTACAATTTAAAGATCACCAAGCCCAAGTGAAAGTAGACGTAGCAGAAAAAGGAGTAAACGTGCTTGGTTGGAGGGACCAGGCGGCTTTGCGGATCAGACTAGACCCGTGTGAGGATGAGCCCATACTTTTAGTAAAAAACAGCTGTGAACACACAATCAAACATGAGAGTGGTGGTCTCGAGGATGTATTTCAGTCACGTTTATGTTTACTGAAGAATTTTGCACATAAGATAAAGATGAAACGAGGAGCGATACCAGTAGCGCACAACAGAGCCAGACCAATACCGTTTGCTTTAATAGATAAAGTAAAACGAGACTAAACAGGCTCGAAGAAGAAGATGTGATTAAGAAAATTGAATCGTCATTGTGGGTGAGCCCCATTGTCGTTGCTGTGAAAAAAAAATGGCAAACTAAGAATATGTGTAGACTTAAGAGAGGTAAACAGGAACATTGTGGTGGACATGTATCCATTGCCGATCATATCAGAATTGCTGAACTGTATTGAGGGTGCAGACACGTTCACCACCTTGGACCTATCCAGTGCCTACCATCAGATATCTCTGACAGAAGATTGTAGAGACTTCACCACATTTATTACACCTTTTGGTTTGTATCGATATAAAAGAAGGCCGTTCGGACTAGTCTCTGCAGCAACCGTGTTTCAGAGAGTCATGGCGCACGTGCTAAAAGGACTTAATGGAACTTTGGTCTATCAAGATGATATCATTGTATTTGAGAAGGGTGCTAGTGAGCATGATGGAAGGTTGAATGAGGTGCTATCCAGACTGAGTGAGAAAGGGTTGAAAGTAGAATGGAGTAAATATAAGTTCATGACGGAGGAGGTTAAGTATTTGGGACACGTGGTAAATGGCAAAGGCTACAAACCTAAATTGGAAGCTATGAAAACGATCAAAGAATCACCTGATCCTAAAACCAAGGCTGAATTGAGGTCATTTCTAGGGTTGTGTGAGTATTACAACAAGTTTGTAGAAAATGTTGCCAGCCTAACTGAGCCTTTAAGAAGATTAATGTAAAAAGACGTCAAATTTGTATGGAGTGATGAGTGCAAGTTCTCAGCTGAGTGCATCAGAAAGGGCATTTGTGAGTCCATAGAATTGGGTGGGGGTTTTGTTTTTAGAAGGAAGACGAAACTCACTGTGGATGCCAGTGGCATCGGTTTAGAAGCCGTTTTGTCACAATTTTCAGAAAATGGTCAAGAGAAAATAATATGTCATGCATTTAGGGTGGTTACTGACATTGAAAGTAGGTACTCTGTTATAGAAAGAGAAATGTTAGCTTGTGTTTGGGTGATTAACTATTTCAGGAAGTATTTATGGGGGAACAAGTTCATAGTACACACAGACCATGTACGTGGCATGTGCAAAGCCTCTCCTAGGTTGGCTCGTTTGAGTCTCAGACTACAAGATTATCATTATGTGGTAAAATATGTCCCAGGCAAGAGAAACCAGATTGCAGATTTTTTGTCAAGACTACCGTTAGATGGATCATCTGCCAGTATAGTTGAGGACATTGAAGGGGTGGCTGCAGTAATTGAGGTGACCTCAAGAGAAGAGTGGTTGCAGGAATTTATGAAAGATCTGACTTTAGTAAAAGTCATTGAATACACTAGGAATGGATGGCCTGACAAAAAGATGGTGGAGGAGACTTGTCTAAAATTCTGGGAAGTTAAGGATGAATGCTCGTTGGAGTATGGATTGTTGCTGAGAAGGGATAAGTTAGTCCCACCTCAAAGCTTGCGAGAGGAATTAGTAGGGAAGGCTCACCAAGGACATCCTGGTGGTTCGGGAACAAAAAATAATGTACGTGCAAAATATTGGTGGCCGGGATTTGATATTATGGTTGAGAGATCTGTAAGAAATTGTTGGCCCTGTCAAAATTGCGACGAGTTGTGAGGTTTTCAAAAATGCACCGATTAACATAGCCAAGGTTGAGCGCCATGGGAGAGACTGGGCATAGATATTATGGGACTGTATGAGAATCTGAGCTGTGGTTATGGTAGATTATTGCTCGAAATGGATGGAGGTCAAACTAGTGAACAAAATAGATACTGGTGAAATCATCAAGTTCATGTTACAAGTTTTCAGAAGAGAGGGTTACCCCAGAACAGTGATAAGTGATAATGGAGTCCAATTTAAGGGCAAGGAAATGAGAGATTTTGCTAAACGCATAGGGATTGAGTGGAGGTTTTCAGCTTATTACCAACCTCAAACAAATGGCATGGTGGAAAGGTGCAACAGGGTGGTTATGGAGACCATAGAACAGGTGTTAAGGAATAATATGTTAGTGGAGGAATGACTTAGGGAAAGGCTTTGGAGCAGAAGGATTGCCATCAGAAGTCACTGTTTGAGATGATGAGGGGCAGGGAGCCCAACACGTTGTTGAATCCTGAGTGAGTTAACAATAGAAAGGTGGAAGGGTACGTCAAGGAAAATGTTGGACATGATGAAGGGATCAGAATGAGGATTTTTCCAGGCCACTGTGTCAGGATAAAGAAGGGGAGAGTAGTTAGAAAGGGAGAGTCTAAATATTCGGACCCAGTGAAGGTGGTTGAAGTATTCAAACGTACGGTCAGGTTCCATGGTGGAACTATTTGGAATCTGGGTCGCATCAGCAAATGGAACTGGCAAGGGAATAGTTTGGGGTTGCGTGTGAGGGGTAATGAAAGGAGGAAAGCTGTTGAGTTGCTTGATGAAGATGTGCACATGGATGGAAGGTTGGAGAATGCACATAAGGATGGAAGTCTGGAGGGTGGTGGAGTGGAACAGAGCTCAAGAATTAGGAAACGTCCTGTGTGGTCCAGAGATTATATCATGGATTGGGATGGTACCTGTTGGTAGACACAATTTATTTCTTTTAGCTGTAAATATTTAAACGTTTATTTTGGTTGTATCTTATGTTACTATTCTCTCTTTTGTTGTATTGTTTTATGTTGGTTTCAAGGGGGGGGGTTGTGTTGTAAATTCTTTACATCTGTGAGTTCTGTTCATTATGATGCAGGTCTCAATCCAAGCCAATGCGCCTATCGACGCTGCTTGAGGATTGAATGTGGGATGAGATTCGTGTGGAGAATGCGAGCGGAGTGGGGGCAGTAGTTTATTGGAGAGCTGGGCGGCGGATGCAGGTGGAGCGCCGGCTTTTGAAGTTAATAAACCTACCTTGATGTCACGACATCGTCTCTTCAGTTACTACAATTTTCATGCAGGCATAAAACGGGTGGATGCCTACGGAATCTGCCACAGTTTTGCTGCACCTGCCGAAAAACAGGTGGATTAATCCATTAGGAAACGTCATCTGCAAAGCATACTTTGCAGGCAGCGTTTGCTTGCTCAGGAGACAGAGAGGAAAATGAAAGAGTGAACGCGAGAGTGGCTCGCCTGTCGCTTTCCTTTTCCCCTGCGTCTCGGTGAATGTTTAAACTCGTATGCAGGTGAGCCAGCAGCGTGTCAGTGATAACGTTGGTGGCGCCTTGCATACACATGACACTTATTGCAAAATGAGTCTGTTTCGGTCGGTAAAGAGAGGGGATAATGGGCCCTGTCCAGCCTGGATTGCTGGTGGGTGTCTGTGAAGTGCTGTGATCCAATGTAGAATATTTGCCGTGAAGATGGGTCCTGCCATTTATTTAAGTGGATTTATAAAACGCCTACACCACTGCGATGTTCATCGAACTGGTTGAACTTTTCATATCCAGTAGGAACAGTTCTTTGTTAATAGAAATACAGGCCACAGCGAACATATAATCATAAAAATAATGTCAACTAAAATACAGGTGCAAGAGAAGAGTCAAACAGCATATTGGGACGTTCTAAGTAACTTTAGTAGCTAGAAGGTATGTTTTAATAGAACACTTACTACCAGGATCATGCATTCCTATCCACAAAGTTAGTAAGAGACATTTTGGGGATGTGAAGGCTTTGAAGGACAAGCTTACAATTCCATTTAAGTCTAAGGTTCAAGATTCAGGAAATATAAGCAAAGATTGGGATAAACAGTAGAACATTTAGAGACTGTTCGTGGGTAATAAGGACAGCAGAGAATCTTAACTCAAAGCATGATTTAGTTTACTCTAAAATACCTTCCACATGTGAGTCCGGGAACCATATGGGGATGACCTGAGGATTGGGACCTACCAAGCTCTCAAAGTGAGCCATTCCATGCCACAGTAGCTCATCCAGTTTTTATTCTGCATTCTGGGGTTTGTAGACCTGCACTTTAATGGGAAAAAGAAAACTACAAGTGCAGTGAAGAAAGCCAGGACTTGGGAGTCATTTGCGCATAACATGGGATAAATGAGCTGTGAGCATTCGTGTCTGAAGGTGTTTCCGGGTGAGGGTCATGCAGCTGAGAGGGGATTTAATGCTTGAGGCATTCAGAGCTGTGGGGCCTCTGAGAACTGGAAATCTTACAGGGAATGGGGTATGTGCAGGTTTAGGAGGTATGCAGGGTTGGGCACATTTGAGGCTGTGGGCAAGTGAGGATCTGGGTTGGAGTACAGAGCTGGGGGCATCTGCGGCTCAGAGGATCTGAGAATTGGGGCACCCAGGGCTGCAGATCTGGAGGTATGCAGGCCTAAGGTTCATAGACGGTTAAGGCCCTGTGGGTCAAGAGAGCATTGGAGCTAGCTAACACCTAGTACTGTGGGCATAAGAGGATATTGCCCTTGTCAGCCCAGTTCACCTGTTCTGGTGGAGTGCTGAGCTACCAGCAAATGTAAAGCATGTTAAGTCAGGAGATGGGCCACAATACTGAGTTCCAGATCTTAAATAAGGCACAGTACACCAGAGGGGGAGTTTTGCTACCCTTGTGTAATTTTATACAAAAACTTGTTAACTTATTAAACAAAAAAGCACATCCCCTTTCTTTATATCAACCCCTTGTCGCAATTTAGGTTTCCCCTTCATTGTTTGATAATGAATTCATCAGAGTACTAGCTACTGTTTGCACAAACCCATCAATAAATGAACTTTTAGCAAGTCCCTATGCCCACCTCGCATGGGCACCATTCTTTTGTCCCCAAGGTCTCACTTCACAACAGCCCATTGCCTGCTTGATACCATCTTAAACGCTGTAACAGCTGCAGTCTGCTCTAAACCGAAACGTCTCCCCTGAAACTTCTCGCCTGCAGGTCTGTGGTCATACAGGGTGGGAGGACATCCAACAATTAGGCACATAAGGTGCAGGGTTACACGCAAGAGGAGGGAATTCTGGGTGCATGGGAGAATTTAGACTATGCAGGGGTGGGAGGCATCGGAAAAGAGGGGGCATCCAGACTTGGGGAGAATCTCAGGATGCAGGACATGAGCACTGATTGAGCCCAGTGCTTAGGCGTGTGCTGGGCATGGGTGGGCATCTGAGGCATGGACATATGTGAGAATCGGCGCATGATTGGCTAGGTTGGACCCAAGATTGGTGGACCACACAGATGTGAGTGTTATACATTGTGAGGGTCCTGCAGGATCGGACAGCATTTTCGTTTTTTTGCTAAGAGGACATGTGTGTCCCAATGGCAAATTAGTTCTGCGCCAGGTTACACCATATGTAAACCCAAAGGGAAATTCCTCTCATGCCAACAATCACACATTGGTGGTGGAGCTCAGCCTAAAAAACCGTTGACAGCCCTGACAAACCATACTGTATCTGTGCGAGGCACTGAAGCTGTGCAGGGCACCCTCAGTAATTCTCTGTACGTTTCAGCTTAATTCCCCATACATTTCTTGGCAACATGTATCTTTACCGTCCCCACTTCATTCAACTTAATTTACTAATTTAAGCCGAAGTTTGTGTTTGCACAATGCACTTTGGAATATGTTGACTCAGTGCTTGTAACTCACCCCAGTAATGATAGTGATGCTGTTCCACTCGCTTAACTTCAGGCGTCGAGGCGCTGAACTCCCCCATTGTCTCTGGGAACTCAGCAGAGGACGACTTTCTCTTGAATACCCTAAGAAAGGTAAAAGGGGAGAAAATAACACAACATATACTGACTCAGGGCAGGCCAGAGTCCAATGGAGTCCCTCCCTGATCATGTAGGGCTGGAACTTGTGAGGCCTTTAGGTTCCACACAGAACCCTGCAGCATAAGCCACATTCAACTGAGACATTGTGTACCCAAGGTGCCTTTTTCTATTAGGACATGTAGGGAGTGCAGCTGGGATATTGACAATTATCCCGACTGTTGGTTAGCAATCTCCTGCAGGAGACATTAATAGGAAACCTAGAATGAATACATCATACAGTGTGTCTCCTTTCGCGCCACAGATATAAGTACTACACCAGCTAGGATAATGAGTGAATGGTAGCGAAAATTTTCTTGCCCACCCTCGAACTAGTTTCCTCCCCCCTACCCCATTGCCTTCTTCACCCTGTCCCTTCAGGCATGCCACCCTCAAACTATATTGACACAGGCCCAGTGTAAGAAAACCCTTTTGTTCAGTGAGAACTCTTTCAGGGCAAGTGCCCCCCCCACCTCTTGGCAGCGCCAGGTTCGCGGTATGTGCGGGGACCCTGCTCCTGGCCCATGTTGGCAATACGAGTGCTTCTTCGAGGCAGCTGCTGTTCCTGAGGGTTTGACGACATTGGCAATTTGCTGCCACCACTGGTGTCCCGTCAGGGAATATGAGAGCATGGCATGGATAAGGTGGAGAATCACACAAATTCCATGCTGCTGTGACATCACAATGGAGAGCCTACTGGGATTCCATTCAGAGGGGAGACTACCAGGCCTGGTGAACTTCATTTCTTCTAAAGAACATATGATATCACCATAGAAACCAGTCAGTTTTCTATCTGTAGGGAAACTGCCACGCCAGAGAGGAGATCAGCCTGTTTGGCCACCACGAAGTACAATGGATCAATTCATGAATAATCTAAGTGAACACATTCTACAGACCATGTGAATATGAACTCATAATACAGGCCATTCAATGTTCTATTCCTATGGAGATCCGATCAGCATCAGGCTCTCAGGTCTGCAGATTCTGTCCATAGGATGCCAGATCACCCCACCCCTGACTACTACACTGAACAGTTGGATGGAAATGAAGAGCTCCCTTGTCACCATGAGAGGTGTTTGCAAGGAGCATGGGAGGGAAACTCAGAGAGCCTGTTCTTTTTATATTTCCTTCAATATAAAATGTGAACCAGTGAGGCATGTGGCTTGCTGTGATGCCGTGAGGGGGCCACTGATGTGAGCTCCCAAGAGTGATCCTATTATAGATACCCTTTACCGGCATCCCACCAAAGATTTTTTAATGATATGGTGTCAGAAGGTGCTGAAAGCAGATCGCTTGATTCTCACGCTGATTTGAGCTCCCTTTCGTGAGATATCTGCAGAAATACGCTGCCACTGAGATATCCAACATAGCGGCCGCTGCGGTCCCCCCAGTGGCTGATATATGACTTGCTGAGGCCACTGCTGCATGTGCTCTGGGATGAAGAGATGCCACAATGATCTCTGGCAGGCAGCTGCTTTTCTGAATGCGAGGTCTTTCGCCAAATTGCAGCGGGTCGTGGCCCTACAGATGCCCGCACTGGGACCGGTGCTCCTGGAGCAGCCGACCGAATGACCGCACGGCGGCTTCCCTGACTGCTGAGGATCAACCGGACATCACTTAAACTGCACCGTATACCCACGAAAGGAAAGCCTCCTCAATCTACATCACGCTCGGCCACATGGAACTGATGGGCCTTGCCGCATGCACTGGTGTTGCTCCGCCTTGATATTACGACCCCCTGTCTGGTAATAGCCGACATGCTGCACTGTGAATACACACTGGCCATGTACACGGGAGAATAACCGGATGATTGGGAGGCAGTGTTTAGGGCCCGGGCTACTGTGACAGTTGTAACAGATTGAGGTTCTTGTGCCTCTGTGAACCTACTTGGCTGCCTTAGATTCTTGCTCACGGCTGGCTTGAGGAGGCGGAGGGCCATGGAGGAAGTTTGATATGCCACCTGCTGAAACTGAGGAATCACCAGACTGACTATTGGTAGTATGCTTATTTCTGCGTGGGAGCTGCACTGTATATCGCTGTGGGACAACCAACCACTACGCTTTAGCTCCTGTAAAAAACCCTATGTGAGTTGGGTACACCCTTTGATGCGCTGAAAAAAGACCTGATGGGGGATTGCAGACCCTGAAACTTGGAACACCCTCCTGTTACATAACCTCATTGTTAAATGACTACGCTGCCAACAACTCAAAACTCCTAGAAGGTGAGCGGACGGATGGCTGCTCCCCATCAATGTTTGATTATGGTATATGGAATAAAGCAATAACGAGCACCCCTGACGGCTAGCGCCTTGAAGAAGACAAATAAACGAAGGAGATGCCAGAACCCCTTGTGACCTTGACTCCCATATGAGATATTATACTGTGCTGGGTCTTATTCATCCCTTTTATTTGACTCTACATTAATATCCGCAAATCATAACTCTACTATTGACCTTGGAGTATTCTTGGCTGATGAACTCCCTGCTGCGAGTCAGAGCTGACAAATACTAATTGGCTGCAACCATAGTAACATAGGTGGTGTCATACGAAGTGTATTACGCCTTTGATATGCCAAATGCCAAGTTGAAGGGAACCCAGAAGAAGACTGTTATGGATTCATTTGGCCCTAAGACCTCTGAGGGAGAGATCCCCCCTGCGATCCTGAGGATACACCACCAAATGATGTCATGCACCCATTGGAACAGAAAGGCAAAGTACTGGCTGCAATTGCTGCACTACGTACTGCCATTAAAATAGATGAGGTCAAAATAGACGTCAACCTACTATGGCAAGATGTTAGATCTTTATCCTCCAAGGTTGCAGACCACGAAGAACAGCTCCTGACTGTGAAAACAGAGGCTGAAACATTGAAAACTACTGTGCATGAACTGGTGTGCAGAAATAGAGTCCTGGAACAATGAACTGAAGATGCTGAAGGCATATCCTGCCACAATAATAGGGGGACGAGGGCCTGGATCCAACGCTATACATTGAAACCTCCTAATACAGGAAATAGGAGTTGGGCAGTTATCCCAGGGATTCACTGTTGAGAGGGGACATAGATCACTGGCTCTCTGCCGACCACCGGGTGCTCCTCCCCGCCCTATCATTGCACGTATCCTCAACTTCCATGACCGGGAGATTATCCTCAAGTTTACCAGGGAAGGGGGCACAGTTAAACGTGGAACATTGCAAGTGGCTATCTCTCTGGACTATTCCCCGCTGGTGCAAAGGAAGAGAAACATGTTTGTCCTACCCAAAGAGAGGCTACACAGTCTGGGTCTTAGATATATGCCACTTTACCCAGCAAAACCTAAGGTGCTATATAACAGCAAAGCGTTATTCCTTGAACACCCCAACGAGGCAAATCAGTTGATGGATGAGTGTGGGATGGCACCTGGACCAGAGAGGAGACTTCCTGAACTGATACGCACTGCACATGAGATCGACACTTTGGCTGACTTTGTGAGCGTTTGGTACTACATCATCGTGACGCAATGCTACCTTAGGAGCCTGCTATGAGGACTTCTATTTGACACTTGGATCATTTGATAAGGCTCAGGCAATCATGACCCAAGGTGGATGTGCCTCTGATGGAGCGTGCTATAACAGTCTCCACTATACCTGCAGACCCCAGGCACATCACTGCTCCTGGGGGGCGGGAAGGCTTGAACGGAATTCCTCTGTTGAGCCAAATGTCTCAATGTTTGCTCTTGTTTGTTGTTATATGGGTTCATATTTGTTGTATTGGGCAAGAATATGGCAGGAATGACTGAAGATTTGCAGGAACAGGAAACATGGGGGATGGAGATGGGTGGGATGAAGGTCGGGATTGGTATGAATATGGATGCATTGCGCAAATAATGATCGGCTGCATTTGGTCTTTGTGATGCAGGTGGGCACCAACTGGGAGTGGGATTTTTGTCGCCCTTTTGTTTTAGGGTGATGTCCCAATTTAGGATTGTGTCTTGGAACGTCCAAGGAATGCCCTCATATATGAGACAACTCCAGATTGCTTCCTACTTACGAAGAAAACAGGTTTCAATAGCGTGCTACAGGAGACACATCTACTGAAAGACGAGCTCACAAAAACACGAAATGGGGGGTATGGCTCACAGTACTCAAAATATGCCTGGGGCGTTATGAAATGCGTGGCTGTGTCAGTACTGTTTAAATTGACCAAAGTAGAAACAGAAGACAGGGGTAGATTAGTAATTGTAGGAGGCTTTGTGGAACATAGATTTGTATAGTGAACTCATATGCCCCTAACCATGATGCCTCTGCTTACCTTTGCTCCCTGTACGCTAGGCTGACTCCGCTTAGAGATCTATTTTGGATATGGAGCAGCGATTTTAACTGCACAATAAACCCCATGTTGGACCGGTTGGATGATACATTTACACAGCCTTACCCTACAGCCAAGACCCTGTGTACCATGCTAAAGGATCTGGCCTTGACAGATGTCTGGGGAGCTATTCATGGAAACAGACATTGCTACTCATTTTACTGCTCACCACATAAAGTCCACACTAGAATTGACTACATGCTCTCTGGGAAGGAATACCTGACTGAGTTTGTGAGTGCGACATGCACTGGCATGACTACCTCCAATCACTCACCATTGATGGTTCTCTGGGCCCCTCCGGGCACAATAAACCCTATCCCCACCTGGCGCATGCCCACGCATGCTCTCAGGGATGACGTCTTTCAGGGACACCTGGCAGATGCAATACAGAAATACCTGGAGGTTAACGTGGGTAGCGTGGAAAAATGGAGCATGGTCTGGGAGGACATTAAAGTGGTAGTACGAGATGAGGTGATAGCAGAAGCAGGGGGCATTAGGAAAACTTTAACCTCGGAATTGGATAAGCTAGAGGCTAACATGCTAGAGATTGAAGGGAGAGACCCTAAAGAGGACTCATTTGAGGAGGTTATGCTACCCATGCGCATTAGATGCTCTGAGGCATGGGAACGACGTAGCAAATTTGACTACGGGGTGTATACTTCTAGAATGCATGGTGAAGGCGATAAGACGGGCAAGACGCTGGCATGGCTATGTAAAAGTGAACAACCCAGACACGTGATTACAATAATTTGAGACAAATGTGGGGCTGTTTGGAGATCCCAATCGACCATGAATGATGCTTTCAGTAGCTATTATAGAGGGCTTTACAGTGCCGGTACGGAGGTAGATTCCGCTGAGATTCAATATACCCTGACACATATTACCCTGCCTAAGGCTACAACAGAGCGGCTGCAGCTCTAGGAGTACCCATAACTGAAAAAGAATTGCGGAGTGTCATACTGTCACTGCAATCTGGCAAGACTCGAGTTGGCGATGGATTACCGTCTGAATCTTATAAATCGTATGTTGATATGCTAGACCAGTGTTCCTTCGAGTTTTTGAGGAAGCCTATTAGTCTGGCTCCCTACCCACTAGTATGAATGAATCTGTGATAGTACCGATCCTTAAGCCTGGGAAGCTGCACCATGTGTGTGACTCATACAGACCATTATCAATGCTAAATCAAGATGTAAAAAGATCCTAACAGCATTAATAGCTAGGAGACTGGAACAGGTCATTGGGTCTATAATAAACTGTGATCAGACAGGCTTTGTACCAAATAGGAGTACATTGTCAAACCTTCTTACTCTCCAATACGTCATTGATAGAACTCACACGCATGATGCTCCTTGTGCGGTCGTCTCATTAGATGCATTCAAGGCTTTTGATTCAGTTTATTGGCAGTGGATGTGCGCTGACTTGGAGGGCTTTGGTCTTGGCAGTCGATTCTCCCGATTGGTTAAGCTGATCTATACTGCACCTGTGGCTAGGATGCGCACGGGCAGGCACATATTTGCAGCCTGGAATATATGCAGGGGCACCTGACAGTATTTCCCTTTGTCGCTGATGCTATACATACTCGCGTTGGAGCAACTGTCAGTGTTTCTGCTTACGGAATTTGCAGAAGCTGGGATAATAATTGATGGGATGCGCCATGTGGTATTGTTGTATGCTGATAACTACCTCTTGTATATGAATAACCCTGCATATAATCTCCCTGCGGTGCAAGGAGCATTAGATAATTACGCAAAGCTCACTGGTATTACTTTTAGCAGAGAAAAGTCCTGCATCTTTCCGCTTGCTGGGCTTTGTGGGACGAGACTAGAGGACCTCCCACAGCTGCGGATCCAACGGGAACCTCAGACCTTTCGGTATCTGGGGGTCAACATACGGCACCAGGTTAGTCAAATGCATTTGGACAACACCTTGCATGCTGTGCAGGGGATTGAGGCGTCTATGCGCTTTTGGAATCGATTGCAGCTCTCACTGAAGGGAAGAGCCGCTTTGGTCAAGATAGTGGTACTCCCACGCCTGCTATACTTTTTTGCTAATATTGTGTTCATGATCCCACGCTCCTTCTATAAGTCTGTGTATTCTCTTGTAAATGGGTTCCTCTGAGGAGGGAAATGCCACAGGATTGCGCTTTTCACATTACAGCTCCAACATGTAGATGGTGGGATTCAGCTACCGTGGTTTGAGTTATATTACTTAGCGGCTCAGGCGCAGCATGTAGCTAAATGGCTGGCAAACGAGGCGACGTTAGATACCTCGCTAATGCAAGGCGCCATGGGGCCGATGTTTCTGAAAGAGGCTCTGTGAATTACAAGGTGCTGTTTGCTAGACACCCCATATATGCTAGACTTGGGGAGGAAGATATAGGACCAGATGAGGAAGATTCTGAACATAGGGCAAGCATACTCTTTGAATGTGCCCCTAGTGGCTACCCTATGCCAAAGCCGGTGCAAACTACCCTTATTTCGGAGGTGGGAAGGGATGGGCTTTGATAATGTATTAAAAATGCAAGTTCTGAGCGGTGAAAAGTTGCGCACATATCAATTGCGAGAGTAGCCCTGTATAAGGATATAGGGCTCCTTTTAATCGTTACACAAGTCAAACCCAAAAGAAAAATAATTTACAGATAACAGAAATATAGGGGCACCAGTAAGTATAACCGAAGAGTTAGGCTAAAACATTGTAAATAGGCCTCGTAACATGCCTTTGCAGCCAATGTGTGTTAACCTTTATTATTCTGCAACAAAGCCGCAGTGGCTGGTAACACATCGCAGGTGCCACGATCCCAGGCTGGTGCGGTAAGAAGCAAAACAGCAGTCGTTATTTTTCGAGGTCACAGATTAGAACCCATGAGTCCCGCCGACAGGCATGGAGAGCCTAACCATTTAAAAAGTCAAAATAATGTGCAAAACATGATTTTTAGATGGAGTTAAGAGAACCATGGCGGTTTCAAATTGCCCCATAGCACATATTGCCTGGGAATAAAGCCAAAGAGTTCTTAATATGCAACATTTGTATAGCAGCATGTCCATGGTGCAAGGCTCTGGCAGTGTCATGGAGGGGAGCGCTTCTCACAAGAACTTAGATGAGATGACCGGGGCAGTTGAATAATGTTCTGCTGGTCACCTCAAATGTTTCAATGAATTGTTATTATGATGTGGGAAGTGGGGGTTGGATTGTGACATCACATATTCTAATCGTGGGCGGTGTGGGAAGGTTTGTGGAATCAATTACAGAATGTATTGTATGCTTTTCTATAAGGTTCTGATGTGCAAGCACCAATCAGCTCGGTGTGGGGAGATTTTTTCATGTTGCCAAGTTATTAATGTCAATCAGCTCAATTATTATAAAAGTCTTAGATTTAGAGGCATTTCCTTGACAGCATCTTTTCATGCACTTCTGTTCCGTGATCCATTTGAATATAGTTGTCCCAGCTGCGTCTAGGCCCTGAATAAACCTGCATTACTTCTTGCCTGCGTACACTCCTTTTTTGACTACTTTTGTAATTTTTATTGGTGAGTTTCGAGCAACCCCCGGCACATTTTTGGAGGCCCAGCGAGATCTCTCAGCCTTTTCGACCAAGGTGTGGGAATTCCAGCCGTGCTCCCGGAGGAGTGCGGGACAGCATCCGTTCGCCAGTACTAAGATCTTGAGCCAGAAGAGGTCTGGGGATGTCACTTTGCCAAAGGTCCACCTGATCCGGCAATGCCTTCACTCTGACTGCAGTGCAGGGCTTTAAAGGGAGTCTCCGAGGTTGAGAGAAGTGAAGAATCTCCTTAAAGGATACGTGAGTGTACTCTTGCATGAAAAGCGCAAGGGGTGGGAGGCACTATTTTTTGGTGCATAGCAACGCCACCTCAGAGTGGTGAAGGCGATTGACCATAGTAGTCTTAGATTTTAGGTCTGCCGAACCAATAGGGAGCAGGTAGACAGTGGCACTTCTGCATTAGAGGAGAGGGTTGCATAGCAAGTGGCGGACCTTGTTAGACAAGAGTTGAACATAGTGCAGGCAATTGGTATAGTTGCGTCATTTTATATTTGTTGGGAAATAATTCATTTGAGGGACATGCGCGCACCTGTTTTGTGAGTAGCAGCAGTTTGTTTTTTTGTCTTGTGGAAGCCGAAATAACATGCACAAATTTACAGAGCTGCATAGCGCGAGATAAAGGTGCAGTGGAGTGAAGGGAGGAGTAACTGTTCTTTTATCGTACTAACGTAGGGCATTTTTTTAAGGTGTTGGGCCTGGGAAGAAGGCCATTTATGTAATAATATAAACTAACAAGACGGGCCTATGGAGAGGGCCAATGTATGCAAGTGTGGAGTGCAAGGTATGAAAGGGCGTTGCCTGTGGAGAAAGCCAGAGTGAATTAAAATAGGGCGAACAAGTAAGCGGTAAGTATAACATTGAGTGAGTGGGATTGATTGAATAAGGGTTTAAGAGTTTTAAAATTATAAAGGAGAAGAAGAAAGGAAAGAGTATTGCACTCCTTTCATTCTTAAAACTATATGAGGCGATCATTGAATCAATAAAGGATCAATTAACTTTATTGGTGATGATTCACACGAAGCAAATTGTTTTCAAATCATTTGTGACAAAAATAGAATCAAGACTTGATGCGGAAGCAGAGGCATCCATTCTTTGGCAATTGAGATTGTTTGACATTGCTCGCAGCGACAGAGCGGACAAAGCACTGATGACAAAAACCATGCTACAAACGCTTAGTGAAAAACAGAAGCGCCAAAGTGACTACAGAGATCAGACACCCAACTACCTGAAAACAAATCAACAGGAAAACAAAGCCATTGGTACAATAGAAGAGCAAAAGATGGCTTCACGGAAGACAACAAATGATGTAATGACTGACACCACAAAAATACCTGCAAAGAATCAAATAGATATCAGTAGACACAAAAGGGATGGATCCACCTGACCCTCAAACACTCATAAAAAATCTGACAAACAAAGGCAAAGCATTCCACGTGCAGCCACATCTTCGTCTGCTGCCCCGCGCCGGACCGAAATGTTCCCGATATTTGACCGACCAACATTCGAGCCTGCACACTCAAGGATCAACCCCCCAAAAGGGAAAAGAAAAAACGTCTCTCCAACAATTAAGCCAACCAAACATGCAAAAAGAGGATCAAGAGCATTCTTTAGAAACTTGACGTTACCAACACAAAGAAGTCTGATAAAAACTCATAAAATACCAGAAATCTTGAATGCTCAGGAAGGCCAACAACATGAGAAAAGGAGAATCGATCAAACGAAGTCAGACACCAAACGAGGAAACTTTAGATCAAGAACGCCTTATGGATTTCTCAACACACATAGAAGAAGACATGACAACCTCTGAGAAAAGGGAAGCCTATGATGATGAACGCTCCTTTATCATAGTTGATGAATACATAAAAGGCCATTCGATAACATTCGAAAGGAGACACCTATCCTGCAAATCTATCACTGACAATAAATTTGTGAATATTAATACGGATTATAGTATCATCTCAGTCACTTCTCTCATAGAACAAACGACTTATCTAGAAGAAAGAACGAACAGAGACTGTTCATCAAATTCTATCGAACCAACGACCGAAAGTATTAAACTACCTATATTTCAAAACCCCCGAAGTAAGGAGGCGAATAATCTAGAAGAAAGAACGAACAGAGACTGTTCATCAAATTCTATCGAACCAACGACCAAAAGTATTAAACTACCTATATTTCAAACCCCCCAAAGTAAGGAGGCGAATAATCAAATAAAGTTAAAACAAATCCATACAGAAAATGACGGCCTCACCCTGAATCGAACAAATATTCCACGACTAAATTATATCAAATCAGATGATATTAACTTAGTCAAATTCTTTCACAAGCAAAAAACAGATGAGGTTTCGATTAAATTCAAAACTTCATCCACACTTGAGAAGATGATGGAAAACAAAGAAATATTTGCTAAACTGGGATTTAAGTGCACTCGTATGGATAAAAACTAAGCCAGCAAATGTGATACCTATATCCACCAACCTCGACTAAAACTTCCTAATATTCACAAGTCAATGTCCCAAAGCTCCTATCAGGATGCATTCAGTGGGGAACAGATGCAATCTACAAGCAATCATCATGACGAGAACTCTATGTCCCAAAGCAGAGGATCGCCACACACCTACCAACCAATACACAGAGAGGACGATGACCACAAATACATTAGAAAATACGCCAAGACAAACCATCAGTAACAACTAACTTTGTCCCAAGCTTAAGTCTCTGTTTGGGGAACTCCAGAGGATCGAGCCATCTATTAAATGAAGAAAACAAAGTGTTGAGTAAACACCAGATTATTTGCCTCCAAGAGACCTGGCTTCACCAGACCCCCACTACTGACGGATATATTGCCTGTATCAACCCGGCAATAAAATCAAGTAAAGGACGAAATTCAGCAGGCCTCTTGACCTTGGTCAAGATAGATGGCACAATGGAAGTCACACAGAGCATAAATTCGAATCCCTGGATACAGTACACTATCGTCGAATATAAAACATTGAGGCATTCCATGATAAACAAAGAAAAAGAGAACTTATTATCAAAAAGAATTGGGATTGTCAGTATCTATTGGAACCCTGTTGCGGTCAACGCCGATTCTTTTATTGACTCGGTTTTTTACATCAATGGATGACATCTGCAACAACTATAGATGTATCAATCTTGTGGTGTGCGGAGTCCTCAATCTCCATCTGTTCGATAAAAAAGGAGAATTGATTGAATTACGGAAGTTGTTAGCACAAGCACAAATTTGGTCCAAAGAAATGGAGAAGAGACATATGACACTTATTAACGGACATAGAACTGAAGATATCCCGTCCATACCAACTTGGTTGAGAGGTCAAACATATGCACATCTCTATTATATATATACCTCTATGGATATCACAGACACAATCACAAAATTCTCCAACAAAAACGGACGCAAGCAACCATAATAGAATTTCAATTGAATGGACCATAAACAAGCCTGTAACTAATGCAGGTTACATCCATAGCTTGGAGTTGAACACTGGCACTAATCGTCTGAGAATGTCTGAAAAACAAGTCGCAACCCTGCCTGGCATCTACCAAGTGACAACTCTAAATGATGCAGAGAAAATGGAATACAGCTGGTTACTAAATTCATTCATGCTCATAAATAGGAAGAAAAGAACCGAGAAATCAAAACATTATCACAAATACAGCAAACAGATAGCGTTCCAGAAAGCTGAGCTACGAAAGAACATAAGAACAACTATTAAGGCTAGGAGAGAAGACTGTTTGACTACCGTAAAACAACTTAAGCAACGGTACAGAAATTGGCTTAAAACCATCAGAGCCACAGTATTGCAGAATGATGCCGAAAATATGCTCGCGGCCCTGAGAAATAAAAACACTAGGAATTTATGGTCCCTACTAAATGAAAATCACCAACAGAATGGGAGATTAATTTCAGATGTTCCGGCAATTGAGTGGCCACTAGAGTTCTCCAACCTATCCCAGCAAACAGAAGCTCCCATAACACCTCGAATATCTACATGTACTAAAAAATTGAAAATTTCCGCAGATTCAGAAGACATCCAAAACCAACAACTAAACCCTTCCCGGCACCTGGCCCCGATGGATTGCGCAATGTAATGCTCTGCAAGAACCCGGACACATGGACTGAGCTATTCTGATAAATCTTGACAACAATTGAGAAAAACAAAACCATCCCGAGGACTTGGAAAACTGCAATCTTGGTCCCAGTTCATAAAAAAGGCGAAAGAAAGCTGCCCTCAAATTAACGACCCATTGCGCTGCTAGATCCCTTGGGAAAGGTATTCGTTTCACTACTGCTTAGAAAATTGATCAAATGGGCTAATGCTGCCAGAAGAACGGACCAAGACAAACAGGATTTGTAAACGACGCAGGTACAAACATTAATCTAATCATCCTTAACATGCTGAAACGGGAAGCGTACAAAGACACACGCTGCTTTCATAGACTTCAAACTTGCGTTTGATTCCGTCAACAGAGAAAAGCTGTGGCGAACATTGGAGGCATGAAACTGCCCGACTGAAATACTTGAGCCCATCAAATCCCTCTATACAAATACATCCATAAGAATCAGACTATCACAAGAGGGATTTCTAACAGAAGAGATACTTACATGAAATGGCCTCAAGTAGGGGTGTCCCCTGGCCTTGACTTTTTTTAACCTTTATACCACGGATTTTGCAGAAAACCAACAAATGGTACTAGCAAATCCTCTGAAGCTGAACAACTCGCAAGTAACATATGTGATGTATGCCGACGACTTAGTAATACTCGATCGACCACAAGTCGGCCTACACAAAAGATTGAAACAGTTTGAAAGTTATGAACTAGATAATGATCTGAAGATTAATGCAAATAAAACGCAGGTAATGTCACTAACAAGACTACCAAATAAGAAATCATCGCAACTTTTGGTCTTTCTAGAAGGCGAAAAGCTCCAGTTAACAAACACAGTCAAGTACCTAGGCGTGCTGTTGAACCAGTCGCAGGTGGAAAATGAATGGGTGGAGCAATTAAAAACTAAAGCTCTGCCACAAGCCCGCTAGGGAAGAGTCTTACACCAGAAATAGGGATCATACTCACTGAAGCCAATCATCTCCTTCTACAGACAAAACATTGTTGCAATCATAACCTATAGTTGTGAAGCTATGCTGAATAGACCAAGGGATGTATGGACTTATCTGGAAGGTATGATATGGTGAAAAATTCCATCTTTACCTGCGGCATATCCTGTCCCGTGAAAAAGATATGAACTCGCTCTGCAATCCCTCGAATTGATTAAGAACTGGAAATCTATAATGCTCTACAGAAAAACTCTAGTTGCAGACTCTATACCATCAATTTACATCTTACGACAAAAAGTAAACTCATCAAAGCAACTAGTCTTGAACATGTGGAAAGAAAGTTGTATCAAAATTATTGAGAAAGATGGGATATCTGAAGATATGTTAGTCCATCGCCCACAACATGCAAAGAACAGACTGCAAAATAACGATTGGATCCAAACTATGGAAAAAAAAGCTGATTACCAACTCTTGCTGTACTGTACAACGACATTCATCATTTAAATAAAATACCACAATACCTACAAAAATTTCCTGACAAATGGACTAGAGACACTTTCTTATGACTGCATTTTTTTACCTACTCATGAGGTATTGACGAAAATGAAACAACTGCCAGAAACAATGGCATTTTGCAGATTCTGTCTGCATGAAGATCAACTTGAGTCAATCCAGCACATTATCATGACCCGTACAGCTCTTGCCGACAAGAGACCTTTGTTTAGAAACATGATTCCTCCGACAACAATAGTACTAGATTCTAACCAACGCTGGTCGCAAATCTTAAGCGGAGAAGACAAACCATTCACATTTAGAGTTATCCAATTCTGGAGAACGATCACCGAAACAAATGAGAAAGCCGAGGGACGCTAGCCTTAAGATTAGTACAAATATCACAGACTGTGAGACGAAAACAGTGTGAGGATGTAAATAATAATTTGGACGGTGTATAATAAAAAAGTTTGTAACACACTAGAATAATAAAAAAAAAGTATTGCAACAATAAAATGAAGGTGCAACAATGACGTCCTATTGGATAGATGCACCACTTAATCACATGTGTAGGAAACTGCCCCAATATCGTGACAAAATAACAAAGTGCCATTTTGAGTGGGTACATGACACAGTGGGGAAATGTTACAAGGAATGGCCTGGAGAGAGAACATTCGACAAAAATATTATTGACAGTGTGTATTCATATTTGTTGACTAACCACAAAGGTGAAAAGCTTAAAAAGAGGCAGGACATTTTAGGACTTTGGAAGTTATACAAAGAAAACGATAAAGAGACAGAGAAGGGGAAAGAGGAGGTGGAGCTGGGTAGTACCCCGCCCCCTCCATATACTATCTACCCATAACTAAAACCAGCTGCAGGATATATGAGTCCTAAACAAGCGTCTCAAAGTAAGGAAGGAACACATAAAAGTAAAGATGAGGGTGAAGCGAGTGCCAGTAGTAAGGATGAGAAGGGAAGGGGGAAATATTTAATGGATATTAAAAAGAGCACCCAGCAGCAACTTGACTCTGTATTCAAGGAAGCAGAGAAAGCCATGGAAAAGGAGATAGAGAAAAAGGAAAAGAACAAGGAAAGGCAGCTGACGAACAGGGGTGGACAGCGGGACGCATACAATTTAGAATAGACAGCTGGGGACAGGACTCGGAAAATGGTGATGATGACATGACAGAAAGTGTGCATTCAGCATCATATTGGGAGGACAGTGGCACCAGCGATCATGGGGATGACGTCTTAGATACATGCAATTTGACAGATGTGAGCATGGGAAGGAGACGAACAGAGAGAGAGAAGAAGAGGACACAGGGGAGACATTGGGGAAATAGGCTTCCGAGTAGGAAAACGAGAATAGCAGTCACGACAAGACCGCAACGTGGCAATAAACGCAGAGCTCGCACACAGATGCCCCTTTTGCAAAAAGCGAGGGGGGAGGTTCACTATATACCATGGCAGACAATGGATAGGGACAATTTGGTTTACAGTCTGCCTTCATTAATGGCGGAGGCAAACAAGTGAATTTAGGTTTTTTAAAAAGAGACTGTGGGAATGCCATTGGATAGGAGATATACAACGTTAATTGGCAGTGTTGGTTGCCGTTATGATGGATTTCTAAATTCTGACTTGGTGGGCAGAACTTTAGGAGGCCACCCTCGGTTTAGTGAAACAGGGGAACCTTCTGGAGAAGCCAGATCAATCTAAGCAGCTTGGCAGGTGGTCAAGGCTAAGTCCAAAGAGGGATGAGAGTGATCGGAAGCCCACAATGAGCACACACAGCAACGAACCACAAATAACTGTTAGACAAGTGTATATGAAAAATATCTATACATTTATTGTCAGCTGGACCAAATAGATACAATTAACTTTTGTAATGAGAAAACAGTTATCACACAAATCCTTAAACTATACAATATATATACATTACATTTCCTAATGCAATTTAGTGATAAAATACAACCACAACCTGCAAAGAGAGGGTTAAGTTGGCAGACAAAGGGCATTAGGTAATTCTTCAGAGTTTGTTCCCTAACTTTCGAGTTCAACCCTAAGAATCTTGAGGGGGCTTGAGGCGATGAAGAATTGTTTGCCACTATTCAAGTAGGCCCTGCCCTTGGCGGCAAAGCAGTGCTCAAATGGTGAGAATAGATAGGGAACGCAGGCTAACCCGGGCAAATTCGAATATCTTTAGGGGATACCCGTATGTTAAAGTGATCGGTTGTGCCAGGGGGCCACAGGTAAGTGATGCAAGTACTCACTGACCCTTGGCACAGTCCGGAACAAACATTGCCAGTGTAGTCGAGGTCACTAGTAGGTTGGAGTTCTGCAGTTCCGCAGCGCTCTGGCTCTCAGTGGCTGCAGTGGAAAACCATTGTCTGTGGTAGGACAGTTGCCTTTTCTCAGCTTCCGAAGGAGATATGAAGAAAATTCTGGTGTAGCTGGCTTCAGGGCACAGGAGAGCAGAACAGCAGGGGATCTGTAGCGAACATCACCACCAGGTAGTGACGCGGGAATCGTTGCGGGCAGGTTATGCACTCTCATAAATTGGGACCCAGAGGAGCTAGGCTTGCGAAATTTGGTGCGAGAATGCACGGGACCACACGCAACCGATGTCCCAAGTCTCGGGTCTACACTCGAGACGGCGGCGGTGCTGCAGGTTACCCTGAGGTAGAGCTGGACAGTTTGCTGGATGGCCCAGGAACACTTTCGAAGGGGCTTGTTCGGTGGGTAAGCAGGAGACACCGAGAGCAGTTGTTACCAGTACTCCAAAGGGTCGAAGCACCTTGGCAGGACTTCTTGATCAAAGAAGAAAGCAGGTATACGATGGAACAGCAGAGGGCGAAGGGTGCCCAAACCTTCCATAGCATCTCTGGTGGTTTTACAAGTCTGTTTCTTCATGTAGGAGACTTGGATCCTTCTGTACTTTGGTGAGAACACAGGTGATCGACCTGGAATGGCTGCAGAGCCCCTTCTCTTATCCAAGATTAGCTTCACGCCCAAATCGAGGACTTCCAATGGAAGATCTGCCCTCTTGCAAGCAACCCAGATATGGACCAATCATGGTCCACTGTGGTCTCAGTCATTCAGGCACTCCAGGCATCCTGGCACCAGTGGTGTGGATTGGGACGAGACAGTCCCAGCCCTCTTCCTGGGCACACATACATGATAGGCAGAAGCCCGCAAAAGAGATTGGTTTTCGCGGGAAGCTACATGCCCAAATAAGGAAAACCCAGGTTACTCGACCTGGGTGAAGGCAAGGAACAAAATGGCCATGGGACAGAAAAAAACACTTTGTGGCTAGGCCATTTTTGGACCTGGCCACAGTCTTGAGCCAAATGCGGTAAAAGCAGTTTAACTCAGTAAAAAGAAGTAAAACATTATGAAAAGTAACTGATGTCACCAGTTTGTCTCAGGTACACTTGTATAATCACCAAAAAAATCCTTTGAGGGTGTCTAGTGCCATAAAACAAAAAGGGACCCCAGTGCACGGTACTGGAAGGTACATTGTGCACGGTTAAAAAGTTACCAAGGAATGGCAACATGGTCAAAGACTAAGGGAAACATAGTTTCCCAATACTGACTGTCTGAAGGATGTGTCAGTTTCCCCATAACAAGTGAGCAAAAGCCCAGGGGAGCTCAGGTGAAGGCTGGGCTCCACTGGAAAAAGTCAGGTTAGGATAGCCAAAAAGAAGCAAAAAGTTTGGGGGGTCCATAAATGGAGGGAAAATTGCACATAAATGAAATCTTTCCTAACAGTTAAAATTATTAACTGGCAGCAAAATTTGGGGTGTGAACTCACCTAAATACAATTATTAACTGGCAGCAAAATCTGGGTTGTGAACACACCAAATACGATTATTAACTGGCAGCAAAATGCGGGATGTGAACACACCTAAATGCAATTATTAACTGCCAGCAAAATGTGGGATGTGAACCCACCTAAATACAATTATTAACTGGCAGCACAATGTAGGATGTGAACACACCTAAATGCAATTATTAACTGGCAGCAAAATGCGGGATGTGAACCCACCTAACTACAATTTTTGACTGGCAGCAAGATGTGGGATGTGAACACACCTAAATACAATTATTAACTGGCAGCAAAATGCGGGGTGTGAACACACCTAAATGCAATTATTAACTGGCAGCAAAATGTGGGATGTGAACACACGTAAATGCAATTATTAACTGGCAGCAAAATGCGGGGTGTGAACACACCTAAATACAATTATTAACTGGCAGCAAAATGCGGGGTGTGAACACACCAAATACAATTATTAACTGGCAGCAAAATGTGGGATGTGAACACACGTAAATGCAATTATTAACTGCCAGCAAAATGTGGGATGTGAAAACACCAAATACAATTATTAACTGGCAGCAAAATCTGGGTTGTGAACACACCAAATACAATTATTAACTGGCAGCAAAATGTGGGATGTGAACACACCAAATACAATTATTAACTGGCAGCAAAATGTGGGATGTGAACACACCAAATACAATTATTAACTGGCAGCAAAATGCGGGATGTGAACACACCTAAATGCAATTATTAACTGCCAGCAAAATGTGGGATGTGAACCCACCTAAATACAATTATTAACTGGCAGCACAATGTAGGATGTGAACACACCTAAATGCAATTATTAACTGGCAGCAAAATGCGGGATGTGAACCCACCTAACTACAATTTTTGACTGGCAGCAAGATGTGGGATGTGAACACACCTAAATACAATTATTAACTGGCAGCAAAATGCGGGGTGTGAACACACCTAAATGCAATTATTAACTGGCAGCAAAATGTGGGATGTGAACACACGTAAATGCAATTATTAACTGGCAGCAAAATGCGGGGTGTGAACACACCTAAATACAATTATTAACTGGCAGCAAAATGCGGGGTGTGAACACACCAAATACAATTATTAACTGGCAGCAAAATGTGGGATGTGAACACACGTAAATGCAATTATTAACTGCCAGCAAAATGTGGGATGTGAAAACACCAAATACAATTATTAACTGGCAGCAAAATCTGGGTTGTGAACACACCAAATACAATTATTGACTGGCAGCAAAATGTAGGATGTGAACACACCTAAATACAATTATTAACTGGCAGCAAAATGCGGGGTGTGAACACACCTAAATACAATTATTAACTGGCAGCAAAATGCGGGGTGTGAACACACCAAATACAATTATTAACTGGCAGCAAAATGTGGGATGTGAACACACGTAAATGCAATTATTAACTGCCAGCAAAATGTGGGATGTGAAAACACCAAATACAATTATTAACTGGCAGCAAAATCTGGGTTGTGAACACACCAAATACAATTATTAACTGGCAGCAAAATGCGGGATGTGAACACACCAAATACGATTATTAACTGGCAGCAAAATGCGGGATGTGAACACACCAAATACGATTATTAACTGGCAGCAAAATGCGGGATGTGAACACACCAAATACAATTATTAACTGGCAGCAAAATGCGGGATGTGAACCCACCTAAATACAATTTTTGACTGGCAGCAAGATGTGGGATGTGAACCCACCTAAATACAATTTTTGACTGGCAGCAAGATGTGGGATGTGAACCCACCTAAATACAATTTTTGACTGGCAGCAAGATGTGGGATGTGAACCCACCTAAATACAATTTTTGACTGGCAGCAAGATGTGGGATGTGAACACACCAAATACAATTATTAACTGGCAGCAAAATGTGGGATGTGAACACACGTAAATGCAATTATTAACTGGCAGCAAAATGCGGGATGTGAACCCACCTAAATACTATTATTAACTGGCAGTTTAAACTTGGAAGACGGTCCTTCAATTGGTTAGTTAGATTTGAATATTGCATAGGGAAAGATCTTATTTGCAACTTGGGCAATAACCGGTGAAAGTTAATGTTCGTTTGTTCGCTTGTATGGGTCCCTTGCTTTCTTTTTTACTTTCATTCCCGTTTCCTGCTTTTTTAAGAGATATAAATGAATACTATTTTAATTGTAACAAATTGTATGTTTTATGAAATGTATTAAAAGCTGGATTTTAATGTATTTTATGAAATTATTTTTTTTGTATTATCCTTTTTGTTAAAGGTTGTTTGATTAACCATAAAATAAAAAAATCTGAATCTACTGTAAAGTAATTACCCGGGAATGCTTTCTCTGCTGTCTCGAAGCTGCCGACTGGCCACAATTTGCCAGCAATTTCATGCAGGCTTGGCATGGAGCAGAGGGCTTCATTTCCAACCAAGGTGGGGTGATGCAGAGCAGTATGCGCCAAGTCTACAGTAGGTCACCTGACAATTCTTTCTCTGTTGCCTCCCCTGCCGACCTCTCACTGGCAATGGACTTGCAATGTTGCACATGATTGCCACTGCGCGGAAGCTTAGGTGCACTTCCAATGAAGGAGGGGTGGGGTGGAGTGGCGCGGAGTAGTATACGCTGAGTCTTCAGTAAGTCATCTGGGAATGTGTTCTCTGCTGCCTCGGGCTCGTCGACTTACCACACTTTACCTGCACTTTCGCACTTGAAAGAGAAAGGACAGCGAAGGCTAGAACAACATGCTGGTCATCACACAATTCTGGACTTAACCGGACCCATGAAAGCTCCAAGTAATTGAAAAAATTGACTTTATTTCATAATTAAAAAACCTACAAGCCGAGACTTTTTGGAATTAGGGGGGTTGTGTCGTGATACCGCTCTTTTTGGAGGCAAAAGATTCTTAGTGGCACAGCTGCCATATTAAGATATGTTCACCTGACCCAACTATGCCACTTGAAAACTCAAATATTAAAGTTACAATTCTGGGCATGAAGAATGGACCTCTCAATCCCAAATGCAATTTAGTGAAGTCATATAATCCATTCTAACACCATACATTGTACCAAATCGACTATATACAGAAGTACATATACACACACCACAGAAATAACATATTTAACTGTAGTTAATGAGCATACTGTTATCCAATTTGCTAATAAAGCCCTAAAAGGGCAACGTAAATATGAATCCAAAAAGGGTCCATGTCAAGTATGACTACCCTACACATGTGTCTGCCCCTTTAAATATATATTGCATACATAGCATAGGTCATTGCAATTAAGAAGCCCCACATGACACAGTGCCACCCAGTCGACATCCTTGGAAGTCCACCTCCAGTTCACAGCCATGAAGCACTGCATTGTGGGTACGTATATTAGCTCAAATGGATGCTGACGGCCTCATATGTGGTTCACCATCATTCATCTTATTAGTAGTAGTAGTAAAAATCATGTATTACGCGCAAACTCATTACCAGAAAAATGTTTCAAGCAACAATACAACATCCATACAAAATAGTGACAATAAGTTACGACCACAAATACAAAATAAATAAAATAGCTGATCCATCTCCTCTAGCTAATTAAAGAAGGCACAAAAGAATCAAAAATGCTCTTTCAGTAGGATTTAAAAAACCTGTAGCATAGTAATCATTATTGGTTATTTATAACACACTAGTACCGAAGAGGTTTCCAAGTGTGGACCCGGGATTCGAACCTGTGATGCTCTGTGTCATCTTGCGCGCCTTGCCACTGAGATATACTACCCGTACTCTTCCTAATAGATTGACAATGTATAGGCAACATCACGCAAAACGCGTCTGTTTACGCAGGAAACTGTGTGTAATTGCCTACTTCAAGTAAATCCTGAGTGCTGGATCTAAAAAGACGTGTCGGAGTGTATTGCTGAGCCAAATATAATAGGTACTCAGCTGAAACACCATTCTCAATTTTCCAGAATTGTGTACGGACTCTGACCTCAATCAGGTCTTCAATCCATAACCTGCCTAATTCCATGGAATACTGACGAATAGGCTTGGATTTTCTTGAATCAAATATAAGTCGCACAGCACGGTTTGGTGCTGCCAGGGGTGGACTGGGAACCAAAAGGCCCCGGAAATAATTTTCAAAGGGGCCCCATATTACGCATTTTCATCCAGCCCAACCCTTTTCCTATGCGAACATGTGAAAATAAAATAGGTTACCACACAAAAGAGGCCCAGGGTGCAGAGGCCTCCTGGGAAATCCCCAGAGTTCCTTATAGGCCAGTCCACCCCTGGGTACTGCTTGAAACTTTAGCAATGCTTTTTTGAATACCTAGATGAATAGATATAGTCTAGATAAAACCGCAAGAATTAAAATCTTTAGCTGTCCCTTATGTAGTAGTTTCTTGCATTGACTAATGTTGCAGAAATGGAAGTGTGCATTTTTGACACCCACATCAATTTGTGGCGCAAAAGAAAGTTGGCTCTCAAAAAGTACGCCAAAATTCCTGGCCATGGCCATCAGAGATGAGAGAGACCCAAGGCTGGAAGCAGGGGTGTTGCTATGTCTGGAAAAGATCTGGGGCTACGCTAATGTTGGGACTGTCGGGATTCGGGGCTAGCTAGCTGTTTGGTTGTAACCCCTGAGCTTCTATCTGGGACTACAACCAAAAGACCCGGGGGTATAGCCCTCTCAGCCCCCCACCCCCCAGCAACGCTTCTGGCTGAAAGGTCAAGAGAATGGACCCAATGGGGAAATTGCGTTGGGCCGAGTTGCGGTAGCGCTATTAGAGTTGGGCGGTATCCCGGCAGTATTACCACCAGGATACCGGCCAACCTCGTGATAAGGCCCATTCTATCTTACCCCCTACTAAGTCACAGGCAGCTCCCTTGCATCCGGTGCATCCAGTGCTGCACTAGGCCCAGACAATCTTCCAGCAATGTATCCTGATTTACTCACCCATGGGTCTCTACCTGGATTTGGGTGTCATCTGCGTAGTTTAAAAAAAGATAAATGTATTGATTCGCTTTTCGTTTATAACAATTCCCTCCACATTACATTAGTAAGCAAACATGTAATAATAAGTTGCAACATGATCCTCTGAAACTCTTACAGACATTTCCTGAAGCATAGACACCTCTTGAAACACATACACCTGCAGGACACTTTTCCATTCTGGGTATCTACGCCCCCCGGGACCGGTTGCTATGATTCCCCTGCACCATGATGATTAGTTCAGCAGGTATAATTCTACCATTCCTGCCGCCCTTATGTATTACTGAGATCAGACGACACACTCAAAAGGTCTTGCACTTCATGCCAAACACAATATTGATCCCCCTCTCCCCTGGGTCTCCGGCTACGATCAACCACATCCATCTCCATCTTGACCTACTTGCTAACTTCCCTAAACCAGGACCCAAAAACCGGGCCCACCAGACTATTCCATGCCATTGTTTGTTTGTTTGTTTGTTTGTTTATTCACTTATTACGCGCTCCAGGCCCAGAGGTAATAGGGCGCAACATTATGAAGATGCAAGGCTTACAAAGTTTATACAGTTTACAGATTTGTACAATATACAATACAATGCAAATATAATAGTAGATACAAAGCATGGTTCAGAGGGCAAATTGTAGTAGCTATATAGTTACAATAATATCAAGTGTACAAAGTATACAGATTGCAGGAAAGTCACTCTGTAGAGCCCTCAGACTCGGGTAGAGTAGAGACAGATAGCTTGCACCATGTACCAGTTCGACACACAGGTGGAACAGATTCCCCATGTAGTAAGTGAAGTGACTAAAGGTGGGAGACTATGGGTCAGTCAAAATAATATGTTTGATAACATTTTTCCTGAAGGATAGGAAAGGTTGGTCGCTACGCAGGTCTTGAGGAATTGTATTCCATAGTTTTGCTGCCTTTACAGGGAAGCTATTGCCACCAATAGTGGTGAGCCTATATCTAGGTATAGTCAGACAATTGGTATTGCCAGCTCTAGTAGGTCTAGTAGAAATTCTTCTTTGGAATTTATCTAAAAGGTAGCTAGGGGCAGCATTATTAAGTTATTTGTAGGTGAGGGACAACGTCTTGAGCTGAATTTTGTTACCTGTAGATAACCGTTTATGTTGGCGTCTGAGGGATGAAATATGGGTTCTTTTATTAGTACCTAGGGCTGCTCTTAGGGCATTATTTTGTAGTATCTGGAGCTTCCGGATGGTCGTTTTATTAGCCCCACTGTAAAGGGCATTACAATAGTCAATTCTGGAGAGTATTAAAGCTATAGCCAGAATCAGACAGCTCTCATCTGAGAGGAAGGGTTTGCCTGCTCTTATCAGCTTACAGGTGTAAGCCGTGGATGAGTTTAAGGTTTTTATCTGTTTGTCGAAAGGCAGTGTGGAATCCAGATAGAAACCAAGGGTTTTTACCTCCTTGGAGACTTTAATGGGATTCCCATCGATATTGAATGAGGCGAATTCCTGTCCTAGTTTTTTGATGTTGGCCTGTGAACCCAGAATCAACAACTCAGTCTTATCATCGTTCAAGCATAAGCCATGAATGGCCATCCAGGCTTGGATGGTAAGATATACCTTGTTCACCAACTCTGTGTCCTTACTATGATCCCCAGAAAGCGGGAGGAGAATCTGAGTGTAGTCTGCATAATTTGTGTAGGTGACACCCAGAAGGTCCAGATCATCAAACAAGGGCTTGTTGAAAATATTGTAGAGTGTTGGCGAGACACAAGAGCCCTGAAATGGTGCACTACGACGAAATAAACCCCAGGGAAAGCACCTTTGCAACCAATCTGCTCCCTCTCCTCTGTTTGCCAGGGAATACACCCAGTAAACATGGTTGCACTGTAGGCCTAATCCGCACACCTGGGAGTTCCAACAGTATGTCAATCACTCGTCCCCAAAAGGTCTCAGCCCTTTCACATCCCCACCACATGTTTGGGTACCCCCATCCTCTCTTTGGCACCTCCAGCAAGTGGGACCTGGAGCCATTTTGGCCACCAAAATTGGCATGAGTTAGGCGCACAGCACACATATTGAAACCAGTGGAATCTTGCATTGCTAGATACCAGCTTTACATGGAGCAACACCCTAGACCACTCACCATTCATGATCTGGGTTCCCAGATCTTCCTCCCATTCATGACGTGGTCTAGCCGTACCATCATCACTGGAGCTGACCAACGCAGTGTGTTTATTTATTTATTTTAAAAATCGCAGGGAAAGCAATGCATTTTTGACACAAAAACGCTTATAGAATTTGCCATTGATAACAGAGCAGAGGACATGGGTCCTTTACAATGGGGTGAGAGAATTTGACTTGAAGACCAGATGTTGCAGGGAAATGTGGAAACGCAAACCAGGGACAAGGACAGGACAGAATGACATAAGAACGGGATGGTGGAGAAAGTGCTGAATTATGGATGGATGGGTGACAGTATAGCGCTGTAGGGTTGTCCATGAAGGGTAACGCGAGACGAAAACAGGATAATGCAGTAGCGTAGAGTGCTAGTGTCATGAATTGGATTCTGCCTCGCAGAAGTACAAGAATGAGTAGCAGTAAAAGGGCCCACTCAGACCTCACACTTCGTCAAACCAAATCACAATGCAGTCATAGGGGTGAAACAGGGACAATCAAGAGATATACCTCCTCCATGTTTTGTGGTAATGTGGGCCATGGGAGGGCTATACTCTCAAGAGGGGTGTGAAGGTGACCCAGTAGTGATCCAGACAACACAGTATCACAGTCCAAAAAAAGTGAATGCCCAATCAAAATTCTATAAAAATATAAAGACTTTAATAAAACGCACCATCTGCAAGTAGAACAAAGATTACTATAAAAATCCCCTCCCCCACCCAAAGGAAAGAACAGAGAAGATGCAACAGACTGGAGAAAGTAGCACCCTGAGTGTAGTTCCAGGGTTGGTAGGTAAGGTACTACCATAAAAAGGATAGCAAGTTGAAGAGAGGAGCGATCGTGACTTAACCAATCTCCAGGACCCAAGTTGACCCGTGGGGGCAGTCCAGGGTCACAGTACCTGGATTCAGTTCTTGGTGGGTTGATGCATCAGACCTGGTGTCAAACGATGATGCAAGCTGATCAGGCTTAGTCGTGGATTGTGGATGCCCTGGCAGCAAGCGGGCATCGAGTAGGGTCGAATGCGGGTGCTCTGTGCAGGCGAACGGTGGTGGTTCAATGATGCAAGCGGGGTCAGTCCAAAGAACACTTCACAGTTGGCCAGGCCGTGCCAGGCTTTGGCTGCTGGGCAGGTGCACTGAGTAGACGGGTGCTCTGGGTTCCTCGGCACCCCGCTGAAAAAAGACATCTGTGCTAAAATTCTCTATAATTTCATTGGAACTTCCTAAAAATCTATCCAGCTGCACCCCCCGGGAAAATCAAGAGTCAGCTCTCCTACTGCTGGGAGATGTTGGCGAGTGGTGCTTCAGCGGTTCGAGTCGGCGGGAGACGGTTGTCGAAGTGGTGATCACAAGAGCATCGAGGAGCAGTCGATGAGGCGGCAGGTCTCAGGCTAGCTGGGCTGAGCTGTGGTTGTAACCCCAGGTTAGAGTCGCCAAGTGACCCTCCGGAGATTGGGTTTGGGTTCCGGCATTGAGCAGTCCCTTCTGGTCTAGCAATGACATGCTTCGCTAGGGCACGATAAAGTGTCAAGCTGGTTTAGATGTAGTGCAATAGTTTGGTGTAAGCAAACACCAGCACCAGCACCTTCCCTATTAATCAGGATGTGGGGAACAAAGAGTGACCAGTTTGGTGCAAGTGAACAGGGAGCTTCAGCTGGTCTGGTCATCTGGTTGCTGTGAGGCCTTTGCAAAGGACTCGAGGACAGCATGCTCCAGTTCAGGGTCTACTCTTCTGGTACAAAAGATCTGTGCAGAATGGTTGGTCCTAGCCCACAGCACTGGTCACTCCCGATGTTCCCTCGGAGTGGGTAGGGGACAGATCTTCCTTCTGTTTGGACGGCTTCTTCTTCCCTCTGGGGGAGGGCTTTGACCAACTATCCCAAAGGAGGTCCTGGTGAGAATGTTCAGAACATCTCTTCAGCAAAGGATCCTTGAGGAACTGGGAATTCTGATGAAGGAGTGCAAGACTCTTTCTTTTAAAGGCACAAGTCTTCAGGTGATTGGTCTAAAGCTAGCCTGCTTTAGGCGACCAATCCCTGCTCCTGGCTGGAGTGGACTTTGCACTGCTGATCTTGCACCCAAAGTGCTTTGCTCCAGAGCAAGTGGAAGAGACAGGAAAGGGAAAGAGGGACAGTGAGAAACAAGATGGTGGAAGGCTTCTTCCAGTGTCCAGAGTACTCCTGCCCATCTTACTCCCGCCGTCTTTCCTCCTACTGACAACAAAGAAATTTGGATATGCAGCACCCTGATGTGAGGCTACTCCTCCTGAATGGGTGTGCTCCTTTCCTTTGATACCTGGGCGCAGCACAGCTGCCAGCTGTGCGGTTGTCTCTGGGGGTCGGGGTTACCAGCCCTTCCAAAGAGAATCAAAGAGAGGCTGGGTCCTCTGGGTTTCTATCCTGCCTTGTGGCAGTATTGGCACGTCTGAACTGAATACACATTCCCTTCCACAGCAGAGCTCACTCACAGGAGCTGACACATGTGCAATATCAATTGGAATGTGGCAGCCATAATCATAAGCATCACCATGGACTATGCTTAACCTCAGGCATAGATTATTCTTAGAGATCCAAGTGCATCAATCCACTACCCACACTCTCAGGGACTGTAGAGAGGACAGATTTAGAGTAATTAATCACTAGTCCAGATAATTAGCTGAACTTCTTCACTGTGTCCAGAACCTCTTCCAGGTTACATACTGGGTCCCGAGCATACAGCAACACATTGTCAGCGTACAATGAAATACAATGCCTTTCACTCCCCATAAGCAGGCCGACAGATATATGCCTCCTACGCATGACCCTTGCCAATGGCTCAATTATAGACGCAAAGATCAGCGACGACAATGGGCAACACTGAAGCATGCCCTTTTGCACTGATCGTTGGGCTGACACCACACCATTCACCCTAGATGTTGATCCTTCATACAGTAACTTAACACAGTGTACAAATGAGTGACACATCCCTATTATTTCCAAGACCATCCATTGAACGTCCCAGCAAATAGAATCAAACACTTTATAAGAATCCAAAATAACTACGCAACTTCCTCAATTGTGTATCTATATTTATCTAAAATTAAAACAACCATCTCAAATTATGCACCGTACTTCTATAGGGGGTGCACACTGTCTGGGCTGGGTGCACACGCTCCTGTATGAGCAGCTTCAGGGGATCCACTAATATCGTGCATAAGATCTTCATATCCACGTTAATTATAGATAACGGCTTGTAGGAGCATCTATGGCATCTCTACCAGCCTTGGGGTGTACAATCACCAAGGCCACCATCAAGGCCCCAGGATCCTGCCCAGTGTCATGGACCATCTTTATAAGATCTGTAGCCTTTCACCATCCTACCATCAATCCCAGGATCTTATCAAAACCCAAAGTATCAATTGCATGTTCAACATCTGGAAAATCTGAACACCCTATGTCTCTCCCCGCTCATCATTCAACCTGTGCAGCCCCGCCTCTTCCAACGATTGGGCGGCCTGTTTGTCATTAAACCCAGATTGTTTGGTATATAAAGAATCATAAAAGACCTAAAACACTTTGCAGATGTCTTCCTGATCAAGCACCGTTGCACCGGTCGCATCCCGTGCCCTGTCACATGAGCGATTCCCCCCTCCCTGTTCACAAGACAGAAAGGGCGCCTGCCTGTTCTACTGTGCAGCCACCATTTTGTACTGCTTTTTGAGTGCTTTTGGCTAAAATTGAATTTAGGTGTGCCTCCATCTGTGCATCCGCCTTTTTGTACTGCTTTGTGTGGATTCTAGCTAAAATCATTTTCTCCTCTTCTTTCCCTCTCCCCCTCCCGTGCTAAATCTCCCTCTGCTGTTGCGACTGGGGCCTGGTCCCAGTAGAGTCATACAGGGGCCAGACCACCCCCCCCCTTACCAGTCCCGCCAGCATTCCTTTCCAGCACTTGCCCTCGGGCTCCCTTTCCCCCTACTAGCCCAACCTGGTGCTCCCTGTCCACCGCATTCATCCTCCCTTTCCCCCTCTTTCCCTGGCACTTGCCACCTTGGCCCGCCCAACAGTTGCCCGCCCCCACCCTTGTGGGGACCACACTCCTGCTCTACTCCTTCTACCCCCACCCCCTCATTACCTTGTCATGCACTCGCATGGTAGGATTGTCACAAAGCAAATATAACCCTTTTTGTTGTTCTACTTTTGCTCCCATGTCCACCCCCCGCACTCCTATCTTGTCTTGTGGCACCTCTGGAAACACTTCTGTATAGGCGCCATACAGATGTCCAATACATAAATCACCTTCAGCTGTTGTGCCACATATCCAGAGCAATCAAAAGCACATAACCTCTCTTGTGCCTCATTAAGATCCCCATCGTCTTCACCTTCAGAGATTGCACATCCTCCCCTATCTGCTCTTTGCTCCAACCGAACCATATCCCTCTCCAACCGAGACACTGTTGAGCTTAACACCCTACGGACCCCCACCTTGAGCGAGATACAGATGCCCCTGATAGATACCTTTATCGACTCCCATTCCATGGACCTACGAGCAGTTGTCCCCCAGTTGCATTCCAGAAAATGTCCGAGCTCATCCATAAGAGTGCAAATACCCCATATTATTATTGAATCTCCACATTGGAATGAGAGCTACCCTAGATCGCTACACCAGTGCCACCAAGAGGGGGCATGATCAGACAACATCCTATCCAGAAACTCTACCTTCAAGACTAGTCCAGCTTCTGCCACACCCAGGGCAGTGTAATCAATACGTGAAAAGGAGCTCTGTGCCCCAGAACAACAGAAACAGCAGCGTTCTGATCCATGCTCTAGACATCACGCATCACTGAACAACAAATCAGATAAAACTCTCCTAAACATCCTGGTGGCGCATGTCAGCAGCCTCACATGCGCGTTCGATGAATCCAGCTCATTTCTTAGGACACAGTTGAAATACTATACACCATTCTCCCGGTGCCAAACTATCAACTCACTCATGAGTTCAATTAAGCCTGCTTGATCATCAGTGCTAAGTATTAGCACTGGTTGCCCCAGGATCGTACCCACTGTCCCCACATATCTCGCGTCTGGGTCAGTTAGCACTTGACACACAGTTAGAAGCACAGTTTCCCTAATCCACAGAAGAACCCCCCTAGCGTAGGACAACCCCACCACCAATCCCTTCCATCTGGCCCGCAGTCTATCTAACTCAGCCCTCATCAGGTGCATCTCCTGTATTATTGCCATATTAACACTGTGTCTGACCAAATATGATTTAATTTTGCTCCTCTTCACAACATTATTAATACCCCACACAGTCCAGCTTATCACATTAAGGGAGGTCATGAGCATGCATTACACATAACATCTGCTCTCTCAAAGGGGATCACCCCCGAAACGTCTGAGCAATGTCTCAATGCGAAAAACCTGAGACCTGTTAGGAAAGATTCTCTTTACTGTACCTTTCCTTCCATCTTTATGGAACCCCCAAACTTGTTGCTTTTATTTTTGATCCTGACCTGTACTTTTTGCAGTACAGTGAAGCATTAAGCTTCACTGTACTGGCCTTTGCTCATAAGTTATGGGGAAACTTATATGTCCTTCAGGCTATCAGTACTGGGAAACAGTGTTTCCCTCAGTCGTGCTACTACGTTGCAATTTGTGGTTACTTTTGTATCACTTGTGGTAACTTTTTATCCTTGCACAAAGCAGCTTACACTGCAGTGCAATGGGGTGCATTTTTGTTTTGCCCTAGACTAACACTCAGAGGATTTTTGGTTACTCTAAATGTGCTTAAAAGATGGACTGGTTGCAGCAGTGACTTATTCCCACTTTTTGGGGAATTTCGTTTTAGCTTTTCCGCATTTAACACATTTGGCTACTAACTGTGCCATGAGATTTTCGCCTGTTCTTTTTTCCATCTTGTTGTTTAGCCTTCTTCCTGGCCTCAGAGTCCAGGAAGATCCTTATAAGGACTTCCGGTGCCCGGGAAAGCAGCAGCTTTTGGCGGGTTACTGGAGGGCTATGTGTGTTTGCAGGAAGGATGTGGGCTGGGTCAGCCGGACCTTAATCCACATCCTGGTTTCTGAGTGATATTCATGAGTGTTCCCGCCAGTGGTCCTGATTGGACCACTGTGAGATGTGTGTGTGGGCTAGGTCTGCCATTGGCTAGTGGGAGTTTCAGCTCCTACCTGGCTTTTAGGATAAGAGGACCCCTGCATCTATTCTTCAGAGATCCTGGAGAAACCTGAAGGAGCCAAGTATCCTGTCCAGCTGAGAGACCAGCAAAGAAAGGCGAAACCTGACTGAAGGAGGCCTGGCAACTGACGTCTGCTGCAGCTCTGGTGGAGCCCTGTCTGTCTCAAGATCTTTAGTAGCCTTGTGAAGGTGCTACGACCCTTGGAGTGGAGGGAACATCCATCCCCGACATCTGCTCAGTGCCCAGCACTAAAACCGCCTTCGGAAGTGCCCTGGAACCGTCCTGTGGCTGACCAGCTTAGTTTTTGGGCTACCGTGCTAACTTCGCCGCCGTTCCGAGTTTCCGCCTGAAGCTTTGCACATCCGCAGCTGCCACTGCAACAACACCTTCTACGAAATTTCGGCTTCCTAGCCCCAATGGGGCCTGAGAAAGACCGGAAAGTCCAACCACGGCTACTGAGTCCTGTTGCATCACTGTGTGCGGCGTGCACCATCTAAAACCTGCCTTTCTGACACGAGTTCGGTCCCAAGAGGGGTGCTGCATTGTTTGTTTTTGCATTCCTTCGCCGAGAGTCCTTGCACCAGCAAAAGACCCCAACCGGAGAGAAGCTCGAACCTGCAGCCCCTGAAAATCAAGGGCCGCAGACTTTGGTGGGAAACGCAAACAAGGACACCCTTCTTTTGTTCTAGAAAGACTGGGGAAGATTCAGAGTAAGGGGGTAAGTTACAGCGCTTTTAACATACCCCTATACTCCCATTACAGGTCAATGGGTGTCATGCACGTCCCTTCTCAGCCACAAGCTCAATCAGCTATAACCCACGCTTCACACACCTCTCTCAGGAGTAAACATACTGTTATCCCGCAGCACTGGCAGCAAAGAAGAACATCTTTGTATTTCAAATAGTTATTACCTTGGCGCATGTATGGCCATATGAGAAAGCGCATTTCCTTGTCTATGCGATCCCGGAGGAGGACGGATCGACGTTCACAGCAATCATGTGATGCTGTTTTCATGGTAATGCGTCCTCACGTTGCTGCAACGCCTCCTGACACGTGATGCACACGTCTGGAACAAGTAATCCGGGTTTCCATAGGAACACGTTTAAAACTATGGTTCCTCAGATACACAGTGCTTCTCAGCTGTTTGTCGCAGCGGTTTGGCGTTACGTGTCTTCTATCCCCGGATTACAGTAATTTGACCTTGGACTTTGTTATTGGATTCCTCTGTCCCCTCCTTGTCGGTACTTCGCCTCAGGCTGCAGCCTTCTTCTGGTTTTTGACCACGGACTTGTAACACGGATTGATTTTGGACTCTCCCTACAGTTTTGATACACAGACTTCAATTCTGGACCACGTTCTTGGTTCTTCCGAATTACTGGAGGAAACTCATATCTCGTGCCTGAACTACGTTCTGCTACAGCAGGTGCTTCCAGCAAGCCTTTCAGTGACTTACAGCCCTCCATGTTGTCTCCAGTTGCTTGCTGCTTGGGCTCACTGAGGGAACAGGTTTACTCCTGAACACTCTCCCCGCCTCACCTCCCATTCAACATCCCTGCAGAGCACATCTTGGTAGGTGCCTTCCCTATTTTCCCTAGTGTTAACTTGACACAAATCCTGTTCTGTATTCACTTAATCTGTTAATTCCCTTACAGCAGCCACTGGAGGATCTGGGTTCCTGTTCCTGCCACCCGTGGCCCTAATCTCTGAACAGCAAGGTTAATTGTATCTTGCTGTTGGTTGCTTAGGGACAGAGATATACATACTCCACGCAAGCAGCAGGTTCTGACAATGGGCTTATAATAATCATATTTCTAACATTATTGGCTTTGTCGTTACTTGCCTTGGCAAGACTTCTGACTGTTGGGGATAATTTTGGGCACTTGTCTATATCTAACCCGAACTCCATCACTGGACCCCAGAGACCATACCTGCATTTTTTCTTGAATCCTAAGTTCTGTGGAACTGTGTCCTGAACAATAGGGCACAAAGCCCCAGACAACTTAGGGCTTGACAATGTTAGCTAGGGACCTTCTCTGTGGACCTTTTGGTGTGTAATACTTACCTATCCATTCCTTTGCAGGAGTATTTGATTTGTATTGTGCATTATAACCTGGTGAATGTATATATGTATTTAGTTTGATAGTATTGTGTGAAAAGTCTACCTGCTTGTATTCATTTGCTTATAGTGTGTTTTGCCCATAATTAAATAACTGTATTTTTATACATCCTGTCTAAGTGCAATTTGTGACTCCCATTGTGTGACCTAATTGTGGACTCTAAACACTCTCACCCCGCTGAAGAACTTAGCCTAGACCGCCTGTCACTGCTACCTAAACTGGTTTGGCTACAGCTTCCCAGAGTTGTCCCTGTCACAATATAGGTTGGCCTTCTATACATCTGTCCACCAAGTCAGAGCATAGAAAATCAGTCCTAACAAGACCTGAAAGAAAATAAACTAAAACAATAGAACTACCAATTGCATCCATCAGCCCCTCTTCTCCCACCCCCACCCCCAACCCGCGTCTGCTCCGCAAACACACAGATGCACTTCACCCAAAAATGGGCAACCAGCCCATCATACATTGTCCAAAAGAAGGTCCTCTCCAGAAACCCAGACACCATCCGAGGACAGCACCCAGGTTCCAAGAGGACACCTGTGGAGTGGGCCAGCCTCAACGAGGAACTCAACAAGGGAGCAGCTGAGCCCGGTCTGCCACTCCAGCAATAGAAAAAGCCACAACCTTATGCCCCAGCACACTTCACATACCAAAATTGAAGGAGTTCAAGATCCCCTCCTGTAGCCATGATATTCCCTCTAGCTGGGCCCCTATAGCACAATAACCCCCAAAACCACCCCCACCCACATCATCTGATCGCACATTAATACAGAGCACAGTAAAAACCACTGCACCCGTCTGCAGGTTAAGTAGGGGAAACAGTCGACCATCATCTCATGTATCAAACCTCCACGGGTCACCACCAGTCCCACTCATCAGCAGAGTTCCATCAGCACTCACTGCAACCCTCATACACACGGCACTGCCCAGGGCCGAGGCTTATCAAAGCGAGGAGCACAACCACGACCAAGGCCTGGATTGTTTCCGCCAAACCCACTCCATGGCCCACCATCTTGTCTAATGCTCTTGAGCCAGTCCCACTCCTCTTTCAGAGTGAAAAAAATGACATCCTGGTCTAGGACCCTCAGCTTCGCAGGATAAAACATCATGTATTTAAAGTTAATTTCCCTCCGCTTAATTTTTAACAGTTTCAAAAGATTTCTACTGATTTTGTTAATCTTGTGTGAAGTCTGGGGATATAAGTATCCTCAATCCAGCGACATGGTAGGATAGCCGTCCCCTAGCGTCTTGCAGCACGCTGTCCCTATCACGGAAATTTCCCTCGAGCCCTGTACAGCCCCATAAGGCTCTCCAATGTAGTAACGCTATCTCCTGGCACCGCTGCTGGGGCATCCACAGTGGATTGTTGCTGTGTCCTGGATTGCTGCCAATGTAGCGGTGCAGCTTCTGCTGTTGGCCTATCATCATTGTAGCAGTCCCAGGGGCACCACCTGTGCTGTGGCCCACCCCATCCTCAGCCCTCTGCAGGTAGGCAGACGTGGGTCAACCCGGTGAGCAAAACTGTGGTAAACCCACCAATCCTCTACAAAATACCTTGGCAGAAGGTGCGGCCGGAAACTGCAGCCATCAAGGATCCAGCACCTTTCTAGAAAGAAACTCAGGAGGGAGCACCAAAGCACCATCACAAGTTCGTCCAGTATACCAGGCAAAAAACACAGGCCCTGCACCCAACAACAGTTAGGTGGAAGCACCACCAACCCACCGCTCCTTAGAGCCAGAATCCCTGCGCTCCGCCTCACCCACCCAGGCTGCGCTGCAGTCTCACCATCGGCCAGAGCCCCCAGGCCACCATCTGAGCAAAAGTGGCACAGCATAAAGGCCGAGCTCCAAAATGGCTGCCACAGTTCAGTTCAATGTCTATCCGCGCACCATAATCTCTTGCTCGTTCTGGCCTGAGGAGAGGCCTGCCAGTACCCCGCACCTTCACAAATATGGAACAGGTGGTGGAGCCATCAGGTAAAGGATTTTGCAGGATTTACATGGACAGGTGCCCGTAGCTCAGCAGGCTCCCATCTTCCCTTCTCAGTAGCTGGCCACGCACCCCTCATCTGCGTACAGTTGACATTGGAAGCCCCACTTTTCTATAACCTGGACTATATGATTCATATATATATATATATATATATTAAAGAGAAGGGAGGACAGAGCTGAGGCCTGTGTTAGCCCATATGCCAGGGGGCTACTAGATGAAGTAAAACCCCCCAGCTTCACCCTTTGAGACATATCTTTTAGGAAAGGCCAAGGCAGAGCCGGTAATATTCGACAAAGTTCTAAGATGCTGTGCTAAAATACTGTGATTGACAGTTTCAAGCACTGCCGACAAATCCAAAAGTATTAGTGCTGCTGGACTAGCCCTGGCTTAGAGTTCTAGTAACTTCTCTGCATAAGAAGTACTGTAGTCTCTGTACAGGGCAATGGACGGAAACCATATCGGTTACACAGTCAGAAAGGCACCCTTTTCAAGATACCCAGCTATTTGACAAGTTGTCTTTTTTTTTCTCCGTGAAAGCAATGTCCTGTTCAGTAGTTTTCTTGGTTGCTCGTTTTGTTGTATGACCACCATCTGACGCAGAAGTCTATGATGCTTCAAAAACGAATGCATTTTAACACGCCAGCATGATAGACCAATAAAAGGTATCAAAACATGGATTCCCTGTGCATGTGGAGAGTGAGAGTGAATGAGATAGAGTCTGTTGTCTCAAAAACCATATGTCACAACTGGGTCTGTTTCTCAGATGCCACCTGGAAGCTATGAGCTAGTTACAGCTGACCTGGAAGCCACCCTTGCTGCCATAACCAGCATCTGCTGGCTCAGGTTTTTAGGGATCATTCTGACCATTTCCAAATGTTTTCTTCTGTATCCGACTGCTGACCAGCCAGATCCACTCTTTCTCTTCCTTCCCAGCTTGCTATTCGACGCCTCACTTCTGTAGCTCCTCGACGCTACTCTTTCCCTTTCCATCTTCATTTTCCTTGCTCTTTTGCCACTCTTTCCCTGACTCCTCGTCTGCCCTTTTTTCCTCGCTGTGCCTCTTTTCCCTGGCAAACCCTCTATGCAGTATCTATAGCAAACCCAAATCTATTGTCTGGTAAATTCTTCATGGCTAGAGAATGTGTTCCAAAACGTAGCGCCGCCACAACACGAACATTTCTTGTGTTGTTCAGTGAAGCAAATGGTTTTTCCTTAGTTAACAGATACACGGTTTGTGTCTTGTCCTGTCAGGTCCAGCTGCAGGGGAATATGGTCCTCAATTCGAAGAAAAAGTCTGAAAGATCAAAGTTTGAAAAAATAATTGAAATTACAAATGTTTAAAAACCAAAAGTGAGAACAAGTTTGAAAAAAGATACAATAAGTTAAAATAATCGGTTGAAAGTTTAATGTGATTGCTGGGAGAAACGTGGTTATCACCTCATTTTAATAGGAAAAGGAAGCCTTTTTAAAAAGTGTACAATGGCACAGGGCTTTGAAGAAAGGAAGAAAGGCTGGGATACAACGGGGCCAATTAGTACATCCACGAGTTATATTGTTAGAAAAAACTCAACCTAACATTAACCCAGGCAATGCAGCAAGAAACATTTTAAATGCTCCAATTTTAAGGCATGTAAGCGCACATTAAATGAACAGGTATACAGTCTAACTTTTCGTTTCAACATTTAATTTTCAAATTTTGTGTTTTCAAACTTAAAGACCTATAATCCAGGGATGAGACCACTGGTTTTCACGAATTCTGATATGGAGATGACGGAAGTGGTGTAAATACCCAGCCCTAAGACGCAAGAATGAGTCTTCAGACAGAGTTCCAGTGGGAAGGAGCAGGATGGCTCATGGAGAGAGAAAGTGTCTGTGATTGCTTGAGGAGGTGGTCCTGATTCTGTGATCTAGGGCCCAGCGCTTTCCTAGTCATAAAATGCTGGTCTTTCTTTGATTGGCTAACGGCCCTCCTACCAACACAACCCTCAGCTGATAAAAATGGAACAAAGATCTTGCAAGCAGTCTACCCACATCTGCTAATTGTCCACAGAGAGGTATGTCACTCGTATGTGGTAAAGTCATATCCAGACACTGATCAGAAATAACCACGCGCCCAATTATACTTCGTCCATCGCTTGTATAGAGGGAATTTATTTGCCAGGCTTTCTTGCAATCTCTCTTTTCTTTGAAGTCCGGAAGCACCAGTTCTAATGTCCTCTGGATTCTAGGGACCTTGGTGTGACGGGAGGTGGCCTCTCACTTGCTCGCTCGTCCATGGACCCGGAACCTGTAGATGCAAGTTTTCTCCTTGTTCCCCCAGTTGTTGAGGACCCAGAGTCTTATCATTCGGCAAGGTCGGGGAGGTTCCCGCTTCAGGAGAGAGAATGAGATAGAGAGAGGCGGTAAGAGACAAAGAGACGTATGGGGGGATGGTGAGATGGGAAACGTGGCATCATTGACAGTCACATGACAGTACAATAGTAGAATGTGTACACCCTGGGCAAAGAACCAACCAGAAAAGATATCTTAATTCATTTTATTTATCATTTTGAGAATAAAACATACAAGAGAAAAGTTACATGTACATATCCATTACACCAGCGATATGCATTCAATTTGTATAATACTTGTATAATAACAATTGACTAAACATAACCAAACTTAAATTCCAATTTTTAAAACCCAAACACAGTACCACAAATCCCTTTCTTATAGTAGAATACCAAACATCCCAAGATAAAAGACAATACAACACCAACATTGAGTACGAAAATAATAACCTCCATCTATCCCAGTCAAAAAATGAAGCATGCAATCAGTAAACCTCAACTGTATAATTCATTGAAGGAACCCCAAGTTCTAAGGTAATGCTCCTCCCTCTTCTGTTTCGCTAACATAATTCTCTCGTAACCAGACAAAGTACGGACATCACTCAGCCATTCAGAAGAGATATCTAACCTAACTCACACAGGAGACATAGCTTGAATGCGTGAGCAGTAGTGTTGTCATCTGGCAAGGTGTGTGGCCATGTGCAAGGAAGAGGTGTCTCATATGAGGAAGTGCAATCCTCTAAGAGGGGTTTCAGTAATGTAAGAGGCAGCAAGATCATTGTGACGACGTGTGACGAAGTGAGAGGAGGTGTGGTGTTATGAAAGAGGGTGGTACGGTAATGTAAGAGGAGAGGCAGCTACAAAAAAGCAGCTGTGGCTGCTAAAAAAACCTTATGTTAGTGGCTAGAAAGCTTCAAACGGTGGACAAAGAACGAATGACTAATTCGGCTCACTTTCTGGTAGTGAGGCTGAAAACCAAGGCTGCACTCGCAAAGGGAAATTAATGGGCTGTGTACTTTTCACTGGAACAAAACAATATAGCATTGTAAAGGAAAGCAAAGTCAAATTATTTATGAAGTAAGGAACACGTTTATTAGTACCTCATTCTACTAATAGCAATAGTTAATAGTTATTTATTTCGCTCTGCAAAGTTACACTATTAGAACAATGTATTGGGCATGCCCTGTAATTTGAACAGCTATGAAAAATGTGCTTAGTTAACAGCACACAATAATAATTAGCAATGTGACCTGGTCCTGACATGTATTCATTTAATAACTTATCTTTCAGTAGAAGTCACAAACCATGATTGTAATGTAAGTAAGGAAGTCTCACTGCTCAATGTGCTCAGAATAAGACTGCAAGCAGGAAGCGGCCTGTACTGTGTATCTATGTTTGCAGGATATTAAAAAAATGGACAGTGAAAAATGTTATTTAGCATTATAATGGTGTATACGTTATTTGTAAATGTTGCAAATACTTTTCTTTCTTTTCTTAATTATTTTTGAAGCCTTGGATTTGTAATTTGATAAACATTGTTGTCTAAATAATGAATTATAGCTTTGCGTCGAAGCTCTTACTCTGAAGAACAGGGGTTTACCCCTTAAGTACAAATGGGGTTTCCCCTGACTGGACAACCTCACCGCAAAGCTCCCCTGGTAATCCGTCAGAATTCAGCACACCACACCAATTTCCCATCACATACATGACTGCCTAAGAGCCCCAGATCTATTGTTTATAACAGTAGCAACCCGAGAGGCTACTCCTCAGCACAGAACTAAAGTCTTACATTGCAGAGGGCTCACAGAAGGCAGGCACACCACATCGGGAGCGCAGCGGGTTCAGATACAAAAAGTCTGAAAAGCTAAGCTCCATCCATGCACGTCATTTGGGGAGCAGCCAAGGGTAGCAGCTGCTACCCCTGTCCTTCCATTTGCAACCCCTGCCTCTGCTACCCCTGGATTTAGAGGCAATGCTGGCAAAATCAGGCCCAGTGCAATTTTAGCTTCAGCAGGGTGTTTCTTTAGGGCGCAGTGATGCAAGCACAGCAGAGCAGAAGCCTTGCACTTTCATGTTTGAATATACTGCATGGCTGTCTGCACGCTTTGTGTGTACCAATTTCCAAAATATCGACATGCACACAAGAATAACATATAATCAGTGAAATTCATTTATTTCGGATCAAATGTCCACAAAACATAAATAAAAATGCATTTCATACAATCTGCAAACAAAGACAAGGATGTGTCCATCCAAATAAAATAGTGAAATCCAAAAATGATTTGTACATTTGTTGTTATGATGACATCATAGGGATACAAGCAAGCACTAATTCATGTTAAGTATTAACCTGCAACAATGATTGTATTGAGATATTGCATGGGTACAGGAATAGCAATTCACCTTTCCCTGTTGCTCTGGGGACAATAATCAAGCTCTCTTAGCCCATGCTTTCATCAGGACGCTGGCAAAGGCAAACGCCACCCTCAGCTCTAGACACGCCTCAGTCCACTGTCTTTTAAATCCCCCAGTAGCAACGTGTTTCTAATATCGGCCTAGAGGGGGTCAAAATAACAAAAGGGGCCAATGTCTCCCTTTCCCCACTAAGGCAGAGAGAAGCATCTGCAACTGGACCGCATGACCCTCAGAGGTAACATGATGAACCTGGCCTTAGTGGGGACGGCCTTGGGTTGTAAATATGTAACAAACAACAGGTGCCCAGCTGCCCCTCATTAGGAGAGAGAGAGAGAGGTGGATAGAGTCTTAATTGTTTTTTTTGAATGATTTCCTCCTCCTAAATACCAGCAAAGAAATGCATAATCTTAACTTTCAAAGTATTTTTTGGAAGCGTGTCCAGCATTTCAGTCTTCTCAAAGCACATACCTAGAAATGGAGGCTGATGAATGTAAGCCATCCTATACCAACTTGTGAACAACAAGATTTTAATTACAGCCATTGTTAGATTCTCTTCTTTATTCGTTTGAACAAAATATAAAGATATGTATTGATGAACAACAAACAGCTTAGAATAGGTCCTGTTTTATTTAACTGACAGGAAGACAAATTAAAATACAAGACTTTACCGAATTATTGTTCATTTAATTATGTTAGTTGGTAATCAGTTTATTTGTTCATGTATATATATATATATATATATATATATATATATATATATATATATATATATATATATATATATATATATATATATATATATATATATATATATATATATATATATATATATTACAGGGCCTGCAGTAGCTCAACTCATAGGAAGAGCACTTTTTACTTTTTGGGCGGCTTATAACTTCGCGCCTCCTGGATGAATCCTTACGAAACTTTGCATAAAAAGTATATGGCCCGTTCTGAATTTTTTGCCAAGTTTGGTGAGGTTTCATCAAGGGGGGGGCAAAGTTATAGGAGGGGTCCCAAAAATGTTTTATTTCATAGACGCAATGGAACAAATGTTTTGCTCACTCCTATAGCCCAAACCACTGGACGGATTTTCACCAAATTTTGTAATTTCTTTAAAACGGGTAAAATGTAGGTAAAAAAATAAGGGATATCTGGGTCTGCACCGCGGACCCATTTCCCTGTTCGCTCTGCCGACAGGCCTCCAATTGGTCCAGAGGGCGCCGTGGTGTCTGCGGACACCCAACGCACCCGCTGATTGGCTGGTGAAAAGCGTGATGTGTGTCATATTTTTCCGGAAAAGCCGCCATGTTCTATCCACGGACAGCCGTGGATAGCGCATTGGGGAACAGGGCTGGGAAACATGTTTTGGGTCATTTGGTGTAGGGAAGAGGGGCTGGCAAGGGTAGGGAAAGATGGATGATATAGGGCTATTTGCCATGTGGTGCGCGTCAGTCTGCGGACACTGCGGTAGTCTGGACTGGAATGTAGATGATTTGAGGATGTTTGCATAGGTTAAAAATAGGCCATGTTCCCGAGAATCTAGGTACTAGCACAACTACCACAGTATAATATGGCCATGCAACCAAGAATTTGGCCACAAGTATTGCAGTAGGTAGTGTTTGGAGGGCAGTTGGAGAAACATGTTTGGGGTTATTTGGTGACTGCGTGAGGGCTTGTTAGAGTAGGGGAGTGAAATCTAGATTATATGATGATATTTCCATTGGTGAAAAATAGGGTTGGCGGTATATTTTGATGTCTGCAGATGGTGTTTACATTGGAAAGTTAAGGGCAAATTGTCGTCTGTTGGTTGTGGCCAGTGGCCAGATTCTTGGGTGCATGGCCGCATTATGATGTGGTGGTTGTAGCCAGTCCCTAGACTCTTGGGTGCATGGCCGTAGGCCATAGGCAGTGCCGGACTGGGAACTAAAAGTGGCCCTGGACATTTTTTGCAAAGGTTGCCGCATATTCTGCTGAACGAACGAGCACAGCATGTGAGCCCAACCCTTCTATGAGGGCATTGGGAGTATCCTCCAAGAAAATGTTGAATACAATTAATCACAATGTGTGCATTTAAGCCATGTTTTAAAGATATATGGATTAAAAAGTCTGTTTTAAATAAGTTCATGATCTCTCAAAGTAGATCTTCAATGATAGAGGGACTTGGAACATTACACATTTTGCAGATGAGAAAAACAAATTCTTCTGGTATTAAAGGTGCCCAGACAACATGCATCCCTAATCCATTTCACCCTATTCATGTTCTGGGAAGGGCACACAGATAAAAATCATTCTTAAATGAGCCTTGGCAATGCCATCAGTTTTGGCTTTTGTGTATGCATGGCAAAGGCATTTGCCAGGCACTTCCGTAGTGGTATTAACTGTCCATTGATGGTAGCTGCTGCAAAATGGTGAGAGTACCTGGGAATATAATAGTACCGTCTGGTGAATGCCTAATATTGATACACAAGCTCAAGTGGTTGGCTTTGCCAATGCTTTTTTTTAACAGGACTTCAGTGAATGTTAGGCATAGTACTTGTAAATGGCGTGGCTGAAGGCAGACCTGATAGACATTTTTATTTCACCAGTAGCGCTTTTACAATTCCAATAAAGTAATTAACTCTCAGAAGACTGCTTTGAGAAAACACTGGCGGGCACTTTAGGCACACAGTTTGATGGTAAGGCTTGATAAAGCTCGCTCAAATACATCCTAGGAGCACGTGTTTGGGTGGAGAGGGGCAGAAAGCGGGTAGAATTGGCCATAGGGATTAGCACAGCCATAGGCAGTCAATGGGTGGGTAAATAACCAAACAACATGTACAAACTTTGTGTCCAGCCTCATATGCTATTCCTCCCTAGCTGCACTCTAATGCAATAGTTTCAGATTATAGGTGGCACCTTAGCCAAAAGTAATAAAAAGGTTGAATTGGTATGATATCAGTGAGTCATGCCAATGAAGCGCCCCCAATGTTCTGACAAAGTGGCTCGGCACCTGTGCCTTCAACCATAATGGTTTGCTTTTCAGTGGCTCCACTTCGCCAATGACAACGTGTTTGCATGTTGCACTTTTGGTTAAGGTAAAACCCATATTGAGAGTTTGGGGCATCATTCAGCACCATGCATGCAGCAAAGGGGGTGTATTTCTTACCTGTTCCTGTTTCACCTTTTTGATTGGGATCACTGTTGTTTTGTAGAAGTGAGAGTGCTGAGTAGGCGGGCTAGACACTGCTCATCCTTGTACTTCTGCAGAGCATAGTCATTTTGTCACTAGCGGGGAAAGTGCAAGTCTGTTCCGACCTCCGGTGGAACGAGTGGTTGTAGAAAGCAAAGTGATGAGTCAAAAGGACCAGTACGAGGTCCCTCTCGCTTCCCAGCAGGTGGACGGTGCAAAATGTGGCAGCTTGCTGACCACAAACCCCACATTCAAACAATAGCTACATTTTTCATTACAAAAAATTAATGTTTAGGTGGGGCAATTGGGCAGACTGTTACACAGGACATCCTGGTTTGTGATCCTAGCTTCAAGTCCACTCTATTCTGCCTTTTCCTATATTTAGCAGGGATTTCACCAACTACCCGACAGGACCGGAGTAGAGAATGCCCAAAAGCACCGTCAAAGGCACTCAGCAAGTTTAGCCAGCCCGATCTGTCCACAAGGTTTAGCCCTAATGTAGGAACGAGAAACTGATGTATCGACATTTCTGCTGAGTGCTTTTTCCGACGTTGTCTGCCCTGTTGCTTCCCCGAGTGACGTCAGCAAAGTCATGCACTGGTGTCTTGCTGGTGTCTTGCTGGTGACTTAACAAGATGAGACCCTAGCAGCACTTGCATATGCCTTTTTGAATTTGGTCGATTTGGAATGGAACGGAATCAGGATGCAGGCAGCAGCTAAGCACGCATTGACATCGGAGGAAGGTCAGCACGAGCCGACTGTTCTGTGTGCGCATGCGAGGAGTCAGTCACACGACACTAGGGCACTGTGGTTTGCTTCATGTCTGGCCCCAGGCAGTAACCCTCACAAAAGCGCAGACGTGAGCCACAGCCAGCACGTCCCGGGGAGAAATGCAGCAGCCTGCGAAGAGCGAACCAACCAGACTGGCTTGGATCATGGATGATGTTCGTTCCCATTATGTATCCTTCCCCCAAGCAGGAAAAGAGGCCCTATGCCTCCGAGGCCTACCGGGGAAAGTCCTGGCATCCCGGTGGGTCAGTCCAGCACTTTGTATCACCTTCAGAACGACCTGAATCATATGCAAGGCTAAAACAAACCAGGTTCCATTGTACCGGGTGGAAAGCCCCAACATGAAAACAATTCAATCAATAAACTAGTACATTTGAAGTAGGCACAGGAGCTTGTTTTCTGAATGTAGGGGGGCTTTCACACATGGGGTTTCTTGCACGAATTTGAACACCACAACATCGCCAGGCTAGAATCTAAGAGATGCAAGAAGGAACGAACTAGAAGGCTTGCCTTCTCCTGCTACAGACAATAAGATACCAACAAATGAGCCCCATCCCTCCTGCAATTTAGGAAGGTACTTAAGATTATGTTTTCAAGGAACACCTTGCCAGTTGACCCCTTGATCGTAGCTAGCCCCTGTTGTCGCCGGTTTCAAATGTTTTCGTCAACGCAATTTTTGCCACGACAGTTTTCACCATGGTGCTTTCAACCCGGCCGTTTTGGTGTTTTTTTATGGGGGGGGGGGCAATCCCCCTACTCCCACTACCACTCCTCCAAACCCCCTACACAAACATGCTACATATTTATATATAAAAAAAAGAAATCACCAAAACTGCTAAGGTGAAAACACCACAGTGAAACTGCTGCGGCAAAAATTGCTGCGACAAACACACGGTAACCACTTCACGTCTCTCCTTTTGGCTCGTTTCCCTTCTTTTTGTCCTCCTGTCTCTCTGTGTTTGCCTTTTCTTTTTTTATAAACGCAATGATGCTTTTTTGTTAGGCTCATGCTATATACATCACATACATACATGTAAGGTCTTTAGAAACCCATTGGACCTCTGATGGGGGTGCAAAACCACAAAGAGGGAGCCCAGGAAACGGTGCCCCCAAGCACCAACGGTACAGATCATTAAAGCATTGGTATGACCCTTCTCTAGCACCTGGCAGGGATTTCATGGCACGTTGCCCTAAAGAGGGGAGTGCTCCAGTGTGCCATAATTGACCAGACTAAAAGAGGTGTGTGATTCTCATGTGCTGGATATTAAGGCTGAAAAGGCTGTTGAACCTAGTTCCAGATCCCACTTATCACTGTGCTGATTGACATCCGAGGCAGCGAATGAATGCTCTGTGTGGTAGCAGACAAACAGGTAGGAAGTCCTGAATACGTGGTATTTCGACTTTGCTCTGACTATGACCACCAAGGAAATCCCAGAGTTTACACAGCGCATTCATCTTTCTGCAGTTTACAGCAGCTTTCACAGCATTGAGAGGGCCTGAGGGTTCCTCCTCAACACATTGAATGACTCTTCCCCAATCACCAGCCTGCCATTTAGTGTTTAACAAGGTGGGGGTTGTAGCCGCAGAACAAAGTTAGGGGTGGGTGCGTGTATTGATCGCTTGTACCCGAAGATGGTATTGAAGTACATATCAACTCAGCATTGGCCTGTCCCCCTTTCAAGCGTGGATGTTAAGTGCCTTGCTGAAGCTTAACCCCACAAATACCGAATTCATTCTCCTAGGAAACCCCATCAAGCATGCCCAAGTCCAAAACTGGCTAACGGAATTGAAGCTCGATGGATTCACGACCCAACTCTCACCCAACGCAAAATCTCCAGGCTTTAACATTGACTGTGACTTGACCAAAGTACACATTGCCATGAAGATCAACGTAGCATAGTGCCAGTTTGAGCTCCTCCACAAAGTCAAAACCTTCAACAGTCATTCAAGCCCCAGTCACATCCCACCTGGATGGTGGCAAAGGTCTACTTGCAGGAGTTGCAGATGCCACCTTGGCCCCTCTGAAAACCACCCAGCATGCTGAAGCTGTCTCAGCACATGACAAGAAACATTTGAAAATATCACCCCTATACTCCAGGAGCTGCACTAGATCCCCCTTTAAACACTCCTCATGCTCAAAACAGCTTCCATTGCCCACAAAGCAATTACATCCAAAACACCACTGCAGCTAGCCAAGAAACTCACAATCTCTGGAGGCCAGCATGCTACCCGAAGTCACAACACTAGGACTGCAAAGATAGGAACAACTCCTTTTCCCGATACACACCTTGTGTAGAACAAGTTACTGATGTCAGACTGACCCCTTCCATTCAGGATTTACCTGACAGCTAACTCTTCAAAGAGCATCTCGCCAATCTGTGGACACTACACTGAACCCTACTTATCTTCTCCCATCTTCACCTCTTCCCTCTGCTCGTCCACCTGCCTATCCCAGCAACCAACCCCCATATCTCACTCATAACCATCACTCTGTTGATTCCCAGCTAGGTTTGCGCTTTATAAATCCCATACATGCATACATATTAAGCAACATCTCTCATCATCATCAACTCCCAGAATCCTTCACCTTACACACACGCGCACCCACACACACACACACAGAAACACAAACACACACACACACACAAAGTTGCCACTTACCTGGACCCGGAAAGTCTGTGAAGGGTCATTATCAATTTCATATCGAAAGGATCCCAATTTCCTCGCCCAGGTGAATGCTTCATCAAAGCACTAGAGAAAAAAAGGGAAAGGAGATGCAATAAATAGGAGAGGAGAAGAACAGCAAGCAGTGCAAAGTCAAGAGAGGAGGGAATGGAGAAATAAAGGAGAGAAAATAGATAAGCAAGGAGAAAATAAATACAAGGCGAGAGAAGGAAAGGGAAGAGGAAAATGTGGAGAGACAGACTAGTAGAGAGAAGACACGGGTTGGTAGATGCATCAGAGGGTAGATGGGGAAGATCAAGAGAGGAAGAAGAAGGGATTGAGAGTACAGGGGAGGAAGTAAGAGCATGTCAGGAGGAGAAGTGTGAGGAAGGTCCAAGGCCGTAGGAAGAGGAAGTGAACTCAAGGGGAGAAGGAAAGAGCAAGGAGGAAGAGGTAGTGGATAGGATAGAAACCACAACAAAGGTCAAGAATTGTCTGCGGAATGACAAGGGCTGGGTGAACATCTTGGGACTCAATAGGTCTAGAACTGGCCATGTGGCCGCAGATTTGCGTAAGAACAAAGGTGCCTTGGCAACAATAGGCTTAACATTTTGTTGGGGAACCTCAAAAAAAATAGAGAGGTAACAAACTGTGTTTGTGTCCCATAGGGCTGGTAGAGTCACCCAGGCCCTAGGACATTTGATGGATGTTTCCAGGATATAAAATGATCTAGACTTTTCAACAAGACTTGCCAATTTTGATGAGAAACTAAGGGAAGGTGCAAGGTCAAGAATCAGCAACAAGGCTTTGGGAGTGGGTAGGGAAGCAGGAGAGAATGGAATATCTAGTCTATAAATATCCACAAGGCACCATGGCTTGTTGGGAATATCAGGAGGGGTGGACTGGCCTATATGGAACTCTGGAGATTTCCCGGTAGGCCTCTGCACTCTGGGCCTCTTTTTGTGGCATTTCCAAATGTTCTGATAGGAAAAGGGTTTAGCTTGCTGAAAATGTGTAATATTGGGCCACTTTGAACATTATTTCCAGGGCCTCTTTTGGTTCCAAGTCCACTCCTGAATATCAGGGAGGTCTAAAAATGCCCTGTGGGCAGAGTTTCTGTAGGTGTAGAAAGGGAGAATCTTCCTTGGTTGGACAAGAAAACTTGATTTGTAGGGCCAGAAGAGAGACTTACATAGACAGTGAAGTCCCGAGGAGCCACCGTGACGTTGTGGGACAGAGATCGGGGCAGGTGGTCCAGACCCACAGAACTGACAGCCACACTGGTGTTGAGTTTCAGTGTTACCACGCCCTTCTGGCCCTCCATGGGGAAGCAGCTGCCAGGCACCATCTCTTGCTGCAGGAGACCAAAGGATCAACAAAACAAATCTATTTCACTATAGAATATTCTCTGTCTCACTCAGGAGCTCTCTCTCTCTCTCTCTGGCCAATCACAAACCATTATACAGCATGCAATTCCAGTCACAGTCCTCTGATGCTTCCCTTTTTCACCCCTTGCGAAGTCCATATGGACAAGCATTGCAGAGGGGTTAGAGGGGAGGCATCGGAGGGCTATAAACAACATAGGAAACACCAGCTTTCCTTTCCCCTCCTCGCATAATGTATCCCCCTGCCGTGATGTCACTGCACTTTGTCAAAACGTATTTGTGAAAGCATTGAAGAAGAATGCTAGTACGCCAGAATATGTGCAAAACCTTACCACACACGTAAATCATAAGTGGCCATTTGGCTATCTGTTCTTGCATGTTGATGATGTAATTTCAAAGAACAGAAAAATAAGGGATTAGTCTTAACTGAGGTGAAGTGATGGGATTTTTCAACAAAACACACATTTAGTCAAGCTTCCCTTAGGTCCATGGTCCTCAGTACTTCCCTCTCTCCTTTTAACTCACCTTTCTGGGTGGAAAAGTGTCACACAGTCATCGGGGTTCAAGCACCCCAAACTGCTTTCTTGGTCTGATGCATTGATTTTTTTTTTTGCTTTTGTAGAATTTGTCAGGAAGTTGTACTCTTTAGATGATGTTGGACGCAGGGATTCTTAGACGTATCCCCTTAGGTAGGCTTCCGGGCACTTCCCTGGGGCTGCTACCCCGCCAATTTAGGAACCTCTCAAAGAGGTTCAGCCTTGACCAGCCCGCTCTCTTGCTGCTCTTTCTCTTGGGCACCTCCAACTCCTTGTTGATTTCCCCATCATCTTATCTTGTCTTCAACTTCTATCACTGTTAGGCAGAATCCTGTGCAGTGCCCTTAGGGACCGCTACACACAATTAAGACTACAAGTGGTAATACAAGTTCACCTTTGGTACAAGCCCGTACTACACTGTTAAAGTGGTAGCAGTAGCGGAGCAGCCAGACTTATCTCAAGAGTAAATGAGCAGTAGTAGAGATTACACAAAGGACCACAATTACTGTGACTCAAGCAAACACTGACTCAAGGTTTCAGGTAAAAAATATAAGTACATTTATTTTAAACCATCTGTTATAAAACACTACACTTCTATAAATTCGAAACCACACGTAAAATGCACTACACACAACCAATTCCACTTGTTCTAGCAAATTCAAGGTAAGTACGTTAGGATTTGACAGACCGGTGTTGCGATACTAACGCTTACCTGCAAATAGAAATGCTCATGAAGTTAAAACACACTTTGTACTTTAGAATTTCAAACAAGGCAAAAGTGAATAACTATCATAGGCAATACTTTTTCAAGGCAAGGAGACTCGAGGACTTATTCAAAGATACAGATTAAAGTCAATAGGCCTGCACCAGTGTCAGTGGAGCAGATGCTCAGTTGCCGAGGATCACACCTTGAACAGTTCGAGATTTGAGATACCAAGAGTTCGTAAAGATTGTCAAATGCAAGGAAAAGTTATAAGAGGGAGGGAAGAAAGAACAAATCTTTGTGGAGGAAAAGGGTTTACCCCGATTCCGGGTGGTCAGACAGAGAGAATGACCAAGTGTGCACAGTACCTTATTCCGTTGGAGAAAAGCTGGTGTCACAGCAGTTGTTCCTGGTAGTTCCTGCAGACTCATGGTTCTTGCGGCTTCAGTCATGGGGACAAGAAGGAGGACGTCTGGAGTGATCGGCACTACCCAAGGATGAGGCCAATAGCAGCGAAAAAGACAACGATGAATAAAAGGTGCGCTCCTTTAAATCAGGAGAGGGCTCTTCTGATGGCTATCCGGACCACTACAGCACAGCAGTGATTTCGACCCAGGAGAGGATTCTCTGACTGAAGAAAAGACGAGCTGGTTGATCCCACCAGGCTCAAGGGAAGAAGACTCCGGACTGGATCTTCTCTTAGTCGTTGAAGGGGTAGATAGCTCAGGACTGCAGCAGTGCTTCACCGGGACTCAGGGTTGCAGCAGCCATCTTCTTCTCTGCTTCTCTTAGGATCCTTGCAGTTACAGTGGTGACTCTGCCTTCTAGCTCGAGTCCTACCTTTTATGCCAAAATCCCCCATTCACACAGCATGGCTGGCAATCACTCAGCAGGGGGGTTGTCCAGCCCAGACAACCACCTCAGCCAATCAACACAAAGTGTGACTTGGGTCTCCAAGGAGACCCTGTGCATGGGGTGACTACACCCCGCCCTCACATTCAGCCCACCTAGACACCCAGACGCCAAAGGAGGGCTTCTGGTCAGAAGCCCGCCAAAGGTCGGCGAACAAAGGAGGCAAACCTGTTTTGCCGCGCAAAGAAAGACCCAAGAAGGATGTTAACAAAAAGAAATGGTGATTAAACCCAACCGGATCCGAAATAAAAAGTATTTGGGCTAGCGGGCTTAAAGTTCGAGGCTACTAAAATAGCCTAAAACACTACCATGTTATGTAATATAATCTTGGTAGGAAAATAAGGGTAGGTACCACTGCCACCAGCCAAGTCTTAATGTTAAGGGAGTGAAACAATGCTCCAAGAGGTACAGATAAAAAGGGCTAAGAATTAACCCTTTCCAATACTCCATGTAAGATGGGGTGTACTGGATCTGTGGTTAAATGACTAGGTAAAGTTAATGCCAACTTTACGCTTTTCTGGGGGACGGTAGTCAGCCCCAGAAATGGAGTCGGTGGGAAGTATAAAAGACAACCCTGTGCCACTGAACTGTAGGTGCTGTGTAACACACAAAAGAGTGGGGCTACTGAAGTGGTGTAATTCAGAGTCCACAATCACAAAAACAGATGAAATACACATGGCAAAAAACAGGTAAGAGTGGGGGAAAAGCTCACACTCTTACCCAGTGGAAAAAATAAACTCCAGAAATCCAGCAAAGCTGCTGAGGGACTCACTAGTTAAGGGAAATTAGCCATAGAATGAGAATTCTCCCTTACACTCGCCCCCCCCCAAACTAAGGGACAGGAGGATTTAATCCACTCCTGGGTCGATCTCATACCTCTAGTCGGTTATAATCATCCTAGAGAGACCATCAGCATTTTGGTAGTGATTTCCGGCTCTGTGCTCAATGGAACAATCAAATCCTTGTAGGCAGATTGACCATCTGAGTAACCTTTGGTTTTCCCCTTTCATTTGCATCAGCCATCTCAAGGCTTGGTGGTCAGTCTGAATAATGAAGGTAGAAGCATACAAGTTTGGCCTAAACCTCTTCAGCGACCACACAATAGCAAAACATTCACGTTCTATTGTTGCCCACCTTGTCTCAGGATCCTTTAACTTCCTGCTGATGAAACAAATAGGGTGTTCCCTACTTTTCTCGTCCAGTTGACTAAGGACAGCACCTATACTTACATTAGAAGCATCTGTTTGTACAATGAAGGGTTGGTGATAGACAGGAGCTCTTAGGACTGCAGCTTGACAAAGGGCTTTCTTGAGACCTTCAAAGGCTTGATTGCACTCCTCATTCCACCTGACCTTTTTAGGAAATTTGGGAGAGGAGATGACATTCAAGGGAGAAGCTATGGTCCCATAGTTTTTTTTTTTAATTTTATTTAGCTGAATTTAATCAACTTTAAAAAACAACATATTATGTACAATAAAATTAAGAAGAAAAAAAGAAGAACAAAGAAACAAAAGGAAACAAGTTCGAATACAAAAAAAAGTAACAAGCACAATAAGTACATTTCTACATCTGAATAAATAATGATTTTGACTTGGGTCATCCGATCATATTCATTTGCTGAGTTTAAAATATAAAAAAATTAAAAAGTAAGTTTCTAATTAGCTGGGATCTCCCACTTTAAGACATTCTAGGAGGTTCACATCATGTAGAAAACGAATAACATTGATTCTAAGTGATATATTTTTACCTTCAAGAATCATTTGCCATAATAAATCTGAAGACAAGTTAACATATTCTTTGAGAGTAGATTTGAGAAAATGAATTTGTTTCATATGTAGAGAGGTACATTCAGTGAGCAGATGTTTAAGTGTTTCTTTTTGACCAAGATCTTCACAATGTCTACAGCTATTATCAACCAACAATTTCCGTCTGTGTAATATCTCGCCCGTTGGGCAAAGATTGAATCTCAGCCTAGAAAATTCAATTCGATGTATGACTGACGGGGACTTAAGCAAATAAGGTTCCACTGAACCATGCTTTTTATGAAACAGAAAATGGTTTTTGAAGTCACACAATTTTGCACAATGCTCTCGAGTTCTAATCCAATCAGCGTCAAACATCGTGGTTTTTGCCTTGTTAGGATTTTCAATTAGAGTTTGTAATGACACATCTGCTTCTGCTAGTGCATTAATCGCAATTTGGCGCCATTTTGACATGTGTAATTCTTTGCTAGTAAACATATGAGTTGACAAAGTGCCTATCAGCATCAAAGTATCCATAGTCATTATGCATTTGCGAAACAAACTAACAATAGACCAGAGGTGTCGAGTATATAAAGAAATCAAACCCAGTTCATGTCTAATCCAAGAGATAGAAATACAATTCGGAAGTCCTAGACATCGTCTCCAATACAAACTCTCCAGTCTACTCCAGCACGATTCAGGCATTAGTTCCTGTGTTTCCGAACCATAAAGGAGAATCGGAGTAACCTTTTGACAGTAGAAAGTTACTGCTGGGATAATTGAAAACTTCCCCAGCCTTGCCTGGATGATCTTTACTTGTGCAAGCATCTGGGTCAATTTCCCAGTGATGGTATGCCAATGTGATTGAGTTCTAACATTAGAGATGGTCACACCTAAATAGGTGTATTGATTGACCACTTCAATTTCACGTTTATTAAGATGCCAATAAAAGGATTTACTCTGCTTTTGCTGTTTAGCAGCAAAAATAATAATTTTGGTTTTAGAAAGATTAACGGATAGCAGACTTTTTTGAGTGTATGAAGCTAGTCCGTCAAGTAAATGTTGAAGGCCAGAGGGAGTTTTTGAGAGAAGAACAAGATCATCCGCATAAAGCAAGGCTGGAGTTGGTTTTAGTGCTAATTTTGGAGGATCTGCCACTGTGTATGCAAAGCTTAAACCAATGTCTGAAATGAAAAAATTGAATATTGATGAGGCTAACACACATCCCTGTTTCAGGCCCCTATAGGTTTTGATTGGGGGGGTTAAGGTACCTTCACAAGTCAGTCTTATCTGAATTGTTGTCCCTGTGTGTAGGGCATTGATTAGAGAAATTAGATACGCGGGACAGCCAGCGAGATTCAATTTCTGTAGAAGGATTTCACGCGAGACAGAGTCAAAAGCAGCTCTTAAATCAACAAAAGCCAAGTAGAGCGGCTGTAGCTTCATATAATGATCATTTAGAATAGATGTTAGGGAAAGGAGATTGATGGAAGTTCCCAAACCCTGTATGAATCCAGTTTGACAGGGATCACGCTTGAAGTTTCGATGCGTCCATAAATTGAAGTCTCGCAGGATAAATCGTGCGAACAACTTCCCAGGAGCATCAAGAAGGGCGATCGGTCTGTAATTCGAGGGATTAGATCGATCACCCTTCTTGAAGATTGGAACAATTATTGACTGGCACCAAGACTCAGGAATGACACCAGTTTTGAGTATTTGATGAAATATACGGTGCAATATGGAAGTCCATTCAAGCGGATACTGCTTGAAGATGTAATTAGACAGGCCATCCGGGCCAGGAGCTCTGGAGGAGCTAGATTTCTGAATGTAAAATAGAATATCCTCCTCCAAGATTTCCATTTGTTCATAAGTTGTTGAAGGTGGAGTGGAGGAGGCTTGGAGTACTTCCGGCAGGGCATACAGGTTCTTAAAATGTTCAATCCAAACGCGTTCCAATACACCGTTTATCTGTACAGGGGCCTGTGAATCATGATTTGCCAAATTTAGTAAGGACCATATAGCAGAAAGATTTTTGGCGGTAATGGCAGAAAGCATTGCTTCACCATCATGTTGCATTTGAGTGAATCTATAACACCTCAACCAATTTTTGTATTTGCATTTAATAGTTTTTATAGTAGCAAGTCTAATAGCAGTTGGTAAGTGCGCAGCACGACGCTTTTGGAGATTCACCCAGTTCTTTTGATGTTGTATCTCATAGTCAAAAGTATGTTTATGAATATGGTGAAAATGAGAATTAAGACCAATTTTAGAGCGAAACAATGCCAAATGAGTGATGTACGACTCCTGAGGGTTATTTATAGTTCGTTCAGCAGTAATAAGCTGCTTAAATTGGTCCAATTTTTTAGGTGTCCAGCGCAATCTTGTCCGAGCATTATTAACCACAACAGAAGTAGTAAAAGTAGATTCTCTGGAAACGGGGGAGGCGGAAAGGAAGTTCCACCTAACAGATAGGAGATCGTGATCACTAGTATCACGTTTAATTATTTCAAAATTGGCAATTTCCGAAAAAGTGTGCTTATTGACTAATACAAAATCTATAGTTGAAGTTGAAGCACCTCTATGCCACGTGGGGTGAGATGGAATGTCACCATCACAAGCGCCATTTAGCATAATAAGGCCACGATATTTCATTAGCAGGTCCCATTTCAAGTAAGCTTGTGAGGATTTGCTTTTTGAATTCGGGAGACAATTTATGTTGAAATCACCAACTACAAACAAATGAGTAATTTGTCTGTCCTGTAAGATGATATCAAGTAAGTTCTCCAATTCAAGAAGAAAATGGAATCTAGTATTGCAACCGGATTGCGATAAAGATTTATTAGAGCAACAGCACCCCCGTGAAAGGTAATTCTTACCAATTGTAAAAAGTGATTTGGAGCAAGCCAGGGACTGATTTGGAAGCCCAAACCACATTTCAAGGCGACCATTAGGCCTGAGGACGGTCGACCCGTTATCCCAGCTTTGGCTGGGTTCAAAATTACATCATAACCACTCCATACAGGTCTTTCCAACAACCATGTTTCTTGAAAGGCAATTATCGTGTGACTCAATAAAGTAGCATCCATGGTGGACATCAGATGGGAATAACCACAGGTATTCCAACTGCAAATTCAATGTTCAATGTTATACATTTGCAGTGATGGTTATTTCTGCTGATGCCAGACTTGTGGGTTGGTTTCGTGTCTTAAATTGGAGTTAGGATGATCTTGTGAGTACACAAAAGGTTTGGAGGAAGAATACAACCTCAATTTTTTTATTATTGGGGTGTTGAAAGAAGGGGCTATATTAGGCGAATCCTCAAGATCAGTTGGGTCAAGAGCTAATAGGAAGCCCATTGCAAAGAGCTTCTTCTTGGCTTGCCATAAGGAGTTACGAATAAGTGCGGATGATACCCAAATGCGAACCACTGACCAGTCTTGATCATTCAAAAATTCAACCTGGGAAATATCCTGTGTGGAAATACCACTTAATGAGTCTATGTCATTCAATATTGCTAGTACACTAGATCTTGAAAGATCATAAGAAGGAAATGGGGCATCTCGGCATTTAAGAATGAAGCGATGATGCTTATTGAGCGATAAAGCATGTCTAGATTTGGTTGGAAGGCATGCATCGTTTATACATTCATTCTTACGATTTTTTTCAGTAATGGCAGAGAGGTGATGACTATTACTATCCCTATGTGTTGGGATCGATTGTGGGGCGTGTGACTGAGAGTAGAGGGCTGAAGGTCTTAGGCTAGAAGGTTGATTGTGTTGATTTGCTGAAGATTTATAGCTTAAAAGCTCTTCTATTGAGTGTCTAATTTCAGCCCGTACATCCGCCAGTATTGTGTCAGTCTGCGACAAGGAAGATAAGGGAGTTTGTTTAGAATGTTCAAGTGATTGCAAAATAGAAGGTTCGAAGCATGTAGTTGATTGTTTGAGAGGTGACTTGATTACTGGCAAGATCGTCGGCTGGCTTGGTAAAGATTTAAATTTCAAGTATTCGTCCATGGATTTCTTAATCTCCGCCCGTACATCTGCTAATATAATATCAGTTTGGGACTTGATGTCTGCAGAAACTATTTTTGAAGTCATTACTACGGATTTGTCTTGTAAGACAGGTTTAGAAATAGGTAATGTATTCAATATGGGCGAAAGATTAGGAGTCAAGTCATTGGCAGATGCAGTTTCGGTTGAAGGAAGAAGTGAGTCCAAAGGCTCACAAGATTGAGTAGCAGTCGCTTGAAGTAAGTGATCTAAAGGTTCATGGTCATCATAGCGAGGATCAAATTTCACAGTTTTGCATTTTGAAGATTTTCGGGAGTTTTGACGCTTTGTTTTGGTTACTTTGCTTCTGTTGTTATGGACCATTTGAATGCGCTGTAACCGTTTGATGCATTGCTTAGTGTTTGCACCTAAATTAGATCGACTCTTAGTAGTTAAAGGTTGAAAAATGGCATCGACAAGTGAGTGAGCTTAAATATGTTAAACAAAACCGGAGCAGCATCAGAGATTGTAGACTTATCTACGGAGTCAGAGGAAGTCTGGTCAGATACCGGAAGGGGAGCCTCAGTTATGAAGGACTCTAAAGCTTCAACTGGGCGAATAATTTCCGGAAAAGACGGGAGAGCTGGAATAATGGCTTCTAATCGTCGAATGCTCACTGGTGTGTGGTCTGGGTTTATAAGAAGACAACTGGAATCTACTACAAAGGGGGAAAGGGAACATTCATCAGTTTGAGTACTCCGTGATGCAGTTTTTATATTGAGTGCAGATACAAGAGTGTGAAGCTGAATTGATTGTTGTAGCATTCTATTATCCAGAGTTTCATAGAGTTTAAGCATACAGTTAACTGAAGAATTAATAGCCACAAGAGCAACTTCAGTTAATGCGTTACAGGGCGGCAAAGCAGAAGCATCAGGGAAGGGCAAAGCTGGAGGCTGTAACGGTCTCCTCGGGGTGGGATGTAGAAAAGAAGCTGACAAGGCGATAGAGTTATCGTTTTTCTGATCAAATAAACTAGGGGAAGAATATAGACTACCGTTATGAGTCTTTGAGGCTTCAGGATTTACAGGGGACATACACTCTAGTTCAACATGATGCGTGGTATTTATTGTTGCATCCAATGGAGACAATACAGTTTGAGCAGCAGTGTCATTAAAGAGTAGATTCTGCGTAGAGGTGGGTGTGTGAATCCTAGATTCAAAAGATGGATTGAGAATAACCTCATGAGGTGGAACTATGGATAAAGTATCATGAACAACATGTTCAACGTCACTTGGCTCTGCTGATAAATCAGTGAGCTTCATTACTTCTGGCACAAGCAAGACGGAATTTTTAATAATCTGAGAATCTGTGATTGAAGCATTCAAACCCTTCAACGGAAGACAAATTAAATCTGTGCATGGATTACATGGAGACGCAATGGCCACAAATGCGTTAGGTATAGTAGGCTCACCTTCAATATCGTGATAGGAGTCCTGAGATGCTGCATAAAAATCACGAATGTCAGCGGAGGCCATTTTCTTGCCATGAGTAAGCGTGGAGTGTCCGCTTAATTTGCGCTTAAGCGCTATCATGGGCGAAGCTTTAGGCGTTAATGGCTTTAGTTGAAGTGTGGCACTTGATACAGCTAAGATGGCCGGCATCCCTGATTTAAGTGTGTACATCCAAAATCAGGCGATAAAACTAAATAGATGACAAGAGTCAAGTATAGTGAAGCGCCACAGCCACACGCTAACGCGCTTAACAGCGTAACAGCACCTTTCTGAAGCAACTTCGTGAAGCGCGCGCTCGAGAAGCGCAGCGTTCACGTTGATGTAGAGAGAGCTGGGAAAAATGGGTGGAGTTTCCTCCACACGAACTCCAAACGAACTCCTACACAAACACAAAAACAGGAAGAACATGCTGCTAATTAGCCACAGCTGCTATCTGTAAAGTCCATTCACCAAAAGGCAATAGATGCAAAGTTGCCGTACCAAAGTCCAGGAGGCAACAGTCCTCGTAATGTTTCCCAGCGTAACAGCACCTTTCTGAAGCAACTTCGTGAAGCGCGCGCTCGAGAAGCGCAGCGTTCACGTTGATGTAGAGAGAGCTGGGAAAAATGGGTGGAGTTTCCTCCACACGAACTCCACACGAACTCCTACACAAACACAAAAACAGGAAGAAAATGCTGCTAATTAGCCACAGCTGCTATCTGTAAAGTCCATTCACCAAAAGGCAATAGATGCAAAGTTGCCGTACCAAAGACCAGGAGGCAACAGTCCTCGTAGTGTTTCCCAGCGTAACAGCACCTTTCTGAAGCAACTTCGTGAAGCGCGCGCTCGAGAAGCACAGCGTTCACGTTGATGTAGAGAGAGCTGGGAAAAATGGGTGGAGTTTCCTCCACACGAACTCCACACGAACTCCTACACAAACACAAAAACAGGAAGAAAATGCTGCTAATTAGCCACAGCTGCTATCTGTAAAGTCCATTCACCAAAAGGCAATAGATGCAAAGTTGCCGTACCAAAGTCCAGGAGGCAACAGTCCTCGTAGTGTTTCCCAGCGTAACAGCACCTTTCTGAAGCAACTTCGTGAAGCGCGCGCTCGAGAAGCGCAGCGTTCACGTTGATGTAGAGAGAGCTGGGAAAAATGGGTGGAGTTTCCTCCACACGAACTCCACACGAACTCCAAAGTCCAGGAGGCAACAGTCCTCGTAGTGTTTCCCAGCGTAACAGCACCTTTCTGAAGCAACTTCGTGAAGCGCGCCTATGGTCCCATAGTTCTCAATGAAGCTCCTGTAATACCCAGTGAAACCTAGGAAGGCTCTCACTTGGGTTTGAGTAGTAGGGGTGGCCCAGTTTTGTACAGCTTGTACTTTGCTAGGCAATGGCCTTCTCTCACCTTCTCCTACCTCATGTCCAAGGTAGACCACTGCACTCTCACCAATTTGACATTTACTTGCCTTTATAGTCAGATGGGCCTGTTCCAGAGCCTGCAATACATATCCTAGGTGATCAATATGTTCTTTCCATGTAGGGCTGAACACTGCAATGTCATCCAGTTATGCCATGCAGAAGTCCTGCATTCCATTCAGAACTTGATTGACCATCCTCTGAAATGTAGCAGGTCATTCTTTAATCCAAAAGGCATTACCTTGAATTGGTAGAGGCCAGCTGGGGTGGAGAATGCAGTTTTATTCTTGGCATGGTCTGTCAGGGCTATTTGCCAATAGCCTGACGTTAGGTGAAATGTGCTGAGGAACTTGGCTGCACCAAGTTTGTCCACCAGCTCATCTGTCCTAGGCAAAGGATGGGCATCAGTCTTTGTGAATGCTTTTAGAGCTCTATAGTCCACGCAGAATCTCAACTCCTTGGATCCTGCCTTTGGTACAAACACAACTGGGCTAGACCATGGGCTAGTAGAGGGCTCTATAACCCCGAGATCAAGCATCTTGTTGACCTCATTCCTTATATGGGTTCTTACATTATCTGACATTCTGTATGCCCTGATTTTGACAGGCAAACAGTCACCAGTGAGTATATCATGCTGGCCCCAAGGGGCCAGGCCTGGTGAAAGTGAGAACAGGGAGGCAAACTGATTTAACAGTAACTTGCACTCTTCCTGCTGGTCAGATGTGAGACTGGAAGAGAGATTAACTCCTTCCACTTGCTCATCTAAAGGCAAGCCTCTGAGGAGGGCAGGCAGAGGTTCACTCTCCTCCTCCTCCTGAGCTGAAGCTAGGAGCAATGCCCCTATGTCAGGTCTAGAGACATAAGCCTTTAAACGGTTGGTATGAAAGACTCTGGGAGCCTCCTTAGGATTGCCGAAGTCCACCAGACAGTTCACCTCTCCAAGTTTACCCACAACTCTGAAGGGTCCTATCCATTTGTCCTGTAAGGCCCTCTGCCTTGTGGGGACCATAACAAGAACAAGCGGGTCTTGAGTAAACTCAACCATGTTAGCCTTCTGGTCATGCCAATGTTTGACCAGAGCTTGACCAGCCTTCAAGTTATCAGTTGCCTCTGCCATCATGTGTGACATTCTCCTCCGGAGACCTATCACATAGTCAGTCACTCTGACTGGCTTGGGGGAAGGAGCACTCTCCAACCCCTCCTTAATCAGGGCCAATGGACCTCTGACTGGATGGCCATAGATAAGTTCGAAGGGACTGTAACCTACTCCCTCCTGAGGGGCTTCTCTATATGCAAAGAGAAGGCATGGCAGTAGAAGGTCCCACTTTCTTTTAAGGGGTTCTTCTAAAGCACCTATCATGCTCTTTATAGTTCTGTTAAACCTCTCTACCAGTCCATTGGTTTGAGGGTGGTAGGCAGTAGAGAACTTGTAGGTGACTCCACAGGTTTTCCACATGGCTTGCATGTAGTGGGACATAAAATTTGATCCCCTGTCAGATATCACCTCCTTAGGAAAACCTACGCTGGTCAAAATACCAAGTAGGGCCTTAGTCACAGCCGGAGCCGTAACAGTCCTCATAGGTATTGCTTCAGGATACCTAGTGGCATGATCCACTACAACCAGGATAAACCTGTTGCCTGAAGATGTGGGAGGGTCAAGAGGACCAACAATGTAAATCCTGACCCTCTCAAAAGTAACTCCCACCACTGGGAGAGGCACCAGGGGTGCCACATTCTTGGCTCCACTCTTGCCAGAGATTTGGCAAGTGTGGCAGCTCCTGCAGAATTTGTCTACTTCTGAACCCATCTTAGGTCAGTAGAAGTAAAGAGAGAGCCTTTCCTTGGTCTTCTTAAAACTTTAGTGACCAGCTAAAGGTATCTCATGGGCTAACTGCAGAAACTGGAGTCGGTTCACTAGAGGTACTACCAGTCTTTTGCAGTCTCCAGGGGTTGACTCAGTTGGTTCACTGTAGAAGAGGCCAGTGCAACCTATACTGTCCAGGCTCAGTCCCATTGGGCTGAGAATCTGCCTGTAGGTGAAGACCTTCAAGAGTAGGACACTCCCTTTGTCCTCTGCTGAAATATGCCCTGTTGGGTCCACCTTCTGCCAGTAAAGACTGCAGCTCAGTATGGTCAACAGGGTCAAGATCTCCAACCAGAGTAAGATCTTCTTCTAGATCTGATTCCTCAGTATCTAGTTGAACCATACAGGGTTGAACCTCACACTCAGCCTCAGCTGGTGGAGGAGTCACAGATGTGACTTTGGACAGTTTTGGAGATGTCCTTCTGGGCACAGGAGTGCTTGCTGGTTTCTTGCTGGCAGACTTGGGTTTCCCCTTTTATCTCTTTCTGTCCTGCAATAGCAGTAAGTAAGTCCTGTGGACTTGGGGTGATAGTTTCCTCTATCATATCCCCAGGAGAGCCTCTCAATGTTCTCTCCCTTAAAGACCTTGTGAGCTCCTGCTTCCTTCTGCTGGGGGGCCTGGGGGTACTAGACACAACGCCAAGAGTTTTAAGGTCATTACCCAGAAGGACACTCCCAGGTACGTTATTTTGCATACTTACAGGCATTCTGAAAGTCATGGCATTACACTGGATGAGAGCTGGTAACTGGGGAACCATTTGCAGAGGGTCTCCAGCTAACTTGGGTGTCTTAGCAACATCCTCCACCTTGAAAGAGGAAATAGACATAGGGCTACCCACCCCTTGGAAACAAAAGCTAATGACTAACTGCAACTCAGAATATGTAGTATACATGATTACATGTCCGTGTAATAAACACTACATAGGGAAAACAAACCGGAAGGTTAAAACCAGGATGCTGGAACATAAAAGTTGTTTGAAAAATAAAGTCTAGTAAAACATTTTGGAGAAGCACAACACGGTTATGAAAATTTCAGCTGGACCGTCTTATTAATGGTACAAGGGAGAGATCATAATACAAAAAGCAGAATTCTGCTTGAAAAAGAACAGAGACTCATTTTTATAACAAAAAGTGATAAAATAGGACTCAATGAGTCTAAAAATCTGACCGTCTCAATTTATAATCTTTTTTCGTCTGTCAGTGGCAGAGTTAGAAGATTAAAAAGACTAGAGGTCCTTTAATTATAACAACATTAAAAAAGGACAACTAGAGAGCTATATTTAGACCTCCTAAAATGGAGGCCGAAACGTAGACACGAACCACAACAAGTGCGAGCTCCTATGAAGTAGGATCGTGCAGAAGGAGCCAATTGCAGCTCCTACAATACACCAGCTCACAGGGATACCATTTCACCCCTCAACGGCACCATTGGGTATATCAAGAGATCAAGAAAGAGGTAAATCACTACACACGCAGTAACCCGCTCTGAATACTGAGCTAAATAGAAGTGAGATATAACACAGCATTTGATTTGCAAAATTTTAGCTTGAGAACAGCTGTAGAAGGGTTGAACTGCAGCCTTTTTCGATCTGTTTGCAGTAACGGAAAACAGGAATCCCTTTATAACTAATGGACATACTCCCTGTGGTTTGTTTTCAGAAACCACCGGTAGAAGCCGCAAGACAGAAGCTAGAAAACTATTAGCACATCCGCAAAACCCCGCGGCAAGGAAAACCACGAAGAGAGCTTTTTGGACTAAACCTAATGGTAAGCGGACAACACGCGACCTTTTCTAAGAGTTTATGCACAATGGAAATGCCACTAAGGTTTCGCCACAATGTTTAGAAATCTATATAAACGAGTACCTATCACTACTGAAAGGATACCACACCTCTTTTAACTAAATGACCCCTCAAAGGAACTACGACCACCAGAATGTATTGCGTTTTTTAACCTGAAGGCTGTAAGAAACTTTCTTGCAAATAAAACATTTATTTGTTTGCAGATTCTGTAGGAAGATCCTTCCTCGTAAGAAAATAACGCCCAACCTATGTGGACAAATTTTTGCCTGCTAATCAAGAAAGCCTGCACACTAAGAAGACCAGGTAACCAATAGGACCCTGTTGTCTTCTTTGACACTTTTAAAGATGTCGGAAGAAACATAAATTGATTATTTTTTATAGTTTCTTTATCAACAGTTACTATCAGCTCTAAGAGAAGGCCAGAGGATTCCTAACTTGGCCAAAGCCCACTTGTAACCCCTCACATTGACCACTCCTGAAGAAAGTCCCAAGACCCACATAGAGGACTGAAACATGTTGAGAATTTTTTTGTCAGTCTAATTAATTAAACTGTCTGAGTGAATTGAATATTCCAGTGAAGGGATGTTCTAATTCTAATAATGGAATAGAATTAGAATAGAAGAATAGGAAAGATAACGATGAATCATAATCGTAACCCTGATCTAGAAGAACTACACAACAGGGATTTAATTAGAGATCAGTAACGTCAGTATCTCTAAGATTTTTTAGAATTGATTGTGCATGATGTTTGTCTTTGTTAATACGATACATATGTATCTTTTTAGAAGGTCTAATCATGTATTTTAGACAATTTTGTAATTTCTATTAAAATGTGTACTTTTTGAACTAATTGATGGCATTCAGATGAATGGATAACTGTTGATAAAGGACCAAGTCCTATCTTTTCGAGTCTTGTGTAGTCTTAAGTCCCAAAAACAAGATAGGACTCCACACTTGTGGAATTTGGGCTCTCTCCATTGTATTCCCTTGGTTTGTTCTGACCTCCATCTGGTTTGAGACCAGATGGTACACTAGCATGATTCGGTTTCCTTTGTGGCTTACTTACCCTGGTTATGTTTGGGGCCCTCTTTTGGGTTGGAATTATTGGAATTCTCCTTGTTGTCTTTCATTGGCTGCTTTCCCTCATCCTTCTTCTGAGTTTCCCCAGAATCCTTGTGAGTAGCCCTGTTGGCAACCCACAAGTCAGCAGCCTTAGCTAACTTCTTCGGATCTATCTCCTTTGAATCAGCCAAGTGCTGTCTAAGCTCAGGGGAGCAGACATCAAAAATAGACTCCAACATTACAAGATTCCTCAAACCTTCATAAGAGTTTACTTTGTAACCCTTAACCCAACCATCTACGTTTTTCAAACATTCACACACCCAGGTAGCCCAAGGGGTCCCATCATGCTTTTTGAGGGTCCTAAAACTCTTAAGGTACTGGGAAGGGGTCTTCCCAAATCTAGCTATTAATGCTAGCTTCACACACTCATAATCCTGTTTATCCTCCTCCCCCAACTCCATTACAGCATCACTTGCAACAGGGGGAAGCCTAGAGAAAAGCCAAGGAATCAATTGATTCCCTGAGACCTTGAATCCCATGATTGTACTCAAACATTGCTAACCAATCAAAAATATCAAGTTTAGTCTCATACATACCAATCATTTCCTTTGGCATACGGTGTCTCTTAGGGCTGGAAGACCTAGAAGACTCTGGGAGAGAAGCATTTTCTAAAGACAATTTCTTTATTTTCTAGTTCATGGTTCAGCTCCATTTCTCTGAGCCTTAACTCTTAATGTTTCATGGCAGTTTGTGCATCAATACGTTTCACTTCCAACTCAAGTCTAATTTTCTCTAGTGCAATAAACTCAGGAGTAAGTGTAGGACCTCTGGGGGTCCCTGTGGACAGAGGTTGTGGTTGCTAAGCAGGCAAGGGGTTGGTAGGAACTCCTAACAAAGGGTTATCTACTTCTTCTACAACACTCTCAGAATCAGAAACATCAGTATCCACATTTGCTGGAGTGGTAGGCCCTTCTGACCCACTCTCCAGACTTTGTTTTCCCAATAACTTAGCAACCAGTTCAGATTTTCTTCCTTTACCAGAGAGACTCCTCTCCCTACACATGGTTCTCAAAACCTTGCAGTGTAGTTTGAGAGACTCTCTACAGTGTAGCTTTCCATATTTGACATGATTTCTCAGTTAATAGAAGTAGTGGTGTTTAGCCTTGTGGTCAGTTGACCCAAAGCAATAGCAGCACTCTAAGTGTAATCACTATACTTCCAAATCCCACCGCTGTACACCAGTGTTAGGCAGAATCCTATGCAGTGCCCCTAGGGACCACTACACACAATTAAGACTACAAGTGGTAATACAAGTTCACCTTTGGTACAAGCCTGTACTACACTGTTAAAGTGGTAGCAGTAGCGGAGCAGCCAGACTTATCTCAAGAGTAAATGAGCAGTAATAGAGATTACACAAAGGACCACAATTACTGTGACTCAAGCAAACACTGACTCAAGGTTTCAGGTAAAAAATATAAGTACATTTATTTTAAACCATCTGTTATAAAACACTACACGTCTATAAATTCGATACCACACGTAAAATACACTACACACAACCAATTCCACTTGTTCTAGCAAATTCAAGGTAAGTACATTAGGATTTGACAGACCGGTGTTGCGATACTAACGCGTACCCACGAATAGAAATGCTCACGAAGTTAAAACACACTTTGTACTTTTGAATTTCAAACAACGGAAAATTGAATAAAAATCATAGGCAATACTTTTTCAAGGCAAGGAAACTTGAGGACTTATTCAAAGAAACATATTAAAGTCAATAGGCCTGCGCCAGTGTCAATGGAGCAGATGCTCAGTTGCCGAGGATCACACATTTAACAGTTCGAGATTCGAGATGCCAAGAGTTCGTAAAGATTGTCAAATGGAAGGAAAAGTTATAAGAGGGAGGGAAGAAAGAACAAATCTTCATAGAGGAAAAGGGTTTACCCCAATTCCGGCTGGTCAGACGGAGAGAATGACCAAGTGTGCACAGTACCTTATTCCGTTGGAGAAAAGCTGGTGCCATGGCAGTTGTTCCTGGTAGTTCCTGCAGACTCACGGTTCCTGTGGCATCAGTCGTGGGGACAAGAAGGAGGACATCTGGAGTGATCTGCACTATCCAGAGATGAGGCCAGCAGCAGCGGAAAAGACAACGATGAATAAAAGGTGCACTCCTTTAAATCAGGAGAGGGCTCATCTGATGGTTATCTGGACCACTACAACACAGCAGTGATTTCGACCCAGGAGAGGATACTCTGACTGAAGAAAAGACGAGCTGGTTGATCCCACCAGGCTCAAGGGAAGAAGACTCCGGACTGGATTTTCTCTTAGTCTTTGAAGGGGTAGGTAGCTCAGGACTGCAGCAGGGCTTCACCGGGACTCGGGGTTGCAGCAGCCATCTTTTTCTCCGCTTCTCTTCGGTTCATTGCAGTTCCAGTGGCGACTCTGCCTTCTAGCTCAAGAGTCCTGCCTTTTATGCCAAAAATCCCCTATTCACACAGCCTGGCTGTCAATCACTCAGCAGGGGGGTTGTCCAGCCCGGACAACCACCTCAGCCAATCAACACAAAGTGCGACTTGGGTCTCCAAGGAGACCCTGTGCAGGGGGTGACTACACCTCGCCCTCACATTCAGCCCACCTAGACACCCAGACGCCAAAGGAGGGCTTCTGGTCAGAAGCCCGCCAAAGGTCGACGAGCAAAGGAGGCAAACCTGGTTTGCCGCGCAAAGAAAGACCCGAGAAGGATGTTAACAAAAATAAATGGCGATTAAACTCAACCAGAGCCGAAATAAAAAGTATTTGGGCTAGCGGGTTTAAAGTTCGAGGCTACTAAAATAACCTAAAACACTACCACGTTATGTAATATAATCGCAGTAGGAAAATTAGGGTAGGTACCACTGCCTCCAGCCAAGTCTTAATGTTAAGGGAGCGAAACAATGCACCAAGAGGTACAGATAAAAAGGGCTAAGAATTAACCCTTTCCAATACTCCATGTAAGATGGGGTGTACTGGATCTGTGGTTAAATGACGAGGTAAAGTTAATGGCAACTTTACCCTTTTCTGGGGGACGGTAGTCAGCCCCAGAAATGGAGTCGGTGGGAAGTCTAAAAGACAACCCTGTGTCACTGCACTGAAGGTGCTGTGTAACACACAAATGAGTGGGACTACTGAAATGGTGTACTCCAGAGGCCATAATCACAAAAACAGATGAAATACACATGGCAAAACACAGGTAAGAGTGGGGGAAAAGCTCACACTCTTACCAAGTGGAAAAAATAAACTCCAGAAATCCAGCAAAGCTGCTGAGGGACTCACTAGTTAAGGGAAATTAGCCATAGAATGAGAATTCTCCCTAACAACCCCCGCCCCCTTGTTCTCTCTGTTTCCCTCCTCTTTGATGTTTTACCACTTTCTAAACTGTTCCTAATCCCCTCCTCTGCCTCTCTTTGCTTTGTCTTTTCCTCTGTCTGCTCTGAAATTAACTCTCTCTTCTGCTTCTCATCTTCGGCCTCAACTTACTTTTACACGCGACCTCCTCCTCCTCCTTCTCTGCTCCTCTCCCCCATCTTAAAGTCTCAACATTCTCTTCCCCTCTCCCCCTTAATGCTCCTGTGCTCTTCCTTCATAGCTCTCAATTCTGCACTCCACCTGCTCCACACTCACCTTCACCTACTCTATCTTGGACATTAACTTTCTCCCCTCCTCCTTTTTAATGCTTCTTCTTTTTAGCTCCTCCACGTCTGCTAGTTTCTCTCTCTTTACCTTTTCTTCTTGTCACACCACCATGCACTGTCCTTCACCTTACTGTTCAAACTCATACCTCCGCCCTCACTGCGTTCTCTTCATATTTTATCCATTGGTGGAACAGCCCTCGGAGCACCTAATTGTACGAGGAGTTTCTGGTGAGTGGACACTGAGTGAATGCTTTAATTGGCGCTTGTACTACCTCAAAACTAAAAATCAATCATATGAGCCCAATTTGCTAGTGGACTTGGTCCGGCTCCACTGCCATGGTTCCTGGGATTTAGATTCTGCACTGTAGAGGTTGCTGCCAATCGCAGCCTTAGGTCTTCTTTTCGGTCAAAACTGGATAAGCCATGGATTCCCTCATTTGCGCAGAGACAGAGGAGCACTAGCAAAGAGGGTCCACAAAGGCAGGTCTGCAACATGAACTCCCCCGTGTCATCCACTTACTGTTGCAGGCTCTGCTGACACACACACGCAGTGGTTGGTCCACAACACACTGAAACCTTTACAACAATATCTCTCTGGCACGTGTCTGTATCTTATCACAATAGGCAAAGAACTGTCAGGTTTTACAGGGTCACTACATAGGCCAGGTTTTCCCACTACTGAAAGGGTGTCCCTTACTGACACATACTGATGGTTCAAGGGGTACCTGGAAGAGCATGTACCTGCTCCTGAGAAATAGCTGCGGACGCTTGCTCTAGTGCACTTCAGGTGAGTGGGCTAGGGTTACCAACCTGCCTCTTCATCATCCAATTCTGGCCAGTTCTCATCTTCCAGATTTGGTTGGGGTTCATGAAGCAGGCAACACACCTGAGGCTGGCGATGGACCGGAGTCCTTGGGGAATCCTCCATACAGTCACTCCTGGTCTTAAATCACAGAGCGGGTGGCTGCTCTTGGCCCCCCAAGTTACCCCAGTCCCAGCAACCAGTATAGAACTTCATCACAGGTGTTTGTCAGCACTTTCTGAAAAATGAGAAAGGTTGCTGTTGGAGTACCACCTCCGAAAGACTGGGTCTGAGGCAGAGTGAGTGATTGAGTCCGCCAGTCAATTGATCAACCAATATGTGAATCATTGAGCCAGTTAGACATAACATCATTAATTGAGTTAGTCAGGGAGTCAATGAATGCATAGGTCTGTTGCTACAATGGGGTGTCAGTAGTTTCTACGAGGCTTGCCTTCTGGCCCCAGGGGTATGTAGCTGAATTACTGACATACACGTTGAAGACACACATTTAAGCTTTCTCCAATGACATACAAGTTGTTGCTAGGGGAGAAAACGACCTTTTAGAAATTAAGTTACATGTATAAGGAGAAATGAGTTTCCTTTAAAAGTCAGTTAGGACTTATCAGCACAGAAGCTATTAGTCAGAGAAAGTATAATATTAATTCACATGACTGTTGTACCAGAAACTGGGCCTAGGCAGAATGGAATGCATTTTCTAAGTGAGTCTCTATGTTGAAACATAAATATTAAGACGCACGCTTGTATTGTATTGTTTTGTATTCTTATTCACCATGTATATAGCACCATTTCCCCATTTGTATGGCCTCAATGCGCTTTGCGATTGGAACGCCCTTGGTGACAGCAGTCCATGTGTGGGAGATTCTAAGAGTTACTTTAATGATGTGTGTATGCATTTTGCCAGGTTACGACTTAGATGGGCCGGCTACGCTCCAGTAAGCAGCCTGGAGGTCAGGCAAATGGGCCCGGTGCTGTTGGTGGCTTAGGATAGAATGCTAGTACCAGGGATTCGATGTGTGCCCAGCGAGAGCAAAATTTATCGCAGGTTGTCACTGTATACTAATGGCAGATGTGCTGAGGTACATCTGGCGTTTCAGTTTCATTGTGGACAGCTTGGACGGCTAGGCGAGCTGCTATACCGGAATAGCATAGCCATTGCTGCATTCTAGAGTGCATGGATGGGTGGCCGTGCCTGCCTGCGGCCTGTGTCCACAGACATGGTGCTTAGTATACATACTTCAAAGTCAAGTAGAAAATGAAGGTCAGGCGCGCACTCTGGTTCCAAGTCATTTAATCCTGATGTAAGTAATAACAGGGTTGAATCCCAACACAGTTCAAAAAATAATAACAGGGCTGAATCCCAGATGCAAATAGTCCCAACAATGTTCAAAAATTACCAGGGTTAAATCCCAACTGCTACAGTTCCAAAGCACAATAGTTAGTTCTACTCCTCCAAGTACTTTCAAGTCTCAAACTCTCATCAGGGAGGCTGTGTTAGCTGTGTTCCTTTTCAGATGTTGCTAATTACTTTTTTCAATTTCAGTCTCAAAGGATTCTGGTTATTGTAGTGATGGCACAAGTGTTTCATTCTGGAGACCAGGAACCAACTCCCCTCCAAACACAAATCTTACCCACAATTGGGGGAGGGGGGAAAACCATGAATATGGCTCTCCAAAGTAGGGGCATAATAGCCCCGGTGCTGCTGCCTCTGGAGCCCGGGTCTCCTGTAACATTAAGTAGAAAAAGAAGGTCAGGCGTGCACTCTGGTTCCAAGTCATTTAATCCTGATGTAAGTAATAACAGGGTTGAATCCCAACACAGTTCAAAAAATAATAACAGGGCTGAATCCCAGATGCAAATAGTCCCAACAATGTTCAAAAATTAGCAGGGTTAAATCCCAACTGCTACAGTTCCAAAGCACGATAGTTAGTTCTACTCCTCCAAGTACTTTCAAGTCTCAAACTCTCATCAGGGAGGCTGTGTTTTTTTAACTGTGTTGGGATTCAACCCTGTTATTACTTACATCAGGATTAAATGACTTGGAACCAGAGTGCGCGCCTGACCTTCTTTTTCTACTTAATACTTCAAAGTCAATGTTGTTTTTTGTGATCTGAAGCGATTGGCTGGTCTCACCAGTTGTGGACTCCCTCAGCTGAGTAGTGGGAGATGGCCCGGAAGGATGGGGGGGGGGGGGGTTTATGTACGATCGTCTGTGTGTTGTGGCTTATGTATGATCGTCTGTCGGTGAGGGGCTGGGGTGGAGGGTGTACATTTGTCACAGTGTGCCGCTGCAAACGCTGGCAGCATCTGTGGGGGTAAAGGTGGATAGTGTTTTGGGGTTTGGGTCAGTGTTTCTGTGCATGTGTCGATAGTATGGAGTACGAGAGGGTTTCAAGAGGAGGAAGAGAAGATCCAGGTTTTGAGGGCCTTTCTGAATGCCAAGTGATTGTCAATGTTGCAGATGTTCAGGGGCAGAGAGTTCCAGATGATCAATGCTTAGACGGAGAAGGAGAATCCGTTCAGTATGGTGAAGTTGTAATGTGGGACAACTAGGGGAGATGCTGTAGCAGATCTGAGTTTGCTTGAGGGGTGGTAGTGAGTGACTTTGCCTTGGAGAAATTCTGGGCCGGTGTTATGGATGGCCGGTGAGTGAAGCAGATGGCTTTAAAGGTAGTGCGTCAACCAACAGGGAGCCAATGGAGGACTCTTAGTGTAGAGCTAGTGTTCTCTCAGAGGTAGGCTAATGAGCAGGCGGGCCACAGCATTTTGGATTCTTTGCAGTTTCCTTAGCTGAAATGCCGGTGAACCTAGGTAAAGGCAGTTTGCATAATCTAGGCGGGAGAGGATGATGGAGATGATGGCAGAGAAACGGTGAGGATAAGTGAGGTATGGGAAGCCTGATAATGCCTAGATGGAAGAAACACGTTCTGATATGGAGTTGATGTGTTGGGAGAGGGATACATCTGTGTCCAGTGTGCATCCAATGCTTTTCACTGATGTGGAGGCCCTAGGGATTGATGCCAGGGAATAGGTTGGGAAAGGAGCACTGTTTTTCGCGCAGACTAGGATTTCCGTTTTCCCAGGGTTGAGGATGAGGTGGTTGGTCGTCATCCAGTAGTCAACATCCGAGGGGCATGATAACAGATCTGGATGGTTGGAGCCTGGCGATTATGGAATTTTAGGGATGATCTGGGTGTCCTCTGCGTAGTTGTAGCAGGTGAGATTATGGGAGCGGATGAGTGCAGGGAGTGGGTTCAGATAGATGTTGAAGAGGAGGGGGGATAGCGATGCTCCTTGTGGGACTCCTTTTGGTACTGGTCATGAAGTAGATGTAAAAGGGTAGAGGAGCATGATTTGTGAGCGATTAGAGATGAACGAGGAGATCCAAGAGAGGGCAGTGTGTTTGATTCCTAAAGAGTGTAGCATGTCTAGGAGAATGGTGTGGTAAATGGTATCAAAGGCATCAGAGAGGTCAAAGAGGATGAGTACAGTGCAAACCTCTGCATCCGCTGTTCTTTTTAGGTTGTCCCAGATGGAAACGAGGGAGGACTCCATTCCTCGGAGCGGTCTGACGCCAGATTGGGCCGTGTCCAAGAGGTTGTTGGCTTCTGTGAAATGGCTGAGCTGATTGTATCCTGTGCAGTCCATGAGTTTGGCCATGAAGTGGGTGTTGCAGGTGGGCCAGTAGTTCAGAGGGAGGAGAGGGTCAAGGGTGGTTTTTTCGAGGCGGGCTATATTGTAGAAGGTTTTTAAGCTTTCGGGAAGGTTTCCAACATTAGGGAGTGGTTGAGGATTGAGCATGCCATACTGCCTGCACAGTTTGAGGCTAGGATGTTTCTGAGGAGGGTGGGTGGGCAGGGGTCCTTGGGGGAACCTGATTGGTGGCTTTGTGCTATGAGCGAGGGGAACTCCTGGTGTGAGATTGGAGCAAAAGTGTTGAAGGTTTATATCAGGAGGGGGTTTGGATGGGGATCGGCTGTGGACGGGTACTGGGCGGTTGCATTCTTTCTAATTTAGAGATCATGGCAGAGTGTCTGTTGATAGCGACATTTTGGAAGTGCTCTGGTAAGTCGTCACATAGGGATTGGGAGTTGGGTGGAGGGGGGTTGAGCAGCCCAGAGAATTGAATTCACAAATGATTCTATGTTCCTTGCTCGGGTTGTGAGAGTTTAAGAATCTGTTCACATAGAATGCTGCCTTGGTTTTTATGATTTCCAATCTATATGCTCTTGTTAGTCTTGCTAGGGCAGTTTTGTTCTGGGCGGTTGGGTTGGCTCTCCAGGTCTGTTCGGGATGGTGCTTGAGGGATTTTAGTGATTCGAGGTTGGTGGTGTACAACTTGGGTCTGGGGCCTGTTCTCTGAGAGGGCTGTTTTGTTGGGGTGAGGGGTGTGAGGGTCGCTCGAAAGCCAGGGGTGAAAGAGTTTGATGGGGCAGGGGTCTTCATGGAGGGAGAGTGCTGAAAGTGAGGTGAGGAGGGAGTTGGCTAGGTACCAGGTGATAATGACTTTGTTCCAGAGTGGGGTCAGAGGTGTGGAGGTTGGTGGTGGTCCGGCGTGGCCTTGGGCATGGCCCAAGGTTGACAGTGGTACAAAGAAGAAGATTGCTGAGTGATCTGTCCATGTTAGGGGGAGTGGAGGCAGTGTGGAAGTGTGGATATATGTCTGTGGTGCTAAATACTGCATTGAGGGTGTGACCTCCAGTGTGGGTGGGCGTGGAGATGCATTGTGTCAAGCTGACTGCATCTAGGTTATCAGTGAGAGATCGAGTAATAGGGTTTGAAGGGGAGTCAAACCAGATGTTGACGTCACCAATGATGGTAAGTGTTGGATGCAGGTCGAAGTTAGTTGCCGGGGGGGCATTGGGGAATGGGGGTTGTTGGAGGAGGGCATGGGGGACGGTGCAGGGGAGTGGAGGTGGACCAGGAGACACGGGGAGGAGGGGAATAGGGCTAATACTGGGTTGGGTGCCGGCAGGGAGGCTTGGGCCCTATAGTGAGGTGGCATGGATTGGGATCCGGTTTGGAGCAAGGGTGATGCTAAGTGAGGCCTGAGGTGGCCTAGTGTCACGGCTCGGGGAGCCTGGAAGCTCTGGAATAGGTGGAAGCGGCGTACGGGTGTTCCGATCACGCTTCCTCTACCCAGTGCAGCGGTCTAGTCTTTTCTGCAACGTATCCCGACACAGGATATAGCCCGCCCCTTCCTGTGTTCGGGTGCGTTGCAACGCTCCAGTTTTGGCTGCTGCTTGTTTTCTCCATGCTAGTGTCCCTGCTACCGTATTGTTTGTTACAGTTACCTTCCGGAGCTCGCTCCGATTCTGATTTCCTCCCTCTCCCCCTTTCCTCGCTCCCGTTCTCCATTCCCTTCCCGTCCTACCACCTTTACTACGTCCTCCTATTGCTTCTTTCCCGTGTTCCTTACCTCCCCTTCCGCCCGCCTTTGTTTACTATTATTGCCTTTTCCTCCTTGTCTACCCTTCCACCTTTCTTACTTACCTTCCTCCTCTCGCCCTCTCTTGTTATCGGCTCCTTCTGTGTACAGCCCCCAGGAATACACTACGGGTTTGCCTTGCCTAGCCCGCTTACCTTGTTGCTGACACTTTGGACTTCCGAATTCCTACCGGTCTCAGCGTTTCCTCCTTGGAGACCTGTTTGTCAAATTTTGGAAAGGAGTGTGCCTTCTCCAGCAGTTTACTCAGCCCTGCAAGTGTCAAGTGCTTCCTACTACCGACGCATCTTCTACAGACCTCTGGGGTTTTTTCAGCCTCTGGTTTTTTCCCCTCACTCCGCGGCCGCGGAGGGTCACCACCGATCACCCTTGGGGTGTCACGGTGGCGGCCTCCTTCGGCCGTTCTCATCTACAAAAAAAAGGGAAGGCCAAGCCTAAGGAGAACCGGACCCTGAATCTACGCCGGGGAATACGAGGTGAGGAGGAAAGGGAAGTAAGGGAGGCCGAGATCCTACAGGATCAAGAGGAGATTCACGATACCCATGACAGTTTGCAACGCCTTGATACCGCCATGGCCTCTCCTCAACAGATCCAAGAACTGATAGCAGCAGTTCAAAACCTCAACCTAGAGGTGCAAAATCTAAAAGGGGCCAATGCTACTCTACAACAACGGATCGCAGAACGGGATCTTCCGTCCACCGACCTGCCTCCCTTACCTCTTGTGTCGGGAAAGTTTGATGGAACCCCCAAGAAACTCCAGGAATTTTTGGATGCATGTCATCTGCATTTTACATTCCGTACACATACTTTCGCCTCTGGCCATGCTAAGGTGGGGTTCATGATTACCCATATGTGCAGTAACGCCTTGGCCTGGGCCACTCCTCTAGTGAACAGATCTGATCCCGTCCTCCTAGATTACGAGGCCTTCAAGACTTTGATGAAACAGACGTTTCTACGTACCGAGAGTACCTACTTGGCATCCGAAGATCTGCTAGACATCAGACAAGGAAACAATGATGTTATGTCATATATCACCTCCTTTAGGCAAATCGCTGCGGAAGCAGGATGGCAAGAACAAGCACAGTATGCCATCTTTAGAAGGGGACTGCGTGAGGAGTTGAAGGATGAACTAGCCAGGATAGAACGTCCCCTTACCTTTGCTGACCTGATCTCGGCTACTCTCCGGATAGATTTCCGACTGGCAGAACGTCGAGCAGAACGCCGCAAGACTAAGAGCAGTACATCAATACCCCCTGGCCCTTCTCTTTCCTTCCCCCCTACCGCCACTCGTCTCACAAGAGAAGAGCCTATGCAGATCGGAAGCACACGTTCCCCTCTCACCGCAGAGGAACGTAGAAGAAGACGAGAAGGGAACCTGTGCATGTATTGCGGATCGCCGCTTCACCTACTCAGAGATTGCCCCGACGTTCCACCCAGGCGTTCGGGAAACGAACACCCTCGGTAAAGCTGGGGACGCACTACCGAGGGAGCGAAGCTAGTCCCTTTGTCACCCTTTCTGTTACTTCTCCAGAGTGCACCGAAGACCACCGTCTTATGGTTATGGCGGTCACCTTGATCATCAACAAAACTACCATTCAGACACAAGCCCTGTTGGACTGCGGAGCCGCAGGCAACTTCATGGACATTCTCTGGGCCGAAAGGCAAGGCATTTCCCGTATTGCCAAGGCCGAAGATCAAAAGGTAGAAGGTGTAGACGGAAGGCCTTTGAGCTCTGGTCTCATTACGCACACTACCGAAGTCCTTGTCTTACACATCATGCAACACTCTGAACGTTTGTCTTTCGACTTGATCAGGGCTGCGCACTTCCCATTAATCCTCGGGATTGGGTGGTTAAGAAGACACAATCCTACCATTCTCTGGTCCGAGAACGTTCTGAGTTTCCAATCCTCCTTTTGCAAGACCAATTGTCTACCCCAAACAGAATTCTCTACAGTACACACCTTTTGTGGTGAAGATCCCAAAACTATCCATTGTTTGCCTGCTTATCTCGCCGAGTACACCGATGTAGTTACCGAGAAGATCCCCCTGGATCTTCCTCCGCATAGGCCAGAAGACTGTGCCATTGACCTTCATCCAGGGTCCTTGGTTCCGTTCGGTCGCCTGTACCCGCTAACCCTCCAGGAAAGACATCATTTGAAGGAATACCTGGACAAGAACTTAGCCAACGAACTCATTAGACCTTCTAAATCCCCTGCCGGTGCATCATTGTTTTTCATCCCCAAGAAGGACACCAAAGAACTACGTCCTTGTATTGACTACAGGGGTCTTAACAAGGTCACCATCAAAGATCGCTATCCTATGCCCCTCATTTCCGAGATCATTCAGGCCGTACATTCTGCCACCGTCTTTACTAAACTGGACCTGCGCAATGCGTATCACTTGCTCAGGGTACAAACAGGAGACGAGTGGAAAACGGCTTTTCGGACACCTTTTGGGTTGTACGAGTACCAGGTGATGCCGTTTGGGTTAGTCAACGCTCCATCTATCTTCCAGCGCTTTATGGATAGACTCTTCTCAGATCTCCTAGGCAACTCGGTCATCGTCTATCTCGATGATATATTGGTTTACTCTCGCACCCAAGAAGAACACTGTCTACACGTAGTGGAAGTTTTTCACAGACTACAGGACCATCAACTCTCAGTTAAGCTGGAGAAATGTGTTTTCTCAGCATCAACTATACCCTATTTGGGTTACATTCTTTCTTCGGCAGGGATAGCCGTTGATCCTCGCAAAGTCAGTTCTATTTTGGAGTGGCCATCTCCTGCTTCTGTGAAGGACATTCAGAGATTCTTAGGACTCTCGAACTTTTATCGGAAGTTCGTTCCGAACTTCTCCCAATTGGTGCTTCCGATGACCTCTCTCCTCAAAAAGACCTCTTCGCCATTCCGGTGGACTACCGAAACAGAAAAGAACTTCCAGCTGCTAAAACGATCCTTCTGTGTGACTCCTATATTACGTCAACCCAATCAAAGCCTTCCCTTTGTGGTGGAAACTGATGCCTCTTCAGCCGCTGTAGGAGCCGTCCTACTTCAGGAGTACCAAGGGAAGGAACACCCGGTATCATACTATTCCAAGACTTTGAATCCCAGTCAACGTAACTACTCTGTTATTGAGAAAGAACTGCTGGCAATGAAACTGGCCTGTGTAGAGTGGCGTCATCTACTCCAAGGGGGAATGCATCCGTTCACACTCCGAACGGACCATAAGAATCTCCAGGTGTTACGCCAGTTTGAATGCTACAACACCAGACAAGCAAGATGGGCGCACTTCTTCGCGCAGTTTGACTTTAACATCACATACATTCCGGGCAACCAGAATGTAGTAGCCGATGCCCTATCACGACGTAGTGATTATTTTATGGAACTGGAGACCAAGCCTGAGCTAATGTTTCCTGAGTCCCGTACCATAGGAACGTTGTCCGCGTTCCTACAACAAGTCAAGGAAGACTCTACCGGAAGGTTTGAGGCCGAGACCGGTCTAAAGAAGAAAATGGATTACGTTATCCAAGACGGTCTATACATTGTGGACAAGAGATTGTATCTACCAACCCCTTCTCTCCGGGAAAAGGCTCTATCCTGGTGCCACGACGCCAAGGTGGCAGGTCATCGTGGCATCTATAACACTCAGGAACTCCTATTACGCTATTTCTTCTGGCCTCGAATAAGGGAAGAAGCCAGGTTATACGTCCAGTCATGTATTACCTGCCTCCGCAATAAAGCCTCCACTCAAAGACCTTTAGGTCTGCTTGAACCGGATTCTATCCCTACCGGTCCATGGACCACTGTCTCTACCGATTTCATCGTAGAGTTACCTGAATCCAGTGGTTGTACCTGTATCATGGTTGTCGTTGACTCATTCACCAAAATGGCCCATTTTTCCCCCTTACCAGGCATACCAACCGCGTCAAGTATGGCCGAGGTGTTCCTAAGAGACATCTTCAAACTGCACGGGATTCCTACTAAGATCATCTCTGATCGTGGCAGCCAATATACTTCCCGATTTTGGTCCTCTCTCTGCGAAAGACTAGGCATCGAGAGGGCTTTAACATCCGGGTACCATCCCCAATCGAACGGCCAGACTGAACGTCTAAATGGTACACTTGAGCAATACCTAAGGTGTTTCGTCAATCAACGCCAAGATAACTGGGTTCAACTGTTGCCAACGGCCGAATTCTCGTACAACAACTCTTGTCATTCAGCCCTCGGTATGAGTCCCTTTTACTGCACCTACGGTTACCATCCCCGTGCCTTATATCCTTTGACCGGCATTGAATCCACAGTCCCTTCTGTAGAATCTATTGCGGAAAGCCTCCAAGAAGCTCATCGTAAGGCCAAACTAGGGCTCCAGGAAGCTCAAAACAGACACCGTTACCAGGCGAACAAACATCGGAGATCAGTTCCTGAATGGAACGTGGATTCCAAGGTCCTGCTATCGACCAAGTATTTACCAAGGTGGGTGCGCCCTTCCAAGTTGTCTCCCAGATACATAGGGCCCTATAAGATAACCCAGAAAATTAATCCAGTGGCCTTCCGCTTGCAATTACCCTCTCAATTACAACGTATACATCCCGTTTTTCACTCTTCTCAGCTTAAAGACTTTCATGAGGACAAATGGTCTCGTAGGAAGACTGCCGCTCCTGTGCCAAAAGGTCCAAAGACCGACATCTTCGAAGTCTCTCAGATATGCGATTCACGTTACCATAAGGGTCGTCTAGAGTATCTGGTCCACTGGAAAGGATACCCACGATCAGAAGACTCCTGGGAACCTAAAGGACATCTGGACTCGCCCCTCTTGCTACGCAAATACCATCGTAGTCACCCTGGCAAGCCAGGAGGGGTGGACCTTAGGAGGGGGCATACTGTCACGGCTCGGGGAGCCTGGAAGCTCTGGAATAGGTGGAAGCGGCGTACGGGTGTTCCGATCACGCTTCCTCTACCCAGTGCAGCGGTCTAGTCTTTTCTGCAACGTATCCCGACACAGGATATAGCCCGCCCCTTCCTGTGTTCGGGTGCGTTGCAACGCTCCAGTTTTGGCTGCTGCTTGTTTTCTCCGTGCTAGTGTCCCTGCTACCGTATTGTTTGTTACAGTTACCTTCCGGAGCTCGCTCCGATTCTGATTTCCTCCCTCTCCCCCTTTCCTCGCTCCCGTTCTCCATTCCCTTCCCGTCCTACCACCTTTACTACGTCCTCCTATTGCTTCTTTCCCGTGTTCCTTACCTCCCCTTCCGCCCGCCTTTGTTTACTATTATTGCCTTTTCCGCCTTGTCTACCCTTCCACCTTTCTTACTTACCTTCCTCCTCTCGCCCTCTCTTGTTATCGGCTCCTTCTGTGTACAGCCCCCAGGAATACACTACGGGTTTGCCTTGCCTAGCCCGCTTACCTTGTTGCTGACACTTTGGACTTCCGAATTCCTACCGGTCTCAGCGTTTCCTCCTTGGAGACCTGTTTGTCAAATTTTGGAAAGGAGTGTGCCTTCTCCAGCAGTTTACTCAGCCCTGCAAGTGTCAAGTGCTTCCTACTACCGACGCATCTTCTACAGACCTCTGGGGTTTTTTCAGCCTCTGGCTTTTTCCCCTCACTCCGCGGCCGCGGAGGGTCACCACCGATCACCCTTGGGGTGTCACGGTGGCGGCCTCCTTCGGCCGTTCTCATCTACAAAAAAAAGGGAAGGCCAAGCCTAAGGAGAACCGGACCCTGAATCTACGCCGGGGAATACGAGGTGAGGAGGAAAGGGAAGTAAGGGAGGCCGAGATCCTACAGGATCAAGAGGAGATTCACGATACCCATGACACCTAGGCCTGGGTCTTTCCTTGTCTTACGGGTGGCCCACGGGGTGTGGATGAGAATGGGGGAAGGCTGTGGAGTTTGGGTTTTTGGCCAGGGCTTCTCTTGCTGTGCTAAGAGAAGGGAAGCGTGAGTTGGGGCCGGGGGTGCTGTGTTGTTCGGGAGAGGTGCGAGGCGGGGGTGACAAGGTTGGCTTACCTGTGTCACTGGGCTGTGAGATATGTTCAGGGGGTCAATGTTTTCAATTCAGGCTCTCCATCACGCTGCTCTCAATTGTGCGGAGCAAGATCTACGTGGAGAATGTAGCAGGGGAAAGGGGGTTGAACAAGCATGGAGGCGGGATGTGTACCTTGGAGCTTTGGAAGGTGGGGGGTGCGAGACGAGGTGGAGGGATGGGAGGTTGGGCTGTGCATTGTAGATCGTTGGGTTAGGGTGTGGTGGGTCTCGATAGGCCTACTGGCGCGCCAGCCTGCGGCTCTGCGTTGGGCAGTGTGTGCCATGGCGTCTATCCTGTGGGTAGGATGCATCCTTAATTGGGAGGTCACCAACATAAAGACGGTGCAGCTGGGGTCAGGTGTGGGAGTAGGGGTAGTGGGTCAGGCCGGTAAGTATAGAAACTGAACGCCTAGATTAGAGACACCTGAATAGCAGAGATGTAGAAATGGGAACAACTAGATTTGGGACTCCTGAATAGAAGGTGAAACTCCCAAAATGGGGGCACCACAGTAACACCTAGATTTGAGATGCCTGGATACAGGATAAACGCCTAGAATGGGGCTATAACCGTATATGTAGTAACAACAAGATTTGTGGCATGCGGATACAGGATAAACGCCTAAGATGGGGGTACAACAGTAAATGCAGTAACAGCAAGATTTGGGACACCTGGATACAGGAGAAACACCTAAGATGGGGTTACAACGGTAAGTGCAGTAACAACATGATTTGGGATGCCTGAATAGAGCAAGAAATGCCTAAAATGGGTGTACAATTGTAAAAGCAGTAACACTAAGATTTCGGACACCTTGATAGAGGGAGAGCACCTTAGATGGGGGCTCAACAGTGAATAGTAAATGCAATAACGCCTAGATATGTGACGCCTGGATACAAGAGAAACACCCAAAATAGGGGTCCAACAGTAAATGCAGTACAAACAAGATTTTGGACGCCTGGACTGGAGGGGAGAAACACCTAGAATGGGGTTACAACAGTAACACTCTTTCCTTACAGGTTTAGTAGAGCTTCCACAACATGAGGTACCTCGTAAGGTCCTCTGAAGCTATGACAGAATGTTAAAACTGCAGATTTAGCTGGGTGCCTGGGTGATTTGATGTCCCAGACCAAGGATCAAGACTGTCCTAATTTTTAAGTGAATAGTTATCACATGCATCTAGAGCTGCTGCTAAATAGAATCGCCCCTCTCAAACTTAGAACTGTCACAGAATGCCGCAACCATCGGAAATGGTTCACCCCAGAACTCATCATACTCAAACAGAGGAAAAGGCAAGCAGAGCATAATTGGCTCAAAGAAAAAGTATGGTTGAACAAAGATGACTGGAAACTCAGGGAGAGTGAATATAAACTCAAGATTATGGAGGCCAAACGTAATTACTATAATGAACAAATTACAAAAGCAGGGAATGAAACTAAAGAGCTGTTTAAATTATTCAAGGCCTGGGAAAAACCTAATGCCTTGAATCAGACTATTAATCCAGACAAAGATGATTGCATGAGGTTTCAAAAAGCACAAAATACCTTTGAATTACACAATTACCTCAGAATGTGCTAGAATATGTAAGGACCTGGAGCAACTGAATATACGCCAGGACTTCCTGACACTGTTGGGGTAAAAAGATCTTGAGACCCTCAACCCTTGTTCATTTTCTCTGCTCTAATGGGCAGTGTTAGCTGAATTACTGAATAATATGCACCCTACCAGTTGTCCAGGAGGTCTCCTACCTTCTAAAGACATTATTGAGCACAGGGACCTATTTGCGACGTTTCTTTGAAGTTTTGATAATGCCTAATTTGCACAAAGTACGGTCCCTGTGGTCATTAAGGATGTGGTGGTTACCCCCCTCCTGAAGAAACCAGGGCTTGATCCTAAGGATTACTACCTTAGGCCCATAACCAATACCCCTTTCCTACTTAAAATAATTGACAAAGTGGTCACCACTCAAACGCAAGTTCATGTGGAGGCCACTGGCCTCCTCCATAAGAAACAGTCTGCTTTACGGTGTGCCCATGGGACTGAGAGTACTATGCATGACCTCCAAACCCAAATGCTTTCAGCCTTAGAAAGGAGTGGCTTGGGACTGCTGATTCTTTTAGATCTATCAGCAGCTTTTGACCTCCTTGACCACAAAAGGCTGCTGCATAGGCTGACTGACATAGGCTGTTTGTCAGTGAAATCTGCAGTATGGATGGAACCCTTCCTCTGTGGCCGTAACTCCAGAGTCTGCTGGGGTGATGTTTCTTCCGACCTTGCACCTATCCTGTGCGGTGTTCCACAGGGGGCTTGTTTGTCCCCATCTCTCTTTAACATTCAAATTAAACCACTATGTGATGAAATTCAGAGATTGGGGTTATTCTTCGCTAATCATGCAGATGACTTTCAGCTCTCTGTGGAACTGAGTGGGGATTATGCAACTGACCAGGAAAAGCTAAATAACACCTATACGCTCATTAAAGGTTGGATGTCCTCCAACTGGCTTTGTTTAAATACCACTAAAACTGAGCTCATGGTGTATGGGTCTAACCATGCCCGCAACAGCCTAAGTCACGAATATAAGAGCTTCTACATCGAAGAGGCTGCATTCCTGTGACCAATAAGGTCAAAACCCTTGGTACATTCATGGAGGTTTCACTTAATGTAGACACTCATGTTAATTATATAGCTAAAAACTCCAACTACTATTTAAGAGTTCTGAGTGAGATCTGCCCTTTGGTCACCAGGCCAAATCGTGAAATGTTGGTTCGAGCTATCATCTTACTGCGGCTCGATTACTGCAACTCACTACTTGGAGGAGCAAGCAAGGAATGTATGAATAAGCTTCAAAGGCTTCAAAACAATGCAGTACGCATAATGCATACCATTGCTCATAGAGACCCGGTATCTGAGGCCCGCAGGGAACTTCATTGGCTCCCTGTGGTAGCCAGAGTACAGTTTAGGATATTCAGGCTTGGCCACAAGTGTCTGTTTGGGACTGCTCGATGCGATCTGAAGGAGAACTTTGAGCTTTACAAGCCAGTTAGATGCCTGAGATCCTCTGGTGCACACAATCTAAATATCCACCCACTCAAAAGAACTTGGGGGAATGGACAGTCTTTTCCTATCTTGATCGCACAGGCCTGGAATGAGCTCCCAGAGCTTCTGCGTGAAGAAAAAAAAATCTCACCTTCAGGAAACTTCTGAAAACCAGATTATTTGCCTAGGCATCCCTCTTACTGTCTTCTTTTCTGGTCGTCTTCTGTGTTGTCTCCTGTTTAATGTAGAGCCTGGATACCTAAGGGCGCTGGCACTTTAGTAATACATAGACATAGACATAAATGCAGTAACATCAAGATTTGGGACACTTGGATACAGGAGAAATGCCTAAAATGGGGACACAACAATAGATGCAGTAACAAGAAGATTTGGGACACCTGGATAGCGGGAAAAACGCCTAAAATGGGGTTACAACAGTGAACAGTAAATGCAGTATCACCTAGATTTGGGACACCTGGGTTGAGGGAGAAACACCGAAATGGGGGTATCACAGTAGAGAGGAATTGCAGTAACACAGATTTGGGACACCTGGATACAGGAGAAACGCCTAAAATGGGGGCCCAACACTAAATGCAGTAAACAACAAGATTTGGCAACCTAGATAGAGGGGGAAATGCGTAACTGGGAGTACAACGGTTAACTAAATGATTTGCCTAAATGCGAGATATGGCTAACACAATCTGCCTAAATGCGAGATACGATATGGCTGACTAATCCTGCTAAAGGAATATGCTCTGTTATGGGCAGAATTTTGCCAATCTAATTTCTAACATTTTAAGTATTTCTAACATTTGAAGTATTAAGACTGAGCTGTCGGCCATTGGAGCTGAGGTGGAGTGTGGTTTGAGAACCCCATCTAATACAGAGAGCTTCAGCGTGTTCGCTGCACGACTTTCCAAAGACTAGGATGTCGTCGCTATAGTTTAGAGTTCCTTTTATGGGTCGTATGACTTGTCGAATAGTTTCATGAAAAATTTCCGTGGCCGAGGAGATCCCGAAGTTCAACCGCTTATAGCGGAATAGCCCATCATGCGATGCAAATGTGGTGATCGGTCGGGACTTGGGGTGAAGATCAAGCTGCTGGTATCCTTGATGTAGGTCCAGCTTGGAAAAGAGTACAGCTTTGTTCCATTGTACAATCATGTCCTCGATTTTTGGGCCCGGATGACGCTCTCGCTGTATGGCCATATTAGCTACGCGCATGTCCACACACAGCCTTTGCCGTCCACCTTCTTTTGGGACAATTACAAGGGGGAAACCCATGGAGTAGTACCGGTGGCCGGTTCAATGATGTCGTCACGTAACAGTTGGTTCAGTTCCTTTGAGACTGCCTCTTGCAGGTGGAACCCGCCCCTGCGCGGGTGTTGTGGGACTGGACGGATTGAAGGGTTTATGTGCAGTCTTATCGGTGGGCCCTTCATTTTGCCTATGCCTTGACACAGTTGTGGAAATTCTTTGACAATTACCTCCTTTGTGACGGGGGTTTCCAGGTTGATGTTGCACACTTGCCCTTGTATTCTGATCTGAGGCTCCGACGACTCAATTACGTCACTGTCTTGGACTGGTATGTTGATTAATCCCAAACATGACACTGTTTTGTAACTTAGTAGACATCGCCCTTTTGTGGGGCTCCTAATGACATGAATGACGGTGTTGGCTGACTTGTCACCAAACGTGCCATCTCCTGAAAGAGCCTACACTGTGCAGAGGGGCGGCCGCATCCCATTGATAAATCTTGGAGGTTGTTGGGGTGAGTGTGGGTTTGCTGTGGAGTAATTGGAATTCTTTCTCACCCATTATGTTAACCGTGGCTCCCGAATCGATCAGGAAGTAACATTGTTTGTTGCAGATGTCTATTTGTATTCTGGGTGCCTCCTGTGCCCCCTCTTCATCCATAATGAGATTTACAAATTCATCTTGGGCATACAGATCATAGTGTTCACCATCAAATTCAAAGTTTCCTTCTCCTTGCGGCCCTGGCGGTGGGCCGTCATACTCATCACGCAGTTGCACTTTGGGTTTGTGTGTCACATATTCTGGATTGTCGTCCTCCGGGTATATTTCTTCCACCATTCGCACGTATCTTCTCGGCTCTTGCTGGTAGGGGCGTGGCTGGTGAGCCAGATTCGGAAATGTTCTTTGGACGGTTCTATACGGCGGAGCAGGACCTGTGCGTGGTGTGGGAAATGGTTTCCCTTCTCTGCATACGGATTGAAAGTGTCCTTCCCTGCAGCAGTTGCCACATTTTTGAGAAAGAGCAGGACACAACCCGGCATGTGGAAATGCCATCCCACACCTGTAACATTGTCTTTGTATGGGTGGGGTAAACGAGTTGTTTCTGTCGTTGCCCTTGAGGTTGCCTGCATGGATTGCTGCAATGATGTCACTTTTGTCCTGTTTGTTGGCTGCATTGCTCGTCATGTGTGTGGCTTGTTTCTCCACTCTCTCGAGCATTCTTGCCATTTCACTCACTTCTTCAATGGTGACAGGTTTTTTAGTAGTTGTTTCTGAAGTGCTGTTGACATGCACCCTTCAATTACTCAGAGTCGAATCGCCTCATCCAGTGAGATTGCATCAAATTGGCAGCCTCGTGAAGAATTTGTCCACCGTTTCGTCGTTGCGCTGTGTGCCCTGGTTGAAAACATATCATTCATAGTCCCTGTTGGGGGCAATGACAAGGCGTTTGTTCAGAGCGTGGTGAGACTTGCAAAGTCAGTGATTTCTGCTGGTGGAATAGTTTTGATTAATGTCTTTATTTCAGTGCCCGCCGTGTTGATAAACATGCTGCGTAAGCGTGGGGAGGTTTCTTCCCCTGCGGCATCTATGAAATTGTTGAAATCCTCAAGCCATTCCACCCACCTTGCACCTTTGTCACCTTGTGGGGTCATGGAGAAAGGAGGAGCCATGCGCCATGCTGTGGCCGTGGACCTCGTAATAGTTGGTGCTGGTTGAGAGCTGGAGGTTGCTTGGTCAGCCGATGTGCTCATCTTTGGTCAGTTTTGTCTCACGTTGCACTTGATGGCCCTGGTTTGCTATATCTGGTGGTACCGCTAATGTAGTCTGGATGGCGGTGTGGCGTCGGTCCTAGTTGCGCTTCTTCAGGCAGGGCTTGGCGCTAGGGACACCCCACGTCTTTCCTTTGAGGGAATTTGGAGCTTGCCGATGGTAGGAGTCCTTCTCTAAGTTTCTGTAGGTCCCTCAGGAAGTACTGGGACGAGGAGGAGCAAGATCAGTATAGAAAGGAGAGGGAAGAAAAAAATGTTTTTTTTCTGTTTTCACTGTAGGTCCCTCAGGGAGTACTGGGACGAGGAAGAGCAAAACCAGCATAGGAAGGAGAGGGAAGAAAAAATGTTTTCTTTTTTTCTATTTTCACTGGCGGGCCCCGCGAGGGCACGTTCATTGGTTTTAGGAGGTGTGGAGCTTTGTGCAGGCACTAGCAGGGTTGTCTGTGTCTTTTACGGCGGGATCGCCGGGTTGCTTGCAGCCAGTGGATCAGGGCATGGAGTCGCGTGTGTTTCGAGGAGGAGGAGTCCAGGTGCGTCGCCGGCTGGAGGAGGCTGGAGGACCTTAGGCTAGTGGGATCACTAGTATCTGGGCTCAGATGCACGCAGTGGGATCACCGATGCGTGTAATGGAGGAGGAGGACCACCGCTGGTGGAAAAGCCTCGTTGCCAAATGTTGAGGCCTGGAGGGGCCGTAAATAATAACAGAACACCAGCGGTAGTTTAACAACCTTCTTTATTGAAATGTAGGCAGGCACTCCTCCAAGTCCCGGGCCTCTCAACCCACAGCCCGACGTCACTTCCTTCAGTGACGCTTCCCTTACAGAGGGCTGCCCTAAAACGCCAGTCACCCTCAACACCACCCCAAACAGACACATCAAATTCACATTTTAGAGGTAAGATATGAAATGAAAAAGAATCCCAACGGTGGTGCCCATTGTAACAAAGGGACAGCAATAGAATGTGTGGTGGGGGGAGTTGCTGTGAACCAAAACCCAACCCAGAGTTCAGAGGAAATAAATGAAATAGGAGGCCATCACTTTTTTAAATGTATTTGTATTTTCTCAAAACCAAAAACCGCAATTAAAAAAATATGTGTGTCTCTGTAGTTATGAAATTAAAATATAGTACTGCTTAGCAGGATTCAAGCAATCAATAGTCACCGCCGGAGGTCTCTGGCCAGAGCTGTCCACCAATGACGCCCTGGGACATTTCAACGCACACTTGCACTTAAGAAATTAGCGTCACACATCTTCATTTTGATAGACAGCGCCAGAGGCCGATTTGATTGGGAAATAGGAGGAACAGTGTTCTACTACTTTCATTTTGGAACTGCTAACGGCTCCACTCCTTTTTACAACCATTTTCACCTACCTGGAATGGATTGCTTTTTTGAAAATTGAAAGCATACCTCCTTATTCTAACACTCGAAAGCAGTTATATCTAAACTGAAATCTGTCGGACCGCACATCCACAAAGCCTGAATGACAACTTAGCCCGGATGAACTCTAGTTGGCTTCATATTAGCCAAGGGAAGATGGAGGAAGTCTGGCTAACACCAAGAAGTTACCTTTCCGCACAGCGCCTCTCCCTTTTGGAAACCTTGTCCACCTGCGATCTCAGAATAAATGCTTTGATGTTACAGTTTATAAAGGTCCAGGCCATTTAACAGGATACTATTGTACTAGCAGTTGGCTCTGTGGGATGTATCTTTTCATACTGCTGGCAAGTGCGCGGTTACTTACTAGTCACTGGGACTATTGCAATACACTCCTCGGATTACCTGAATGAAATTTATTAGCAGAATCCAGATGGCTCAAAACTGATTGGTTTCTGCATGTAGGAAAAGTGAACATGTCCAAGCTGCTCCTGTCTGTGCCATAACATAATCCTGTCAAAGGCACTGTTCAAATCCAAAAATGCTAAACATATGCTGTCACCAGTAATCAAGTAAAATGTATTAATTAACTAGGTAGGATTCAAATAGTTTTCCATGGTACCCAATAAGGTACGAAATCCCAGCGGACAATTGTTGTTTGGAGTTTGCAATGTATACATTTGGCAAGCAGTTTAAGTGACATAATGCTTAAGGCAATTGGGAGATGACAAGCAGGGTCTGAATGATAAACCCTTTTCAAAAATATAAATCATTGAATTAACTGGTCAAGCATCTTGCACTTGCCTGCTAGGTGATCTAAAACTGGGGACATTCAACAACACTGGGGCCCATCAGTCGATGTTAGCCGTATAAAGGTCACCTGGTACCTCATCTGGACCAAGAACTTTAAGGGACCATATAAAACCTTAGACTGTTTGTATGGTCAGTTCCTCATCTAGGTGTATGAGACTTGGAGATGTAAAAGGAGGTGTCCTCTGGATTTAATTTGTTTTATAGGGATTAGAACAATGATTAAACCGGATTAAAATGTCTGTATTGCTAGTCAATGCCTCATTAATCTGGTCATCTATTGATCCATAAGCAATCATCCTCCAGAAAGATATTGCACTTTTGTCATTGCTATAGTTGTACATTTCTTCCGATGTGTCCATGTTTCCTCTATAATTTGCCTGCACAATAGCATAGTTGGAATTGAGGAACTATCCATCAACACAGGCAATTGTTACCATTTAGAATGTTTACAATTCGTATCAAACCACAAATGCTTTGCATACATTGCCATTCCAGTTTGTCTTACAAGTCAAGGATTCTTTTATTAATTTATGTATTTATTTATTTTGTCATTTGTAGAGTGCACCAAACCCGAAGGCATCAATGCGCTGGTTACAGTAAGCACAGTTTAGTGGAGCAGACAGACCTGGTACAGACATACAATTCACGAAATGAGCGCTTTAAGACTTCAGACCCATAAAAACTTGCTATGCTGTGATTAAGGTTGGAAGTGTGTTATAGGTCTTGTGAGAAGACACTCATTTTGAGGCATTTTCCAAAGGTCCAAAATGATGTTTCCGCTCTTGGAGATAGTGGGAGGGCATTCCAATGTTTTGCAGCCACTACTGTAAAGCTATGAACCCCTGCTCTTTCCAATTTGAATCTCGGGGTGGCATGGTGAGGAGGTGCAAGTGGGAAGCCTGGGTGGGAATGTTGGATTGGGTTCTAGTACATTTTCTTGACAGGTATCTAGGTGCAGTATTTCATAGGCATTTATGCGTTGGAGCGAGAGTTTTAAACAGAATGCGCTCACGGATCGGCAACCAGTGAACACTTCTTCTGGCTGGTGAAATATAGTCTTTGTTTGGGATATTCACGGCTGCTCTTAGTGTGTTTTGTATGATCTGTAATTTTTCGATGTTACAGGTGGTAAATCCTGCAAAGAGGGCATTACAATAGTCTAATGTAGAGACTATAAGGGCAACTATCAGTGGTGAGGAAGAGTCTGCAGGCGTTGATGAGTTTGGTCGTGTAGGCCATGGACGAGGGAATTGCGTTTAGCTGTCTGGTTTGTGAGAGGGAGGAGTCCAGGTAAACCCCCAGGGCTTTTTGTCTTCTTTGGAAACTTGGATGGTAATACTGTTAATGATGAAAGACTTGTATTCACCATCAAGTTTGTTTAAGAGTATTTGTGATCCAATAAGGAGCAACTCGGTCTTATCGTCATTTAGGCATATAGAGTGCAAAGCCATCCACGCCTGAATGGTTGAATAGACTTTTCCCAGTGAGTTGGAGTCCCTGTTGTAGGAACCTGAGATGGGTAGGAGGATTTGGGTATCATCTGCATAGTTAGTATAGGAGATACCCAAGGTGTCAAGGAGGTCAAAGAGAGGCTTTGTGAAGATGACAAAGCCTCAATGACGACAAGATAGAACTCCTTAACCTGGGTTCCCATCAACGTCTTAATAAACTTGACCTTCCTTCAAGTCGTTCATCATTGATGGCAACGTCATTAAGGTTTCTAAGGATACCAAAACCCTAGGAATCTACCTTGACTCCACACTATCACTGTCTAGAAAAACCAATGCTGTCAGCTCAGCTTCTGCTTATACATGCTAACTTATTACTGCCTGTAGACCATTCCTGACTAGTGCCAATTGCACCATCCTGGCTAGAACACGTGTCATGTCCAAGAGAGACTACTGTAGCGCCCTTTATCTAGGGACTAGTCAAACCAACCTTAACAAACTGCAAGTCATTCAGAACAATGCCATCAGACCGGCCCTAAACATACCTAGAAATCAGCACATCTCTGACCACAGACGTAATCTACACTGGCTTCCAGTTAAGCATAGACTCTCCTTGAAAACTCTTGCCCTGACTCACAAGTGCCTGACCAACCAGGCCCCTATTTACTGAGCCAACCAACTCACACCTCACACCTCCACTTGACCTATGAGAGCTGCCCAAGCCCACAGTCTATCCCATCCGAGATTCAAGCTTCAAAAGGCTGGCGGTGTGAGCTTCCCGGTCTTGGCCTCTAAACTTTGGAATACCTTACCTAATTCTATCAGAGCTGAGCCCTCCTTCCAATCCTTCAAGAGCAAAACCAAATTTTGGCTCTCAGCCCAAAACATATGAGATATCTGGCGCTGTATTACAGACACTGCCCCTCTGTCCTGCACTGTGATTGCCCTCTGTACTCCTCTTGTATATTCTACGTGTATATAACTCTTGTATTCTTCATTGTATATATCTCTTGTATTTCTCATTGTACTGAGACAGTTTATCTTCCTGTGAACCTCCTATATTTTTCATGCCTGTACATTCTAGCGCAACCTCTTGTATATCTTTTTCTGCCTGTACATGCTATATTGTATATTATATTATATCTGTACATGCCATACTGTAGTTCTACCTGCATGTTGTCTGTAATCTGGTAGAGCGATCCATTTCCTTGTATGTAATTGTTATCTCTGTTACACAAGATATGTGCCCAGATGCATTTGGGCCCGGCGAGCTATATAAATAAACAAAATTCAAATACAAAGATATTGTATAGAGTGGGGGAGCCACATGTGCTTTGGGGGGCTCTGCAGGTGACTGGCGCTGAAGGGGAGAAGACCCTCATAGTTCTGATTATTTAATTTTATTTATTTTGTTGGTCATTTGTAAGGCGCTTTATACAACAGAATTGTGTTTCGAGAAAGAACGGGATCCTGGCTGTTGCTTTAGTGGAGAAATGGGCTGCTGATAAAAGGTGCTGGCAAATCATTTTATGATCCACCAAATCAAATGCAGCTGAGAGATCAAGCAGGAGATGGAGAGCAAGTTTACCATTGTCTTTAAACTCATCCATTTGGATTTTTATCTATAGGAGTGCTGATTCCGTTCCGTGACCTGGGCGGAATCTGGATTGGCGCAGTGCAAGAAGATTATTGGCTTCAAGATACGTTTGGATCTGTAAGTATGCTGCTCTGTCCAGTATTTTGAGTAGGAATGGGACCGTTGTGATGGGGTGGTAGTTGGCGGGAATGTTGGGGTCTAAGGTAGGCTTCTTGAGGAGTGGAAGGACCGAGGCCTCTTTTAAGTTGTCTGGTACGCTACCGGAGGAGAATGAGGCGTTAATGAGTGATGAGATTAATAGGATGCTCTGACGTGCAGTCTTTAATGACTGATGCTGGGCAATGTGACCTTCACATTTGGATGGTTTCAGGCCTTTGATAATTTTAGTTACTGCTGAGTTGGGAGACGGTGAAGGTGTAGGCACTGGTGGTGTCTTGGTGGACATTAGTTTGCTTTTCTTCTAAAGGATTTTTATTTGTAGTGCTGCGATTTTGGCCAGTAAGGCATTTTGCATATTGGAGCACCAAGTGAGGTCTTGGTGGAACTGGTGGTTCAAGTTCCTGCAGGAAGGCAAAGAGCTCCCAGGTGCCTTCATTCGCTTTTTCTATTCAATCATTGTAAGTTGAGTGTTTGGCTAGGAGTGTGACCTGTTCATAGGTTTTGGACAAAGAGTTAAGGTGTTCTTTATTAGAGATTGATGTATGCTTTTTCCAAGTAGTCTCGGCAGTCGCTTGGTGGAGCGAAGGGCTTTGAGATTAGGGGTGTGCCAAGTATTCATGTAAGCTAATGGCTTGGATTTCCGTTTTTTCATAGGTGCCACCTTTTCAATAGCAAGTAAAATTGATTGGTTGAATAGTTCTACAATAATGGTTGCATCATTGATTATAGGTTGGTAGGCTGGGAGAGGCTCCAGCAGCGGGAGCATGCTGGCTGGTGTACTGACACAGGCATTTCCTGTCAAGCTAGCCCGTAATGGTAGTAGTGTGGTTGCGCATTGATTACTCATAGGAAGGGTGAAGGACATAACATTGTGGTCTGACCATGGGCAAGGCACATTGGATGAGATATTGATGTTGCAGTTAAAGTCTGACAGCCAATTTAGCGTGCAGATTTTGTCATGAGTGGGGCAAGAAATGCATTGGGTGAAGCCCAAGGCTTCAATAGCATTGGCTAGGGAAAACGCGTTTGCATCGTTGAGGACTAGGTTTACATCGCCCATAAGGACAATTCTGGAGGAGGGCTTGGTTTCCAGTGAGAGGAGATGTGATATATCCTCTTCGAATTACAGTAAAGCACCTGGAGTTCTGTAAATGAGATGAAGAGTTAGGGTAGCAGTGTGGGAGAGGGTCATTTTAATTGACAACAGTTCCCCGGTCTGGAAGACTTGGTTATTCATTTCTCTGATACACAGAACGTTGTTTCGCGATGACGCCCCTTCCCCCCCTCTTGGCGTCCAATCTATCTTTCTTAAAGATAGAGTAACTGTCAGGGATGGCAAGGGAGAGGGTAGGACCTGATGCAGCATGCAGCCAGGTTTCGGTAATGGCTAATAAATCAAGGTTGTTTGAGGTGATGAGATCACCGAGGTCGACGGCACGAGCCATTAAAGACCTGCCATTGATTAAAGCTCCTTTGAGCGGTATAGATGCGTCTTGGCTGGGATTCAACCGGTGCAATTCAGTGGTGTTGATGATAAGTCTGTTACTCGAAGAAATGGGCGAGACGTCCTAGTTGGCGAGCAAGGGGTGTGTGATAGATTTATTTAAAGAGTTAAAATCATTAATAATTTAATTATAATCACATTAGCAAGACAAAACGTTCTTTCCTTTCTTACTTTTGGCTACAACAGTATACATACAATGTTCGTTCTGCTCACTCTTCCGACCATTTATTTATTCATTTTATTTTCATTTTTTGTAATGCGCTACACGCCCGTGGGCCTCAGAGCGCACAGATACACAGGCAAAACAGACCACAACAAAATTATGGTTTCAGAAAATTATATAGAACAAAGCAATTATTCTGGGTTAGTGTTATATTTTATTTATTTTTAATGTTTGTAACCCTACATTATTTGTGCTTACCACATCCACAGGGAATACTATTCGTAAAGTATCATTAGAATTGTCCCTTAAAGTCACTGTTAGATGGGACACTTGCCATCTGTGGCTTGGTCACCACAGCGCATAATCAATTGGCCCCAGGTTGGCACGTATAAATGTGCCGCTTACTGGGGTATCAGATGGTACACGGCACGACCGTTAATTATACAAAGGCTGAGAGTATCCAGGAGCTTATTAAGTATGCCACCCTGGTTGGTTACATTGCATAATTGTATTTGCATTAAAGTTCTTTTCCAAGCCTCTATCTCATTAAAATCTAGATTTAATGAATTGGTGGAGTCATCTAGTGCCGGTAAGATAGGTCAGTGGGTAGTGCCGGTAAGATGGCTCAGCAGGTTGAGTGCTCCCTGCTGCAATCTGTGTATGATGTGCAGTTCACAGGTTTGAATCCCGGCAAAGCCACTGGTCCTTTCGAGGTCGATAAATGAGTACCAACATCGGTTGCGTGATATCGTATGTAAATATGTTCTCTGCAAAGCACTTAGCGAAAGTGGTAAATAAATAACACACCATTATTGTTAGTATTTGAGAGCCAACATGAGCATTCAAATAGCCAGCTGTAACCAGGAAGTCATTTGTATGTGGTTGGTATACCCTAGACGTTGTGAACGGGGTATATACATTATCCAACTAAGACAAACAAGAAGAGCTAGTCTTAGGTCCATTGCCATTGTTATGAAGGGTAAATAGGCAGCCAGCAGCTCCGCCTAGCAAATCATGTGTCTGCATTCGACTACTATCTGTGGATCAAGGACGCAATTTAAAAGGGCCATTCATTTTAATAAATCCAACACTGGCCAAACCATTCTTGGCTCGGCCTCTAAGTGGGTGGCGGCAGTAAAGCAAGTAACGTAGCCAGGCAAATAAGGTTTCATTAGTGACCAGGTTTCCTGAAGCCAAATAACAGCAAATGATGACATATATGCGCACCAAGCGTGGTCAGCAATCTTGGCACTGCGCCAGCTGTATTCCAGCATAAACCCTGCCACAAAGGGTCGCTGGTTAAAGAAACGGGATAAGAACTAATCACCAAATACTTTGCTCCACATTTTAGTTAATGGTCTGCAGTTACAATACAATTCAGAGGCAAACGTCTTGCCAGTCCAATATTATACGATTACGAAATACGGGACCAATTGCATTGCCGCTGGTAGACTTTCAGTTTAGAGGGAGCATAAGTGATAGGTTTACTCCAAAGATGTTTGGCTAATAGTTTTTTACTTAAATGGTCAATGTGGGGAAATAAGGCTGCCAGATGTAATATTGGTGGGACTCATGCAAAGCTTAACAGGGTCCAGGGACACCTATCGATTCCAATGGAGGTGACCCTATGATTTGGAAACGCGTCAGGCGTCTGGTCTGGATGCTGCAATGCCGCTGTGCAATGCTGCTCCCCGATCGCGGTCTCGAACCAATGCACAGTACTACAGTCGGAATGATGAATTTGGGCCCTTTGCTGCCAGTCTTCGGGCAATGCCATATCCTAGAGACTTCCCTCACATGGGCATTACAGGGCTCACAGTAAGGAGCTTACTTTCTCGACGTACACCACAACTATTCATTTTGAGCAGCGAGCCGACAAAAGCAGCTTGGCACGGCCGAGATCGGACTCAGTCCCTGGCTCCCAACTTCCCATCAGAAACTCCTGGCCCTTTGAAAGAAGTATTCCTTTCTCAGTATTAATACTCCTCTAATGTACTTCCATGGGGAAAGAACCTCGACAGACCATGGTTTGCTTCCCAGACAAATAGACTTGGACCTCACTGAAATTGTTTACAATTTAATGTGCGCACAACACTAATGTACAGATCACTTCAAACATATGGAATCAATTTAGACATCTCACAAACTCTTGCGTATGCCATGTTACTCCAAAATCCTTGAACGCCTTGTCTTTGGATAGGATAGCCAACACACTGGACACTAAAAACCTCAGTGATCCTCTTCATTCTGGTTTCTGTAGCCGCCATTTTACGTAAGTAGTGCCCACCCACATCTCTAAATATCTGACCTACTCACACCACTCTGATCCTGTTTCACCTCACACATGTCCTTAACACCCTAGACCACTCCTCTCTCCTTAAAACTCTGCCTGGCCTTTGAAACCAAGAGACTGCTCTCAACTGGGCTGCCTCCTGCCTCTCTCGTCTTTCCTTCTCCCTCTCCTAGAACTCAGACACCCCAGACCTGACCTCTGTGCCTGTCAGGAATCCCCAAGGCTCCACCCTCGGACCGTTACTCTTCACCAGATACACCTCCCATTTTTGTCAACTCATCTCATCCTTCGCTTCTCCTATCACTTCTTTGCGGACGACACGCAAATCATCTTCTCCTTCCGTACACTTACTTCTGACCTGCTCGACGCTCTGCAATCCGCCCCTGGACGTCACTACATCTTCATATGCTGAACTCCTTCAAGAACAAAGTGATCTCGCTCCATGCCTCAAATTCCTCCTCTCTCTCCTACCGTATTCTCTTTGGACCCTTGCTCCGACCCTTGGAGACCTTCTGAACAGTGATCTCAACCCTTGCCAATACTTTCAGTAACCACTGCTTATTACTGCGTTCATAACTGAATTACTGTGCCCAGGATTTTCCTCCTCAACATCCAAGAAATGTGCACCCACTCCTTAGCTATCACTTTACCAAAACCCTCATATTCACTCTGGTTCTCAGTCGCCTTCCTTATTGTACCAGCCTCCTCCTAGGCCGCCTCCTCTACTCTTTTTCCGGACTCGACAAAAACATTCAACTTCGCGAGTTATACCCTCTACAACCTGCACCACCTCCACACTGGCTGACTTTCCATGGGAAATCGGTCCATCTTCAAATTCCTTCTGCTAGTCTTCAGTTTCTTACACCCACTTTCTTGGCGGATAAGATCTCCCTCTGCTCTGTCCCTGGAGCCCTCCCTAATCTCCCTGTTCCCGACCAACCACTGCATCCTCTCGCTTTCACTCCTTCTCTCTCCTTTCATCCACGTCATGCCTTTCGCCAGTATCAAAACTCCGAACCACTCCTTTAAATCTTCACTTAAGTTCCCCCCTTGAACCACAAGGCTGCACCCGCAAATTAATGTAACATTACCCCCCGCCCTCTAACTGCCCTCTTCTTTGCCCTCGGTCTACTGCATGCCACACATTTTATCTTGTCCTGCCTCTAAGTACTACTTAGTCCCCTGAACAAACTAGCAATTTCTCCATCACGTCTCCCCTTCTTGCATAGAACCTGTTTCAGGGTTGCTTAGATTATAACTGGGAGTTGTGTTTATAAATTAAACACCTTGTACATTCAATCAATAAATACAATTAGCACTCTTAGAGGGGGTGCTGACCAATCAGGAGGCTCGGAACGAGGGCTGTATTCTAAGGTACAAGCCCACGTTCAGACCGCCATGGTGAGCCAACGCTGCCTTCCCCCTCACTTTAGCACCCATGCAGTCAGTGCCTTAAGTGGCACTACAAATCGAGCCAGGGCTCATCGAGGGGGCGTGGCCTAACAGCAGGGGCCCTGCTGGCCCGTTAGGCCACACCCTGTTAGGCCACGCCCCCTTGACACGCCTCGGCTCAATGGGCTGCTGGCACCCCTACCAGGCAGCCTTTTGTAGAGATCAGGACCCTATCCCCTTGGGGGAGAGGGTGCTGATCTCTCCATTTATTTTTTATAGACTTGCCTGGCAGGGGAAAGCGCCTCGCCTATTCAGCCTTAATGGTGGCGTTGCCCCTCCGCTGCTGGCGAGGGGCAGCATCAATATTGAGGCTGAAAGGGAGAGGCCACTGGAAGCTGATGCCTTTTTCCTAAAGACCGAAACTCCAGCGAATCTGTGGGAGCTTCAGTATTTAGAAAGCAAGGCCTCTGCTTCCAGCGGCCTCACGTTTTCTCCATAATGGTGGCGCCACGGGCATCACTTGATTAAAGCCTTTTCGTGTAGTGGCCGTGGCTGCTAGGGGAGATTAGTGGGCCCTGGCAGGGCCCCGCCTCAAAACGAAATTTCGGAGCCTGCCGGGGCCCAGACCCTGCAGGCCCCGGCCCACTTAAAGCCCTGCATGCAGTTTTCTACAAGATGCTAATGGTCTCTTTTTTTTTAGTTGCAAAAACAGAACTTACCTTTACAGCAGGGCTGGTGCTGCGCAGTGCTGGTGTGCAGCAGGAATTGCGTTTTCAATGTTGATGACGTCACCATCATCAATATTCAAAAAAGACTTCCTGCGCACCAGCACTGCACGGCCCCGCTGTAAAGGTAACTTTCCTTTTTCATTCTTTTTATTTAAAAGGACACCAACAGAACCCGTGTAGGGAGCTACAAGGGTGCTAATGGCGATATGCGCTTCGGTGGCGAGTTGACTGTGTTGGTAACGGCACTGCTACTCTCGTTAATGAACCATTGCTGCGCTCGCGCCCTTAAATTGGGCGGCGGCCGTTACTTACAGGGCCGGCCTGCCACCTCCGGGCATAGTGCCTCAATATGTTCCTCCTAAAGCAGCATGTGCCTTTCTTTCAGTACTCTCATTGGGAATGTGCCCCACATTACTGTTGCCAACCATCTACAGCATTCTGACAGTAATAAAGCTCAAAATATATCAGTTAGTGACTCAGTGAGGACTTCGTATGGGTGCCAATCCCACTGGCTGGGCATAGTCCATATGGGTGGGATATGTTTGGGATAGGGGCAGAAAGGTCCCTGCCCCCTTGCTTAAGATAGAACAAAGGGGGCATTTGCCCTTCCGCCCCGTGTTTTAGGCGCCACGGCCGGAAGTGATGCCCCCTGTCACCAGGAACATCACAGGACTAAACCAATCAGAGCGTCTACACTAGGCCTGCTCTAGTCCTCTATGTGCTTGGCATTATATGGCATCCGACAGAAGCATTGGCTAGGAATGCCTGCTGGCGGATGCGCGGGCAGCTGGCCATGAGGCAGTGATTATTGGCTCGAGCTGCACGGCACATGCTGCCACCTCTCCAGTGCCCATTCACGTGTGGGTTCAGCCCCGGCGACCAATTGCCGTCGCTCCCGCCTACCTCCTGCATCCGGCGATGGTGTGCGTCCGCCTCGTGCAGGCCTCTGAGGAAGTGGAGCAGCCATTCGCTCCAGCTCAGGTGCGCCACGTAGGCCGCCGAGGATAGCGAGAGAACAACTCGGGCTCCTATGGATGAAACAAAGTCCAAGAAACGGTGTGACTAGCCAGTAAATAACATCATCTTTCTGCAAACGTTCATCTGCAAAAGTATGCCCTTTAAACCTTGAGAACTCTACCTTTACACCTTTACCCCCAAAACATGCACTTTAATGAAGCTTCTACTCAAAAAACCTTATTTTAAAAATCAACCTCTTAGGAAATGACAATTTTAAAGAGTGCCCTCAATGCCCCCCTTTAAAATGACTCCCCATTCAAACGACTGTTAAAAACCTAGCTCTTTAAAAAAATCTTTCTCAATTCCCTTGAAGAACGGAGCCTTTTAAACCACTGACCTAAAAATCCCTCCTTGAGAATACACTTCGGAAAAAAATCTCCTCTCAAACAAAACTCACTTTAAAAAAACTCTTACTCAGAAACCTCTGCCCTAGGAGCGTTTACCTTGAGGCAGGGTGCAACATGTCAAACTGTTCACTTCTGACCAGGCTATAAAGCCACGTCCTACCATTTGTGAATGGAGTGCGGTTCAGCACACATAAGGCATAGCGGTGTGTAAACATTTCATGCACGGGGCTGCATGTCCATAAACTCTGCCTAGTGAATTAGGAATGTTTGAAGTAAGATGCAGCTCCGCTCCACATATAGTACCTTGTCCAATCAAACCCAGAGTCCCAGGAGCCCCTTCCAGCCATGGGATACCACGTGTGATCTTGGGCAGCTGAGTAAGCCAATCGTGCCTGACTTGTCAGGTTAAGAGTGCTGCATATTCCCCCGCAATAGGTGTGGCTTGCCTGAATATCTCACGTCTAAAAAATGTCCCCCACACTGCAGGCAGCATTGGGAAATATCGGTTCCACTTAATGAGTCGCCTATTGGCACACTCGGTTTGTTTTTACACACACCAATGAGACAGTTTATTAATTTCTATGCAAGAAAAGAACTGCACACATCCATGTTACTGCGCCACGGTTTGATTTCAATAACCAGAGTTAGTTCATGTGTAAAAGTTATCAATTTATTGATAGCCCTTTGCGATAACACGTGTTTCGGCACAAACCATGTGCCTTCCTCAGATCAGGGCAATGTTTCTTTATCAAATTTCACAAAATGTGGAGATAGTGAAAACAAAATAAAATAAAAAACATAATAAAATAAAAACCATATATAAAGCACGAAAACAAAATTAACATTGAAGTGTTAACCAAAAAACATCAAAAACAAGATGGGAAAGAAGCCCCCAATTGGGTCACACAAATCATATTATTGCCATATGAGTTAGCCAAAGAAGAAAGTGGACATAAAAATAAATAGAAAAAATAGAAAAACTATTTTTAGACATAGAACCATGCAGTTTAGGTAGATCAGATAACATCCCAGTACATTACATGATGGTAAAATACGACATAGCAAGAGTTACGTTTTTGAGGAAGGGTTAAATCATACCATCCAGCCGTCAGGTGTCCTAGAAATGTAAATAAAGATTGAGGAAAAAATTCATGGAGAGGGAGAAAAAGAGGAGAGGGGAAAGACCATTAGCTGATTATTCGGTGTACATTAGTTATATAATTGGTAAAGCCTGTGTGGCCAATTCCTGCTTACCCATCGGCTGAATTTTCAGCTATACATTAACGTAGTTGAGGAATGAGTCCCATCAGACTCGTCTGAGAATAGAAATGAAAATTCTATGTTATTGTACCATTTTTGTGAATGAGATTAGCACCCCCTGAGAAATCCCTGTGGCCTAGTCACTAAGGGCCCGGGCGTATATCAATTCACAGACAGTATGCGTATGCCTAAATGGATGTGCACGCATTTTAAAATCGTGTATTCAGGTTCGGATTTAAGCCTCGCCATCCTTTGCCGCTGAGTTAATGGTTACAATGAGTTAGCGACAGAAATAAGTATGCGGTTCAAGGTGACGTTAATAATGCAAACTAAAAAATAAATTGATAACTTTTACACATGAACTAACTCTGGTTATTGAAATCAAACCGTGGCGCAGTAACATGGATGTGTGCAGTTCTTTTCTCACTTTTTACTAACGGAGTGGGGGAACTCAGCGTCTCCGTTTCCCTGCACGCACCATTGCGACACTGCCAAGTTTGGCTTATGGATTTTCAGTCGCGGAGGTCAAGAGTGAGTTTACTAAAAAGTTCCCTGTACCAGTTTTTTTTTTTTTAAATTTCTATGCAAGATCACAATTGGAAGAGCCTCAAACTTCACACTTTCTCAAGATTGTTTGAGTACATTAGCGACATCAAACAATATGCTTTCACACTATTCATGTTGTGCATTTAGTTAACAACTGGCATCTCTGGCCTCTAAAATTGGCACTCTTGCAACACAAGTTTGCCCCTTTCACATGTATTATCCGGACTTCTGGCAAAGTTCATGAAAGGGGGTGCCAGAGAAAGTCACCTCACGCACAGAAATGAACATGAAATGACTGTTCCGAAGACCGTTGACATGTATCATTGACAGAGCCATGAAACTGACATGTAGTCGTAAAAGTCAATGCCAATTGCCGACTAAACGAGAGACATTTCTAGCACTCCCTTAATCATCTTTAAAATATTCCTCCTTAAAGTAAGCACCTTCTAAACGTTTACCTTCAAATCCTTACCTTATGTTGTTCAACATTAAAAAACCCATCCATATACCCCCTCCCTTAAACTTCTGATTTAGAAAAACTGCCATTAAGCCCACTGTGAAAAGCCTAAACCTCAGCAATCATGTGGCTTAACATCCCAAACCTTACAAATTCTCCCACAATTACACCTCTGCCATACAAATCTACACCTTAAAATATCCAGATAACAAAGCGTCACCATAAAAAACACCTGTCAAAAATCCTCAGCTGCAAAATCTCCAATGTAAGATGTTCTGCCTTGACAAAAGACGCCATCAAAACCTCGGACTTTAAGAAAGTTCCCCTTGAAGGCCTTGATGCAGAAGGAACACCCTCGTCATCAATGCTAGATGCAGCGAGGACAAAATGCAGGACGGCTGTGACTGTCTAAGCCCTCAGCAATCCACAGGCAATTCTGATGAGGTTAAAATATTACCCGTAAAACCCTGCCTTTACATAATGTTCATTAACAAAGATCCGGCATAAGATGCCTTTCTTAAAAACATTTTTTTAAATAACTTTACAAGTAGCCATATGTAAGCCTCCTTCTTAAAATGATGGCCTTCCAAATTCTTACATCACAGGGGCCAGCCTGCACTGGAGCAGGTGAAGTTTGCAACCAGATATTCTGAGGCCTCCACCTCTGCCCTCTACTGGCTAGAGATCATTGCACGTACACTGACAAACACAAAACTACCAGCTTGGCCGTTTAAGTAATAGTCAGACTCTAGCACAAACATTCCTAACGCATTGGATGCCAGTGCCCACCTGCAGCAGGGGCAGCAAGCCCTTGGCCATGCCTCGGGTACAGTAAAGAGAGGCTATGGCCACACTACTCTGGGATGGGCAGGCAAAGGTCGTGTGCTCGGAGCATTACATCATTACGTAGTTTAAAAGGTCCGAAAGGAAATACCTATTGAAACATTTTCATGAGAAGTTCTAGCTTAACTTCTTGCAAAGACATTCTGGCCTCATATCCCCTCAAAGCTGTGCAAGACGCCTTCTAAAACCTATCCGCCTTAAAAACTTCAAATCAATAACTCCCAATCATGAAAATCACAAAGGTCATGCCCATATATTAGGGAAACACCTGTTTCCATGCTTACCAATTGCACGGGACTTCTAAACTGTGATCATGCTATGTTATGTTTTTATGTTATTGAGCTTATACCGTGCCAAAGCCCGTAGGCATCCAGGTGCCGAGAGATAGAGTGATGAGGAAGGTGAATTTAGATAGTTTGCTAATTGAAGAGAATCGTTTCAGTTTTTTACCAAAGGGTGAGATGATTCTCCATTTTCCATAGTTGTAGGGGCAAGGCGTACCAAGCCTTGGCCCCTTGAACATGGAACGAGCGTCCAAGGCCTCGGGTTCTAATTACCCGATGAGATTCCAATAGGACGCCTTTAGCTGAACAAAGGTTATTCTTAGGTTGATAGAGTTTAACCTTATCCTTCAGGTATGCTGGGGCGTTACCAAAAATACACTTATGGCATGTGGCTAACAACTTAAACCGAATTCTAGCTGTCACAGTGTAACTTTTTCCTAGCTGTGGTCGTGGGCTCTGATCTTTTCATCTGAACGATGATGCGTATGGCTGCATTTTGAATGTTCTGCAGCTGTTGATGGTAATGGGGACCTGTAGGTATTAAGTGTGTGTTCCCTGTTCACCAAATGGCTTTGCAGCCTTCTCAGGATTACAAACATTTGCCATCAGCCAGTGAATGGCACACGGAGCTCAGCAGGGGAAGTGGCTCAGGCAAACTGACTACAGGTCACCGTTGGGACACATGCACAGAGGGACATCACAATGGAGGCCCTGGATAGGGACTAGCTAACCATCGAGAAAAATAGAATGTTATAGGACACTCACTGTGAGCCACTGTTTAAGTCTTCTATCCTAACACTGTACCTTAGACAGTTCTACTGTCTCCAACAAAATGGCTGCAACTGTAATAGATGCTAGGTTAATTCACTCGTTCTGCATCACTTAGTAGCTGATTGGCAACAGCTCCCTCTAATATGTATCTTCAAGAGCACTGGCAGAGAGTTAAGGTTCTCTCTAGCCAGGCCTAAACAAAGGGGGGAGAAAGAGAGAAGATTGATAAAGAAAACAGGGAGGAGTGAAGGCAGCAGTAAAACAGAGGTAGAACAGAATCACTAAGGTGTTAGCCATACTCAATGAATGATCTCATTTGGCTATTCTGACAATGTCGCAGTGGCACCATTACGGATCTGCCAGAGATCAAAACACGTGCTCTCCTTTGCCAGCTTCTCAACCCCTGCAAGCCATCCTCTGCAAACCTCATTCTCCTTCGTGTGATGTCTCTGGGCTCCCTTATCCGTTAATTTCTGAAATTTCAAATATCAGAGAAAAAGAACTGGCAGCTGTGGGATTCATACACACTCACTCTGCCTTAGGGAGGCTCAGCTTCACCTCACTGAGGAGGCCCAACCAGGTGAAACACGTGTCTGGGGTTGCTGCTGGTACTCTTGTCCAGAGGAGAATTGCCTAGCATTTTAGCACTGGACTGCATAAGTGGGTGGGACCAGACGGATATGCATATGGCGATTTCTCCTCTGTGAAGGTTACAGTGAACGTGGTTGTAGACCCTGCTGAGTGGGAGACATTCCTTAAAACATGGTATTTGACCTATGTTTGTTTTCAGTAGAGGGGCTTCCACGCCCTCGCCTAATTCATACGCAGGCCTACAAAGAGACTGCAACTGCAGCACCTTGTAACACTTGACAATGCAACAGCATGTGAACATTAGTCACACATGTAATATAAAAAGGAAACCACCTGAGGAGGCAGCAGCACTTCATGGGCAGCAAACAACAGTTGGCTTGGGGAAGCCACAGCATTCTGCTCACAGTAAATCTCTCTCTGCATGCACACACGCACACACACACACGCACACACTGCGCGAAGGAAGAGAATGAAAGAAAGGAATGCATTATTGTTTGGGGGAGAGGGATGGACCAAGCATCAGAATCCAAACGAGTGTATGTATGTGGGAAAAAGCCAGGAGGATGTGGAAGAACAAAAAAGAGTGTAGAAAGACAGCCACCACAGCCACCACCAACCCTTAGCCCCACCCAAACACTTATGACAGGGGACATCTATACCATTCCATGTGCAGTTAAGATTTTGGCCTTTCACTTGACTGCAGCTCAATACTCAAGCAAGAAATTTCTGTTTACTGCCCTCAGTAAAAGCTCAGTTTATTTGCAATGTGTGTATGCAGTGTGTGAGTATTTGCGAATGGCTGGACTGTGGTGATGGGTGGAGCCTCAACGTTGGCCCACGCGATATCAGGAAAAGCAGTTAGGAAAGATGGAGTATGTCATCCCAAAGGAATTCCGCACACCTGTGTGGGAGAACCCATGCACACCAACACCCACAGCCACCCGTTGTTGGTAGGAGAACACGCTGCGGAGTAGTGGCATCCTCCAATCATCAGAAAAGCAGGAGAGCGGAAACTGACATCCACCTTACAGAAACATACACACATGTGACCCAGAGCAAGCAGCCATAAATTACCACACATGGAACTCAACGGGCAGGCGGGAACTCAAAGTACATGAAGATCCATGCAAGAGGCGAGCATGCGCACAACACCATGTGTCGCAGCATATATGCCAAACGTTCCTAACACTGCACATGCACATCAAAAACGTTTTACAAATGCACATGCAGAGCAACAAGGGTATATATACCATGTTGTCAAGGTCAATTACAGACGGGACTGGCTAGCTAATTATCTTTAGACTAAATACTTAGGGCCCGAATGTATTGCACGGTTCTCAAAGTGACTTTGCACTGCAAAAATAACCTTTTCACAGTGAATTATTTTTCAAAAGCGGACCTAAGCTCCATCAGGCATTCATGCCCACTGGCAACAGAGCAGTGGCACTGATTTATTTTCTGTGGCAAAACAAAAATTGCCTTCTTGGAGCAAGGACCTGGAGAGTGGCAGGGCGCTCTTGGACTGCATCTGAAATGCAATTTGAACGGATTACCTTTTCCTGTCGCTCTTATGTTGATCTAATAAGGACTGTAAAAGGTCTGGACTTTGTGGTAACACGGTGTTTACTAACACCTCTAATTTAGGCTATTATTTAAATAAGGCACAGCTGACTGCCTATAGCATACATCTGTTAGGATGTATGCGCTGCAAATGTTTCCTAAAATTAAGATAAAAGCTCGGAGGACGTTATGGTTCTCATGTGTGCAATGGAATGACGATTCCCGTGTACTTAAACTCAAAGTGGTATTCCCATCTAAACATCTACAACTTGCTTAAAAGAGACATTATAGAGTGAGAGACTGGTACATAGGCGGTAGTAAACACCAGCCTGGCGATCGAGCTTCTACATAGGAGGAGAAAACAGAGAAGAAATACAATAGCGTCGCATTTCTATCTCCTCTACTTGCTAATCACCTAGATTATTCTCAAGGCTTGTGGGGACTGCTGCAAGGGCCCGACAATGTCCCCTATGCTTGTTACCAGGGTCGTCCTACGTCATAACTGAGAGTAGCTGTGAAATAAGAGAAGACGTGTTGCACTGTATCAATGGGTATCGACACAGACACCACCCCATACCTGCCTACATTTGAAAATCAAAATTCCTGAGATGTATGCCCCGCCCATAGCCGCATGAGACTCCGCCCTTTTGCACATGGCTCCACCCACATGCCCCACCCACCTGTCAAATTTCAGCCAACAATTCTGTCAAATACTTTAGCTGGTGCATCGAGCATGGCTAGTAATATACAGTAAGCAGACGTCTTGTGATCTCGCTGGTGTGTATTGCTAGTATTATACTTTAGTCCACGTTAGAGGCATTTTGCCTAGACGACTAATAATGGTGAACAATATGGGCAATGTTATACACCAGGCATGACGAGAATATGAAGAGACAAGGGAGATTATTACGGCGGCGCCGCCTTCATTTTGCTTACTATAGCACTGAAAATCATTCATTCCATGCTATAGTAAGTAGGCGGAGCCGCGGCCGAAATAATGCTGCTTTCAATCCAATGACATGGATTGAAAGTAGTATTATTACAGCGGTCGGTGGTCGCATTGAGGCAAAGGAAAGAAAAAGTCAGTGAATGCTGGCTGCCAGCAGTGGCCTCTTACAGTCGTGCAGGCAGTGGGCACGAACATTTCACGCCGTTTCCGGGTCCCACACACTTCTCCACACGATTGGCTGCCGGCGGCAGCCAATCGGGTGGAGATAATGACGGGACCCGGAAAGAACAACAACATTCCTGAGATTGCAGGGTCTTTTCCGGAGACCCGGAGAAATGGCTAAAATTCCAGAGTCTCTGGAAAAATTCTGGAGGTTAGGCAGTTATGCACCACCCCTAGACTCAGCTTCAGGAAGCGGCCCTACTCTCTGCAGCATGGCTATGAGGTGTGCAAGGCTTCCCACCGACACCAGCCCCCACCCGCTGCCCCACTAATTGGTGAAAGGGGTAGGGGCGATCGGAACTCCGCAAGCTCGAGCGATTGGTACAGATAGGAATGCAACCCATTAAGTACAGAAGAGCAGTGTGCATGCCTCACCGGGACCCTGAGCAGCAATAACACAAGAGTGTTGCAGTTCTTTAGTTCACCAGGTATACCTGACACTGATCCTGGAGAGTACCACAGAGTTGGATAATGATAAAAAAAACATCATCTACCTAATCTCTTGTCAGGTGTGAATATTTCAGTTGTTCCTTGTTTTTAATTAGGGAACATTGCTGGGAGTAGCAGGCCTCCATGATAATTTACGCACCCGTGTGATAGGAGAGCCTATTATAAGGGCACTGGGATGTTACCAACCAGTATGAAGCTGCCTCACGAGAAGGTCGCCTGTGTGCCTTTGTGCTCCCCACCGTTGGTCACCTGTGTGCCTGTGTATTCCCCCCACCTCCCCGTTGGTCCCCTGTGTGCTCCCCCAATCCCCCCAGTTGGTCGCCTGTGTGGCGTGGTGTTTCCCCCTATCATACTGTCCTCGTAACTGTGTGTAGCTGCAGCCCTTAACTAGAAACTGTCACCCTATTACTACCGTTGATCTGAACCATTCTATTAGTATGTACCTACCACCGTGTAACATGGGGCTGGCACTTTACTATTCCATGCAGATATTAACCATACATTAATGTGTAGCTCGCCTCCTTGTATTCTGTGCCTGGCACCATGGCACGATTCTGACCTCGCATCTGTGTGTAGCTGCCGCCATGCAACATGTGGCTGGCACCATGTATTTGCCTACTGATTTGATTATGCATTTATATGTAGCTGCCTCCGTGTAAGATGCGGCTGGCACCTTATACTTATCCAACAATCCTCTTTATATATTGTAATTATTGCACTAAATGTAACTGTACCGCAACCGTATTAAGTCACAGTGCCTTCATACCGCAGGGTTATGGTGCGCTTTATAAATGTCAAAAATAAAAAAATAAAAAATAAATTGCCATTCCAGTTTTTTTGCCATTGCACCTAACGTCTGTTGTGCTAATTGTTCGTTCTTTCTGTGAAGAAATGGCTGGCAGCGATAGGGCAATGCATTTCTTTACAGAAAAACTACTGGCAAGATGGCTGCCAAGGACACAGCAGAGGGATCTCTCTGAAGAGCCACATTTTTAGTTCCACAGCAATGTGTCAGCCTGGAGTAGGGTACAGATCAAAGGGGGTGGCAGATAAGAGTAAAACGCACTTTATTTTTGATTTTAGATGCTGGTGGGCGCTGAGTGAGGGGGAAGAGTGGGGAAGAGCGGTTGAGCAGCCAAAAGCTTACTTGGAATACAGCCTTATTGCTGGACCAAGCCAGAGTTCTGAGCAATTTGATTGGTTGGTCGCCCCATCGCAGGTGCTAATTTGCAATCTGGTACTTTTAGTGTTTCTTTTATTATAGTCCAAGTCCCCAAGGGACAATCAGCCAGCAGATCTAAAGGGACCACAAGCGTTTTGAAGGTTAAGCATGGAATCAATTTACGCCATCAATGTACAGTGAAAAAAAAGGCAAATGTGTTACTGTACCGAATAACTAAATTGCTTGGAATGCAGCCACCAGTGGGAAGCGATTAAAATGTAGCATCCAGCCTCGGGAAGACCATTTTCTATTCAGGCTTCCAAAGAGAACATCACCCCAAGTAGCTTTACTAAACGAGAATAAAACGTACACAATCCCAGAATTACTTTGATAAGAAATCAAAGGTCACAATTGAACTGCTGGAAAGGGCCCAACTTGCAATTCTGCTGGGGATAAGCTCTGTTTGAGCAGACCATTATCCAGCTCAATGAAAGCTCAATGTGCAGTCCTTCCTTTTTATAGAGCCAGTTATTTGATGGGAAGACGTTCTGGACACCCTTTGGAAGTGTAGACTCAATCGCAAAACATCTGCATAGCTCAGTAGGCGGCATATTGGGAGATATCGTTTCTGGCTGCAGGACAGCATTAGGGAGTGGGCTTAGGGTCATGAATGGGATGGTCACACAAAAGCTGATGAACTCTGAACCCTAAAATGTCTTCTAATGAAACAACCACAGTCTGAAAAGTGTTGTGAGATTCTCAGGAATGCCCTCTATTTGATCCACCTGAAGTTTTCCAGTCCAGGTTCTGGGGATGGTTGCCTTCCTCACATGTATCACAGTACCAGGTTATGACCAGGTTATGAGACTAAGGAAGACTTGAGAGAAGGACAGGTAGAGTGTCTAAGGTCTTGTAATGTTTTTAAAGTGACCGTGTGACATTGAAGTTAGAAACATGTTACTTTTATGTCTAAATGTCTTAATCTGGCAACAACTGCAAAAGGCTCTGAACAGAGTCCTCACATCATGTCAAGACAACATGTTGGTTATTTCTGGGCCTTTAAGGAATAGTTGGAATTCCAGAGGCAGTGACACTTATAAGAGTATCTGAAGACCCAATGCCCATTTCAAAGTGAATCTAGCGGGCAACACGTTTTCTCAACGTTGCCAGTATCTCACCTGCTGCAGCACACAGGAAAGGGATTCTATCGGCACTGGATTTAATGTTAGTGGAATTATCATTAAAAGAGTAACAGGGACGTAGGTTCCATGCTCTTTGGTGAAAAATCTTTTAACGGACCGGAACATGTACATTGGCCTTCACGCCTCAGCAGACAAGGCAAAAGAATCTATGAAAAGAATGTTTGATGGCAGGGCTCGTGATATTCCAGGAAAGGAATAGGTTGCCTGCCTTCACTGTTCAGACTAAGGACCTCATACCAAGGTTGTGTACATACACAAATCCAGAAACCTGGGCGAACAAACACTTTGGCCAGGCAGTTCAAGACCTTTGTTGAGCCAGACGTAACGATTAAGGTTTTTAAAGGCTAAGATATCAAATAGGTCTTTTCAGGGAACAATAGGGGGCAGACTACTTTCGTTTTCTATTTACTGCCCAAAATTACCCTCGATCCTTAGGCTTTCCAGATAGTGCAGGGGATTCAAATCATATTTTACAAAACACTGTTGCAGCAAGTGCTGGCCACTACGGTTCTGTTGGCAGAAGAAACAAGGGGTGGTTCATCAAGCCGTGGAGCATTTGAAGGGCGAGTGAGCTGCTTCTCCCATTATCCCGAATACACCGGGTTTTGTAAACATCCTTTTTCTGGTGACAAAGACACTGGAGATGCTTTACCAGTTAACAGCTTGTGAGTTTTTATAAATTTTGCATAACACAACCATTTCAAAATGGAGGGTATGGATCTCCCGAAAGACCCCGACATTCCAAAGGATTGGATGTCAGGGTTAGATCTAATGGATGCCGATATTACCATTTCTATTCATGAGACACATCCAAATTATCTGAAATTAATTTGCGCCAACCAAAAATAGAGTTTCTTTGGCCTTTCTTCCCACCCCTCCTTGGCAAGTCAAGCAATCAGTGGCTTTAGCGATGAGAGTTCAAGGAATTCAGTGCATCATTTGCTTTATATCAAAAGTCTTTTGTACTGCAGCAAATCACCAATGTTGTGGTTACTGGGATAGGATTTGCATGTCAGTGACGGCGACAGGTGAACTACATTGTTGACTACAGCACATGTAGCCCTGGAACTGCAAATCAATTGTTGAGTTTACTAGAGCTGTGTTAATTAAGTCAGATGCCACTGTTCTGGGCTGGGGATCTTGAAGTAGATGGAACCCCAAAGGAGCGGGATGAACACATCAAGTGTTAGGATTTCATGGCAGGGTCCTTTCCCTGAAGGCATGCACACAAACATAGATTTGATCTCTGCAGATGATGCCTGCTCTGGTTTGTCAGGCTGTCTGCTGACCAGACTAATGCCCTAGCATGAGATGTTGTTGGCGGGGTTATGCCATTCATGGTCGCTAACCCCAGCTGCTGAGGAGGGCGAAGCACATAGTCTTATCAGAGGAGGAGCACATCCAAGGGTCTCCTGAAAGAAGATGACTCTGGTCCAGACCATGGATAAGCTCGAGCTTCCAGGCCCTCATCTAAAGCTTCAGGACCAGGGCTATTCCGGCAGTTTTTACCCCTTCATCCCTTAACCTGGTGCTTATCAAAAAGCTTTGAATACCCTGTTTTATGACAAGAACCTACGTAATACAGGAGACAACGTCTAAAATCCTAGTGCATGGGTAGTTGGACTCACTTCTATCCCTAATGTAAACCTTATGTGGCACCAGAGTATCTGTCTCTGAGATTCCGTGGTATGAAGGCAGATGATGCTCTTCCAAAGTATTTGCGATAAAGACTTTAAGGACCAGGCCATTATAATTGTGCATGGTTCAGATACTTGGGAACCGCTCTACACTATGAGTCACCAAAGCACACCTAACTAACATTTTCACTTATGCAGTCAGAGCACCAACTCTTGTTGAATATGTGTGTCCAATATCAGCTCTCTCTAAGTTGTTTCCATCTCCACAAGAGCTCTCTCTCTCTCCGCTAGCCGAGGCATTCCAGGGGTGGCGAGCTGTTCTGGATTTCCCACGGTTCAATCTTTTAGCTTCTCCCTTGTGCAGCAAAAAACAGGAATGCAGGGAATCAGGATGGGGCGTGCTCCAGCTTCCCTTGCACATGGGTCTCCACCACACCTTATGCACTGATCCACTATATGCCTTGGCTTCTAGTCACGATCCAGAGAAAAAACATCAGTATCTCCATGTAAATCATTTTATGCAGCTTTGCCCTCGACGTATGCTAGCATTGGAGCTGTAAGTCCTTTCATGAAGCTTTATCTGTATGTCAGCATTACTTTTGATTTTGCAGCCACAATTCATGCCATTATGATAACTGTGAATCAGTTTTATGAATCTGTGAACACAATCTATGCTAGTAGCGTCACTGTAAATTACGTTTGTGAAGCTGTGGCCACAATCTATGCCTGGCAATCAGAATGTATACCAGAAATGCCACCGTAAATCACATTGATGAAGCTGTAACCACAATCTATACCAGATTTCTTGATCTCATTTTATGTTTACAAACACAATAAGTCAGCATTGTAATCACTAATAACTTTCATGATGCAGCCCCTTGCACCAAACACATGGAAGCATCATGCACACCCATAGATTAGCCACCCAGCAACCCCTCAACAAACAATCATCATTCACACAATAAATCACAAGACAATGCAATCAAGGACTTGCACAATCTCCTCACTCACTCACAAAGGCAAGGAGATGTTATGATGGTCTAGTACAACTGCATTGTGTTCGGCTTTGCTGGAGAATACAGAGATGTTTGAAACTGTTATTTGATATTTACTGCAAACAAAATTTGTTTGTAGTAAATACAGAGATTTACAGAGATGTTTGAACTGGCAAATAAAATGCTTCACTATATGTGCCTGGCCTATGGATGGCAGCATTGCACCAAACGTGAAGTGTGCTTATATGAGTATGCACCATTTAACAGAAAGCATTGGTAAATTCTTTGGTCACACATCCCATCGAGAGCACATTTTGCCAAGGATGAGGCTATAAATTAGGGCACTCCACCTGCAGGACTAGAGAGATTTTTAACAGTTCTTTAGGCCTGCTACAAAAGTGTCTTTTGGGCCGCTCAGCATGGTCTTGGATTGTCCAGTTTGCAGTCTGTATATTGTAAACACATTTCTCTGACACAGTTTGTAAATAATGTTCAGTTTATAAATGAACATTTTCTCTCTCAGTAAATAAACAATTCAACCAGTGACAAAATACCCCTCCTTCTTTAACTCTCCTATGGGAAAAGGTATGGGGATAAATAGCACAACAGGCTCTGGCTGCTTTGCATAAAAGCATTTTGAGAACACAACAATGGCTATGGATTTGTATATTTAACTGTGTTAGTGATGCAAGCATGCAGATATTTTGAGCAGAGAATTCACACTGGGCGTGGTGCTCATGTAATTACTGCCAACACTCACTCAGTAAAATGCCTGCACACTCTGAGCCAGGTGTGCACATGTGGACAGGCTTCACTTTGGGGGTGAGGCTTGGCTGGCCCTGCTGAAGCAGAAGATGACTTCTCAATTGGTTCCCATTTTAGGGTCGATATATATTGCCGAAATGCCTCTGGTGGGTACCGGGATCGCTTTTAGGATCCATGTGGGCCCCTGCTCTACACAATAAAGTAAGGTCCACACAGTATATCACTGAAAATATAGTCTTTACGCAGACGGAATGCAGACTTAATAGCCGTGGACGTGAGCAGTCAGCAGAGCATAGTATCCCCTTTTGCGGACGATATCCTGTGGTTTGCCTCCCATATAAATACAACACTCACAGCACTGTTCTCTACCAGTCAGCAAAGTCGGGAAGATTTCGGGTTACAAAGTCAATGCAGTGCAGTGTAGTGTAGTGTAGTGTAGTGAAGTGTAGTGTATTGAAGTACTCCCGCTTTCGAGGAATTTCTTCAGTGCACACGTCGAGAAGTGGTCGATGCTCTGGTATCTGAAATTATTGAATGACTTCGGGATAGTCTTCCTGAGGGAAGTGAATAACATTGTAAAAAGGCTGACCTAGGACCTCTCACCCGGGACACTGACAGTCTGCTTCAAAAAAGCTTTACCGGTGAATTGCTTTAAAATGGTTGACATCCCAAAGATTCTACATAAGCTCGGAGCGCTGTCTTTCTGGATCCCAAACCTCTATTGGAAAAGGCCGTCGAGGCTGCAGAAGGAGACCCTGCTGGATGCCAAACAATGGCATCACATAGGACTGTCCAACAAGTGCCTACCAATGGAAAAGGAAGGGTTCAACCTTCCATACCTACAACTCTATAAAGAAGCAGCCGTGCTGCCACAGTCGAGCTGAGGGTCAGAAGCGTAGACTTGGAGACGCTAGAGACATCTGTGGCAGGGAATCGCGAACCATCAGACTTCACCAAGGCAAAATGCACACATTTTAAGAGGCTCAGCGAGGAGCCCTCTCTTCATACTGATGCTCTCCTTCTCCAAAATCTGGAGATAAGCCTCAACCAAGCAAGGACACGACAGATCATTCCCTGGCATGCGGTCCAAGCCGATTAAAGGATCTCATAAACAATGAAGTCTTGTGATCCTGGCATGAGATTCGGGAGAGCTATGGAGCAGCTGCAATTCAAAATAAAGGGTTCTAGGAGATCAAGAAATAGTATAGATCCAGGACGACTGACGACCACAAACACAGCCCAGGAAATGACGGAGAGAACAGCAAAGGAGGGATGGAAAATGGCTGACGCGTAAAAAGCAGTAGCCTCGCAGTGTAAGGAGGAGTTAGACCCTGTATGGCAAAAATAGGAATTGCAACTAACAAATGAGCTCTCGGGCAGAGCTTGTGAAAAATTCCTATGCAACATTAAGAAGTGCACCACAGACGCAAAGCACAGCCGAGTGCTTATTGGACAGCTCTCGGGCGGAGCGTGTGAAAATGTCTTATGCAACATTAAGAAGTGCTCCACAGACGCAAAGCACAGCCGAGTGCTTATTGGACAGCTCTCGGGCGGAGCGTGTGAAAATGTCCTATGCAACATTAAGAAGTGCTCTACAGACGCAAAGCACAGCCGAGTGCTTATTGGACAGCTCTCGGGCGGAGCGTGTGAAAATGTCCTATGCAACATTAAGAAGTGCTCTACAGACGCAAAGCACAGCCGAGTGCTTATTGGACAGCTCTCGGGCGGAGCGTGTGAAAATGTCTTATGCAACATTAAGAAGTGCTCTACAGACGCAAAGCATAGCCGAGTGCTTATTGGACAGCTCTCGGGCAGAGCGTGTAAAAATGTCCTATGCATCATTAAGAAGTGCTCTACAGACGCAAAGCACAGCTGAGTGCTTATTGGACAGCTCTCGGGCAGAGCGTGTGAAAATGTCCTATGCAACATTAAGAAGTGCACCACAGACGCAAAGCACAGCCAAGTGCTTATTGGACAGCTCTCGGACAGAGCGTGTGAAAATGTCTTATGCAACATTAAGAAGTGCTCCACAGACGCAAAGCACAGCTGAGTGCTTATTGGACACAGATCAACATGTGAAGTTAAGAATAAAAGACAAAGCTTGTTGCTGGTTTAGCAAGAGCCCAGGGGTCCATAAGGTTTGCTACTGTCGTAGTAGACTACTGCAGTAGTCGCTCTGATATTAGGTCATCCTATACGCCGTGGCCCCATCCTGGTGGTCAGTTTCAGCAGCAAAAAAATGCTGTGACTGTTCAAGGCGCTTACATGCACGAAAAGAGTAATTCTCAGAGTATGGAAGGAGTGGGCCAGGCCACCGATAGACACATGGTTGGTGGGCCTTGACAAACGGGCTGCCCTTGAAAAGGGGACTTCTATCTAGCAGGAGACCCAGGAAAGGCACACCCTCACCTGGTCAAACCTTGAGGAACTGTATGCGTTCTGAATGTTGGAATACACTTCAAGTATATTGGATAGAGGCCCATGATGACGACTTCCCCTTCCCTGCCCAGTGATTTCATAGGCTTGCCTCCCAGTCTACTCTCACCCAATCCTCACCCTTAGACCTCTGTTCCCCCAGTTACGCTGAGCCAGTCCTTTTATATCTTTACGCATCAATCCTTACGCATTGGGACTACACAATGTATACACTTAATCCCTTTAACCTTGTACTGTTCAGCTTACAAGGTATAATAACAAAATACATGAAAATAAGAACATCCACAAACACAGCTAAACAGGAGTCATAGAAAAAAAGTAAACTGCTGTTTAAAACTCTAAACCACAATTTTCAGACCTTCAAATCACGTTCACACGTGTGTACACCTTTGGGATACTTATAGACAAGTTTAGTGCGTTTAGAAAAGTTTGTCCATAGAAGTTAATGGAATAAAGTCAATAACCAGCTCCCAGTTACAGTGAAAGAAAAGTACAAGTTACCAGAGTCTGGGAGGAGCTGCAGAGAAGGGAACCTTCAGGCCCACGACGATGGCAGATGGCGCCAGAGGAGATGCAGACACAGGCGTGATGGCCAGAGGGACTTGAGAGGATGTTTGGGGTGTTAGAGCCAAGCACTGCTGAGGACATTGTAAAGGGTCCCGGGAAAAAGGGCTGCAGGCACAGCCCCAGGCACAGAAGACACAAACCTCAACAGGATGGAAGTCAGAAGACCCCCAGGATATGGAACTGGCTGCAGGAAGAGGTCAAGGGAACCCAGGAGTAATGGATTCAGAGGTCGGTTCCGATGTCAATTTTCGTTTTGGTCACGTTACCATTTCCTGAAGCAGAGTCTCATTGGACGGCTGGGCAAGGAAAACACTGTCCAACATGTTGGAGGACCTGCAAGAGTTGGCCATGACAGCATTAGCGAGGAAGCACAACGCTGACCCTTTCAAACAGGTCAGAGGATGCTCTGGTCAACAGAAAAGACTGCAGGACTGGGCAAATGACGGTCTCTCTAAGAAGGACAGAGGTGGTGGTCCAGTGCAAGTCATCCCATAATGGAGCCGCCACTTTGAACAGCAGTAGAAATGCAGTTTGGTTTCCAGCACGCACCTGTGGGTCCGTCACAGGAGAGTACATGGCACAGGAGCTACCAAAGTCTTCAGGGCCAGAGTGTCCAACTATTTGCACCAGTCCAGAGGGAGAAAGAGTCTGAAGCACAGGTTAGCTCTGTCAGTCCGTTGATTTTAAACTTAAAGTCCTGCACAACGGTCTTCCTTTTTTACCGGCGAATCTTCACTCTGTGGGTGTGTCTTCTATGGTTTCTGGATCGCGCGACTACTGTAATTCCCTGTATTTGGCCCAGCCGCTCTATCTTTTCCACCGCCTGCAGGTTCTACGGAACACGACTGCTAGAGTGGCTTCTGGTGCTCCTTTTCAGGCATCGCCTTCTCCAAATCTTGCATCAATACGCTAGCCTCCTGTAGTGAAGCGTGTTGAATTCAAGGCATTATGCATTGTGCATCGTGCATTTTACGGCACTGATCCAGAATACCTATGGGCTAACTTCTCTCCCTACGTTCCATCTCATCTTCTCCATTCGGCCTCTCTACTTCGTATTCAGATTCCTCGTTTTCAGCGCTGCAGGACCTGGGGCTGTTCCTTTTCGGTGGCGTCTGCCCGGCTCTGGAATTGCCTTCCTTTGACCTTGCATGCTACACAGGATCACCTCCTCTTCCGTCGCGCATTGAAGACTTTTCTATTTTAGTTCCTCCCTCTGGGTTTCTTCTGCCTTATCTGTCTCTGATAGCGCCACGATTCCCTTGCCGGAGTAAGTGTGCTTTATAAAATAAATAAATACGCAGGATTCCTCTGGATGGAAAAGATGCAGCGCTTGTGAGCTCAGAAGTCAGAAGCACTCTTTCACCAGCAAGATTCTCGAGCAATGTCACGATAACATCACACACACACACTCACGCGAACACACACGCATACATGCACACTCACAGGACTGCGGATGACCCCTGCTTTCACATCAACAGCTATGCACCATTCAAAGTTTTGTCAGTCACCCAATTGGGGGACTCCAACCAAGCCCCACTTTTGCACGAATGCACAAGAATGGAATGCAGGTGTTTGGTAGACCCTCATCCAGGCTAAACCAGATCCCTATCACACAAAGTAGCCTTGTGAGATCTTAGTCAGAGCACCTATAGGAAGAATGACCACAATGGCTGTTGCTGCTGTCAAAACACAAAAAGAGCAAAATAGAAAATGGCCACGTCACGGGCCCTAAAAAACATTTGGTAGCCATGTGTGTCAATGTCAGTGATTAAGTGGCTATCAGTGCCAAAAAAAGGCTACACCACAGTGCAACCAAGTTAAAAGTCCATAGTACACTCGGACACACTTTTCTGGATGCAGGGACCCACTCAGCACCAAAATGGTAGCTTAATGGGTCACTTAGAGAAGCACATCACAAAAGCAGTTGCAGTCTTCATTGAGAAATTGAAGATAGTTTTATTGTTGATAAAAAATAAGTCAGGACACCAACAATCCAGTAAGGGCACTAGGGTACTACTTTGGTTAGCAAAAAGAAAAACAAACAGGGATTTCTGAGTTCTCTAGCCAACTGATCCCAAGTCCATTTCCACCCATATGCTTCTATTGGAAGACCTGCTCTAGTTACATCTGATGGCCTGTACCAGAGTTCCACAACAGAGGGGCTAACACTAAGAACGCGCACCCTCCTGCTTTACAAAAATCTCAGAACCTTCAACAAATTTAAAGAGGCCGAGTGCAAGTATCGCAAAGGAACATAGCGTGTGAGTTTAGACTGAAGAAAGACGGGCACAGAGAACTAAAAGGCACGATGTTCCATGCAAAGTATTTTGAATTTTGTACGGCTCTTCACCGCAACCAGTGAAGCTTTGCCAACAGAGAGGAAACAGACGCCAGCCAAGGGGCATTTAGAGCCAGACGTGCTGCAGAGTTTTGACGAATCTGGAGCAATTGAACTAAAAAATCCCGCTTCTTAAAATAGAACCATTGCAGTAGTCCAAAGAGCCCATGATAGTGACAGTAACTACAGTCGAGCGGAACTGCAGGGGGATAAAAGAGAGCACCTTCCTTAAAGGTTTTTGGGAAAGAAACGAATTGCAGACTGATGCAATCTGTGCTTCTTATGAGCCAGAAGGTAAAAGCTCAACCTCTAAAGTCTTTGCAGATGGACTAGGAGCTGGGCAGGATCCCAGGGAATCTAGCCAGAAATCTGAATGCCAGAAAGAGTGGGTATTCAAAGGCCCAACCACCAGAATCTCTGTTTTCTCAACATTGAGTCTTAATGAATTGCTTGACTTCAGAGGCGTTGTTCTGGGGGGGGGATGGGTTTAGGTGCTAGAGCCCCGGGTCTTTTGGTTATAGCCCCGGATAGAAGCTCAGGGGCTCCAACTAAAAAGGTTAGCTAGCCCTGAGTCCCGACAGTCCTGACATTAGCGTAGTCCCGGATCTTTTCCAGACCTAGCAACACCCCTGCTTGACATCCAGCTGCCAATCTCAGACAAACAAGCTTTTAATTTGAAAGGAGGGTCAGATACAGGGGAATACAGCCTAAAAATGAGTTGCGCATCATCTGCATACGTATAGAAACATATGCCGAAGGAAGAAATGAGATCAGCCAATGGTCGTAAGTAAAAATTAAAAAGCACAGTGGATAAAGCCGATCCCTTTAGCACACCACATGAAATAGGAGTTGAGACTACTTGAAAAGGAAACAGAGAGACTGTCTGCATGATATCTGTCAAAAAGGGAAAAAACCATGACAAGACAGAGCCTGACATCCCCCTTGCTCCACACGACGCAGAAGAATCGCATGATCAATTGTATGGAGCGCTGCAGAGAGGTCCAGGAGAATCAACACTCGGACCTCCCTGCAACCCTGAAGCAACACCAGATCATCTAGAACCGATATCATTATGGATTCTGTCTCCAATTATGGCCTAAAACCAGATTGGTAAGGATGCAGCAAACCCTTCTCTTGGAGACACCTGGAAAGTTGGGGGGTGGCAATAATTTCCATAAGTTTCATGATTACTGGTAAAAGAGAAATGGGCTGATAATTGGCAGGCGACAGGATCAAATTGAGGCTTCTTCAAAGTGGGGTAGCCATTACAAGTAGTCGGCCGTAAGAGTCTAAGCTTTTATTAGGGCTGTGCAGGGATCTACCTGATTTTCCTTAGAAACAATTTGCGTGGGACCTTTCCCCAGTGACACCGGCAAATAGCGACTCTCCAATAAATCTCATTTCCAGCTGGGAGAAAAACAAGAAAGGGAAGAAGAGAGTGGCCGAGCAGGTAACTGGCAATGAGGTAAACGTAGCTGTAAGTACATTGCCTGAAAAAATAAGATTAAATGTGCTGCCTCCATCATGAGTCGGGAGATGATTGCACACATAAAGGTGACAATCAGACAGTCTGGCAATAAAATTAGCCGCATGAGCATCAGTCGCATCATTACGCCAAATATTAAAATCACATAACAGAATTAAATTAGTGTGTAATACCGCCAAATCAACTACACATTGAGAAAAACTATTAATAAAATTATTTGTAAGATATAACGGTGGCCTATACACAAGCAGTAGATGCAATGACACATTACTTGAAGGTTGCAGGCATACCAACAGAGCAATGTGCATGACAAAGCATGATTTAGAGGAATAGTAGATCACTCCAAAGATGTTAAATGTCAAGACCGCAACCCAAAGCAGAATTAGGCCAGTCGAGCTCTGTCATCACAAAGGTAGATGATAAAAGCTGTACAATATCAGGGTTCGATGAGTCTGCAAACCTGGTTTCAGTCAGCCCTAAAATATCATGTTGATGATCAGTCAGCAGGGAACAGATCTCTTCACGATGCGCCACTGCAGAGTAGGCATTCATCAAAAATCCTGACAAAGAAAAACCTATTAGTCTCCCCATGTCAAAAGACTCATATCTCTTATGTATAGTAGAGGCCGACACATATGAATGTTCTATCATATTGCTCAGCAGGCAAGTAGACTGTGGAGTCAGAGCCAGTAATTCTGCCTGAGAATAACACTATTAGCATTATTTCGATAATCCCTTCAGTCAGGCCTCAGCTCCTGTGGACATTCCTCTGGATCACTCTGACAGGCCATAAAGGCCCACGGCCCATTCCGGTCCCGGACGGGCCCAGAGGGGCTTACCTGATCCTACACATAAGTGCAGTCGGTCACTAGATCCCTTGCACTAACAGTTACAAAGTCACTCAGCCGAGGAGAGTTCAGCCTCCAAGGCTCAGTGGAGGGCAATTTCCATTATGGACATGTGATGGACGGCTACCTGGGCCCACTCAGGGAATTCCACAGTGCACTACTGGTTTTTTGGAACAGCAGTGGCCCACTCAGCATCTTAGTGAACTGAGGAGGGCGCGTGGCCATTTGTCCTCAGTATCGAGTGCTCGTTTTTTCTTTTCTGTTGCATTGTTTTTTTCTACTGAACTGAAAGACCTCTAGGTAATTGACCAGATTATAGGTGGTCTAAGCATGACTTTTGTATGCATCAAATTAGGATGCAGCTTGCTAAATCCGCACATAGGAACTACTGTGATAAAGAATCGGGGGTGAAAATGACAATGCCCTGATTACTTACCAGTAACTTTTATTACTCCCAGTCAACTATTCCTCATTACAGTCCCATTTGCAGTCCACCTCCAGGGCTAGGCTGAGACCCAAATGTAGACCTGAATTTTTTTTCGAACCAGCCCTGTAGCACAACAAGAGACTGGCTGCAGGGAGCGATCCCCTACAGCTAATTTTGGGTGTAAGGAAAAGTTATTCCTGCCCCAGAAAATGCTTACAAAACCTAATGCAAGGTAACTGGATGTTCAGGTTTAATTCCTATGGTAATGGCTCAAAATGTCGCCCTGACAATTACGACGGCCGAAAATGCCGACTTTTTTTTAAGACTCCCCCTTACACCATATATATATGTGTGGGGGGTATGTAAGATAATGGTAATATGGCAGGCTGCAGGGGTCTCCCCCGCATATGTATGTGGTGTAAGGGGGGTTTAAAATAGATTTTTTTCAAAGGTGGCATTTTTGGCCGTCGTAATAATAGTGGTCGCAATAATCAAATAGATCCATTCCTATTCATGTATTCTTATTTGACTCGCTAAAATTGGGCCAATGTTCCAAACAAAAAAATAAAGGAAGTAACAGCCATGTATGCGTCCGATTCTTCCCGACACATGCACTGCTCTGGTAAAGTACTATGACCAGCATGTCGTGCAGGACCTCTGCATCATAACAATAACATGTTTTTATTTTTTATTTGAGGAACTTGATAGTACATACATCTTTGTATTACAAAAAATGCCTGTTTTATACAAGTTGAAACATGTTTTTATTTTAATTAAAATATGCCAATCAGGAATGAGAAGTACATTTTTACTCCCGAAACATTAATGTGATACCCAACTTCTCATACTACGGAGCAACATACTCTTATCTCAAAGTCTTATCTAGTTCCCTCAACATGTGCATATTAAATTCCCAACCCCTCAATCAAGAGCTCGCACACTTTCAATGTTTAAACAGGTTTTCTCTATTGGCCCTGCTCTCTACATAATAAATTCCACATAAATAAAACTAATATAGTCAGAAAGAAAAGAGAAGTAAAAAGACACCCTTTCCAACAAACAAGCATCTTAGGAAAGGGTATTTGCAGCCTTCAAATGACTAAGTTTAGTGACCGCCAAGACTTTTTTGATTAGGCCCAACAAGGTGGAAACATGTTTTGGGGTACTAGCTTGGACTAGATTGAGACTGACTTTCATGGGGGTGCCCCCCTTTTGTGATGGCACAGATTATCTAAAGCATAATGTAATGCTATTCTACCAAGAGGAATTGGCTCAAGCATGTCCACATACCAGTTTGGATGTGTTTGGGTCTCCCTAAGAAGGAGGAAGTATAGCCGAACTGGGTATCTTGCTAGCTGAGCATTCTGGATTTTACTCTGTTCACGTTTTGGGGTTTCTTCTATTTTCCTACCCATTGCTGTCAGTACTTTGGAAGACCTCGGGCAATATGGCAAGATACCCTAAACAGATACATGAAAATTCACTCATCTTAAACCCTTACTTAATATGCGTTACCACAAGCACCTTCTCGTTAAAAGCCAACATCATAAAACCTCCATCATAAAACCCACCCCTTAGATTCCCTCCTGTTAAAAGCTAAAGTTCCCCACGTATGTCACCCCGCAAAACATTCACTATAAAATTCTCACATTTTGAACCATCCAGATAAAATAATACTTGTTAAAAAACATGAACCTTTCAGATATTCTCCTCAAGTCACGGCACTGCATAATTTGAATTCCCAAATGGTTTGGACTACAACTCTCATTAGCCCTAGGAAGTAGTGGCAAATTGAGCAGGGGAAATGGGGGAAGCTCCATCCTCAGCCCCTGTGGCTCTTTCACTAGCCAGATCAGGACATTTGGGAGTGGGGCCAAACGTGAGGGGTGTCCCGCTGGCAGGACAATTAGGGTGCTGAGCCATGTTCCTGCTCAGAACCCTCATTGGCCTGGCAGCAGGACACCTTTCACGTTTAGGCCCTTCATTGTCAACGATGATGCCGAACGTGAGTCGTGTCCCTCTGCCAGGACAATGTCCAGCAGAGCCCAGGGCATTAGAGCGGCTCTCCTCAGGTTGGGTCACGTTGCTCTGTGCAAACAGAGCATCACAATGGTAACCAATAGACACTGATGGGAGGAAGGGGGGACTATTAGCTTTTGCCCCTTAAGAAATGTGTATGGTGGTGATCAGAAGCGAGAAGGTTGCATACATTATGTTAAACGGGAAATCATATTGTGCCTCCTTCTCGTATATATTGGCCTAAGCCCAGTCGCTCTACGAAGAAAACCGCGCTTAAAATGTTCCGATTTTGGATCGACTTTGCCGCCATTTTGGGATCATCGGCCATTTTGATTTCTGTTCAAATGCAACTCTGTGTTCTAAAGTGGTGGACTGTGTTTCCAACATGTAACCGAGCTCTCCTGAACCTTGCACCATAGTTAATGGTTAGACTGTCTGTTGGTCGAATGTTTAGGCTGAGTAAAGAGACCTTGTCCCATGCCTGACTTGTGGTCTAAGGATTGTCTGCACCAATAAGCCTAATCCGCGGACAAACAGCAACACAATGTTAAGCAAATATCGAACGTGGACACTGGCTGAACTGCATTGTGAGGGAAATGTGCAAAGGCTTACTGCTAAGTCTGAGAATACACTGTTGCCATTGTAACTTGTTTGTGTGTAAACCAAAGATGATCCATGTGCATATTGTCGTACAAGCCATAAGTGAACTCGGCACAAACTCTAGACCATGGATTATTAACTTGCATAGGGGCTGGACATTATTACCGAAAATGTATAAAATGCGCGAATGTCTAGATGACCAGTACCTCTCACTTCTCACACTGAAGGGCTGGTATTCAATGTGATGTACTGAGGGCCAGATAGCTATCTGTTTTGTTCTATGTAAACTGCGCAGTTGTAATAAAGATCTGTGAATCTTTATAAGCCTGTGTTTGGTGTATTTCTTTTTGGTGGTACTCTGCCTCGATATTTCCTCTTGCTTTTACACTGTTAGCATTAATGTGAGCCTAACAAATCCCCCTTGGGTTTTAAAGCCACATCCATTAGTTCATAAAGCATGCAGCATTATAACGCTTCACGCCTTATGTGATAATGATTGTGGCTTTAAAACCCAAGGGGGATTCGTTAGGCTCACATTAATGCTATTGTGACATTGCATGCAGGATGGAGAGAATACAACTAAAGCCATACTCTTATAGCTCAACATATATCCATAACAGTGTATATAGTGTAAAGTTAGTTTATCATAAAAAGGCTAGTTTGTTATGAAATGTGGTTTGCCCCTAAGGCATTGCAATAAATAAAGTATTATTTAAGCAAAGTAAATGCAAAGCATAATCTCAATAAATATCTATATCAACTAAACCTGGGAAGATGCGTTCAGTTGCATACATTTCCACATCCTGGCTTCACCATTTAAGCAAAGCGTGTGATCCTGGGAAAATCATGAAATCAAACTGTGGGCCTAATCACGAGTTGGGCGGTAAACCCGGCTGTATTACCGCTAGGGCTACTAGCTCTACTGCCAAACACTCCGGCGCTATTAGCGCCGGATCACGGGTTTGGCGGAACGGTTGGTTCCCATTCCCCATTGGGCCCAATGGGAAATGTTCACAGCTAAATCGCGGCGAATTTGTCCCCGGCTCAGCTCAGAGCGGGGGGGGGGGGGGAATCCACCAAGCCCATGATCTGGCAGGCCCTTAAATGCGGCGGTAATAGCGCTACCAACGTATTTAAGGGTTACCGCCAGTCTTTTCTGCTGCTTTGTAAGTGATTCACTTCATAGCTTATGTTAATATCGCAGGCTATCATGAAAAATGTCTAACGACTATAGAGTTGCTCCATATATAATAATAGTGCAATTTAGATTTTGTGCACCACACAGCTATTTGGAACTTGGCTTACTTATGGCAACTTATTCTAAAGTCACGTCCATGGTGCCTCCAAGTATCAAAGACTGCTGATGCTCCTTGCAATGTCCTTTTCTGTGAAGTCACTTCTGCTGGTGCAATCCATATGCAAATTAGGAGGTTGGCATATATTTTCCTCCACAGAGCTCTAATAGACAAGGTTCCTGCATCTGTAATGGTCCTGCCGTTTTTTGTTTGTGTGCCATCTGCATATGTTAAAATGCCATCTGCCACTAATGTTACCAAAAAGGTTGATTCGCCGTGTGACAATGATACCGTATGGAATTGCGCACACTGCATTTGGGGGAAAAGTAGCAGGTGGCTGGCCCCCCTCTCCCTACTCCCCTGCTAGCACGCATAGCCAGTACTGAGGCAGAATGGGAGTTGAAGTTAAAAACATTGAACCATATGGCCGCCCTAAAAAACACTACCTTTAATAACTTCCACCATCAAACCCTCACAAGAGCTGCCTCCAAAATGTCCTAAATATCGGTATCAAACTCTCCCTAAAATCCTTTCCTTAAAACATCCACCATAAAAATGGTATTGCATGGATTTGCTGACCATCATTATGTTGTGGCCCATCGCGTGCTGAATTCACCAACCACTGTTAGATTGTTGTTGTAGTCAGGTCACTCAGCGCACGACTGCTTCCGGAAGCTTTAGGGACAGTCAGATAGACAGGAAGATGGCAGACATAGCAAGAGAAGCAGCCAGCACGGGCTCAGGGGGAGGGGGAAGCAACAGAGGTGGGAATGCAGGCGGCAGGAGTTCCTTCCGGGGCAGAGAATAGCAGCATGTGGAAAGGGGCTGGGGAAAGTAGTGGCAGAGTGGACAGGATGGGGACATCTTCATTGTGAAGACAGAAACCGGGGTAGTGCAGGCCAAACTAGCGAGTGCACAGTGAAGCCGAACAAACGGGGAACGGGGAAACCGAGACCAAGGAACAGAGTACTCTGAAATGGCGTTCAGTGAAACCACATATAACTCATAAAAACATCCACCCTCAATATCTTGTCCTAAGATAAACACTTAAAATATCGTACTTCTACATTCATTCTCTTTTCAAAACTCAGCTCTAGTGATTTGCTCCATGTAACCCCTTCAAAGTATTATTTAATATTATTACTATTATTATTATTATCAGGGGTATTTATTGAGCCTGAAACTATCTCTGGGAGCACTTTACAATAATGGTACAAAGTTCATTCATCGCACGTTTCTTTTCACTCTGTTTTTTGCTGAGTAGGGGTGGTGGGAGGATAGAGAATAAATAAAAGGGAAGGGGGGTTGGTGAGAAAAAACCCCAAATAAAATTAAAATAAATTCGATGCGTTTTTTCGGCAAAAGAATTTCGGCAAAAAACTCAGTGAAAAAAAACAGGGAGGATTGAACTTAGAGCCACAATAATAGGAGGAAGAACACAGTGAAGGAAGCAGAGACACAGGGAGCATCGGGCTTTCAACAGAGGAGAGGGAGGGCATTTCGTTTTACCGCAAGTAATCGTCAAACAACCAGGTGAGGAAACAGTGGGGAGCCGATCACCCAGTCTCAGACAGGGTGGGGGAGTTGTGGGTGTTTTTATTCCCCCCTCAAAAACGTGCTTGCAAGCCACCCGCCCATGAACATTAACTCTTTCTGTTACTGTGGTGCAATTACAATGTTCCATACCAGCTTTGTATAGAGCGTGGTCCTCAGAGGCCTGCTCATCATTGCGTTCTCCTTGTGAGGTCAGCATCATGGTCAAGATTGATGCAGGAAAGTTCTAGAACAAGTGGAAAGATTTTCATGAATAGGAATGTATGTATGTTCCCTGTTTCTACTGTCTCTACAGATTCAGGGCAAATTCCCAAATTGCATTGCTATTCTTCTGATTATTCTGCAGGGCTGTGTTGCACATTTCACAGTTGCTATGACTCCCCTGACAAGTAAAACTTCAAAATCCCATTTCTGCCACCACTTTCCCTCTGAACTCAGTTTCCTTATCCTACTGCTGCCAACTGTCTCCTCAAAGGATACATTCCCAGATTCCTCTTCTACAATTATTCTCCGCCAGTCCATTTCCAGATCCCGTCTCTGTCACCAGTCTCCCGACAAGCTAATATCCAGATCCCACCCCTCGTCGTGTTAGGTCAGATTTCCAGATACCATCACTGCAACCTCTCTCCCCAAGGGGCAGATTCCACATGCCACTCAGGACACCACTCTCCAGCTGGGATTAATGACCACACCTCAGTATGTCCCCAAAACCCTCTTGTGGTGAATGTATAGATCTTGCTTCTCCCACCACTGTCCTCGTAAAGACCATATCCAGAATCCATATCTGTCACATCTCTCCTCCGGGCGTTAATTTCAGATTTCAATTTTCCATCACTTTTCTATGGATTGTTTTTCCTGATTCCAATGCTACTAACAATGTGGTTCCAAGGTTCATCCCTAGATCTCGCCAATGCAATTGTGAGAAGAGTGTGAAACCTGCCTAATCAGGGAAAGTCTTATCCTCCATAGCTTATCAAGGCTTCACAACCAATCCACCTTCACCTTCCTTGCACATTTCATGGAATTCAATCCCTCCGTATATTTTACTGTACAGCACACTGTTGATGTCAAGCTTGGTTGTCACCATACAAGAAAAAAACAAAACAAAAATACTGCAATCCATTTTGCAGGTTACACTGTTCCTACACCTTATTGGGGATGTGAGCTGCTGTTTACCAACAGAGTCAGATGACTGAGCTCACCGCTGCTTCCATTCAAATCAGAGAATCAGACGCCTAATCCCTCCTGCTTACACAGATGTTTTCTGTGAGCTAGACAGCGGGTTGAGTTGCCATCCATAGTCAAAAGGAACCCACTGTAAAATAACATTTCCATGGAACTACAATCTGGGTTATACATGCATGAACTGTGACCTTCAAGCCTGCAAATGGATCCTTCAAGCAAAGGGCCCTAATGCTGCAGAACCTCTTTCCATTACTCTAGCATGGGAGCCATTCTCCTCCTCCTTGACCACATCAGCAGGTTATAGCCTGTAGTGAGATATTGTTCTTCAAATAACCCTACAGTCTGACTCTGACAAAGGATCTCATTCATGGTCTAAAATGTGCTGCGTCACAGAACCTTCTCTAAGAGCATAAACAGATGCAGCCCTGGATATGCTATGGAGGATTCCCTAGTTGCCCTGCCCAACCGTCAACTCCCATTAGACATTTCACTAGTGCTGCAGCCCTGGATATGCTAGCGGGGATTCCCTAGTTGCCCTGCCCCGAACGCCAACTCCCGTTAGACATTTCACTAGTGCTCACCGTGCTCTCCTGAACCCTCCTCTGCAAGTCTTGCTCCAGGCTCCACTTTTTGCATTCCCTCTGCCAAGAGATCAAAACACAGTTCTTACCCATATAATGAGCACAAGAATCTAGAGATCTACATCACAACTTCAACATCACTCTTGTGTGACATATTTGTCCCATGCTGGACCTCATCAGTACAATGTAGCTTGATTCGCTAGGCAGCACAAGCAAGGAATTCATTTTTTAATGTACCCCGTTGCACTCAGGGACACGCAATGAAAACACACTAATATTCTTCTTCACCACTCAGATAAATTCGATCATTTTAATACCTATATTTATACATTCCCAAAGGTGTTGGTTTATTCGGTAGGAAGAGTGTCTTCCATTCTGTATTTAATACTCATTTGAATAGCTTTGATTTCATTGAGTACCTTAAATTGTAATCAATGGTTCAATTGGAACCCCCAAGTTAGACAAGAAGTCACTGAACTTGTGTCAAATGTTAAATCCTAAGCCTGGCGTGGTAGGAGCAGCGACTCGGTACAATCACGTTAATGATGAATACCTGGGAAAGGAAAAGTATGGTTGTGGACTGTATTTCAGAGGCCTGCCACAGTAACACGAGGAGAAAGATGCTGCTGAGCTGCCCTTGGAGACCCAGCAGAAAGGGAATATTTCTGCAGTCTGTCTATTGTGTTTATTGCCTATATCTCTTTCGAATCTTTAACAATAACATTTTCCTTGCTTTTGATGCATGCATTGAAGCCGAACGATTCAATGCTTTCTCTTCCCGCTTGGCCATATGCTTCTATTACATATGTCAGGACAATAACTGGAGCTCTCCTGCAATAAACACAATAGAGAACTAGGGAAATATATTTGTTCCGCTGGGGCTCCACAGACCGTTCAGCAGCGACTTCTGCGTTATGTTACAGTGGCATGTCCCTTAATTGTAATCTACCAAAATAAATCTTGTGGTAAGAATTTAGTAGCAGGCGACTTGCTGGGTTTAAAGAAGATATGGGGAGTTACTAGAACTTCTCTTGGTTTCTTTAAAGATGAAGCTCCTCAGAAGAATGTGATGTGTCCTGGCATACAGAAACACCAGTGTTGTAATGAAGTATAGGGCAAGAGTCAGGCGGGTCCCTGGCTAGACATTACGCAAACCGTTATATGCAGAAGGCTGGAGATTTGAATGTTATAAGATTTCTTAGATTGTATACATTCATTGTAAGAAATAAATAATCTATTCTAATGGCACAGAGTCACGGATAGTCAGGCTGTGCATAACATTTGTACATGGACCAGTGCTTTAAATGTCCAGAACACCTGATATGTCTGTGTTGATTCATGACGGTATGATGTTGTTAAGCCGTTTGTGGCACTTTTATCAAGGAAAATAGAGATTGGTCACGGGAAGGCAGTGATATATCAACCTCCCGTATTCCTAAACTTGTTCACAGTGCATCACTATAGGATGTTGAGCATGCAGTTATGGATTTCAGTGGAGCGCTATACATAGACGTGGCCGACATACGATTTTGGATAGATTGGGAATTGTGAATAAATTGTTAGTCTCCATGACTTCACTTTTCTCATTAATCGTGTTAGAGTTGTAACCATGGGTGTCATTGGATTTAATCAAGGGGCAACAATTCAAGTTGCATGCTACTAGCCAATCGTAAAAAAAGTCGCTTGCCACCGCACATGTACAAAGCATATAATTTCTTACTAGCAAAGAGTCAAATATCACTAGCCAGTGGCTAGTGGCGAGTGCAAAGTTTGCACCATGGTTTAATGTCAATATTATTTATTTCTATAGATATTGAAGAAAGCAGATCACAGAAAAGTTTTACGCTACAACATGTGGTTTGTCATACATGCCTGAGTGATTTTGGCAATTTGTATTCTTGATGAATTTCTCACAATTGATATTAGAGAAATAAACATGTTGAAAGGAAGGGTTTCTATTTGTGATATATATGTGCAAAGAGTATCTCGGGTTCCTACAAATTATCTAGTTTTCACAATGTATATTCAATAACCAATTGAATTCAGATAAACACATATACTCAATCTTATTTGTAGCTGTATTTCTAATTAAAATGTATTGATGCTGAGATAATTTCATACTTATGAGATGTGTGGTTCTGTTTTCAGAAAAATTTAATTTTGGTTTGTTACGGCAAAGATAGTGGCTATCTGGAATCAGATGTTTCTTGGTGGAGATAAGAATCCTCTTTGTATGCCTGTGATGTCATGAAGAGGTTTTGTGTTCAAAATGGTGCTCGTATAGATAGAAGTCCCATGTTTGGGTTCATTTTGTTTGAGTAGGTACGGCCATATTAAGATTAGAGGACATGAATCTTCTTTCTATGCCCATAAGGTTAGGTATATAAATTGTGTTCAACATGGCACCTGGAAATTCAGAACGGCGGTTACATATGCTTATCAGGGCACTGATCTTGACTGCACCAGGCAAGAGGAAGAAATGCCTTGAATATATTACATAAATTATGGTTTGCCAGTTTTTATTAAAGTTATGATTGTAAATTGGATTTATTTTTAGAAAGGAGTGTGCAGATCTGAATATTTGAAGAAGTTAGTAACAACAATAGTAACAACAATTAAGAAAAACATAGGTAACTGTCGGTTAGCCTTTTCTTTTGGAATCTCATTAAGTTGATAACAGTTAGAGTGTTGAGTATCATGATCGTTATTGAATTATTATATATTCTATAAGCAGGAATGCTGGCTCTCACTTGATAATTGGAACATAATATCATAAAACTAAATTTTGTACATCACAGATTAGGCGAGAGAAATACAAATTTTAAGGGCTATCTGAAATCACTCCTGCCACGCACTTGTTCACATGTAAGTTTGTTAAAGATGACATGACATAGATGTTTAAAAGAGGCCGTGTTTGTTGTGAAAGCGGCACTGATATATGTTTTACTTGTTTTTATTTTCATGTGTTCTTTCCTTTGTTTGTTTGTTATCAAGAGGTTTTACATGTGTGGAAATCAGCCGTTTAAGTTAGAAGAAGCTCAATAGAGGTGGCAGAGATGTAGTGCGAGCCCTAAGTCTCGGCATAGGCATAGGCATATTGCATTGATGTACCTAAATTGTTTCATGATAATTGGCTCAATGTATATTTATTGTAAAGCATTTATCATATCTGGCACAATTATTAGACACATTGTGAAATGCTTAGTATTGTACAAGTAATGTAAACGTTTACAAAATATTGGTTGTGTTTACATGTTCATTGTTGGCGCACAGAGAGTGTTGTTGTGTAGATTGCATGTATGTGCAATGGTTAGAGAGGTAACATTGCTATGAGTTATGTGTTTATGATTATATCTATGTACGAGTATAAAATTAAGGAAATGATGTCATGTAAGTTATATGTGAACCTTGGTGTACACGCCTCGTTTGTTTATTTGTATGTTTACTTGTTCTAAATGCAGGTAAACTTAAATGATCTATTAAATAAATGTATTTTGTTAACACTCAAGAGTTAGTCGTTACATTTTGTGAAATATGCTTTATAGTAGTACGTAGAATCCTGTGCGGTGCTGCGCCACGATGTATTTCTCGGTACATGCAAGAAAAAAGGTTTGACAACATAAATGTGGGTTTGACGGGCAAACCAGCCATTTCTCCTAAAATGTGCTCAGTGTAAAATGAATTATCAGGTCTCAGCACCTTAGAAGGAAACATGAGTGGATGCGATGACTCACGATGGTGATAGTAAAGCTGTAAAATAATGTGTGCAATATTGCTTTTTATTCTTATTTATCTCAGGGTCCTTTTGGAGGCAGTCACGTGGATTCCATTTTGTAATCTGCCGTTGATTTTCATTCATATGTCACATACAAATGCTCTTTGCTTAATAGCTTCAGCTTTAAGAGACCCACCAATTGCTGTCTCCCACTTCTTACATTACAAATAGGATTTGAGGGTAATGGCCCAAAATGACGCCCTCATAATGTATGCGGTGTGAAGGGAGTTAAAAAAAAGTCGTCATTATGGGGGTCGCAATAATCACATAGATCCGGATTCGAGAACTAGCGCACTCTATGGTAGAACCACTTTTTGCAATTCCAGTCTCTCCTAAATGTCCTGTGTTGCGTGTTCTTGCATTCCCCTTGCAGTCCTTAAGTAGGGGCCTCAGTGGGTGAGCTGCAGAAAGACCCAGGAAAGGTGCAGTGGCGTGACCCTTTCCACACCGATCCTGTAGACAGCGTCTGATGATGGGTGATGTCTGGGCGGGCATAAAATGAGGTGTTGATGCACAGAAGCTCAAAGGGGAACACCGCCTGCAGTGCTAGGGGACACATGCAAAATAAAGCACATGGTGTATTCTTTGTGTCAAGAGTATCATTTACCTGCAGCAACAGAATTGTCATGCGCTCCTGCTCCTTGGCCGAACTGTGAGCTCCCGCTACAATCATGTACATCAACGCTGAAGTCAAAGAGAAGAGAATCAGATGAACACTTTTGAGTAATATTTCTGCCTAACTATCAAAGAAGACCTAACATTCATCATTATGAGCATTACCTGGGTACCATTTGCACCAAATGTGGCAGGCAGATTCTACCTCCAGATTATAGTCCATAAGCATAGGATCTGCAATCAATCAAGGAGCGGCCGCCAAGACCCAGTAAGATGTCTGTGTCCCCGGAACATCAGAGCGACTCTCTCTGCCTATCTGCAGCGAAGGGTCCTCCACTGATCGAACAGGAGATTATCTATCCCGAGATCCCCAAATGGCATTTGACCATTCTGCCCCAGAGAGGCCACCCACAAAAGGAAGCGGACATTTGTGACCCAGAGACCTTTGAGTGGTTATCTCTACCAACCCACCACAGAGAGTCCCCACTGCCCAAGAAGAAGATCTGTGGCTCTGTGGATCTGTGGCTCTCAGATCCCCGAGTAGCCCACCTAACAAAGAGACCCTCAGTGTCTGAACAAGTTATTAATATTTCATACTAAGACCCTAACCAATCATCTATAGTACCCAGTTCGTCATTATGCTTGGACTGTAGAAAGTGCACGTGCACTTAGCTGTCTTTTAGCGCTAAGAAGAGTTACACCAGGGAGGCAGGGTGCAAGAGCAGGTGTATCTAGTGTCTGCAAATATGGATGAAGAGCATGTCGGAAGGAGCATACAGGTGGATTCTTCGATCAGAAAGAGGGCAGACAAAGCCAGTCTTGAATGGAATTCATTGGCAGAGCACAGGCGCGATTGGTTCCCTTCTGCGGCATCAGTGATTATACCAGCTAAAGCAGCCTCGCGGGAAGAGATAAATGCAGGTGGAAGACAAATGCCCAGCTGTCCACTGTTGGCTCTCGCACTTCATGCCCAACATTCCATTATGCCACAGCGGAAGCATCAGGGTATGTGGTGCAAGGGATATCCTGTAAGGGACGCCATGCAACTCACACAGTGCAAAACGATATGGCACAGCTCCCTATTTTCTCAAAAGATGAATGACTACATGGATACAAAGATGATGGGAAAGGCTCCTGCAAAGGAAAGGTATTACCAAATGTACAAAAATGACAAATATACAATAATCACAGCCAAAGTAATGTTTGAACTTTGGCTGTACCCCTGCATTTAATCTAAGAGGGCCCCTTAGCTTTCGCTCGAAGAATCTTCGTTGACACATTTGCCCCCTATTATCCTGACTCGGTCCCTCACACGTGCCATCTTGAGGCACATCTCTAGCCGTATCATCTCCGATTGCACATACTTCCATGTCATTGGAGAGGTTCGAGAACCCTCTACTGGAACCACACCCTGAGCATCCCCACAGAGACCATGACCAGCATCACTCACATGACTACCATCCACTGCACAACCCATGCACCCACAGTCACTCTTCTCCAGGCATTGTCCCATTCCTTTACCCCCATCTCGCAGTGTTCCACTACTTTACATAACCTAACCTAACCCGCTTTCCGCCCTACAACGTCTATCAATCATAACCCATCATGCTTGCAATGACCACCGTGTAACCTGCTACTCCATTGTAAAATGTTCATTCTTATGTTCTTGACATTCCTCTATGGGGATTGCCCTATCCATACAGGTGCTAGATTGCACCCTATTTCCTCTAAACAATTCAAAAGGGCTCACCCCTGTTGTGGAATGTGGTGTCGTCTGGTAAGACCACAGCATGTATCTTATAGCACTGAGTACCTAGACTTAATTAGCTAATACCCACTGGATACAGCCCTGAACAGTCATGGTGACTACCTCGACCAACACATTAGCTTGAGGATTGTACAGAGCAGTACTCCAGAGCCTAATTCCCAACTGACTCAAAAGCAATTGCATTTTTCTCAATGTTATCTTGACATCATTGACCATCAGTAGTGATACTTGCCACACCCTTGTGACTCAATTAAATGATGTAAATAACGTGTAACATCCCTGTAGTGGCAACAGACATAAGATCCACCTCAAACCACCTAGGATTGTCGACAGTAACCATAATTACAAATACATGTTGTTTATCCAAAGACAACAAATCGATCAGCCCTATGAAATCTGTAGCAATTGTAAGCCAAGGTCGCTCTGGCTAGTCAATTTGGAATGGTACATGTCTTGTTATCAAGCTTTCGTCAGCTGTGTTACACACCGCCAGTTATGCAAAATATTCTGCAACCAGGTAACCAGGTTTGGGGGAAATTTCACACATTGTAGGAAATATTTCAGGCTGTTCAACTCTTGGATTATAGTTTTCAAGTAAGCTCAGGCCAGGCACATGAAAGATCACATTAATAGTTTTGCATACTTTTCTCGGCAGTGCGCAGTGAATACATTTCATTTTACATGAGGAAAAGGGCAATTCATTGGCACATAAGGGATCTGAAGCAAAGTGAAATGGGGATTTACAATCCAACCATTTTGGTCAAGTAGGGAACCAAGAACAGGGTCCAGTAACTCGGGTTCCAAACTCATCAAGTTGAATATTAACCAAATTCCCTTAATTTCCTGCACTTGCCAATCATTTGGATTGAGTGGAGAGCCTCTTGCATGTTATTGAAATGCATTTCCACTTTTTTTATATGCACATTATTGCAGAGCGGAAAAGATATTTGGCTAAATTCACACAATTTCAGACAAGTACTAAAACATTCGAATCCATGGAATTTTTTTTAAAAATCATGTATTTTAGAAACGACATAGCACATCCTTACCCGATCAATGAAACCACAAGAACATCAAATGACTCTTTATCCCAGTGATTGTGCAGAAAACCTAAGGCTGTAGCATGTTCATGAAACAGCGATTAATAACACACACAAGCACATGACTACCAAAACTACGGTGCGTGGCTAAATCAACATAATATAACATAACATAACCAAACCTAAAGACATACCGAGTTTTGCAGATCAGTAGTCAGATTGGTGAAATCACATGGGTTGCAAAGCAAGCAATAGGGCTTGAAAGGATCAACAATAGGGGGTCCGTGATTGCCACACCAAAATAATTCCCTAGATTATAATCCATACCTTCTCATTACAAAAACCTTGATTTTGCCACTAAATCACACTGCACCTTAGCAGCTCTTTTGACCTAATATTACAGATTATAATGGAGTTCTATTTATTTCTAAGCACTCTAAAATTGACAGATAATCAAGAACCAAAAAGAGGAACTGGCATTAGAGCCTAGATCTTCTTGTTCCAAACTCAGCAACATTGCTGCTGGCTGCATATGTCCCCTTTCCACTCCACTGCAATCTTTTAGAATTATTGTAGCATATGATATGACTGTTCAAGTTATTTCTGTGCCCTATTATGGTTTGCATTTAAGGAATGTGGAGTACAGCTAGCTAAAGTGGTGTGCCCATTATGACAACATTTTGGTCATGCTGCCTGGACTAAAATCCATTTAATTTTCTTTCCAAAGTGTGCAGTTTGATCACTAGACCACATCCCATTTCTCGTAGATAGTGTATGGGGTTTAATAAAGTGCTTTATAATGTTATTCATTTTATTTGTTAGCTTTCATGAATTTAATGCTACGAAAATGAAGCACTTGAAGCTAAAGTAATTTGTGCAAGATCATCATTTTGGTCAAGTGGGGGAATAAGGATTAGAGCCTACCTCTTCCGTTTCTAAAGTGGCAACACATCCACCGGACATTTTATTTCTCCTCTTATCGCATGCAACCATGTACCATAGCCTTGCATGAGTACTGCCCCAGTCCATATTCTAATGCATCAGTCTATACAATTGTGCAAGCTCCTTCTCTGAACCCTTGCAATACCGCTGACCCTGTGATGTCCTATTTTACCTTCACAAACTCTTCTTCACACGTAACATTCCAATCAAACCTCACACCTTTCTTAGCGAGTTTCTCATATTTACAGTTTTACTGGCCAACCCTTTAACAAATTTAGCATAATATTCTATCATGCCCAAATACAAGGAAACCTCTGCCTTGTTCTCAGGTGAAGACATTTCAACAATGGCCTTAACCACGCTCAATTTGGGCCGTACTCCTTCGTCATACAAACTATGGCATAAGTAGTCTACTTGAGTCTTAGCACATGTACACTTCTCCAAGGTCAATGTCAAAATCTGCGTCTTCCTAGTAGAATTTCACACCATTTACACCACCAAATATGCTATGCATCACTCTTTGAAACACAATGGCAGCCGATATAGGTCCAAATGGCATTCTAACACACTTAACAGGAAACACCGGGGTGATGAACGTATGTATATGAATACACCTTTGAACCACTCAAGTCCCTAATCAATTTGTCAATCTTGGGTAAAGGGAACATCTTGGTGACAATGTTTTTGTTGACCTCTCTGAGATATATGCATACTCTGATCGATCCATTGGGGTTTTTAACATCCACGAAAGGGCTTACCCATTCTGATGCATCAGATCGCTCAATGATATTTTCCTTCAACATCCTATCAGGTTCAGCTTCAACATCCTTCCTACATGCTAACAGAACTGCTCTGAGATTGGCAACGTATGGCACAGAGGCCTTCTTAAGTTTGATTTGGTCTATAAAACCCTTGAGACACCCAATCTCAATTCTGAAGACTTTGGGAGCCCACTTAATCACTTCGCAATCATCCAATTCTCTAGACTCTGTCACAACCATTGTGCATGTGTTCTTTGCCATTGGGGTCTAACTTAATCCCAAGAGCAACTTGACAACTCCAAGACAATAAATTGCCTCCCACATTCGTAACATATATTTTGCTGACAGTACTCTTACGCTTGAATGACAATTGTGCATTTAATTCACCTATTATCATTATGGGGTTCTCACCATACGCATTCACCTTCACACTCGCTTCCTTCAACACACACCTGGAGAGTTATTTTTCCCATGACGATTTGCTGATTAATCTATAGTCTACTCTACACCACTGTCAACCAACATCTCAATCGCTACTCTGCTCACCTCGATCATGGTTCTGGTATTCTTCATTTTAACTTCACATATGGCATCCGCAACTTGTAAAACATCCAACCCCTCATACACCTCCTCAATTTCATACACACCCTCCTCCACAGCTCTTAGATTGCCACCCCAGAAGCGACAACACTTAGACAAATGTCCCTTTCTTCCATAGCGTTTGCATTTCACAAACACAGCCGTGCACTCTCTGTCCCTTGCAAAATGTTCAGTACTACCACATCTATAACAACACTTGATTGGGTGATTTCCAGCATAAAAGCCGGTAGCTTCTCTTCTGTAGCTAGGCATCACTCAGCCCCTTCCTCTGCTCCTCCAGTCACCAACTGTATCTCTTGTCTGCTCGCTGTCTTTATCCCTGGCACTGCCAAATTCCCCTTTAATGCTGGTTTATTCTCTGGTGCATCCTTGCGCAACTGACTGGTCTCAGGCTGATCCACAACTTTCCTTGTGTTATCAGTGGTGCTCCTATTCTCCTTGGCCAACTCCTTTAAGCAAGAGGTCGTATGTTTCACCTGTTTGGCTATTTCCACTGCCCTGTCAATGTATGGATCCCTCTCTCTCCAAAGATCCTCAAAAACCTTTTCCTCTGCACATTTTATCATGATCTGGTCTTGGAAATGTTCTTCTTGACAACACAGTTTGAATTGGCATTTGACAGCCAATCCTCTCAGCGGTGTGACAATCTCTTCAATACTCTCCCCTTTTCTTTGCTCCGTGGTGGCAAAGCGATATCTGTCAAGGATTTTGTTTTCTTTGACATCATAATGTTTATCTAATTTCAATATACTCGTCTCAAACAAGCTCAACACTAAGGCATCCTCCACTGTGGGCTCAGGGAGCCTCTTTAACACATCCTGGCCTCCATGATCCAAACAATGTTATAGGAGCGCATCCTTACGCTCCATGGAGTAGTTCAGGCAAATATACTGCAAGAACAAATCTCAAAAACTCCTCCTTCTACCTTGTTTGTTTGTTTGGTTTATTATTTGTATTGCGCACCAGACCTGAGGGTATCAGGGCGCAGAAGAATAAGAATACTTACAACTTAGGTTTACACAAATGTGAGATAGATACAAGTATATACACTATGAGCAATAGTACAAAAGTCAGATTATTATATACAGGAAATGTGGTCACAGAACGATACATCATACAATATAACAGCATAGGAAGTACAGTGCATATACTAGGATGGAACAGTTGTATTAGTGGTCATTTTCTTTAATCTAATTGATAATGGTGCATCTAAAGTTCGGGTAGGTTTGGTCCGCCCTTAAGGAGGGGGGAAGGGAGTTCCAAAGCTGTGTGGCTTTGACTGAAAAGCTACTCCCTCCGACTTTGGGAGTTTAAACGTTGGTATAATCAGGCAATTTGAATTGGCCGTTCTAGTTGGCCGAATGGATGATTTTCTATTGAATCTCTCTATAAGGTAGCGAGGAGCAGCATTATTCAAGCATTTATATGTTAGAGAGGCAGTTATAAGCAAAAATGGTATCACTCATGGTGAGCCAGTCATTCTCTCTCCTTATCTCTGAGATGTGAACTTTTTTAGAAATGCCTAAGGCTGCTCTAGGGGCATTATTTTGGAGGATCTGAATTTTTTTGATGATGTACTTGTTGGCGCCCACGTATAGTGAGTTGCAGTAGTCCAATTTCGATAAAATTAAGGCTGTAGCCAAATTGGTACAACTATTCTTGTAGAGGAATGGTTTGCCGGCTCTAATTAGCTTGCATGTGTATGCAGTGGCAGGGGCCATGGGGTTGATCTGTTTGGTGAAGGGGAGGGTGCCGTCTAGGTAAAAGCCTAAAGTCTTTACCTCTTTGGCAACTTTGATTGTATTGCCATCGATATTAAAGGTAGTATATTTATGGCCTAGTTTATTTAGGTGAGATGTGGTTCCCAAAATGATGAGCTCAGTTTTGTCATCATTCTGGCATAGACCATGAACAGTCTTCCATGCCTGGATGATGAGGTATATCCTATTCACCAAGGTAAAATCCTTGTCATAATACCCCGTAAGTGGTATGAGAATCTGTGTATCATCTGCATAGTTGGTGTAGGTGATACCCAGAAGGTCAAGATCATTGAAAAGGGGCATAGTGAATGTGTTATACATGGTGGGTGAGACACATAAACCTTGTGGCACTCCACAAGTAATGGGAATAGGGTCTGCAGATGGTGAGGGTGAGAAGACTCGGACAGTCCTATTACCCAGGAAGGATTGGATCCAGCCTATGGCCTCCTGAGGAAGGTGGGCTGCTGAGTCCAAGTGATGACATAGGATCTTGTGGTCCACCAAGTCAAACGCAGCCGAGAGATCAAGTACGGGTAGTAAAGCAGACTTCCCTTTATCCCTGAGTGCATCGATTTGGGCATTGAGGTCAATCAGTGCCGTTTCAGTCCTATGTTGGGGTCTGTAACCTGACTGGCGAGTACTTAATAGATGGTTATGTTCCAAATACTCTTGTATTTGGTGATAAGCAATCCTATCTAAATTTTAAGCAGAAATGGTACAGTGGTGATGGGCTTGTAATTGGTAGGTATGGAGGGATCTAGTGACTGTTTTTTAAGTAGTGGGAGTACCCATGACTCCTTTAGGTTGCTGGGGATAGTACCTGAGGAGAAGAATGCATTAATTAACTTAGATATGAATGGTGATAGGTCTCTGGCAGCGCCTTTCATGATCTGGGCTGGACAATTATCACCTTGACAGTTTGAGGGTTTGAGGGAGAGGATGATTTGTCAACCTCCAGAAAAGGTACTTTAGTAAAACTGAAACGGAGTATGTCTTTATGTTCCAGCGTGAGAGTATTCGGTGGAGGGATCATGTTAGAGAGATTGTCTTTTTTATTAGCAATCTTGTCCTGAAGTGATGCTACTTTATTGGATAGGGCTTTTTGTATATTCGTGCACCAATATTTGTCTTGTCGCAAAAACAGTGCAGGACCAGGTATGTTGGCCATGACAGCTTAATGACTATCATGTTTACTGTGTTTAATCTGTTCAACAGCCTGCTGTGACTTTAATTGTCCAAAACGAACAGCTGAAGAGTGCCACATTTCCAGTGCTCAGTGATCACACTGGCGCCAATACTGTCATTTGCCCACTGATGCCCCCTCTGACACCTGGTCGGGCTACAATCCTCTCGCGCCACTGCGCACACATTGTCTCTCCACCCGTCTCTGAGGTTGCGCGTGCACAAGTTTAACAGCCCAAAGCCTAATGCTGTCCAATGGGCTATCGCTCGCGCCAGGAGCCTGTCCTTCTCAAACTCCCTTCTGACACCTTCACAGAACCACAGAGGCCCTTGGTGGCAGTAGGTGCACGGCTGGAGACACACATGGAGCACAGCACTTGCCGGTAGCTGAAATTAGATATTCTGATCCTTGCAGCTCAGAAATACGTTCATCAGCACTTCCAGACGATACCGGGGAAAACCAGACGCGCCTGTGCAAGAACCATCCACAGGGCGCTGCTCCTAATGCAAGGCACTTTGCGCCTTAACGGATTTCTCTACTGACACTCCATGGGACCACACTGCCGCCTCTCCTCTCTGCAGCTCCAGGCAGCAGCGTGTACACAGTATAATGAAGCCAAATCACCTCAAGTATGCTATTCTGTTAACAGCTTCAGAGGCTGCTTTCTTCCTCATCTTGGCCAGCCTCTCACTGACTCCAACTCATAACATCACATTTTATTGCATCATAAGATTCTGAGATGTCACTGCTTACTGTAGAGGTTCTATCCCGGAAACCATGACAAACTATGTGCACAAGAAACTGTTTACACTATGTAACAGAATCCACTTATCCTCACTGGTGGATAACTGCTCCAATCATTTTCCTAAACCTCTCCCTCCATCTTGGAAAGGATTCAGACCAGTCTCCTGGCATTAATAAGTTAAGGAAGAGTTTGGCTCTACCCCTTTTGGACCAAAGCAGCCCCCCACTTTATGCACTGCTACCTGAGCAATACCATTCACATGGTCACATGACCTGACAGTTAGGAAGGGATTAAGTGGTTTCAATCATGGCATGTAAAGTACCCCATTCAGAAGGGTTTGGATCCACTTTGGGAGGAAGCGGTGTGAGTATGTGGTGGAACTTGGAGAAGGGATAGGCCCAGAACAGACAGGACCAGACAAGGGTAAAGGGCAGGACCCTGGGAGAGGGAAAGGATGAGGTCACAGTCAAGTAGCCTGGGTGTTGGAAGAACTGCCCCCTTAGTTCTATCTGCATTTCGCTATGTATTTTGCCTGGGAGAAAAGCAAAGCTGTCTACAGCGTGAAATAGCACAGATAAGAAGTGTGGGGGAAGCCTTTAAGCCCAAATCTGAGAGAGGAGAACATTGCGACTACTGAAACTCGCTCATAATTAAAGCTTTCTATCCCTCCCCCTCCCCACACTGATCCCTTGGCAAAGCTCTTTTCCATTTCCCCTGCCTCATTCATTGTGCATCCAGCTTGAGTGTAAGAAATTAAGGGTGTACCTTTTATTCGTCACATAGCTTTTGTATCAGAATCTCATCCCCTCCCTGATCATGCATCCTCTTGCATAGAGCATTTCTCTGGTTTAGGTTGCAATACGAAAAGAGAAGGTCGAAGACATGACTTCCAGATTGCGGAGTTCCTTGCATTCATTGAATGATTTGCTATCTTGCACCGGTAGACTGTATGGTCTCTAGGTTTACCCTCTCTGCAAGCTGCATTAGCTGGGAGAGGGAGGCTAGAAGGGTAGTGATCAGGCTCTGTGTGGTGGTGTGCGCTGCAATGGCTGTTTAAGACCAGAGTTCCCAATTCACTTTAATGAGGAGTCTCTGGAAGGCTTGTGTGTTCTTTCTGAATCTGTTTAATCTTGAGCTCCAGTGAGACAAATGGTTTCTATGGGAAGAGCGGGTCCAAAACTATGAGAACCATTACCCCGCAACCATTACCCCGCAAGCAGGCAGAAGCTCATTGCTCCAGGTGTGAGAATTTCGAACCCCCGCCCCTTTACAAGATATGACGAAGGCCCGGAATAGCCATGTGAATAAGCCAAGATAATTGAACGGATGAGGTACCCATAGGCATTCATTGGTCTTGGAGATGGGGTTAATGTCTATATACACCATCCTTTCTGCACAAAGAGTAGAACTAATTAAATCATACATTGGTCCATCACAGGCACCAAGTGGATGGGACCAGGTAACGCTCACCTGCCTGGAGCAAAAGCAGCACGAGGGTGATGGCCATCCAGTGCTCACGGATTAGTCTGAAATACAGCGAAAAGAAAGACTTGGACATGTGCACAATATCAAAGAGAAGGTTTCAAGGCACACCACAGGCAGCACAACGCTAAGCTCCCCGCACATAAAGCAGGCACAGCAAGAGAGCAGGAATCAGACTAATCTTACACACCAGGCAGAATAGCATGCTTCAATAGCACATACACCCAGATGGTTGCTGCAGTGCAACTTTCTGTTGCCGCAACAGGCATCCCTGTCTCCTCCAGCTGCTCGTCCCAAGGAGTTTGTCTGTACCTGGGTAAGTGAAACTCAGGGGCCCCTTATCATATGTGTCTGCATCCTCCTCCCCTATTATTTTGGGTGTGCCACTGCAAGCATTCCTCACACACAGAACAGGCGCAGTATGGTAGAAAACTCACACGCACGCGCACAAGCGAGCGCGCACAGAATAGGTACAGCAAAAGCTGCAATACCTGCTTGGTTCTGACCTTAATGTAATCGGCATCATGTGGTCCAACGTTGTCTGCAAGTGTCCTGCCCATACAATCACCTGTTCTGAGAAAAAGCAGATACAAACAGATTATTGTCCAGCTGAATGCCCCATTGCCCAAGGTTGCCATAGCCAAAGTATGATGTCCACTCCCTCCTCTCCCTCCCAGCACTTGCCACCCAACAATGAAACATATATATAATTTATAGGCTTTTCATAAAAATAGAAGAACCCATAGGTCAAGGGGTGAACATAGCAACAAATACTTGACTATAATTGCAAGCCGATCCAACTGAAATATAGTTAGATCTAGAAACACATCCCATCTAGATCTAACTATATTTCATACTTACAGTTTATGAATTATTGGTGTTCAACAAACCCTGCTTGACTTAGCTAGACAGGGCCAGCAGCATAGGATGTAGTCCTTATATTTGCGAAAGTTTGATCTGCTTGCAATTATAGGCAAGTATTTGTTGCTATGTTCACCCCTTGACCTATGGGTTCTCCTATTTTGATGAAAAGCCTATAAATGATATATATGTGTAAATGTTTGTACAATAGGCCATATAGCATGTAATATCTATTTCGGCATATTGCTATATATAGTAGGTCCAAGGTGTGGTTTTAATGTTTTATTGCTTTTTTTGCTCTATCTGTTTCCTTTGAAGCAGATGTCATTACATTTAATATTCAACTTTTGGAGGACACATAGGACTACTGAATACATACTTGATTTTGTCATTCATACGTGTGCCTTCCATCAGATTTATTTTGACAAAGTCCACGACAGCCACCTGCTCTATGTGAGAGTGTGGCTCTGTAGAATTGGTCTTCCAAGAGGTTCATTTAGTGGACCACCCTCTTGTGTGATATTTGTATAACTCATGTGTCCCCTTTATGCCTTTGAGTTTCTCCCTTTTGTTATGCCTTCAACATTGCAGAGCAGTCTCAGGCACTGCCATCTCCTGGCTGAAGCAGTCAGGGGACAGCTATTTCTATGGTGTCCTACCAGGCATTCATATTTCTAATTCAGTATCAATCTGAGCCTCCAAGTGGAAATCATCAACTCACATGGGTTTGCCTCCTAAATGTACAGAGGTAGCACCTGAAACCTGAAGAGAGCTTGCAATGTCTCAGCCGAAGGAACTCTTGCTTTCAACGCATCCAAGGTTGGATGAAGGTCGTTAGCCGGCCCATCAACAGCGTGTAGCTGACAACGTACTGCTCAGTCAGTAGCTGTTAAAGACATTGACCAGCAACCTGTTACCTGGTCAGTGACCTACTGGCACCAGCCTCCACTGTGAAGAACTGCCATTGAGCCAGCAGATTGAGGGCATTATCACAAGCCATCAGCATCCTTTTAGGATGGCAAAGGGAGTTCCTTTGTCAAGCATACTAAATGAGCTCATCATAGCCACCCCTGTGCCAGGACTAGAATAATGAACTGGTTCAAGAACTTCTCCTCACTAAATGATGTACTAAACGAACCAGAAGTCCCTCGTCACCTTCATTCTATAAGGCCCCCAGTGGCGGCCCCTTTCCAGCAAAATAGACCCGCATTGCACACTGCATGAAGCTTCCTCGAAGACAATCCATCCCGCTTACAGATGCTTGCCTGCCAGACCCATGGATTACATCGCTATGCTCAAGAAAGTTACTCCTGACAGAAAACCTGCTTATTTGAATAATTGATTCATGTTGCTGTCTTGCTCATCCTTTTATCCTGTGTCCTGCTTGTTTAATGTTGTGTCTTGTGTGTGCCCTGATGCCTGTGGGCTACGCGTGAAACAAATAAATAAATAAACACATGACAGGAGTCCATCTCATAGAGCACCCACTTCCGGTGCACAACTCAACTCTGGCTAATGTCTTCTGATCATAAGAATGAGTGCCTGTTCATCTTTGTTTTTTGTGCCCCCCAACCCTCCACTCTCCCCTTCTGCCCTTTTAGGGTTTCATCTACCTTGTATTAAAGAAAATAAGTATCGTAAGCCTCCTTAGGAATCTGTATATAAGTGATCAGCCTCTATTGGATGTAAAATACCATTGTGTGATGGGCACCCTCCATTTTCTGGGAAATAGTGCCAGCGGCTGCCACTCTACATGTTTGTGCGTGTTGCATTCTAGTGGCCATTACAGAACAGCAGTTCTTGATCAACTGCCTGTAGTGGCTAGAATGTGTATGACGGGCCCCCTCCAGTGGGAGGAATATTCCCACCTCTAGTCAAGCCTCAGTCGTTCAGCACCCCCGGTTGGTGCTTCTCTACCTACCTCCACAGTCACTGAGAACATCCAGTGGGACCAAGAAGGCCAGCAGTCTGCAGTTGCCAATCCATTTAGGGCGAGGCCTCGGAAGTGCCAGCTCACGCTCCCTGGTGAAGGACACAGAAAAAGCAGTTAACTTAGAGTTGAGTCCCCCTAACAGCGTCCCTCCCTAATGATGCCACGCCCTTCACTGAAAACGAAAAGCGGGAAAACCTTTAGCCTGTAACATAGCTCAGAAATGTAAGCCCTCGCCTCGGGAATCTGTCTGCAGACTCAGGTCACAGGTTTCAATCCCAGAAGGGTCAACTCGGCCTTTATTCTTCTGAGGTTGGTCATTCAGGCGTGATTGAGTGGGGAAATAGTACCAACAGTTTTAAGGGGCAATCCAGTTGGTGGATTGTGATACATAGTTGTCATTATTATTAAGCACAGTGTTCATTTCTGTGCTCTGCCCCTTCCAGTACATAACCCCCCCTGGCACCCACCATCTGTGATTGCTCACCGCCCACATGCACCTGCCCGGATCCTTAATCTTTTATAACGTGCCTAATGCAGTGAAGACCAGTCTCTAAGCGTGGGGTTGAAACCGGTGTTGCACTGTGCTGTCTTGCTTCCAAGACAATCACGTTGCCCCTGAGCTATCCTCCCAGCCCATTCTCCCTGTAGTGTTTGGAGACTAGCTCCTGCCCTCATCCTCTCTGAGCAATGTTGGACTGGATGATATGCAGTCTTTCCATCGAAATGTTTTCCATAGAGGGATAGTCCAACGAATTTGTTCGATCGAAAAAATATCCATCGAATGCCTATTTATGGGGAGTAAAGGGTTAATTTTGTTTTGGGTGGGTTTTTACGTGGTCAAAATAGGAGGTTGGCGGGGACCCCCATAAAAAATAAAAAATAAATAAAAAATGCATTAGATGGATGTTTCTTTGATGGAAATGATTCGATGGAACTATTCCTCGTGGAACTATTCCTCGATGGAAAGGTTTGATGGAAAGACATGTAACCTGTTGGACTGGCTCAAAATACCAGATCAGGGAACAATTAGTCAGCAGGACCAATATAATAAGTGTCGGTGCTGTCGGTGAGAGCAGTCCCACACAGCAGCTAGCACGTGTAGTAGGATGCAGAGCAATGTGTTGGATTTGAAACCTGCAAGGGTACAGTAAACTATCAAGTTACAATGTTACCATGTGAGGGATCAAGAAAATGAATGGGCATCAGAAGGGATTGGGCTGGGCTCAATGCAGGGCTCCTGGTTTGGCGACTTGTACAAATGGTGAACGAAGTGTCTGGGGATAAGCCTCTGGCGGGGCTGAGCAAAGGGTTCAGTGGGGCTCCAGAGTTGGCTGATGCCAGCTCTGGCCAGGACATAGATTCGAATCTAGGTTGGATAACATTTGGGGCTTGGCCCTGAGCAGGAAGTGGACTTATGGCAGAGCTGGGATTTATTCTGGGTCAGGTGCCAGGGGCCGATGAGCCAGGCTCAGGGCAGGACAAAGACTAGGATGAGTTCTGTATGGGGCTCTGATTACGGCTGGGCTTTAGGCAGGTCCGGAGTCGAGGTATGGCAGGGCTCTGGGATGGGCTCCTGAGGTCTGGGCCGGTGTCCAGGCTGCGATATGGAAGAGCTCGGATGTATTCTGGGTCGGGTGCCAGAGGCCCATGAGCCAGGCTCCAGGCAGGACAAAGACTAGGATGAGTTTTGTGTGGGGCTCTGATTACGGCTGGGCTTTCGGCAGGTCCGGAGTCGAGGTATGGCAGAGCTCTGGGGTGTGCTCCTGAGGTCTGGGCTGTTATCCAGGCTGCGATAGGGCAGGGTTGGGATCTTTTCTGGGTCGGGGTCCAGAGGCCAATGAGCCAGGCTCAGGGCAGGACAAAGACTAGGATGAGTTTTGTGTGGGGCTCTGATTACGGCTGGGCTTTCGGCAGGTCCGGAGTCGAGGTATGGCAGAGCTCTGGGGTGTGCTCCTGAGGTCTGGGCTGTTATCCAGGCTGCGATAGGGCAGGGTTGGGATCTTTTCTGGGTCGGGGTCCAGAGGCCAATGAGCCAGGCTCAGGGCAGGACAAAGACTAGGATGAGTTTTGTGTGGGGCTCTGATTACGGCTGGGCTTTCGGCAGGTCCGGAGTCGAGGTATGGCAGAGCTCTGGGGTGTGCTCCTGAGGTCTGGGCTGTTATCCAGGCTGCGATAGGGCAGGGTTGGGATCTTTTCTGGGTCGGGGTCCAGAGGCCAATGAGCCAGGCTCAGGGCAGGACAAACACTAGGATGAGTTTTGTGTGGGGCTCTGATTATGGCTGGGCTTTAGGCAGTGGTATGTATCGGGTGCAGCGGGACTCTGGGATGGGCTCCTGAGGTCTGGGCCCGAGTCCAGGCTGCAATACGGCAGGTCCTGGTGTGCACCTGCTTCTGGACTGAGCTTGGAGAGAGGCAGAGTTCCATTATTTGGATCTGAAGTGGACTTTGCTGAAAGCATGGCTGAGGTTTGGACATGCATGGTAGGAGCAAAGACTGTTCTACAGACAGGTTGTGGCTGTGGAGAGGCTGGGCTTCTGGCCTGGGCTTTGAAAGAGGCAGAGTTCCAATATTTGGGTCTGAAGTGGACTTTGCTGAAAGCATGGCTGAGGTTTGGGCATGCATGGTAAGAGCAAAGACGGTTCTTCAGACAGGTTGTGGCTGTGGAGAGGCTGGGCTTCTGGCCTGGGCTTTGAAAGAGGCAGAGTTCCAATATTTGGGTCTGAAGTGGACTTTGCTGAAAGCATGGCTGAGGTTTGGACATGCATGGTAAGAGCAAAGACGGTTCTACAGCCAGGTTGTGGCTGTGGAGAGGCTGGGCTTCTGGCCTGGGCTTTGAAAGAGGCAGAGTTCCAATATTTGGGTCTGAAGTGGACTTTGCTGAAGGCATGGCTGAGGTTTGGGCATGCATGGTAAGAGCAAAGACGGTTCTTCAGACAGGTTGTGGCTGTGGAGAGGCTGGGCTTCTGGCCTGGGCTTTGAAAGAGGCAGAGTTCCTATATTTGGGTCTGAAGTGGACTTTGCTGAAAGCATGGCTGAGGTTTGGACATGCATGGTAAGAGCAAAGACGGTTCTACAGACAGGTTGTGGCTGTGGAGAGGCTGGGCTTCTGGCCTGGGCTTTGAAAGAGGCAGAGTTCCAATATTTGGATCTGAAGTGGACTTTGCTGAAAGCATGGCTGAGGTTTGGACATGCATGGTAGGAGCAAAGACGGTTCTACAGACAGGTTGTGGCTGTGGAGAGGCTGGGCTTCTGGCCTGGGCTTTGAAAGAGGCAGAGTTCCAATATTTGGGTCTGAAGTGGACTTTGCTGAAAGGATGGCTGAGGTTTGGACATGCATGGTAAGAGCAAAGACGGTTCTACAGCCAGGTCGTGGCTCTGGAGAGGCTGGGCTTCTGGCCTGGGCTTTGATCGGGGTAGGGTTCTAAGTAAGGGCTGAGATCTGGTTGGATTGGCTCGGGTTACAGATGAACAAGAATCAGGGGGTGTCTTAAGTAGAATTTGCTCCCGGCTGAAGTGGGCTCTGCAGCAGTGTCATCAGGGTGTCCCTCGTAAAGTTGGGTCTCGGCGAGTAGTGCTCCAGGCGACACCGACATCTGGGCAGAGCTCTGAGGTGGGCTTTTAGCTTAGGATGTCTTCTGGGCAAATATGGTGTCAGGACTCTGGGCAGGGCTGGGTTGGACTGCAACATCAACATCAAGTTGATTAACAGTTGTAACTGATAGGCACTTTTGGATCGACAGTGCAAATGTACATTGATGACATGAGAAAACTGAAAGACACTTACCTCGTTATTAATGATTTATTTAGTTTCCAAGTAGGTTATTAAATGTTTATGTTAAGTCATGAAGGCAACAATATGGGTTTCAACTGAAGTAACATGACATATAAAAGAAATGGTTTTAACATGTGATGTAACTTATAAACTCAGTAATATATTGTTCTTTTTGGGTGGTTCAAATACTTTCATAACAGAAACAAAACAGGCAATACATTTGTATGGCTTTAAAGTGTTTTTCTTGTGTAATTACACATGTCCAGGCTAACTGTGTAGGTGTATGCCAGTAGTGCAGGACACACTCAGTCTTATGTGTGCCAAAGTACTGTGAAGACATCTCACTGTTGTCCATGCCAGTACCCCTTATAAGAACAGGCGCAGGGTAGATTTACCCATAATGCCGCAATAATGCCAGTGTGATGAAACCGGTGCATGCGGGCTAGTTGCGCCAACATATCCCACTAATCCCACACAAGCACGTGCACATGTTAGTGTTGTCGATAATGCAGTGATAATGCATATCTAATAAAGGAGGTAGACACGGGCTGGCTGAGCCAACATATACAAGTAGCCCCAGACATCCCTCTCATCCCACTCAGCTCCCCCCCCACCCTCATGTATTCATTACTTGCATAAAGGGAAAGTTATGAGTGCAGGGAGGGGTCCATTCCAAAAACGATGATTGATGCAGGGGCGTTGCTAGGGGGGCTGAGGGGGCTATAGCCCCGGATCTTTTGGCTGTAGCCCCGAATAGAAGCTCAGGAGCTACAGCCAAAAGACTAGCTAGCCCCGAGTCCTGACAGCCTGGACATTAGCTTAGCCCCGGATCTTTTCCAGACCTAGCCACTCCCCTGGATTGATGACAGTGATTGTTGTTTAACCTTTTCCCTTGCCCCCTCACGGACCATCATCAACCCTCCCCCCCCCACGCTCCCCATCTCCACAGAGTCTGCCACATGAACAATAGGAAAAGTCTGGCTAGAGTTAAAAGAGAGACTTCTGGGAAATGACAGCGCTTCCAAGCATACTGTTGGATCCCTGCTCAGTGACTATGCCAGCGGGAGGGGCGAGCCAAGTGCACACAAGCACGTGGGTTCATTGTGGGGGCCAATTAACTGTGTGTTGTGATTGTACTGCAGAATATTTGAAAACAAGACAATGGACCGTGATCCAGCTGCTGTTCTACAGTTAAAAAAAGAATGACATTGAGGATAACATTTCGGGACGGATTCGCACCGCCTTTTTTGTCCTAAGTGATGAGATGCGCTAGCGACTCTTATCACCTGCGCCAAAAAAGGAGCAGTCTAAATCACCAAAGACATCTGAAGGGCATATGCCCTTTTTCACCCGTTTGCGCAAATCAGAGGGCATTTCTTCACATTTAAAAGTGCAGCCCAAATTCACAAACAGGATGCACTTTACAAAGCGCAACAATGAGGGTCATTCAGTGGTCGAAATGTGCCAAAAAAGGTAGTGGAACGGTGACCCCGGTGGGGGAAAGAGCAGGCGGGGGAGGGGAGCAACTTGCAACACATTTCTCAAGGGTTGAGGTCATGCTGGATGACAGCCAATTGAGCTGAAACAGAGTTCAGTTTAGCTGTAACTGATGTCTTATTTATGCATTTATAAAGCGCACCTAACCCAAAGGTATCTGGGAGCATATCTTGAAAAAATTCCATTGATGTTACAATAGGAAGATGCATTACATTACGGTACAGATACATTTAGGTAACAAGCAGACCTTGCGATAAAGATACATCGTGGTTGCTATACAGTCAACTTCAACAGGAACCTTGAGATTGTAGAGGCAATGATACATTACCGCTCACGTGCATTTAATCTGGTGGTAAACTGGAGAAGTTTGCTTTAACTTCACAAATAACAGCTCCGGAATGTTAAAAATGGTCGCAAAAAGTAGTGGAACTGTTAACAACATAAAATAAAAGTATTGGAAGACTGCTATGTACCGTTCCCGCTCACTTTGACCGCTGATGCATTCCCCTGCCCCCGTTCTGCAGGGGGAGGCGCAAATCATGACAGGGCAATTGCCAACAGCAACAGAGGCGAACCCTTTAAGGGCCCATCTCCGTGGAGGCACGTGGTTGCTGGGAGCCTGTCATACATGAGTGTAGGGAACACGCTCTGTGACTAATGTATGCAAGGGGCTGGATGGCGCATCTTTATTCTACAGCCCCCCCTGAAAAGCACAGGTTACCTTTAAGAATATGGTCACCTGCGCATTTCTAAAAGAAGCGCAAATGAAACAAGTGCATTCCCTGTGCTCTTTTCATTTGTGCTACTTTTGAGAATCTGCCCTTTAGTGTTTTAAATCTGTTTTAAGGATATCTTTCCTTTAGGAAACAATCTATCCATGCAAATCCAAATACAGTAAGCCTGGGTGTAGTGCACACAGGTTTTCTGGGGTCGCCATTGCATACCCATGGGGCAGGAGGCTCAGTGTGTCTTTATGGTCCTTGCTAATTCTTTACACAGTAGTGGGCCACACAACAGTAGTAGTACAAGGTTCTATGTGGATTTAGTCGAGATTCTTTTGCCGAAGAAGAATACTTTTTTTTTTAATGGGTGATTTTGCTGACAATATGCGGGGGGCACAACGCCCCCCTCATCCCCTCTACATTTAGTATTAACCTCTTAAGTGCCAAGGACGAGATTGCTTGTCCTTTTTGCATAGTCTTACACCCACCCACACATATATTTTTCCCAATGTCCATTGTAAAAACTCAATGAAATCTACTTCGATGAAGAATGCTGTGGCAAAATATCCCATTCCCGCAGTAGACTACAAACTTCCAAGTTTCACTGTGCCGGGTCTTGCTGCCACCTCTTTCTCTCCCACATGCCCCACCTCCCCGGCTGCTGCAATCATTGGCCCCCTCCCCCCTCCCGTCAGTGCACACATACATACTTTCTGATGCATGCTCACACCTACTCGCACATACTTACTCCCGCCTGCACTCAAGCACATACGGAAAAATGCACAGACAACTCGACATGATATGATATGATATGATATGGCATGGCATTTATAACGCGTACATCCATACAGCCATTACATGCATACATATTCAGCAGACACCCCGCCGGCTTCTCAACAGTGAGCACTATGCTTTCTGCGTGCAGCCTCTTGGGCTCCATTGAATAAATGCAGGCACAATAAATGAAGTGGGGATGCGCCCCAGTTAAGGCGCCAAATATCAACACATAGGTATAGATGTCAGTTTAGATCCTGATGCAAGGTTAGAATTGGAATCTCAACGTACACAATTTAACCTAAAACAATGGGGGTGGTGCCCTTGCACCCCAGCACAGCAGCCGCCACTGCTTACAAGTCTCCCTATGTGAATCCGAATGGCACTCACAGCATTTCCTTTCAACCTTTCTATCAGATCTTTGCAAGTCTTCTAAGTCTCTTTTGGACAATTTATTTATTCAGCTGTGTAGATCATTTAGAATCTTGTCTGGGGTTAGTGGCTCATTAGTAAGGTAGGTTGGCCATTGAATGGATTCCAAAGAGACTGCTCTTGGGTAAATCCTCATGATTTGGGATTATCAAATCAGACACATTTGGGATTATGAAGGCAATAAAACTGCGACTCAACTAGAATACAGGGGTAAAACTAATCTCTGCACAGGTGATCTTATTAAGCCGATCCTGCGGGTGCCCACTGTTGTGAGTTGAACTTTTGACCCACTGATTGAATCCCAGGTTAGAGAGTTAGAGACACAATTGGCAAGGTCAGGGGCAGCTACATTGGTTGCACCGTCTGTCCAAAGACTGAAGTCTCCCAGTACTAAGATTTGCTGTGACCAGGGGTGGAATGTAAACTAAAGGTGGACTCCTATAACAACATGCGAGGAAGCCCAACTCCTCCTAGTGCAGTTTGGGGGGATGAAAGGGTTCTTGCACAAGAACATTTTGGGAAATATGGGTGCTGCTAGTAATTTTGAAGAAGATTTGTCCATGCGGTGGATGAAAAAGTATTTAAAGCCAACCAAAAATTACATATAACATTTGTTCAGACTGAGGAACAAAGTACTGGCAATTTAATAACAAATTATCCAAAGCAATGTGGGGGGTGAGGAGAAATGGAAGGGGGCGTGGTGCAGTGGTCAAACCAGGGCACCCACGCAGAAGAAACCCATGGTGCAGTGGCCCAAATGGAAATCTCCAGAGGACCCTGAAGGGAAGTCCACTGCTGCCTGTAAAACGGACTGGTTCGAACTTATGTGCCAAACCTTCAGGCCAGTCATCAAAGGATGTTTTGTGATGGACAGGTGGGCAGTAGGCAAAAAGCATATCCTTGTAGGCGCTGGAAGTCGGCAAGCTTCTGATCATGGTTGGTGGAAGAGAATGTGGCAGTGTGCCATAGATGTTCAGGCATTATGAACGTTTTGATTGAACTCTCTACTCTGAGGATGATGAACCAAGGGCCCGAGGGAGATAGAAGAGTGTCAGAAAAGTGTGGGAAATGTCTGTGAAACATGTTTCAGTTATGAGGATAGTAATGCCGCCGAAGTCTATGAGTGATGCATTCTTAGTGGATGAGCAGCCCCCTTTTAGTTGAGGAGTACCATAGACAGCTATGTAGTCATGGGGGCTTGGGACGGCACTGTGATAGGAGGGGTGGAGCTGTGGTTCAATGGCGATGGTATGGAAAAGGCTGGGCTGCAGAAAGAGCCGGTTTGTAGAGGGAGTGGGGCTCTGAGGGGCGCAGAGTGGTGATACTCAGCACCACAGCAAGTCTACAGTGCTTGACAGAGAGCATTTATTTATTATTCGGGACAAAATAAATCTGAGCAGTCATATTTCTCATCTGTTATGGCCCAAGCAAAAGGGGATCCATTTTAGCAGTACCAAAACATACGTGCATGTCATAGAAGGCCCTAAGAATGACTCAGCTGATATTACATTTTTGCAAGGGACACAGCTGGGTTCTCCTTTGATGGAATTATAATACTATATAAACAAAGCTTCTGTCCCATGGTGCTGTATGCTTTGGAGGTTTTGGCAATGAGGGACTTGGCATGGCTGGACATAGTTGAAGGGCGGTTTTGGAAACGGATATTAAGACTCAAGGCTTCTGCACCAGTCCAATAAATTAGATTAGAGCTAGGACTGACCTTGCTTAAATGAGAGTTGTTGATGAGGCGTGGCCTCTTACATATGAAGATTCACACCAATCCTAAATATAAATCACTGGGCTTGTTGGACGTGCCTGGCTGTGGCAAAGACCGTTTCTTTTTTGTTTAACTGTGTTTATTCATTTTACAAGATATACATAGCTCAACTACACATGGATTACAAATATGTTACCGATTACAACTTAAAAACCATATCAACAAGCCATAAAGTCACTATACCCACCCTGTTCCCAAAACATCCTAAAATCCTGTTTAGTGTACCAACAATCTAATTACATTTCCTTATGCCCAATCCAATGTAAAAAAAACATGACAACAACACACATAAGGACAATACAACACAGCACAGACAAAAGAGAGAAAAGAAGAAGAGAGTGAAAGAAAAAAAGGAATTAACCATATAGATCATTAGAAGGACTCCACAGTGAGAGATAAACGTCTGTATGATTTTTATTCTCTAAAGATAATTTCTCATATTTGCACAGCATCTGCATTTCCACTAGGCAATCTTCTACCACAGGCTTTTTCCTGCTTTTCCAAACTCTTACAATCAACTTAATAGCAATCATCAAGGCTTTATCAACCCCTTTATCAAATTCTTTCATAACAAGACACCTTCCTCTACGCATTAACAAAATCACACATGCAGCTGATCCAGCAATAGTTATATCCAAAATGACATCAAACCTATCTAAAACTTCCTTCCAAAAGTCTTGTAACTTTGGACAATCCCAAAATAAATGTATAAAAGTTCCCTTATTTACTCCACATTTCCAACACCTATCAGTATCCAATAATTTAAGCTTATGCATTTTTTCCAGGGTCCAGTATGTCCTCCCAACTATCTTCTTTCTTATGAGCTTTAAAACATGTCCATTTTAGATGTGGATCCCACTCTAAGTAAACCCTCCCATTCCTTCAGATATCCGCAAATGAATGTCATTCGACCATACCTCTCTCAATCTTAATCATGAATCTGCATAATCCAGTCCCATACTCATACATTTCATATAAGTAGACACTCCATTTTCTGACCCATCAAACAGCTTAGAAATCTCTCCTCTAAGCCTCTTTCTATCATATTCATGGTCTGACCGATAAGGGTTCTTAAATCAGAATAGCGATTCAGCTCTCTATTATTTAAGGTATACCTACTTTTAAACTCCTCAGAGCTCAGAATCCAACCCCCCTTCCAAAACATGCCGTACCCTAAGAATACCTCTCCTAATCCAACCCTGCCAGTGCAGGCACCTGTTTTGTAACTACAGCGCCTGATTATGCCATAGGGAAGCTTCATGACTAAACCCAAAATATTGGTTATTTTCCTTGAACCATGACACTAAAACATTTCTAGTTACTACAATTGATTGAAGCTTAATGTTTTTCTTCGAAATGTTTTCCATTGTGTGTAAGGCATCCAAACTGAAAGGTCTACAAACTCCCCTCTCTATTTCCAACCAAATTAGACCTTTCCCATCCTCCTTGTCAAAATAATGTGAGCCCTTCTTCCGAGAAAACCCCTATAATATTTGAAGAGATCCGGATAATCAAATCCTCCGTCTTGTACTTCACCCACCAAAATATATCTCGGGAAACGTGGTCTTTTCCCATTTCCCCATAAAAAAGACTGAAAGACCCTATCAATTTTCTTCAAATTATTTTTTGTAACAAACAAAGGAGTTGATTGAATAATATACAACACTTTAGGCAGCAACACCATCTTAATAGCAATATTTATTTTAGCCCATACCCACCAACTACAGGCCCATCACCACAGTCCCCTTCCTGCTATAAATCCTGGACAGAGTTGCCTGCATCCAAATTCAGGAATATTTGGAATCCAACCAACTGCTAGGAATACGTCAATCTGGCTTCAGACCTCAACACGGAACAGAAACCGCCCTTGTTGATCTCAAAAGCCAGATTGATGAAATCAAAGACAAAGGCAATGCCGCAATCCTACTCCTACTAGACCTCTCAAAGACCTTTGACCTGGTTATCCATGAAATCCCTTTTAGTCACCTAGTCACCGCAGCCCACTTCTCCGCCTCTGCCATCACATGGATACAATCCTTCCTGGCAAACAGAACTATGCGGGTTTTCTCAACAACAGCTGCAGCAGACCCCATCCCCATCACATGCGGGGTCCCACAAGGATCCTGTGTATCCCCCACTTTGTACAATATATTTACAAAGCCTCTATTTGATCAACTGGACCGTCTGGGTGTCACCTACACAAATTACGCAGATGACACCCAGATACTCCTCACCATCACAGGCAATTACCAAGCAGATGTCGCTCGGATCAACAAACTATTCTCCATCATTCAGGCATGGATGGCCTCGCATGGCCTCTGCCTGAATGATGAGAAGACAGAGCTCCTCATCGTCGGCTCCCCCAACACCCTAACTAAACTCAATCCTAGCTACAATAACATCACCATTGATGGTCACACCATCCCTATTACCAAAAGCGTGAAAACCCTTGGCTTCTATCTAGACGCCAACACCAACCTCTCTAAACACACCAATATGACCGCAGCAGCCGCTGCTTATACCGGCAAGCTCATCAGGGCCAGCAGACCATTCCTATCACCCAACAGCTGCCTCACCCTTGCCAGAGCCCTCATACAATCCAAACTGGATTACTGCAAACAGCCTGTACCTAGGTGCTAACCAATCCATACTTAACAAGCTGCAGATAATACAAAATAACGCTCTGCGCGCAGCCCTCAACATTCCCAGATGAGAGCATATCTCCACCACTAGGAAAGCCTGCAAATGGCTATCCATACGCCAAAAAATTGATTTAAACACCATCTGCCTCACGTACAAGTCCCTCAATCATCTTGCACCACCATATCTAGCTAACAAATTCACCATGAAACCTGCTACCGGATCCTCCAATACTATATGCTTGACAGTGCCCAGATTCCACCTAATAAGAGCTGGAGGGGCAAGTTTCACAGTACTTGCCCCCCAACTCTGGAACACCCTACCTCTCAACATCAAAACTATCGAGTCCTTCCAGATCTTCAGGAAGCAGGTCATCAGCTAGCTCCTAAACAAAGAGTAGCCCCACTAACACCAGTCCCCACACCCCTGTGCGGCAACTGGTTTATGTACTGTATTTATATTGTAAAGTGTATATTTTGGGTATTGTATGTGTATTGTTTACTGATAACTGTATATATATGTATGTATTATAAGTATGTATGAAGTATGCAACACAAAGATACTTCTCAACGCTGTAACCGTATTCTTAAGCGCCCTTCTACCCCTGGGTTTGGCGCGCTATACAAATAAAATAAACAAACAAACAAATGTCAGGTTCAATCTATCCCATTTTCTAACAGCCACTAAAAGTTTACACACAACCTTTTCAACATTCAACTTAACAATTTCCTTCAAATCTCTAGTAATATGAGCCCCCAGAAACTTCACTCCCCCCGGAGCCCATTTACAATCCCATGATTCTAGCACTTTCCTGTCATATACAGCTGAGAGGGGAAGGATTTCAGTCTTAGTCCAATTAATCCTATGACCTGACAATTCCCCTACCTCTTCCATTATTTCTTCCAGGGGCGATCCACGTTCCAAAGGATTTGAAAGAAGAAGAGTCATATCATCTGCATAAGTTAATATCTTTAGCTCAGTGTCAACCATTTGAATTCCTTTTATTACATTATTTTGTCTAATATATGCTGCTAAGGGTTCAAGTGCCAAATCAAACAGAAAAGACGATAGCGGACAGCCCTGCCTAGAACCTTTCATTAAAGAGGACAATCCTGATATTATCCCATGAACCTGCACCCTTGCAGAAATATCTAGATGTATGCAATTAATCGCTTGAATGAATTTAGGAACAAATCCCATCTCTCGCATTGTGTTCTCTCGAAATGTCCAATTGACACTGCCAAACGCTTTCTCTGCGTTAAAAAAGACAGGCAGGGCAGCTGACTCTCTAACACAGGCTTGTCCAACCTTTTTGAATGTGGGGCCGAAGCATTCACTTTTTGTCACCCGGAGGGCCGGCAGCCAAAAGTGAACACCCTGACCCAAAACATTATATTCAAAAGCGATGGTGTGTGACCTTTGACACAATAGCATCACAGGCATAGCCATGCACTCCCAAAGATAGCTTTTGGTGTCGGGGGCAGTGATCAAAGGTTAGTTTCTTGTGATTTCTTCCAGTGTGTATGTGTTGATATTTTTCTGAAATAGTGGGAGCGACTGAGCGTAGCTAGGGAGCTATAACAATCTAGGGAGGGTTTGGGGGGGTCTCCCCCCCAAGATTTTTTTCTCCAAATATGGGGCTGAAATTGTGCATTTTACAGCAGGAAAAGTGACCAAAAAGCCATAAGTTTACAATCAGTTCTAAAGGGGAACATGTACATTCCATGTCACTAACAGCAGACAAGAACATTGTAGAACACAACAAATTTTAATGATCAATGTGTCGACAGTGTAAGACAGCACTGTCACTGATGTAACACATTGACATGCTGGTTGTTCCCAAAATATGCCTCTGTAGCAACATGCTTATGCTGGCCGATCCCAATTTAGGCCAGCTTTGTCCTCTACAAAGCATGATTGATGCTGCCTGAGCATGTGCAGTGTGCCCAATACACATGCCAGCTTATCTCTGCATACACATTCATTACTTCTGTGATAATGAAAGAAGCATAATCCAATTCCAGGAGACACCTGAGGTAGTAAAAGTCCTCCGCCACAGCCCGGTTTATTGGTCGGACCCAACATTGCAGAAATAAATTAATTAATCGTGTCCACGGACCCGACAAACATTGAACAAATAAATAAATCAGCAAGGGAGCCGACTTATGAATTTCCCGGGGTGGGGTGCCCAAATATAGGAAGTGACATAACCAGCACTTATATGACCGCATTTGCACGTAGTCGCCAACTTGGTGCGAGGGGGACGGGCGGTGCAGAACAGTGGAAACATTGGCTAGCATGTATTGCATATACTAAAGGCAAGTAAGAAGGAGGTTTAAGCCTTCCAGTTGCATTCCAGTAGGCCAATACTGCCCCTACTCCACCCCTTTTATAATCATCCAGGTTGTAGTAGCCCTCAAAAGGCAGAGCAACACAACTAGGATAGGAGAACGAAATGCCATCCCATCCTGTGAGTGTGTCAAACCTCAGAGCAAAGACTGTGCATGTGCCTCCTACCTTGGAGCACAATCTCACTAATTTGGTGCAAATCTCGCAAGTGGGTGCATGGGAATCCCATGCGTGTGTGTGGGCTGCATACCCCGGATCACTTGCTCACTTCTTCACTGTGAAACTCTGCCCAAGGCAGTACTGTCCCAATGGTGAGAAGTGTCGTATTTTCACATTAACTATGCTTAAGCACTTTGGGTTATTGAATAGTGCTGCTACATTCGGAGTAATTCCATCCCTTTAAATATATTAGCTCTTGTATAACCACAACAGTGTTGATTTATTCTGATGATGATGAAGATGATGTTAGACTTGCTCAATAGTTCTGGTTCTGTATCATTAAATGTACTTCAGATCTTCAGAGTCTCGGGAGGATAGCTCAGGGGCAACGTGCTCGCCTTGGAAGCAAGACGACAAGGAGCAACACAGGTTCGATCCTTCTGGGTATATTATACCTCTACATCTGTGCACCCTCATACCAAGAGGGGTGCACAGAGGGGTGCACAGATGTACAATTACACCCAACCCAAAACGATTTCTAGAAATTGAGGGACAGACTTGCTTTGCATCTGTGCCTCCATTTCTAAAAATCGTTTTGGGTTGGGTGTACCTCTACATCCGTGCACACAGATGTAGAAGTATACCCGAACCAAAACGATTTTTAGAAATTGAGGGACAGATGCAAAACAAGAGCATCTTGCTTTGCATCCGTCCCACAATTTTTAAACATTGTTTTTTACCCGGCTTTTACCCGGCTTTTACCCGGGCCGCCAGAGAGAGACACAGTATGGATGGAACAAAGGGCCATCCATACTGCGTCTCTTCTCTCTGGCCTGGGGGTATGGGGGGGGGCCGGAGCACCTGCATACTCTGCGCCCCTGAAACCGGGCCGTGGCCTGTAACTGCCTCTGGTGCTGGGGGCTCCAGAGGCAGTTACAGGCCACAGCCCAGTTTATTTATTTATTGGTTCAATGTTTGTCGGGTCCGTGGACCCGATCAATTAATTTATGCAGAAATAAATAAATGAATCGGGTTCACGGACCCGACAAACATTGAACAAATAAATAAACCGGGCCGTGGCCTGTTACTGCCTCTGGTGCCCCCCCCTCCTTTTAGGGGGCACCAGAGGCAGTAACAGTCCTCCACCACGGCACGGTTTATTTCTTTATTTGTTCAATGTTGTCTGTACAGCCTTGCGGGCCACATAAAATGGCCTGAAGTGCCGCATTGTGGCCCGCGGGACGTATGTTGGACAACCTCGCTCTAGCATCACGTGCATTTATTATATCAAAAATTGTCAGAATATTATCATACCGATACCTCGCTGGAATAAAGCCTACATGAGATTTGTCAATCAAATCACCCATATAGCTATATAATCTATTTGACAATATCTTCGTGAATAGCTTTAAGTCCACATTCAGCAAAGATATCGGCCTATAGTTCTCACACTTCCGATTATCTCTGTCTTGCTTTGGAATCACTGTTATTAAAGCCTCCTTCATTGAGTCACACAAAGTCCTAGACAGTAGAAAATCATTTAACACCTTGCACAATATCAGCTCTAATTGATCCACATATAATTCATGAAATTCCAATATTAACCCATCAGGCCCAGGCGACTGATCAAGAGTGATGATTGTTTTATTGTTTTATGTGTAATAGGTTTTAAATAACAAATGAGAAATGTTAGATGAAATCTATTTTACAAATAGTTTATACATTTTAACAAATAAGTTGAATTTGAATTTGAAATGTGTGAATTATCGAGAGTACAATTGTTGTAAGAAATGTAAAAGTGAATATTTTGTAAAGTTTTTATGAAACTAAACAAACAAATAAATAATAATAATAATAAAAGGGGGTTCATTTTAAGCACTGGCCTCAATGAACCTTAACAATACTGCTTAGCCAGGGGTGGACTGGGAACCAAAAAGGCCCTGGAAATAATGTTCAAAGTGGCCCCATATTACACATTTTCCGCAACCCCAACCAAAATGTGGAAATCAAGTAGGTCACCACACAGAAGAGGCCCAGGTTGCAGAGGCCTCCCGGGAAATCTCAAGAGTTCCCTGTAGGCCAGTCCACCCCTTTGCTTAGCAACAGGTCTGTGTTGACACATCTGCATATGAATGGCTAACACTGACCAACATGGAAGCTCGCGATACTTGACTCTGCTGTGCGAGAAGCAGATGCATATAAGACAGCAAGTGCCTATGCAGTGTGTGTTGGTCTGTAGAGAGAAGTCTTGTTGGAAGGTGGCCTCCTCCCCCCACTGGCACCTCCTCTCTGCTCCTCGGTGTCCCTTTACGCGTTAGGACACATTAAGACACACTGCCATTCTTTACATCTCCCGGATTCCTGGTAGTCCCGTATGCGCCAGCCCCTGACGCACACTTTGCTTTCCAGCACATTCCACTGATCCCCAAACACTCCAGCGCAGCTGATCGGCGAGGAAACACTTCACTGTCAGCCACAATTGAACCCAAAAATGAGAGGCCACGTAATGAGGTATCCTCGAAATGCTGCACCAGTAAACTCTGCGGCTCTGTTCCCTGGGCACCTGCCCTTATCACACACCTGTGGAAGGAGGTCTAAAGCTTTGCAGTGTTATTGGTTACCCGGAATGCCAGCAAAGGACGTCGTCTTCGCATACCTTTCCCAAGAGCGTGATGATGATGATGATGAGTAGGGTAACTGCCTCTGATGAACATCCATTCCCTAGGGAAGAAAACAAAACAGTGAAAGGATGCCTTCAACAGCGGCACCCTAGTATGCTTGCCTGGCAAAGGCCACCCGAAGAACTCAACAGTGACATGTCCGCGAAGTTCAAGGGACTTACACGTTGATCTCCGGGGAATAGTGTCAAGAGCAGACTCGAGCCTCTGGGAGGCCTGTGGACGTTGGGCAGAGTCATCTGCAGGCCTGGCGGTTGCCTAGGAATGGCCAGTGAGGCGAGGGCATGCCCTCTGGAAAGCCTCTGCAGCTTTGGGAAGAGTCAGGGACCGAGCATGCAGGTAGGACTGGGGCCAGAATCAGCCCTGTCCAGCCTGGGCCTGAATGAGATAGATAGGGATGGAAGAGGCAGGCATCTGAAGGGCCAGTAAGGCTGGGAAGGAGTCCATCACACATCAGTCCGACCCCAAGTCCCCACTCACATTCACCAGTGTGCTGGAGTCTCACTCTGGCTCCACCCACCCAGGGTCACGGCCAATCCCTGCCTCCCACCTGGGGTCAGAGGATCGACCAACCATTCTATCTGGGGAAGAGGTGACACCCACAGCCCCCATCATGTCAGGACACCGGTTTTACAGTGTTGCCAACATGTCTATTTCCTCCGTGAGCTAAGGCATATAGTAAGTTTGCTCAATCTCCAGGGAGGGAGGCCTAAAGATCCCATCACCCTAGCGCGCAATGCAACTGCTTCCTGCCATTTACATGCACTTTACCCACCTGTGAATCTTCGTTTCTCACGCCAGCTAGGTGCGCGCCTGAAGGATATGGGCGTGACACAGGAAGTAGCCCCTTAACGCCGAGAGGGCTTCCTGTCCCTTTGAACCGGCCCCCCCCACCGGACCACAAACACCTCAGAGGGAGTTGAACACAGGCCTGCAGCCTCACCCTGGTGTCATCTCTCCCAGGCATGTGTGACCTCATAAGCACGTGTCTATGGTGACCTCCCAGCCTCCAGCTCAGACCTGCTCTGACAATTTGCCTTGATTTTACAGCATCAGTTTACTGTAATATTCGACATGACTGGGTGTGTTTTATCTTTCGCTTCTGTATTCAATATATTACATAATAATTGTTTCTCTTTTTAACTCATTTCCCAGTTTTTTGTGAAGTATTCATATCATGCTCAGGTTTTGTACTTTTCTCTTCTCCATATTTTTCATATTTTAATATCCATTTTTCGTTTTTTGCATCAATGTTTAATGTTTGTATTTCAATGTTCTACTTTTCACTTTTATCTCATGTGTCTTCTAATTTCATTTGTCAGATTTTAAATGTTTACATGTTCCTATTAATGATATTTTTTGTATATTGTTTAATTTTTTGTGATGTCAAAGAACTGGAGTCTGCAGCCAATAAAAATAAGCATTGGCAAAGCAAGTTGTGCATGTTTTTAGCAAGGTCACTTTGCTCGTTTGCACATTCCTCGTGCATTTTTCGCCATGGTCGTATTTGTCGATGTATTTATTTATTTAAATGGGGGGCTCCCCTCACAATCCCCATCTAAACCTCACCCCCGAATCCCCTATCACTAAACACGCAACACATATACAATAAAAAAAAAAATAGACGAAAAAGACCACGTATGAAAAATGCAAGAGTGATATACAAACAAAGAAAGTGACCAAGTTAAAAACAAGGCATGCGGCAAAGCCAACTTGCTCTTTCATGGGACCAGGTCATGATTTTCCAGGAACTCACAGCATACAGTCGGTGCTGACCTAACTGGTCCGACTCTTAAATCACATGTCCGGTGCACTCATCTAATATCCAGGCATTTAATGCAACTGATTGAACAGATATTCAAATGCCAGGTGTGCTTGTACGGACACGCGCACACACTCCAGGCCGCAGCTATTGTCATGAAATAACCATTCCTTCACTCTAGCATGTTTTGACAAATGCCACATACTTGCATCATATTTATGGAACATACAAGCCTCCCGCTAGAGAATCTGGAAACTTGGAAGAGAGCTCATGATTTAAGCATTGTCACCGGCACTTTGCAAGTTTAAATCCTGGCATGACCTAGGCAGCCCTTCATTCTTATTCGGTGATATGTTTTGTTAGAATCAAGTGGATACATCCATTATCACAGTGCATTTTTAATACATATTATGGATCTCTGACCGGAAAAAAAACATTTCCCAACATCGCTTTGGAATAGGAGGAATTTGCTATATTAAAAACTTTATTATAATCTGTTAAAATCCCATTAAAAAAAATCACCCAAGAAGAATGAAAGGCTGAAGTGACGCGCACCTCTGTACCCTAACCTTAGAAGGGGAGGTTGCACACATACCACACATAATACCCTACTGCACCTCTTTATCCTAACCTTAGAAAGGGAGGTTGCACAGATAGGTTACACACATACCTCTGCAGGAAATACCTCACTGCACCTCTCCATCCTAACCTTGGAACGGGAGGTTGCACACATACCTCTGCAGGAACTACATCCCTGCACCTCTCTATCCTAACCTTAGAAGGGGAGGTTGCACACATACCTCTGCAGGAACTACATCCCTGCACCTCTCTATCCTAACCGTATAAGGGGAGGTTGCACACATACCACACATAATACCTTACTGCGCCTCTCTATCCTAACCTTGGAAGGGGAGGTTGCACACATACCTCTGCAGGAAATACCTCACTGCACCTCTCCATCCTAACCTTGGAACGGGAGGTTGCACACATACCTCTGCAGGAAATACATCACTGCACCTCTATATCCTAACCTAAGAACGGGAGGTTGCCCACATACCTCTGCAGGAAATACATCACTGCACCTTTGTATCCTAACCTAAGAACGGGAGGTTGCCACATACCTCTGCAGGATATACATCACTACACCTCTATATCCTAACCTTAGAACAGGAGGTTGCACACATACCTCAGCAGGAAATACATCACTACACCTCTCTATCATAACCTTAGAACGGGAGCTTTCATACATACCAAACATAATACATCACTGCACCTCTCTATCCTAACCTTAGAACGGGAGGTTGCATACATACCAAACATAATGCATCACTGCGCCTCTCTATCCTAACCTTAGAACGGAAGTTTGCACACATAGGTTGCACACACACCTCTGCAGGAAATACATCACTGCACCTCTCTATCCTAACCTTAGAAAAGGAGGTTACACACATACCTATGCAGTACATATATCACTGCACCTTTCTATCGTAACCCTAGAATGGGAGGTTGCACACATACCTCTGCAGTAAAGACACCAGTACACCTCTCTATCCTAACCTTAGAGTGGGAGGTTGCACACATACCTCTGCAGGAAATACATCACTGCACCTCTCTATCCTAACCTTAGAACGGAAGGTTGAACACATACCTCTGCAGTAAATACACCAATAAACCTCTCTATCCTAACCTTAGAACGGGAGGTTGCACACATACCTCTGCAGGAAATACATCTCTGCACCTCTCTGTCCTAACATTAGAACCGGAGACTGCACACATACCTCTGTAGGAAATAGATCACTGTCCCTCTGTATTCTAACCTAAGAAGGGGAGGTTGCCCACATACCTCTGCAGTAAATACATCACTGCACCGCTCTATCCTAACCTTAGAACGGGAGGTTGCACACATACCTTTGCAGGAAATACATCACTACACCTCTCTATCATAACCTTAGAACGGGAGGTTGCATACATACTAAACATAATAAACATAATACATCACTGCACCTCTCTATCCTAACCTTAGAACGGGAGGTTGCACACATACCTCTGCAGGAAATACCTCACTGCGCCTCTCTATCTTTCACCCAGAACGGGAGGTTGCACAGATAGGATGCACTCATACCTCTGCAGTAAATACATCACTGCATCTCTCTTTCCTAACCTTAGAACATAAGGTTGCACACATACCTCTGTACGGAATACCTCAATCCACCTCTCTATCCTAACTTTAGAACAGAAGGTTGCAACACATAGCTCTGCAGTAAATACACCACTGCATCTCTCTATCCTAACTTTAGAACAGGAGGTTGCACACATACCTCTGCAGTAAATACACCAGTAAACCTCTCTATCCTAAGAGTGGGAGGTTGCACACATAACTCTGCAGTAAATACATCACTGCACCTCTGTATCGTAACCTTAAATGGGAGGTTACACATATATCGCTCCAGGAAATAGATCACTTTGCCTCTTTATCCGAACCTTAGAATGAGAGGTTGCACACATACCTCTCAAGTAAATACAGCAGTACACCTCTCTATCGTAACCTTAGAACAGGAGGTTGCACACATACCTCTGCAGTAAATACACCAGTACACCTCTCTATTCTAACCTTAGAACGGTTGCTTGCACACAGAGGTTGCACACATACCTCTGCAGGAAATACATCACTCCACCTCTCTATTCTTAGCTTAGAGCGGGCGCCTGCACAAATACTTCTGCAGGAAACACATCACTGCACCTCTACAGACTAACCTTAGAAGGGAGGTTGCACATATACCTCTGCAGTAAATATATCAATGCACCTCTCTATCCTAACCTTAGAATAGGAGGTTGAACACATATCTCTGAAGGAAATACACCAGTACACCACTCTATTCTAACCTTGGACTAGGAAGCTACACACATACCTCTGCAGTAAATACACCAGCACACCTCTCTATTCTAACCTTAGAACGGGTGGTTGCACACAGAGGTTGCACAAATACCTCTGCAGGAAACACATCACTGCACCTCTACAGACTAACCTTAGAAGGGAGGTTGCACATATACCTCTGCAGTAAATATATCAATGCACCTCTCTATCCCAACCTTATAAAGGGAGGTTGCACACATACCTCTGCAGTAAATACACCAGTACACCTCTCTATCCTAACCTTAGAATAGGAGGTTGAACACATACCTCTGCAGGAAATACATCACTGCGCCTCTCTATCCTAACCTTAGAACGGGAGGTTGAACACATATCTCTGAAGGAAATACACCAGTACACCACTCTATTCTAACCTTGGACTAGGAAGCTACACACATACCTCTGCAGTAAATACACCAGTACAGCTCTCTATCCTAACCTTAGAATGTGAGGTTGCACATATACCTCTGCAATAAATACATCACTGTACCTCTCTAGCCCAACCTTAGAATCGGAGGTTGCACACATACCTCTGCAGGAAATACATCACTGCAGCTCTCTAACCTAACCTTAGAACAGGAGGTTGCACACATACCTCTGCAGGAAATACATCACTGCACCTCTATATCCTAACCTTAGAACAGGAGGTTGCACACATACCAAACATAATACATCATTGCAACCCTGTATCCTAACCTTAGAAGGGGAGGTTGCACATATACCTCTGCAGTAAATACATAACTGCACCTCCCAATCCTAACCTTAGAACAGGAGGTTGTACACATACCAAACATAATACATCATTGCACCTCTCTATCATAACCTTAGAGGTTGCACACATAACTCTGCCGGAAATACAACACTGCAGCTCTCTTTTGTAATGTTAGAACAGAAGGTTACCCACATAGCACACATAATACATCAATGCACCTCTCTACCCTAACCACAGAACGGGTGGTTGCACACATACCTCTGCAGTAAATACATCAATGCTCCTCTCTATCGTAACCTTAGAACAGAAGGTTGCCCACATACCACTCAATAAACATCACTGAACCTCACTATCCTAACAACATAGCGGGAGGTTGCACACAAACCTATGCAGTAAATATATCACTGCACCTCTCTATCGTAACCTTAGAACGGGAGGTTGCACACATACCTCTGCAATAAATATACCAGTACACCTCTCTATTCTAACCTTAGATGGGAGGTTGCACACATACCTCTGCAGGAATAACATCACTGCACCTCTCTATCCTAACCTTAGAGCGGGCGACTGCACAAATACCTCTGCAGGAAACACATCACTGCACCTCTACAACCTAACCTTAGAAGGGGAGGTTGCACATATACCTCTGCAGTAAATACATCACTGCACCTCTCTATCCCAACCTTAGAACGGGAGGTTGCAAACATACATCTGCAGAAAATACACCAGTACACTTCTCTATCCTAACCTTAGGGCGGGAGGTTGAACAAATACCTCTGCAGGAAATACATCACTGCGCCCCTCTATTCTAACCTTGGAATAGGAAGCTACACACATACATCTGCAGTAAATACACTAGTACACCTCTCTATCCTAACCTTAGAAGAGGAGGTTGAACACATACCTCTTGTGGAAATACATCACTGCGCCTCTCTATCCTAACCTTAGAGCAGGAGGTTGCACACAGCTCTGCAGGATATACATCACTGCACCTCTCTATCCTAACCTTAGAGTGGGAGGTTGCACACATACCTCTGCAGTAAATAAACCAGTACACCTCTTTATCCTAACATTAGAGCGGGAGGTTGCACACATAGGTAGCACTCATACCACTGCAGAAAATACATCACTGCATCTCTCTATCCTAACCTTAGAACGGGAGGGTGCACACATACCTCTGCAGGGAATACCTCACTGCACCTCTCTATCCTAACTTTCGAACTTAAGGATGCACACATACCTCTGCAGTAAATAAATCACTGCACCTCTGTATCCTAATCTTCGAACGTGAGGTTGCACACATACCTCTGCAGTAAATGCATCAATGCACCTCTCCATCCTAACATTAGAATGAGAGGTTGCACCCATACCTCAGCAGTAAATACAGCACTGTATCTCTCTATTCAACCTTAGAATGGGAGGTTGCACACATAGGTTGCACTCATACCTCTGCAGTAAATACACCAGTAAACCTCTCTATCCTAACCTTAGAGCGGGAGGTTGCACACATACCTCTGCAGTAAATACACCAATTAACCTCTCTATCCTAACCTTAGAGTGGGAGTTGCACACATACCTCTGCAGTAAACACATCACTGCACCTCTGTATCGTAACCTTAGAACGGGAGGTTGCACACATAACTCTGCAGGAAATACAACACTGCACCTCACTATCCTAACCTTAGAACAGGAGGTTGCACACATACCTCTGCAGTAAATACAGCAGTACACCTCTCTATCCTAACCTTAGAGCGGGAGGTTACACACATACCTATGCAGTACATATATCACTGCACCTTTCTATCGTAACCCTAGAATGGGAGGTTGCACACATACCTCTGCAGTAAAGACACCAGTACACCTCTCTATCCTAACCTTAGAGTGGGAGGTTGCACACATACCTCTGCAGTAAATACATCACTGCACCTCTCTATCCTAACCTTAGAGCAGGAGGTTGCACACACCTCTGCAGGATATACATCACTGCACCTCTCTATCCTAACCTTAGAGTGGGAGGTTGCACACATACCTCTGCAGTAAATAAACCAGTAAACCTCTGTATCCTAACATTAGAGCAGGAGGTTGCACACATAGGTAGCACTCATACCACTGCAGAAAATACATCACTGCATCTCTCTATCCTAACCTTAGAAAGGGGGGTTGCACACATACCTCTGCAGGGAATACATCACTGCACCTCTCTATCCTAACTTTAGAACGTAAGGATGCACACATACCTCTGCAGTAAATAAATCACTGCACCTCTGTATCCTAATCTTCGAACGTGAGGTTGCACACATACCTCTGCAGTAAATGCATCAATGCACCTCTCCATCCTAACATTAGAATGAGAAGTTGCACACATACCTCAGCAGTAAATACACCAGTAAACCTCTCTATCCTAACCTTAGAGTGGGAGGTTGCACACATCTCTGCAGTAAATACACCAGTACACCACTCTATCATAACCTTAGAGCGGGAGGTTGCACACATACCTCTGCAGTAAATACATCACTGCACCTCTGTATCGTAACCTTAGAATGGGAGGTTGCACACATAACTCTGCAGGAAATACAACACTGCACCTCACTATCCTAACCTTAGAACAGGAGGTTGCACACATACCTCTGCAGTAAATACAGCAGTACACCTCTCTATCCTAACCTTAGAGCGGGAGGTTACACACATACCTATGCAGTAAATATATCACTGCACCTTTCTATCGTAACCTTAGAATGGGAGGTTGCACACATACCTCTGCAGTAAATACACCAGTACACCTCTCTATTCTAACCTTAGAACGGGAGGTTGAACACATACCTCTGCAGGAAATACAACACTGTGCCTCTCTATCCTAACCTTAGAACGGGAGGTTGCACACATACCTCTGCAGTAAATACACCAGTACACCTCTCTATCCTAACCTTAGAATGGGAGGTTGCACACATACATCTGCAGTAAATACATCACTGCACCTCTCTATCCCAACCTTAGAACGGGAGGTTGCACACATACCTCTGCAGTAAATACACCAGTACACCACTCTATCCTAACCTTAGAATCGGAGTTTGAACACATACCTCTGCAGGAAATACATCACTGCACCTCTCTAGCCTAACCATAGAACAGGTGGTTGCACGCACACCTCTGCAGTAAATACATCACTGCACCTCTCTATCCTAACCTTAGAACAGGAGGTTGCACACATACCTCTACAGGAAACACATCACTGCACCTCTGTCCTAACCATAGAACAGGAGGTTGCACACGTACCTCTGAAGTAAATACACCAGTACACCTCTCTATCCTAACCTTTGAACGGAAGGTTGCACACATACCTCTGCAGGCAATACATCACTGCACCTCTCTACCCTAACCTTAGAATGGGAGGTTGCACACATACCTCTACAGTAAATACACCAGTACACCTCTCTAATCTAACCTTAGAATGGAAGGTTGCATACATATCTCTGCAGGAAAAACATCACTGCACCTCTCTATCCTAAATTTAGAACAAGAGGTTGCATGCATACCTCTGCAAGAAACACATAACTGCACCTCTCTTTCCTAACCTTAGAACGAGAGGCTGCACACATACCCCTACAGGAAACACATCACTGCACCTCTCTATCCTAACCTTAGAACGAAAGGCTGCACACATACCTCTGCAAGAAAAACATTACTGCACCTCAATATCCTAACCTTAGAACAGGAGGTTGCACACATACATCTGAAGTAAATACACCAGTACACCTCTCCAATCTAACCTTAGAACGAGAGGTTGCACACGTACCTCTGCAGTAAATACACCAGTACACCATTCTAGCCTAACCTTAGAATTGGAGATTACACACATAACGCTGCAGGAAATATATCACTACACCTTTCTATCCTAACCTTAGAGCGGGAGGTTGCACACATACCTCTGAAGTAAATACACCAGTACACCTCTCTATCCTAACCTTTTAACAGACGGTTGCACACATATCTCTGCAGGCAATACATCACTGCACCTCTCTACCCTAACCTTAGAACGGGAGGCTGCACACATACCTCTATAGGAAACACATCACTGCACCTCTGTCCTAACCATTGAACAGGAGGTTGCACACGTACCTCTGCAGTAAATACACCAGTACACCTCTCTAATCTAACCTTAGAACGGAAGGTTGCATACATACCTCTGCAGGAAATACATCACTGCACCTCTCTATCCTAATCTTAGCACGAAAGGCTACACACATACCTCTGCAGGAAAAACATCACAGCACCTCTCTATCCTAAATTTAGAACAAGAGGCTGCACACATACCTCTGCAGGAAACACATCACTGCACCTCTATCCTAACCTTAGAACAGGAGGTTGCACACATTCCTCTGCAGTAAATACATCACTGCACCTCGCTATTCTAACCTTAGAACCGGAGGTTGCACACATACCTCTGCAGTAAATACACCAGTACACCGTTCTATCCTAACCTTAGGACAGGAGGCTGCACACATACCTCTGCAGGAAATACATCACTGCACCTCTCCATCCTAACCTTAGAGCGGGAGGTTTCACACATACCTACACGGGAAATACATCACTACACCTCTCTATCCTAACCTTAGAACAGGAAGTTGCACACATACCTCTGAAGTAAATACACCAGTACACCTCTCTATCCTATCCTTTGAGCGTGTGGTTGCACACATACCTCTGCGGGCAATACATAATTGCACCTCTCTTTCCTAACCTTAGAACAGGAGGTTGCACACATATCTCTGCAGGACACACATCACTGCACCTCTCTATCCTAACCTTAGAATGGGAGGTTGCACACATACATTTGCAGTAAATACTGCACTGCACCTCTCTATCCTAAACTTAGAACCGGTGATTGAACACATACCCCTGCAGTACATATACATGTACACCTCTGAAGAGAAGGTCACAACGCCCTCTCTCTGAGCCTTGGCACCCCCAGATCAGGAAAGGCAGGCTTAAACACATCATGGCGCGCAGCTGGATTTCAAAAGACATCAGTTTATTCTTTTCAGCAAACCAGGATACAGCATACAGCACACAGAAGAAAATCTGCAACTCCCAACTCCTTTCTGATTTCAGCCCTTATATACTATTTTAAAAAGTGAGGTAATGCAATGATGCACAAAAGTAAGCGATTATCTTGGAGACACAACCGTCAGGTGGTCAAGAAAGGAAAGTAACAACTAATCCCACCCATAGTAATGCACCTTAAATCAAACAAGATGGGCCACAACCAGGATTCTCAGCCCACTAACCCTACCTTCAAACCTCTGCATACCTAACTCACCCGAGAATTCACACAACCTACTCTCACCCAGCAAACCGCATGCACTTCACCACACGGCACCAACAACAAACTAACAACACATAAACAGCACCAACAGCACACAAGGTCTTGCCCCGGTCCAATAGTTACACCAAAGCTCAGCGCACAGTGTATACCGAACTGTGGCCGCCAACAGCACACCACCTTTCTCACCCTCCTACTCCCTCTTCTCCCGAATAACCCAACCCCGCCCACCTTCTTGTTTACTGATCCACCAGAGCACCTAGGAACCAGCTCCGTTGGTGACGGTGCGCAATATAAATGCATTAAACATTTAACATTTAACATCAGTATAAAACATCCTGATTGGCTTTGGTACTTGAAGACAACCCTTAGAAGAAGGAGGTTGCACACATACCTTTGCAGGAAATACATCAATGCAGCTCTCTATCTTAACCTTAGAACAGTTGGTTGCACACATACCTCTGCAGTAAACGCACCAGTACACTGCTCTATCCTAACCTTAGAACGGGAGGTTTCATACATACCTCTACAGTAAATACACCAGCAAACCTCTCTATCATAACCTTAGAAAAGGAGGGTGCACCCATAACTCTGCAGGAAATACATCACTGCCTCTCTCTATCTTAACCTTAGAACAGTCGGTTGCACACATACCTCTGCAGTAAACGCACCAATAAACTGCTCTATCCTAACATTAGAATGGGAAGTTGCACACATACCTCTGCAGTAAATACATCACTGCATCTCTCTATCGTAACCTTAGAACAAGAGGTTGCACACATATCTCAGCAGTAAATACACCAGTACACCCCTCTATCCTAACCATAGAACAGGAGGTTGCACATATACCTCTGCAGGAAATACATCACTGCACCTCTCTATCCTAACCTTAGAATGGGAGGTTGCACACATAGATTGCACCCCTACCTCTGCAGTAAATACAACACTGAACCTCTCTATCCTTACCTTAGAATGGGAGGTTGCACACATACCTGTTATCTTTCTAGCTCCAAACAAACGATCAATGAAGTTGGTTTTCTAACTTTAAGGCAAAGGTAATCTCGGTAAAGGTAGACAATCAGAATAACAGCAAACTCTCTTACCTTGTCTTCAAACTCAAAGTGGATATTAGGGAAATACCTGAGTCCCCCTCTCCCAGCCTAAGGAAACAGGCGTGGAGTGGAGGCGTCAGGGAAACCCTTGGTCGGGAAAAACCCTTGTTGCTGGGGATCGTTGAGAGTTCCCGACGAGGACTGTCGCGGCTCGTGAGCGTCGGGAGACAATCCCCGGAGGTACGAAGGAGTCGAGGATGTTGGTGTCCGTGTTTTTTGCCTCTGACTGTTGATACAAACCAGAAAGGTAAGTGTTCTGTCTTTTATGGTAAAAGATACTCAAAAAGCGGGAGGAAAGGAATTTCGTACCTTGGGAGGAATTCTAAAAGGTTTCAGGTGTTGGTAACAAGGTGGCTGGCGTTCGGCAGTCTGAGAAGGGTTTACTGGAATTCGTTCTGAAGATATACAAGGTAAAGATAAGTAACGAGTACTATTTGACTGATCTAAGAGAGCGGGAGATAAGTAGCGTACCTACCCTAGCATATAATTCCTTCTGTGAGAAGTCGTGACTTCCATGGAAGAGGAGGAGTCTGGGTACTGTAGTTCAAGAGGTGGAATGGGTCTGCCTTTGCTAATACCGAGTGGGAGAGAAAAAAGGTTAACTGCGGGTTCAACTGAGAAGGGGAGAGTTGTGAGAATCGATGAGCTTACTTACTGGGAGGCAAGTGCCGAACTGACTAAGTAAGAGTTGGGTGTCGGGAATGGCTGGCCTGTGAATTGGTCCGCGAGGAGGCAACTAGCGGAACAAGAAAAAAGGGATTAAGCAAGCAAAGTAGGAAAAGAAGAGGTTACGTAGAGCGGTCTGGGATATCCAAATGAATCCTAAATTACTCACGGAGCGTGGCTCACGATAGTCGTAGCAACGCGCTGGTCCATCGGTGTTGATGTGGGAAATACTCTTCCGTGTTGACGGGGAGGAGTCACACCCTCCTGATCTGATCGAAAGACTGGACCCGCGCACGAAGGACTGGGCGCCATTTTGGAAGGATAACTTCGTACCCCTTGTACATACCGCCAACGGCGCCACACAGACCAATTCCGCGTCGCACTCGTGACAATACCTCTGCAGGAAATACATCACTGCACCTCTCTATCCTAACCTTAGAACTCCTTTGCGATTCAGCATCAATCGAGTGACATTTGAGGCCAACGGACTACATCATGGTCAAAGACAAATCTAAAAAAGTCTCCACTCAGAGTAAACTGGAGCAGTATGCAACCTGTGTGGTCGGCACTCCCAATGTGCAGGCAATGCAGGGAGAAGTCACACCGATGGAAGAGAACATTTCTCTTAAGAACGCGATGGCCGCCATTGGAGGAGAAGATAGATGGCCTTAGCTCACTGGTATCATTTTTACAGCATGACTTTCAGAAATTGTCTTCCTGCATGGAAGAGGCCAAACATTGCATTTGTGATACAAAGGATTCCGTTAGGGCTGTGGAATGGCAAATGTCGACGGCTGTGCAATGGCTCAAACTAATGGAAAGTCGAGGTTGATGAGAGAGAAGGCAGATCTAGATGGAACAATATTTGCATTCTGGGTCTCCCTGAGAAAAGAGAGGGTCCCAATATGGAGCTATTCCTCGAACAATGGCTGGTCGACCTGGTAGCACCTAAGAAATTTTCAAATCTCATCTCCATAGAAAGGGGCGACCCACCCCTGAAGCATCCCCCCTATGGTAATTGCTAAACTGCTCAATCATAGAGACCGAGATGCGCTACTCCAGATGGCCTGTGCAATGGGGCCGATCACCTACAATGGATCCAATATTGCTTTTTTTCAGACTACACCAAGGAAGTGCAGCGAGCTAGGCAATCCTTTGATCCACTTACAAGGAAATTACAAGCCCTCAGTGTTAGATACGGCCTCTTGTTCCCTGCCCAACTTAAAATATACCACATAGGAAACATGCACCATTTTACAGACCCCCGTGAGGCCTGGACATGGGCCGAACAACATCTAAAGGGTGAGTGGGGATCCACTGGTGGAGGGATGAGTAATAATCCTTGACCAAGTCCTCCGCGGCCTCCATGATCTCCCACTTCTCAATTGGCAAACACCCAAGAACTGCCATTGGCTGCACAGGAGGGAGATACCTGAACACTGCAAGCAAGGGGGTGAAGAAATCATCACTACTGCAGATCTGGGAATGATACTATGAATATGTTGACACCTTCACTGGGCCACTTCTCTTATGGCCGTGGGGATGCTGCGGCTCTAAATGTGAAGCGATAAGGCGGCACCCCCCTACCCTTTTTCTCCTCCTTGTTTCTATTCTTAGTTTAATGCTTGGGCGACAGGTACTTCTGGTTGGGGCAGAGTATGAGGTGGGGGGAGCTATGGGAGTTTTATTCTATGCTGGTTTGAAACGGAACATCACATATACAGTTACTTTCCCCGCTGCAATGAGACGGATTCCATGAGTGGGAATCTTAATACACTAGAAAGGATATTGGCGATCGGAAATCTTGTGCAATTAGGCAGTTTTCAGATGCAGGAAATGAGACATTGAGATGGATTTTCAAGGCAGGGGGAAGTATGACGCACTCTGAGGGATTGCCAGGGTGAGGGGGTGAGACACATTTTGATTAGCTTCAGGGGTGGGAAGTGTGGCGCACATGGGTGAATCTGGGGGTGCAAGATGCATAACACTTGGATGGAGCTTCAAAGGGGCAGAGGGTGTGTGAAACACTTGGATTGGCTGCCAGGGTGGGGTGGCGGACACCTGCGGTGGGTGGGAGACACCAGGATGGACTTGCAGGGGGGGGAGATGTGAAGAGCTGAGGTGGTTTTAAGGGGTGGGAAGTGTGAATCACTTGAATGGACTTCCAGGACCTTCATCAACAGTCGTTACTAACAGACTCACTCCTCTGCATACACTTCACAAGCTCTGAACTTGACACAACCAGACCTCTACAGCACCACAACCCGCACCTAATTCACAACACCACAATAACAAAACAAACCACACCTAACCTTGCAAAATACTGCGCATGACGGCCAACTTCTGAAAATCGCACCTAGGCTCAGTGAACGGTGCTTCCGAACTGAAGCTGCCAACAGCACATCACAGCTCTCTTGCTCTTTTTCCACTTAATCTTACTTACCACCCATCCTCCCCCTTTGCATTACAGATGTGTGTGAGCACCTGGAGACCACACAAGTGGTATTGATGCATGATATAAAAACCTTTAACATTAACAGTGTACACCGGAATGTGATTGATCATTGACCTACTCACAACATTTCACACCCTCCCCCCATGAGGTGGAATGGTTGGAGATAAGATACAATCTCTCAAATTCCTCAGGTGGAATGTTAATGGCCTGAGATCTGGGATTAAAAGGCGATTAGTTACACAGTTACTAAATAGACATTCCCCTGACATTGCTCTCCTTGCAGAAACACACCTGGGTGGGACAACATGTAGCTTTTTCCGTTGGATGAATTATAGAACTGCATTATATGCAGGTTTCTCCATGGGTGTCAGGGGAGTTTTGATATTGCTTCATAAACGCCATCCCCTCAAATTGTTACAGGTGCAGCAAGACCCCAGGGCCAGGTTTGTTATGCTGACTGGTGAAATATGGGGAGAGACTATCGTTATACTAGCAGTATATGCCCCTCCGCCGCTCTCAGAAGACCTACTCAACAACGTTCAGGCCGCAATTGTGGACCACCAAACTGACTTATGGATCCTTGGCGGTGACTTTAACGATGTTATGGATGTAACCCTAGATCGCACACACTTATGAGGTAGAAACCCCAATATACCTATGAAATTGACTGCCTTCACTTCGGCAATGGGGCAGAGTGATGTCTGGCGAGAACTACATCCGCAAGAGCATGGGTAATCATTCCATTCAGGGGCCCACACCTCTTTGTCCCAAATGTATTTATTTATTTATTTATTTGTTTTAATTTTTGGAACACGCCACATGCCCGTGGGCCTCTGGGCGCACACAAAGACGAGACAAGAACGGACAAACACAAAAGGCAGTAGAGGAGGGAAGAATCATAGCGAGTTATTCCAGGTGGAAGAAGTGAGTTTTTATGGCCCGTTTGAACACAGTATAGCTCTGGATCTGCCGTATCCGAGCTGGTAGTGTGTTCCAAAGAAGTGGACCCTGAGCATCAAGAGTGGTACCTCCAAATTTAGCTGTCCTGAATCTGGGGTGTTTAAGGACGACTCAGTGGATGAGCGAAGATTCCTCTCATTTGACTTGGTACTAATGCGTGCTGACAGATATGTAGGACTACTGAAGCTCAGGCATTTGTGCGTCGTAGTTAGCACCTTGTGTGTTATACGATGTTTGACCGGAAGCCAATGGAGTATTTTCCTAAAGGTGGAGATGTGGGTGCGATGAGATTGGTTGAAGATATTACGCACAGCATTATTCTGGGCCACTTGTAGTGATATAATGTTGGAGGCTGTGGTGCCAGCTAGAAGACTATTACAGTAGTCTAATCTGGAATTAATCAGTGCCGTGGACAGGAGAGCACAGATTTTTTTCAGAGATAAATGGGCGAAAGTATCCTATTCGCTTGTTAATGAGTCCACAGCTAGACTTGATGCTTGAGACGTGGAATTTCATGGATAGTTCTTCGTCCAGGACGACTCCCAGGGTCTTGACCTTCTTTTGGACGGTGATGATATTATCAGCAATAGGGAAGCTGGCATAGTTAGGATCAAGTTTAGTCTGGGTGCTTTTAGATGACACTATTAGGAGTTTGGTCTTTTTATCGTTCAAAGCCAGGGAGTTGCAGGCCATCCAGTCCTGTATGGCTTTATATATGTTATTGATGATTCCAACATCATTGCTATAAGAGTTCACTCAGCTGTATGACTACCTGAGTATTGTCAGCATAGTTTGTGGTTTGCACTCCTAATTTGCTTAGGAGGTCGAGAAGGGGACGGATATACAGATTAAAAAGCAGAGGCAACAAACAGCAGCCCTGTGGAACTCCGCATGTCTGAGAGATAGGGGAGGATTGATTGTTACCTACGCAAACCCTTACCATTCTAGGACCTAGAAAGGAGGCTATCCATCTAGATGCTATTTCGGAACAGTTGGCGACCTCTCCAAGCCTTGACACCAGTAAACTGTGATCAACCAGGTCAAAGGCTGCAGAGAGGTCCAATAGCATAAGCAGTGCAGCTTGGTTTTTATCTGCTATGCTAGCTAGGGTGGATTTAAGATCTAGCATGGCCGTCTCAGTCCCATGGCGAGCTCTGTAACCTGACTGTCGGGTTCCGAGAATGTTATGTTTTTCAACATGGGCCTGTAACTGCAGGTATGCAAGTTTGTCTAGTATCTTGAGGATAAAAGGCACATTTGTTATGGGCCTATAATTATCATTGTTAGTGGGATCAAGATTTTCTTTTTTTAATAAAGGTGTAATGCATGCCGATTTTAACAGGTCCGGTACCAGACCCTCGTCGAAGGACAAGTTTATCAGTTTGGTAATCCATGGAACCAGGGTTTCAGTGGGCTCCTTAAGGATGCTTGTAGGACAGTCCTCTGCAGGACAAGAAGTGGCTTTGAAATCTTGTATAACTTTAGAGACTTCATTTTCAGTGTAGTGCGTAAATGAAAATTGAGGGGTGGTACTTTCTATTTTATTAGAAGGAGTAGTTTCTATAGAAGTTTGCGCCGGTGCTACATTGCCAAGGTCTTTCTTGATTTTTTTTCTTTGTGTGAATCGATCTTAGATAAGAAGGCATCATGAATGCCCTGACACCAATTATCATCTTTGATGATGTTATTAGAGGGTGGAGGCTGATTTTGAAACTCTGCTAGGATTTTAAACAGCTCACCAGCATTGGATTGTGCATTCACAATTCTTTCATTATAGTGTTTGGCTTTGGCTTCAATAATGAGTTTTTTGTAGCTAAGGATGGATTTTTTATAATTAGTTAGGGTGTTGTCATTTGTATCCTTCCTCCAAGCCCTTTCGAGAGCTCTTTTTTTTTGTCTGGCGTCGAGAATGTCATCAGAGAACCAAGTGTTCTTTATGGTTTCGGTCTTTATAGCCTTCATTTTCAATGGGGCAAGATCATTGACTACTTCTTTAATATTAAGTGACAGATGGTTGATAAGTTCAGAGGAGTCAACAAAGTTATCTAGGGATTGAAGCTTGGATGACAGCAGCATGTCCAGTTTAGGGGCTGTTAAGTGAGGTTGCGGGTCATTTTTTGTATGCACAGGTGGATGTTAAGTTTAGGAGGGAACGAGGGTAGTGAAATCTTGGCCTGGATGAAAAAATGGTCAGACCAGATACATGGCGTGACCGAGATGTCAGAAATGTTAGCATTTTGGGATATGAGCCAGTCCAGGGTGTGCCCCTTATTTTGCGTAGGAGAGTTCATCCACTGAATAAGGCCAAAGGAAGTAATGGTGTCCATAAGGTTGGTACCCACTTTGTCTTGTTGGTCATTAGCCCAATGGTTGAAATCGCCCATAACATTAACAGGGCACTTAGTGGTGCACATTTGAGCCAACAAATCACTAAACTGATCTTCAAAGAGGGGCATGACTCTGGGTGGACAGTAAATCGTGAGTATATTTAGAGTTGTGTGTGGGGAAGTTTTTATTTCACCCCTAATGTTTCACAGCCTTCAGGAGAACTATGAGGGATTTCATGACATTCGAGGCTGGACTTGCACATCAGTGCCACTCCGCCACCTTTGCCCTGTGAACGATCAGCTCTAAAAAGGGTGTAATCATCGGGCATGTAGAGTGTGGCTTGGCTAGGCAAGTTAGAATTAAGCCAGGTTTCGGTTATGCCAAAGAAGTCTGGTTTATGATCATTGGTTAAGTCCGCGATTTCCACGCCATGTTTATATAATGAGCGTGTGTTGAGAATGGAAAGAGATAAGACCAGCAGCAGTGCAATCTTGGAGCCTTGCGTGTTGGACCTGCGCAATGTTTTATTCAGGGACATGATGAAACAGAAAGAAAAGCGTGACCAACTTACTAAGAAAGAAGTAACTGGCAAGCAGGAATGTCACAAGCCCCGCAGGAGCAGAGAGTCAGCGAGCCGGCGAGCTGCGGCGATGACCGGTGAAGACCGGCGCGACCCAGAAGCGCCAGCGCTGAAGCACCTGGACGATGATGAAATACCCAAAGTAGTCCTGGGAAGTGTAGTTTCAGCGAACTATACACAGTACAACACACATACACGAGAGTGCTTTGCTCTCAGCCTCGCATACAACAAACACACAGATTAGCTCCCTAACACTTGTGAGCAAGAAAATAAAAATGCACAATCAGTGTTGTAAATTAGGGACTAAATAAACCACTGACACTGCCGTGATGGATGTAGGCAGGAAAGTGAGAGCTGAAAAGCCGTGTGCGGTGTAATTGCACGCAAAGTAAATAGTATAGTATACTTTTCCCTAGCAGCAGCTTTTTTTCTCCCACAACAGGACGCATAAAGAGCGACCACAACTAGTTATCTTGCCCGTGGGATTTCAGACCACTCACCTATTATGATCGAAATTCACACGAATAGGGCTAGACCAACCCTGTCTTGGCGTTTGAATAATTATTACTTGTGATTGCCAGACTTCATAGACCATATTCAAACCAAAACGAAAGAATACTTTGACATTAATAATGGTACATTGGATGACCCCAGCACTCTGTGGGAAGCCTACATGGCGGTACGTAGAGGGGAAAGGTTCTCTTGGATCTCGGCCAAAAAAAAGGCCCAACTATGACGGATAACAGAAGCAGAGGAGGAAGCAAATAAATGTGAAGAAGAATACTTGCTTTCGGGCTCGGCTGAATCGCATCAATCTCTTCTCACCACCAGGGAGATCCTGCGAAATGTCTCAATGGACAACGCAAGCAGGCCAATTGTGAGATGTGCAGCCATATTTATGAATCAGGAGGTAAGGCTGGCAAAATATTTGCATGGCTTCAGAGGAGGGACGAAGGTCACCGGCAGGTCCGGAAGTTAAGAACTGAGCAAAGTGTTCTGGTAAGAACAGATCACAAAATCGTTGAGGCCTTCACCAATTATTATGCTATACTTTACGGGAGCCCAGATCTGTCATAAGGTGCCATGATAATGGATAATCTAACACTATTGGATGCCCAGCAATTGAAGCTGGACACAGACTTAACAGAAAATGAAATTGCTGCAGAGATTTCCGAACTACACTCCAGAAAAACACCAGGTCCAAATGGGTTCCCGGTTGAAACGTGAAAAAGATTGGGGAAAGGGTGATAAGCCCAACGTACAACATGTTTAATCAGTGTAAAAAGCAGGGGGGGTCTCGCATCAGACCTTGCGAAAAGCCCATAATGTAGTTCTCCCCAAGCCGGCAAACCCCCTGCAACATTGCAAACCCTATAGACCGATTTCATTAATTAAGGAGGAGGCAAAACCACTTGCCAAAGTGCTTGCGAATCGATTACTTACAGTAATTTCGTCCTTAATTCATCCAGATCAGTGCAGCTTTATGCCGGACAAATCAACTCGTATAAACATCCGTTGATTACATCTCATGATTGAGCACATCCCGGGAACCACTTGCAGTCCTAGCAATAGATTTCGAGAAGGCATTTGACTTGGTGGTCTCGGGCAGTGTTTAGGAAATAATGAACAGGTTGAGGTTCGGGGTTGGCCTCCTGGAGTGGGTTTGTTTACTGAATAAATTTCCTTCAGCAGAAATCAGGGTAAACGGTAGGCTCGCTAGAACCTTACCACTGGGGAGGGGAACACGTTCGGGGTGCCCCCTATACCTTGTTATTTGCAATCGCTACAGAGCCTCTTGCTGCATCGCTCCGATGGGACACATCGTGAGTAGGCTTCCGGTGGCCAATGGGAGGCGAACACAAGGTTTTGCTGTATGCTGATGATTTATTGATCTATATGGGTAATCCGTCCTGTTCCTGCCCGATTGTTAAACATCTACGGAGGGAATATGGAGCGTTCAGCAGACTACGAGTCAAATGGGGTAAATCCATACTCTTTTCAGTTCCAGGGGCTGATTTAGCAATTCCCCCGAAATGCCCATATCGAATTGAAAAAGAAAACTTGGCGTACGGGTCGAAGTGGACCTCTCAAAATACCTCACTCATAATTTACACCCGATCACTGATCGCTTTTCTGAAGATGTTCGACACGGGAAGACACTTCCACTATCCCTACTATGCAGAGCTGCTCTCTTTGAAATGCTGGCACTGCCATGTTTTCTGTATATCATACAAAACGCCCCATTGCGGATCCCAGATCTCGAATTCGCAAGATTGAATCCATCCTCAGGGATCTTCTGTGAGGTGGTGGACAGCCACGGATCGTTTTAACAAGATTGCAGCGGTCGGTTTGGGAGGGTGCGATCAGGCTACCACACATCCAATCCTATTATTCGCCGAGCCAAATGATGGTTATTAATGACGTAATGCACGAAGACCAGGACTTACCTCATATTTGGGCGGAGGGAATGGAACTACACAGTACAACACTGCTAAATTGCTTGTATCAGGGTCTTCCTCTCCATCAATGACACTACATACGGTTCAAGTATGGAGGGCGGCCCTTAAACACATTGGATGGGAAGATAAACTAATTCTAGCACAACCACTATGGGGAAATGGCAACTTGCCGGAAATAAATAAATTACCTGTGTTGATAGAATGGATGGGCACAGGCATTAATACCATTGGAGTCATGATTGAAGGGGAATCTATCTCCTTATTTGCTGAATTGCGACAGATATTTAACCTATCAGACACAGAACAAGACCACTATTTACAAATCACTCAAGCATTTTCCCTGTCCGTTGGAATTACCACTAAGTTCCCCACTGGAACGGAATGTACTATTGGGGCACATAAGGACCAAGGTTACCTCTACCTAATATCAAACAATAACAGCTTTTGCGACCCCCAGAACTATCCGGAATTAAAGCAAAATGGGAAGTTGATGTGGGACCTATTGACCCAGAAGACTGGGTGGTGGCATTAATGTTCCCCAGAGAGATTGCAATCTCCTCCAGGCTCCGCCTCATACAGTTTAAGATCCTAGATACAGTATAGTACCCTAGGGTATCATTACTTTGATGGGGTCCGGCAAAGAAGGCACCTTTACCCACATTTTATGGGAATGTCACCAGATTTGCTGCTTTTGGCTGGCATGCTGCAACAAACTATCCAACACACTGGAAGTAGAGATACCACAGGACCCCAAATTACTACTGTTGAGTGTTTGGGGGGAGGGTTTTTCAAACCGCTATGTAAAGCTATTTTTGTGCACGACGATTGTCCTGATCAAACCGGAACATCACCATGAAATGGGGGGTCCCTGAATGCACAATGGGTCGGTGATGTAAATATCTCGGGAGGATAGTTCAGAGCAACGTGTTCGCCTTGGAGCAAGATCCCACAGAGGAACACAGGTTCGATCCCCGCGTCCGCGCTTAGAAACCTTTGGGTATTAAGCGTGTTATAAATAACCTATCATATCATATCTGTATGTCTATAGAGCAACGCGAATAGACTACACAGGGCTGTCCCGAAAAGGCAAACAAAATCTGGAGGAAGTGGGAGGAAGGGCCATAATGATACAAATGACTGCCTCGTGAGGAAACGGAAAAAGGAGATGGGCATTTTCCACCTATGCTTTTTGTAATACATACATGATCGCGTAGATGATATATCTGAAGAACCGTATAAATTGTGATGACCAACTATTCGTTTGTTTTGACATGTTATGATAATCATTAAATATTGTTATATTAAAAAAAAGCTCATCACAAAGAGAGCTGCTAATACTACTCTATGTAACATTTGCATCTGGGGAAGGGCGCTCAGCAAATCAGGTGGCTAAAACAGCAGGCGAGAATACACATTCCTGCCCGCTGTTCCAGCCACCTGTGGCCTTTCCCCGGGTGGAGCCAATTTATTTTGCCTAATGTGGGTAGGCAACAGGGAGCCTCTCCCTTTGCCTCCCCTCTTCCCCACCTACCCCAAAACAATCCCAACCCCATCCCCACCCCCTTTCTACCTCCGTACTTGCCTGCGGGACCAGAGCTTTATGAGCTGGTCCACCGCACCTCCCTCTCTGGCTGCCATGGAAATGGAAAAGGGACTTACTTGCTTACGGCAGCCAATCTTGGATTGCCTGTTGGCTGTGGGGGATTGGACGAACACCAGTTAGCTTAAGTTAAACGGGGACAAGACGGAGATCTTGGTGGTGGCTTCTCTGGCTACGTCTGACTCTTGAGGGGTCATTCCGAGTAGGGCGGTAAGGGTTAACGGTCACCGTTAACGAGACCGGTGCCGTTAAACCCTTACCGCCCTTTTCCGAGTTCCCTTTGCGGGTTGGTACTTAACGCCTGCTTTTTGCAGGCGTTAAAATACCAACCCGCAAAGGGACCTAGGAGCTAATTACGGCACCGTCATTTACGGTGCCGTAATTAGCACCTTCCCCATTCCCATTGAGCCCTATGGGGCAAAAATGGGAATGGGGAAGGGCCCTTGGTGAATGGGGAATTACCGACCCCGCCAACCTTGGACTGGGGCGGTAATTCTGCCATTCACCATGGCGGAGTCGGAAAAATGACGGCGTCAACCAAGGCGCTAATAGCGCCTTGGTTAACGCCAGGGTCGGAATGAGGCCCTTGGTCTTCTTCTTTCTTGCCTGCTTCTTTGGGTGTATTCCCCAACTCGGTGACAGTGGTGAAGAATTCGGGGGTCTATTTGTCCTGGTCTCTTTCTATGGCGGCACTGGTGAGTGCAGTATGCCAGTAAGGTCCCTTCCTGCTGCGGGTTCTTTTGTCAGGATTAGTCAGGCGAGTACTAAGGCAGCGAATATGGAAAGGGAAATGTGCACCCAGGAACAACGACTCAGGTATGCTAGAACCCAGGAGTGCAAAATAGAGTGTGACATCAAAACCAATATATGAAAAGGGATGTGGGGTAAGCACCTGACCGCGAGGAAAGTCGGCAAGCACCTTACCCCCAATTGCTGTTACAGGTACTGACAGCGCTAAACCCACGTGGAGGGCCAGCAATGACAGGATCTGTGTACTAACACTCTTGATGGTATTACATAAGGGAACTTAGGAACTGTACTCACGAGGACGAAATACACCTCTTGAATGTCAGCTAGCCCACGAATCCTGTTGATGAATCTGGGACCCAGAAAGGCTATAACAGCAATGGGAGAAGTAGGGAGGTCCAGAGGACAAGGGCTGAAGGCAGCCGGAATGAGGCAGGCTGCCGGGCAGGGAGCCCAGAGGACAAGGGCTGAGGCTGGGAATCAGCAGAGCGAGATCCGCTGCTATGTGGAGAGCCCGCAGGGCAAGGGCGGAGGCTGGAAGGCAGCAGAGCGAGATCCGCTGCAATGTGGAGAGCCCGGCAGGGCAAGGGCGGAGACTGGAAGGCAGTGGAGCGTGATCCGCTGCAGAAAACTAAATACCTAAGTTGGAATAGGGATTACAAATTAGTGGGAAAAACATAAGCATTCACACAGGAGCTAGCTACCACCACACACCACACCTAATGATCAAATGGGAAATGGATGCAGAAGTGCAATGGAAAACATGGAATGGATCCTCTAGAAGGTAAGGATCAGGAGCAGGGAAAAACGAGATAACCTATGCAAACTTCTCCCTACCCCTCCAAGGAAAAGACAGGAAACTAAACTAAGAGGAAGGCTAAGGCAAATGGGTAACAGCAGCAAAGGACAGAGTCAAAGAAATATAGAACACAGACAAACTGGGCTGCATCTAAAAGGGGAAAGCACTGAGAATTGCTGCCTGCAAACAGGGGAAGACAAAAAGGGAAATCAAGGGAGCAGAAATCAATTAGCGCATCAATCCGAAATTCAGGGCGGAGGAAACAAGAAAACAGGAACAAGGAAGTAGGTACAAAGGCAAGGAACCAGGAACCAGGGACTAGTCAAAAACAGGAACACTGCAAACGATGACCAGCGCTGGACTGAAGTGAGACTGAGGCTTTTAAAGCTGTTTAACGAGCACACGCCTCAGGTGTGCTGACTGCTGCACCTGCAGCCACAGGTGTTGCCTATCCTCCACCCAACCTTGTCCTGCAAGGGTGGACGTGGAGCAGTGGGCCAGGCATTCTGGGAAGCACAGTCATTTGGTTAAAGAAGCATGCTGGCTGCCAAAAACCTGGAATGGATCCGGAAGGGAAGTAGTTTGGAAAATAGGGATTTAGCGCTCCCAATTCATTACAGCACTGTGGCATTAGGTTCGGAGGAAATGTCCAGCAGGGAATAAACCCCAAATCAAGCCCCCAAGTGGTGGGAACGGGAGCGAAGGGAGCGAGTCGTGACAGTATGCCCCCTCCTACGGCCGTCTTCTTTCCATGATGGAAGCGCTCTTTCTTTGGAGGTGGCACTGATGGAAATGGTGGTCTGTGGACAAAGGCAGATGGACTTCCATGATAGGAGTGCTTTGTCTTTGGAGGTGGTACTGCTGGAAACGGTGGTTTCTGATGAGGAAGAGACACATGGTTCGAAGAAAGGCATGAAGGACTTGCAGGACCAGAAGCAGAGTTGGAAGGTCCAGGAAGCTCAGTCACTGGGAGCGGACCCTTATAAGTCTTTGAGGAGAGAGGCAGGCTGGTGCCACATGCCTTAGGCAATGGTAGAAGTTCTGTTAGCCTTTCTGCCGAGAGTGGACATGAGGGTGGTGAGGAAAATGCTGGCTTCAGGAAAGGTTTATGCTCAGTCATTAGAGAAGGTGGTGGCTGAGGTAGAGGTTCAGATTTCCTTCTGTCATCCATCTGGGAAAAGGCTTTTGGTTGAAAGTGACTTAGGTTTGACTGCACATGTTCTACGCCTTGGAGACCTGAAAGTCCAATGGGTTGTACAAGGCTAGTACTCCTGGTGACAGTCGTGTAGTCACCTTGTTTCACTTGGGATACCACAGCAGGGATGTTTGGCATCCTGATGGGAGTGATAGACGCAGTACTTGGTATTTCAGGCAGACTCGCAGAAGGAGCAATAACAGACACATCTTGAACTGCAGCAGTCATTCCCTTCCTTTGGCTACTAGCACCCGACTGGTGCTTCTTGGCGGAATTCTGTTGCACAAGTCCTGTAGGTAATACGCCGGTCTGCACCACCCCTTGTGCACACCCGAGTGAGTGGTTCTGACTCACCACTTGGTCCAGCTTGATGACTCTGAAGCAGGAGCTGTCAAAAGTCTCAAACTCTGATGCTGCATCTTTAGGAGGCACTGATGCTGAAATGAAGCAGTTGGAAGAATCGTCTTGTGAAAAAGGCAGACATTCTGGTGCTCCTCCTGAAGCAAGAGAAAGGCAGGCTAGACGTTCATCGACTGTAAATGGTTGGGATTCAGGAGGAATCGCTGGAGCAGAAGAAAACACAGCCGAATCTTTTGGTGTAGACAGGTATACCTCTGATAATGGCAGCGAGGCTATGCAGGATACATGTGTCTCATGAACTGGAGGCAAATTCTCAGTATACTCCGGGGCTGAAGACATGCTCTCTTGATGGACTACCGGAGGCTCTAAAGCTGAAGGATGATCTGCAGGATGAGTCACTGTAGCTGAAGACAGGCAGGTCAGGGGAAACCTTGAGGCTGAAGGCATGCAAGCTGGAGCAATCTCGGTTGCTGGATACAAACATGTCCAGGTCTTTGGGACTGGCTCTTGAGTAGATGGCAGACATGGCAGCGGTTCATTGGTTGAAGACAGGTGTGCCAAAGATGACGGCAGGGCTGTGGATTGAATCATAGAAGAGTCAATTGTTGTAGGAGGACAGACAGAAGTCTCAGAAGTTGACAGACCCATCGGTGGCTCAGGAATGAAGGGCACCTTTAGGGCAGTAGACTCCTTGGCACCAGTAACCAAAGACTGAGCTGTACCCTTGCAGTCCCTTTCTTTAGTGGGTGACACAGAGTCTTTTTCTTTGTAGAAGTCCATATCAATCAGTGGAATCACCATAGTAAAGTCTCTGTTAATCAGGATTTCGTCTATTGTCCATTCCTCTGTTTTAGCTTCTGAAAGAGGCAGATTATCAATCAACAGTTCAGGAACCGCCTGACGGTTCTTTGGTTCAGTATACTGTGGGATGAGTCCATCAGAACATGAAATCTGTACTGTCTCTGACTGTTCGTATTGATCAGAAGTGGCAGCAGGAAGAGTGAACCCAGAGGTAACATTGTCTTCCACATCAGCTTTAACATCTACTTCAGTCTCAGCAGCTGTATCAAGAGCAGGGCCTAAGCCTAGGGTAGTGACTGAATTTGTGTATGCCACCATTGTGGATTGTGTTTGGAAATCAGAAGCTTGTATGTGTGCTAGCTCAGAATTATGACAAATATCATGGTTTACCAAAGTCTCTACACTCAGGGGCTGAACAGAGTTCACTTCCTCCACATCAACAGATAAAGTCTGAGGTGTAATCAGTAAAGAGTGTAAGGTTTTATTTTCCTCTCGTGCCGAAATGAGTTTTTGTCTTAACTCCTCAAGTTTAGCTCTTAGCATGCCCTGCATTAACTGTACATCACTATCAGTAGGCACAGGGGGAAGCATAGTGGCATCAGGGCTGGATCCTGCACTAGCAATCTGAATATGCATCGATTGTACATTGTCCTCTACTGCTTGCAGGTTCTGTGATTTATAGTTTATCTTTCCAACTTGGTCTGTGTTTCCCTTAAACAAACTATTGACTTTAGACCTCTTGGCATTAGGGACTACAGTCTGTACCTGTGCAACAGAGTATGCGTTAGACTGAGGGTAGAAAACAGAAGTTATGCAAGAAACCCCTCCATTCTTTATGTTGGTATCATGAAACTGTTCTATCTGAGGTGAAGCACAACTGGAATCATGGGGTTCAACAACAGAGGTACTCTCGTATAATAAGTCTAACAGTGTGTTGTTTTCTGCGGCTAAGGCTTGTGCTGACATAGAATCGGGATCAAAACCAAAGATAGAACTAGGATCAGGCCATGTAGGATGTGCCATCCTATGGGAAAAACACTTTGCACGTAAATGCCCATTCGTGACAAGGAGTTCATAGGGGTCAGGACTAGTGATTGGTTTGTCACAGGTAAATGTAGGGGAAGCTTTCTGTACAAGCTTGTTAGAGGCCTTGCTGCCTTTCTTTCTTAAACTTGCCATATTCAATGGGAATTTTGGGCTGGTCATACTGTCAGGATTAGTCAGGCGAGTACTAAGGCAGCGAATATGGCAAGGGAAATGTGCACCCAGGAACAACGACTCAGGTATGCTAGAACCCAGGAGTGCAAAATAGAGTGTGACATCAAAACCAATATATGAAAAGGGATGTGGGGTAAGCACCTGACCGCGAGGAAAGTCGGCAAGCACCTTACCCCCAATTGCTGTTACAGGTACTGACAGCGCTAAACCCACGTGGAGGGCCAGCAATGACAGGATCTGTGTACTAACACTCTTGATGGTATTACATAAGGGAACTTAGGAACTGTACTCACGAGGACGAAATACACCTCTTGAATGTCAGCTAGCCCACGAATCCTGTTGATGAATCTGGGACCCAGAAAGGCTATAACAGCAATGGGAGAAGTAGGGAGGTCCAGAGGACAAGGGCTGAAGGCAGCCGGAATGAGGCAGGCTGCCGGGCAGGGAGCCCAGAGGACAAGGGCTGAGGCTGGGAATCAGCAGAGCGAGATCCGCTGCTATGTGGAGAGCCCGCAGGGCAAGGGCGGAGGCTGGAAGGCAGCAGAGCGAGATCCGCTGCAATGTGGAGAGCCCGACAGGACAAGGGCGGAGACTGGAAGGCAGCAGAGCGAGATCCGCTGCAATGTGGAGAGCCCGGCAGGGCAAGGGCGGAGACTGGAAGGCAGTGGAGCGTGATCCGCTGCAGAAAACTAAATACCTAAGTTGGAATAGGGATTACAAATTAGTGGGAAAAACATAAGCATTCACACAGGAGCTAGCTACCACCACACACCACACCTAATGATCAAATGGGAAATGGATGCAGAAGTGCAATGGAAAACATGGAATGGATCCTCTAGAAGGTAAGGATCAGGAGCAGGGAAAAACGAGATAACCTATGCAAACTTCTCCCTACCCCTCCAAGGAAAAGACAGGAAACTAAACTAAGAGGAAGGCTAAGGCAAATGGGTAACAGCAGCAAAGGACAGAGTCAAAGAAATATAGAACACAGACAAACTGGGCTGCATCTAAAAGGGGAAAGCACTGAGAATTGCTGCCTGCAAACAGGGGAAGACAAAAAGGGAAATCAAGGGAGCAGAAATCAATTAGCGCATCAATCCGAAATTCAGGGCGGAGGAAACAAGAAAACAGGAACAAGGAAGTAGGTACAAAGGCAAGGAACCAGGAACCAGGGACTAGTCAAAAACAGGAACACTGCAAACGATGACCAGCGCTGGACTGAAGTGAGACTGAGGCTTTTAAAGCTGTTTAACGAGCACACGCCTCAGGTGTGCTGACTGCTGCACCTGCAGCCACAGGTGTTGCCTATCCTCCACCCAACCTTGTCCTGCAAGGGTGGAGGTGGAGCAGTGGGCCAGGCATTCTGGGAAGCACAGTCATTTGGTTAAAGAAGCATGCTGGCTGCCAAAAACCTGGAATGGATCCGGAAGGGAAGTAGTTTGGAAAATAGGGATTTAGCGCTCCCAATTCATTACAGCACTGTGGCATTAGGTTCGGAGGAAATGTCCAGCAGGGAATAAACCCCAAATCAAGCCCCCAAGTGGTGGGAACGGGAGCGAAGGGAGCGAGTCGTGACATCTTTGTAAAATCCTGCCATTCTTCCTGTGCGACAGCACCCCCCACTCCCCTGTGGTGGCCGCACTGGTCTCCAGCAGGATTGACTATTGTAATGCTCTTTTCCTAGCTCAGCCGGCTGGTTTGATCTACCGGCTGCAACTACTTCGGAATCTAGCTGCTCGGGTTGCTACTGCCACCCCGTATGACGCTCATATCAGCCCAGTACTGCGTCACTTGCACTGGCTTTGAGTGCAGCAGCGGATCATCTTTGAATCTCTGTACATTGTTCACCGGCAGTGTATCAGAATGGACCAGAATTCATTCAGGAGAAGTTCCAGCCCTACATTCCCATTCAGACTCTTTGCTCTAGTAGCGACTGGTTGGTTGTGATCCCAAGGTTTCACCTTCAGAGAGTGGGTGGTAGTGTCTTCTCTGTAGTGGCGGGTAAGTCGTGGAACAGTCTTTCTCTTCAACTTAAATCTACAGAAAATCATTTCACTTTCCATCGTCTACTTAACACCACCCTTTTTTGTGGATTTTCCTTTGCTTGATTATGGCTCACTGCGTACCTCCTCGCGCCAAGATGCCCTAGGGTGTATGTGTGCGCTACAAGTTTACCTAACATAACATAGTCCCTGAAGGAGTAAAAAAAAAGCCATGCGCACAGCGGGAGCGACATGGCTGGTAACAGCCCACAGCCCTCATCGACGCTGAAGTGAATGGCTTGGGCTGGAGGGCTGCTAGCGACCATTTCCGCCCCCCGCACGGGCGCGAAAGCCATATATTAACCCTTGGTGCTCAATCTCCTATGATGCGTTCCTACTTGGCTATCAAGCAGGAACTAAGCTTTGAAAGTTGTCTTGCTGAAATGCACCCACCTGTAATGGAGGCCCTGTTTGTAAAACTCTGCTTTGGCACGCAGCCACTTGCGACCTTACAACACGCCTGGAACAATACGTTTCCTGAGGCCTGCAAAAGCTGCTCACACATGAATGAGTCCCTCCAGCACTTTTCTTTCTGTCCAGAATATTCGTACTATAGATCAGGGGCAACCTCGACAGGATAGCTCAGGGGCAACGTGCTTTCCTTGGAAGCAAGCCGACACAGCGCAACACAGGTTCGATCCCCGGGTCCGCACTTAGAAACCTCTGGTTATTATAAATAACCTATTATATATATTACTAATCATGCGCAAATATGAAAAGTGTTGGATGAAATCTGGATATGTAAATCATCTATTAATATGAATGTGGTTATATCGTGTGGATGTGATTTCAAAGCCTAATTGAAAAGGAAGGCATTCATCTGCTGTCACCAAGGCTTCTAACCCGACTGTATTAACTGCTGCTTTTAATATATGATTGGCATTTATGATATATTTAATCAAAACAAGAAGATGCTCTCAAGCATAACAATGGGGTAGTTGCTTTTAGATTTACTGTACTACTGTGCTATTGTACATTTTGATTTTGTATTGTGCTGAAAGGCAATGTCGAATATAGCCATAATTAATGAATGAACAATAAATAGAGGTCATGCCCCTGCGCAGTGCCAGCGGCAAGTGTATTGTTTTGGGCGGATTTGTGCAAAGCATGAATTATCATGCCTTTGGCGTGTGCCAGTCATTGGTATGCGCTTGTTAGGCATAGAATAGGTTTGCAAGCGGCATAGCGCCAACACACTTGAAGCCTAGTGTGATAGCGCCCAGGTTGTTTATCTTCCCTTATGGCCGACTGTGATGGGTGCCTCCGCCGTCCCCCTCAAGTGGTGGGAAAAGGCCAGGGTCTCGTGCTGTAAGGGCCTGGAAGGAGTCTGCAGTGACTAGGCTAAGCTCCGCCTCCGTTTTTTGGCATGTAGTATGACAGCAGGCTGTGCGATAAGCTGTGGCCTTGTTTTGCTGGTCCATTTGAAGGAGTTTGTCAGCTTGTCAAAGACTTCTTGGTCTATCATATGAGCATTTTCCCTTTCCATGCATTGGCATTATACTACGGAAAGCCACAGCGGAGTCGTTGCAATCAATGGAATTGTAAGATAGGCCTTCTCTGTTGCGCTCTTGAGTCGTGTTACATGGGCCAGGGAGGATGTGGTCTGCTACCGAAGTTGCCAATTTTGGGCCCAGGAAACCAATGGCAGATTCCCAACTTCCCGCCCTTGACCACACTGCGTGATCTGGAGACACTTAAAGTAGCCTGCTGTTCCCTAATTGGGATCCTTTGGCAGTGTTTAGTTCAGTGTCTGCTACAGAAAGAATCTCCCTCATGGATTGTTCAATTGTTGCTCCTTATATGGCTCCAAGAAGCCACTTTTGGAGTGTGTTGCGCTTCAGCAATGAGTCAGACCAGCATAAGAATATTATTGGTCACTTATAATGAGGACAAGTCAAGCTGAACTGTCCCTGAGTTCCCTCATGGCACTGCCACTTTTGAACCACGATTCCCTCTTCACAGATAAGTGGAATGAACTATATAATAGGTTTAATGGCACATGCATTTGCAATATTTGTACCTTTGTATATCCCTTGGTGTGTTGACCCTACTTTTCTTCGCGCCCGCCTTGCCTAGGCTAGCAATCATATCAAATCCAGAGACCGCCCTGATGTCAGAATACTTACCTAGTCAGTCACTTTCTCTTCACCCAATCTAATAGGCATTCAATTGGATGATGATTGTACTCATTTTAGATTCCTGCCTACAGTAACTGGCCAATGTCCCCCCCAAAGTACATGAAATATGAACTTTCAAACCTATCTGCCATTAGCACTCTGGTGGGGGAAGGACAAGCCCACCTTCCCAGCAGCCTGAGCAGCTCGGCCTGCACCCTCGTCTTCTCTCTCCCATTGCCCCCGCCCTTGCCCCCACTTACCACCTTAGCACAGGCCAAGATCATACACAGATCCCAATGGCTCTTCAGAATTAAAAGCAAAAACCCTTATGCACTGCTCCGTCAAGCTGTGCAGCATCGTGTAAAGTCCCCCTTTCCTCGGTGAGGATATCAGGGTTATCTACAAGAAAAACGAAACGGACTTTACAAGTACTTCAGAAGATGTGCATTTGTTTCAAAGCCGCCCTTCGCACCGTGTGTGTTCCTCACTGGCTGCTGATGGAGATGATACTCACCGTGGCGGCCCTTCTGGGAACGGCACTGCCACCCAAGCTAAAGGGCTCTCCCTTTGCTCTGGCCCTGTGGTAGAGCACAGTTGCAAGCAGGGTCGGTCCACCATCTTGACGAATCTGGCCTCATTCTAGGGGCAAACAGGCCTACCCAAACATGACTACCATCAGCACGTCTTAGCACTCAATTGTAGGTATAAAAAACAGATTGTAACATTGACTTCTAAAATGGACTACTATTATAACGCACACACCCGTCCAAACCTGCTCACCGAAAGCCCCTTCCCAACACCTGCCCCTCCTCTAGTGCACCCCACAAGCCCGGGCCGGGCACTTTTTGTCATTCTTGACTACGGGGCCTTTGTCTTAAATTTCTCCCTTCTCCCAAAGCCACCTCCCAATCACTCCCTCCTCCTCCCCTCACTCCCAGCCACCACCACCCCCGTCCACCGCCATTTCCGCATGTCACTTGTGTTTATTAGGTCCACACATATGTGTCAGCCTTGGACCACCTCCTGAAATCTCTCGTCTCACTGTCCAGACGCACAGTTATCCTTGACCCCAGCCGGGGGTCAAGGGAAGAGGAGCAGGAAGCTCTTGCAATGGACGCAGCTGCAGAACGCCATCACCTGACCTGCTGGGACTGCTGCGTCGAACTCTCTAGAACACGTTGACTGCTTGCTTGCCCTTCCGGACATATAAACAGTGGTAGAAGTGTACGAAAAGAAGTAGTGGAACTATGCTCCCTACTGGCCTGCAGCGCTCCCCACAGACCCCATCGCCGCGCCCCCTCCCATGCATAATAAAAACCCCAAAACACATGTGCCTGCTCTTTAAGGAAACTTCTTGTGCAGTGCACTGAAAGTGAAAGTTCCAACCTCTTCCTACACTTTTATTTTAAAACAAAACCGTTCCGGAACGGTTTCTTTTTAAAATAAAAATATAGGAACAGTAAAACTTAATTAAAATAAGTAGAGGAGCACCGCTCCCGACCGCTCCCACCCACTTCGACCACAGCATATAAAGGATATGTAACTTTGCTTCAATGGATAAATACCACGTTTCCTTACTGACAGAATATGTCACAATCCACGTTAAACATACAGCCATATCACCCTTGCCCTGCTATTTTACTACCTATGTCACAATCCCTTTCTAGTAAAGACAGATGGGATTATTTGCATTTTTTCTTGAAGCTGACCATTTTTTATTGCCTGCAGTCCGCTGATTTCAGCAGAAAAAGGGCCTATTTTTCAGTGTTCGCGAGGGGGAGGAACTGCCCAGGAGCGGTGATGGTGAATTTCTTTTTAGCTTTAAAATGCCCACTCCAGGGGTCCACAGGGCACTCCGGGGTTTAGCTGGACAGGCGAATGTACCACACAACTTAACTACAGTGGGCTGGACTGTCCAAGAGGATGAGCGGGTGCTGCGACGGTGGGGGAGCCATGAGCACATTTTAGTACCCAAAATGGGTCTTCAAAAACATAAATAAAACTATAACCTGTGTAATACACTGGTTTCTAATGGCAATGCCACTTTGATTTATTTGTACTATGGGCCTGGGATAATATTTTTCAACTTTATATGCGAGAATACAATGACAAAAACTGGACCAAAGAGGCTTCACGCACCTGACATGAAAGGGAGAGAGACATAGAAAAAGAGAGAGAAGACTGAGTTTGGAACAGGCAAAATGTCATCAAAAAACTCACGTGAGCTGGAGGGATTCAAAGAATGTCCTGAAGGGTCGCATCTGGCCCGCGGCCGTATGTTGTGCACCTCTGCTTCAGATTCTTTAAAACTCCCGCCGGCGTTCTTCTTGGAAAATAGTTACGTCTAAAAAATATGGTACAGGGAAGAATAATGAGCAACATTCTCCTGAAATGTTAAGGTTGGGAATATTTTCCCGCCATATTGATGCTCCAGCACCTTTTATGCTGTGCAACAAGTTCTCAATTTTTTCGAACAGATGTTTGAAGGGTTGGACACATCTACCAATCGAATACATAGTTGACCCGTTTTGTTAGGATAGCGCCCATATTACTTACCAGTAATCTCCATTACTCCAAATCATGGTCTTCCTTGTCATAGTTCTTACGTATTGAAGAGCCACTCTCCCGACAAGCACCTAATGTCAGCCTTTTATTTTAAAAAAATAACATAAAAAAGGGTCCATATACTGTTGGTCCATGTTCATTAAATATTTGTCAACTGCGACCCAATGGAGGATGCACCCCCTTCTGTTATAGGAACTACACATGGAGCTCGCTGACAAAAACGATAAGAAAACAGATTCACTTGGATCAGCCCCCACAAAACCAAAAGTGAATGGAACAAATGCTACCACAAACATTTACTAGACCAACCTAATAATTTCCCTAGATGCAACACTTCTCCACACCTGCGGTTAACCAGGCCCAAAGCGCGTTAACCTATCAGATCTTGGGCTCTTCCCTTTGCATAGCGTATTCCCAGGTGTCACGACCCTGCCCACTGAAAGCAAATCAGCACTCAGCTCCCCGGTACGTCTGACCTATACCCAACAACACCGCAGGTTTCACATCTGCCTCTCCCGCTATCCCAGTAACAGCAGACTGTATGGGATAGCGTATGTACACCACACGCTGCGAGGCCAGCACAAATGACAAAAGGGCACTACATAAGACCACAGTCAGTAATCGGGGCGTTACCTCCACATCCATCTTCCTTATACATAGTGAAGGTGGACCAAGGCAAATCTTCATGCGGCAAATTACATTCCATAGTCAAAATGTACATTGGCCTTAATCTGACCAGCAGACAAAAACCCTTGTACTAAATCGGGAACTGCTGCACTGCATCCAGTCTTTGCTAGTTTTGCTGAATAAAGGTATTGGGTGACATTATCAAGTGGTGTTTCAAATATCACCCACAAAGGCTCAATTGAACTTTGTACAAGAGTCTCCTAAGCTTCTAGAAGAACACTCTTGAACTTGTTGCTCTGTGAAACCCATTGCCTGCTATAAATAGGAAATCATTAAATTCAATCTAATGGGAAACAATAGTCAACTGGGAAGGGTGGGATACCCAACTAATTAGTAACAGCAAAAACAAAAGCAAAGAATAGCAGTTTCTAAAGTCTGCTTTCCTTCCTAGATAATTGGAAAGGCCCCCTTCTTAACCCTAACTAATACCACAGAGGTACTCCTTCAAGAGTAGGGTATATGAGAAAAACAGCAGAACTGTAGCATCCTCCCATTGAACCATGGAAGATGTTTATTCCTGAAAGATGGACCTGGGATACTACTACCAGACGAGGAGCTATTGCAAAGCTCCCAACCCGGACTGCCATCACTTCAGGCTGAAGGCTAACCCTTTCTGCCAATAGCACTAAAAGAAGAATCCGGAAGGGAATCAAAGCGGCTCTCTTAGGAGCATGCCAATCACAGGCAGCGACTGGAACAGGGCCAGAGAATGTCAACACTGGTCTGTGCTGTATTGCAGTTATGACGAAGACTGGAGGCTAGGGCACAAGACGAAAGGAACAACCTTCAAATTCTATTGATCCTAGAATGATGCCCGTTGACCTGTTCGAGTGGACCCTGACCAATTCCTGAAAATAAGTAATACAACCACCAAGAAATCGAATCTATGATATCTGGATGCCCAATGGGACTAGTCTGTGAATTTAAACTACCTCACAACCTACAGAAGAAATATTAAGAATTCCAGGGCCCGGCTCTGAGGGCCTTTGCAGCGCAGTGCCGAGAAGGTCCCCTGCACACTGGGCCAGAATACTTCGTTGTCTGTTTAAAGCTATCCCTAATATCACTTCTGTACCAGAAACCCGGAGGCCGAGCATCAATGTGCTAGTATATAAAAGGGGTAAAGGTTCTAGCCAAAGAATGATCGACTACTAGCTATGCATGATGGCCCTTGGAAAATACTGGCACGAAGACTCTGGGCAGGGTTGAACTAGATAGCTTGAGGATTTTAAGATTCTTCCTCACAAACCTATTACAAGGGTTATGATTGTCGAGAATGCAAATCGAAGTCATAACATCACATTTATTGATTACTCAGCAGCTTTTGAGTGCATGATTACTGAGTAAATTATGGGCCGAGCTGCATATATGGGTCACCCAATAGTCGACTTGTAGTCTGATACTCCTCGTGACTATCACTTCCACTCTGCACTGGCTTGCATTTGAATATCGTCCTCTTTTCAACTTTCTTTGTATTGTTTTTAAATGTCTTTATAGTCTTGCTCCTTCATTCTATTTCAACTCTCCAGCTTCCGCCCATTTGACCTTCTGAACCCTAAGAATTGGACCTCTCCCCCCTTTTACATTTTGCGCCCTCCCTGTCCCTCTTTAAATCTCGCCTAAAATCCCACCTTCTGTCTCATTGATCCATTGATTTCTGGTTTATCTGCTCATGTGTCTGTACCGTTGGTTTGTATGTTCAGTGCTTGGGCATCAAGCGCTATAAAATACAATGGAATACAAATACTACCGTCCAAGTGGCTTCAATTGGAGGGCTTAATATCAACATTTGCGCTTTTAATTAACTTACACAGGGCTGTGAAATCACCTCTGTATGAGTGGATTAATATGTAGCCGATTTAAGCAAAGTACGTTGCACCACATCTGGGTGGTGTTCCACTATCATGTCTAAGCTATGCAGATGTTATTGCTCAACTGTACAATACCCCATGAGCCTTCAGAGAATTATAAATAGCTTAGCTGAATCCCCGGCTGGCATGGGTTGGCCATCAATTGCGAAACACCAAAGATCATGGTGTCTGGCGGTAAATCTAGAGTCAAGAGAGACAAATGCACTCGAATGGCAGCCCTATTGAACCCGTAAATTGTTATGCGTGTCTATCAGTCATGATATATAGAGAGTTACTTTGTAAATATCACTTTGAATGTACTGCTGGTAGTAAAGTCAATTAGCACACGTGTGCCCTACGCCTCTTTGAAGCTGTATGTAGTGGATTCAGCGTAAGACCCTTAATTTCGACGCATATTCTAAAAAAGTAATGGCTAATACTATATGGATGCATACTATGAGGTAAGGTAGATAGTATATCCCCTCTGCTTTTTAACCTTTTCATGAAATATCTGTGTGTCCTTTTAGAATTCATCGGCGTTTATTTCACTAATTACACCGATGACACACAGTTAGTATTAGAATTGGATGGTGACTACCTAACTGATAAAAATAAGATCATAAATTTGTACAATCTGATCGATAAATGGATGGAAGAAAACTGGATGTGCTTAAACAGGAAAAAAACAGAGTTAATGATCTTGGGCTCCAGTAAGGCAAGGGATAAGCTAGGTCCAGAATAGGAGGAGTTTGTGGTGACAGAGTCAAGCATCAAAGTGGTATCCCATGTAAAAACACTTGGGATGATGATGGAATCTACCCTCGGAGCCGAGGCTCAGACAAACTACCTCCATAAAAATAATGCCTATTACATTAGACTACTGAGAGCCATTCGTCTGCTTCTCAATGAGAATAATGCGGCCACGATAGCGAGGGCCATTATACTGGCACGTCTGGATTACAGAAACTCATTATTGCTTGGAGCATCACAAAAATGTATTAATAAATGCCAAATAATGGGAAATAATGCGGTCCGTGCAGTTAAAAGTTTGAACAAAAGAGATCATGTCACGGAGAGCAGAAGAGCCCTCCATTGGCTCAGGGTTGAGGGGAGAATCCTCTTTAAATCCTTGACGCTGGTGCATAGATGGCACGGGGCAGCACCGTCATACCTCAGGGGCAAGTTCATTAGCTATACCCCCAATAGGGTCCTGAGATCCCAGCCTCAAGAAAGTTAATGATACCAGCTGTAAATCGTGCCCAGGGTGCTGGGAAATCCTTTCCGGCACTGTAGCCTGGCATTGGAACAATATCCCAGCGACATTGCGACTAGAACCCAACCTTACAATATTTAGGTAATGCCTAGATAAAACCGCTTCCTCCCCTTTTGAAGGTGAGCCCGACTTTGGCTTTTCCTCTCTGCGCCCTTATGCCCGCAGGCTTTCGGTGCACTACAAATACAAATACAAGTGCCAGTCGAATTAAAAGAACATTGTGGGGGAATGTCTGAAATCGCTGTTGAATCTGATTCAAAGAAAACCAGTTCAGGCATTCAGTCCTAATTGGGCTCAACATCTATTGAAACATTTGCCAGGGCCTGTGCATTAAACCTGCATGTTAAGGTAATTCAATCTGCACCCATGTAATCCTAAACCAGGAGCTACCACAGAGAAGATTTGATAGACAATGGACCGCATTCCGAGGTGGGCGGTGAGGGGTTAATGGCGCCTGTAAGGGTGCCGGCGCCGTTAACGCCTTACCGCTGCATTACGAGGTCCTTTAGCGGGTCCCGCTAAGGGCAGCTGGTTTTGCCAGGCGCTCTTAGTGGGAGCCGCTAAAGGACCGGCATGCTAACAACGGGCCCTACAGGGGCTCGAATGGGAATGGGGATGGGTTCCCTGAATGGGGAAATACCGGGTCCTCCAAGGTTGGAATGGACCGGTAATTCCCCATTCAGCGAACCCGGACCGGGTATGCGGTAAGGGGATAGCCATGGCGCTAATAGCGCCATGGCTACCTCCAACCTCGGAATGATGCCCAATGTAAAGAACTGATGCAGAACCCCGACCTTAAACACACAGATTCAGCTGAAAGTTATCCTGTACTGGCAGAGATGAAGGTTAGAATGGGCGAACTAGATTGCCAAGGAATTCATGAGCAACTGAGTACCAAGAGTAGTGCCATAGAATATATTGACTACTGTTCTGTTGGTGGGATTGCGCCTTAATAAATGGACTACTTTCCTTGCCCCAAAAGGGAACGAGATAATAGGAGTCTTGTATAAAATCCATTACCTACTTTAGAAATCACGAGGGCATGGAAGGGCATACCAAGGCTAAAAATGCCATGTAGATCGGCAAAATTGTACCATGCTGTGAAACCATCAAGCACTTTCTGCTTCACTGCCTGGCTGCGGAGTTTGAACGTTAAATTGGTATAAATCTGAAATGTAAAGGAACTATTGATGATGGAGAGGCATTATCTGGGATCATGAAGGGCAATGCTTATGCAATTCATGGCCCACGTTTAAGCTTTGGACCATAAACAATGGGAGGCACTAGCGCCCCCTTTCTCTTGGTTGATTTATTTACCGAATGTATTTATAGAACAAGGATGATTTACTTACTGATTGAATTGTTTACATAATGAGTTCAGAGTCTTTTGTTTACAGTATTTATGTGATAATCGAGCCAAAGAGATGTATTTACAACATGCAGTCTGGGTGCAAACAAGACCCACCTTGCACCATGTTGAGTGCCCCAAAACATGGGTGCTGTGTGTTTATTTGTGTGTCTGTCTGTGAAAGGGAGATGCTGAGATGTGTTTGGTGGTGGGGAGCTGAAAGGTATTTTTAGTGGTGGCTCGTTCTGTTTGTTCAACATCATTCAAAGGGCTGTATTGGATATTCTGGTATAGTTTGGGGTCACAGCTTTATAGACAAATGATTTACAGTGATTATAATGGCATAGTTGGTGGTCACAGCTGCATAAAAGTGATTTCCATTGACCAAGGCAGAGATTGTGGCTGCAGCTTCCTGGTAGTGATATACACTGAGAATTATGTATAATATGGGCTTAGCATAATGAATGATTTACAGTAGCAATGCCAGAACGTTTACTGGGCCTAAATGCATGAAAGGGAGATATGCTGACCTATGTTGGGGACACCGGCATCACGAAAATGTTGTAAAATGCTCCTGTGTACTCTTGGTTTTCGTGCGTTACGCTAGAGAAGCAACTGTAAATTGTGATTCTTTTTACAACATTTTATTCCAAAATCATCTATAAAAACACACCGGTATAACACATTTTAAAATGGTTGTGAGCAGGAACTCCCCCAAATTCCTTTACAATATGTAGTGCTCCGTCGCTACGTTTGGTCGCTCGTGTTAATTTGTGGGAGATGTTAATGCCCCTCTACTAAAAGAATCATCTGCCAGCACGGATCTTGAATCATTTACAATGCCAGCACTCTGGCAGGGGCCACCTGCGGTCCTGGCATCAGAAGCAGCCTCTTCGCCGGGCACGTGCATCATAATGTCACTGGCCACACACAGTGTCGGCTGATATGCTTGAGTTCAAGGCGCCAGGTGCCACCCACCTTTGTTTCGTTGCCGGATGAGAGAGGTAAGGCTTGATTGAAAACCATATGCACATCTTTCCTCTAGGACAGTATGAGGCGTGCCCCTGTGAGAGCATCATCATGCACATTGTGCATGCCGGGTGGCCCAAGCAGGCCCGGTAGTCTGTGACGCGGCATGCACTTCTTCCAGGAGCTTTGGGGGATCCGTCAGCAGGACCTGGAGGGGGCCTCTCATTTTGTGTTATTTCACTAATCAGAAGATTGTACAAAGGTAAACATGATGTCCCTATATTATAGAACTTGTATGTGTATTTAAAAGGTTATTCAATTGGAATTTTATTGTTGAATAAAAGGTTATAATGCAACCAAATTATGCCAAACAACATTTTTTCAAAACTATGATTGGAGCAACTCCGTCAAATGACAACCTGTGCGGGTAACACCTTTCTTGGGATCGTGAGCTAACAGGCTATTACTGGCAAGGCAGAAAAACGTAAACTCTGTTTGCTCCAGACCAGTCGGAGAATCCACATGAATGTGAAGATAAACCTTGTGGTGAGAGAGAAACTGAAAGAGAAGAAACACTATCTGGAAACATATCATCCCGAAAGGTGCAAAATACCTCCATTTACTAAACCCCAATGCTCTTGAATCAGAAAAAGGATTACAAACATTATTTTCCAAAGGAAAAGAGGGAGTTTATCCATCTATCGGGCAAGGGAATAAAGATGTTGATACTCAACTAATATCCTAAGATGTTGGGTCAGTTCTAGGCAAACATACTCCAAGTCTTGGAGAAATTAAATCAGATAGTCGATTTGTGAAATCCAAAGATGGCTTAGGACCTATGACTGCATTGGCAATTGCATGTAGCAGAAATAATCTTTTGGCAAATAGGCCTCATGGCAATTTTGATAGGTACGAAAACCACGTTCACGTTTTTATTATATTTTTTAAATTCCTAGCCACCTCATTATTCCTTCCAACAAAAAACAGGAGAGATTCCGATGGAAGGGTTTTTCTCAAGCTTTTAAAAACAAACCATAACTTTGCTGGTGTTTGCTAAACATGTCCCAATGCTCCAAACACACGGTTGCCAGAATATACAGCCCTTATGATGCGTAATTAGGCTGAAATGTGTATGTAGCTCCCAGCATACGTTAGAGCTGTTTGTCCTCGGTTGAAATATCTATGTAGAAGATATCACTGCTCTCTAAAACAAAGACAATTTTCTGGAGCACAAAAGATTGCCTTTGAGCTCACAATGGATTGCTCATGTTGAGCTGAACTGGGGGTGAATTTCCAGTGATGGCTACTAGGCGGTGCACTGGCATTTGTGACTTAGCTGAAATGTCATATTCTGGTTTCACCTTTCAGGTCAGGGCCGGTCTTTGCGTCAGGCAGCTCAGGCGGATGCCTGACGTCAGTCAGCATCTAGGGGGCGCTGCCCCAGCGTGGCGCTAGTGCATTTGTTATAGCTCACCTCTCCTGAGGCTCTCCCGCAAAGTCGTATTGCTCGTAGCACACAGAAGCCGCAGCTGCCCTCGGCCCTCAGGCAGGGCAGCAATTTGCAAATGAGCAACATTTGTTGCTTTATGACTTCCCGGGCCCTGGGTGGCGCCGGTGCTGTTGGTGCCAGCCAGGCCCATGGGCGCTCATGCCCTCCTCCAGGCTATGCGTGCAGCGCACGCACACAACTCATCCCCATTTGAAGATGTGGAGTCGATAGTATGTCTAGCGCGGGGTGGGGAGCGTTGGTGTGTGTACATTCCATTCCTACGCCTAAATCCTTCTGCGAAGCCTCTGTTTTGAAAGGAAACCTCCCTGTGGGGACTGCGCGGCTGGAAGATTCGCTAATGAGCTTAGTCCTGCATCTGAATGGCTTCCAGGATGGATTATTGTAAAGGGGAGGAAGGCTGGGCCAGATCGCAAGCGTCCCTAGCTGGTTGCCAGGAAGAAGAAAGGTGTTACTGGTGCAATCCTGTGGAAGTGACTTCCCCGTGCAGAAGTGACCTAACAGCCTGACAGGCAGAACTCGCTGGCGGTGTTTGGGTGCGTGTTTACATTTGCGTGTGTGCAATGCACACACAACCCAGCACTATAGTAACCCAACTCCTGAGTTTACAACACTAGCCCTGCGCGCCTGGCATTGCAACCGCCCAAGATACCAGAGTACGTTGCCGGCAAGTGAGTCACGTGAGTGCGCGCTCACAGTTGTGTAATCTGTGGTCACTGAGGACAGGCCAGTGCATGATCACTGCGGGCAGGTAAGTGCATGGTCCCCGGGCCGTGGACAGGGGCAAGAGCAGTGGAGGCAGACTCCAAACTTTTGACTCCAGAACTTTTGAAAAATTAATGGCATTTTGTCAGCGATACCAAAAACATTTAGAAAGAAATATGACACGTTTTCTTATTGAATAAAGTCATTTTATTTTGCATGATCTTTCAAAAATAGAATACGATGCTTCTAAGGAAATAAGGAGGACATTTCTATATGGGAGATAATCTACTCTGCATTTACACATACACGCGGGTTTGATCAGATGTGAGAGAAATAAGCTTGGAAATAGAAATGTGGAGACTGCATGGCACGGAATCCCGTCACTAATCCATGTCTGTCTGTGGTTTAGAAAGAAAAGGTTAGCGGGTGTCTCAGTGGAAATTATGAGATGGAGCTGCCATAAGAGGCGGGTGATGGGATTACTCATGGCCCACACATGCTGCAGCGTTCCCGCTGAAAGACGCTGCGCCTGACAGCCCAGGAGAGCAATAACACAATCTCTTTCCCACTGCCTGGGAAACGTGAGCACATCCTGCCTCAGGCAGTGAGTGCATGATTAATCTATGGGCAGGGAGTGGTGGTGGTGGTCGGTGTGAGCACATGAGCCTTGATTGCTTGTGGGCAGCGGGCAGGCGCCTAGCACTGCAGGCAGCAGGTGGGGGATGAGAAAGAGATGTGGGCAGTGAGCGTTTGCAGAGCCACCAGGTTGAGTGTCTGTGTCTTTGGGTGTATCTCTGCATGACCACCATGTGTACTGATTCCGTGGCCATTATGGGCAGTGAGCCACTGTCTGTTGGAGGTAAGTTCATGATTACTGTGACCAGAATCACTGGGACGGTGTCAGGGCCTTTCAACTTTTTCAAATGAAAGGGTCCTTGAGGCTCAGGAGGCCCCCCAGCAGCGCCAGAGGAAGGACAGGCGATATCCCTCATTGCACGTTATTGTACATTACAGCACAGGAGATTATTAACTGGTGGGAGTGGGACACCACCATTCGCCCGTGATGTTGCAGTTAGCCAATTAGAGAGTAAAGATGCCATTGCAAGCTAGCAGTGCATCCTCGCAAGCCCACTGCAGAGATGCTGTAATGTCAAACCTCATCATCTCGGAGACTTGTTTTTGCCCAAACGCTTGAATAGGTCAGGACCCCTCTGACAAGGGTAATAATTCGGCAGCGAGCGCGTGTAGGCCAGACACTTCACCGCTGCATAATATAACCTGATGAAAAATAACAAACATCTAAAGGTGAAATGTCCCAAACATTTTAATGTTAGGGTTAATATTGTGAACCATGATGTGAGCAACAAGCCATGCATCGGTTATGCATTTAGAGATTCACACATACAACAATCCTTTTATCACAGACTTGTTTATCAAATATAGAGATCTCTGATCACTGTTATAGTCCCGAAATGCTCTGTGATTTAATGCAAAGCATACAGGAATCCTCATTGGTGCTATTTGTCCCCTTTCACAATCGCAGAGAGGTATTTTGAAAGAGTACAATAAGACTGTACCAGACTGTCCATCTTGGAATGATAACCTACTATCAGAAAAGTATTCATATGGTTAGTCTAGTATTGCCCCTTGTGAAATACTTGGTGGTACAAACAGAACACCTGGCTGCAACACAGGGCCAGTGGTCAGTGGGCCCTCAGACCCCTGCAGGCTGGTCACACTGCAGTATGGGCTGTTTGAAACTGCATTCAGGCAAGGCCTTCCCTAAGAGCGGGTGACAGAAAAACCATATACAGGGGCAGCAACAGCTGTGTTTTCACATTAGAATTCTTCTGTAAAGTACTTGAATGACAAAACTAGCTTCATTTATATAGCAATTATTTATTCATATTGAGGAGAGGTTTTGTCGCACGACAGAGTTATAGTTTGGGAGTGATATGAGCCAGTTGTGTAAGACCGGCCCTGTTTCAGGTGGAGGATTTTTTTTCACGCTTTTATAAACCCACCATAACAGTCCTGGCGTTTGCTAAGGATGGCCCAATGCTCAAGGATGTCAGACGATATTGTACTGATGACCCCCAATAAGGGTGGCATGCTATGCAGATGTCAGCATCCTTGAGAGCTGCCTTTCTTGGGTTCAAAAAGCTACATGTAAAAAAGCACTGCCCTGTAAGACAATTGTCTGGAGTGGAAAAGCTTGCACGTGTGCTAATTTTCAGTCCCACAACGCATAGTTGCACGCGCATCTGTGTGTATTCCTTTATATGCACATGTCTGGTTAAAAAAAAAACCTTACAACACAAACAGTGTAAACATTTGATGAACAACTTTGCTACATTCATAATTATTGCAATAAAAGCATTTTATTGCATTTACCAAATCAATTGTAGTACTTGTATTGTTTTTCCTTACTACAGAGGCTCAATTCATTTGAAATCTTTGGCCAGAATTCTGAGTTCGCAAGGATAAATGAAATCTGCTGACACAAAATCCTTCAGTCCCAGCACACGTGTGTCTATAGAAATGCCACATTGCACACAAATCTATCAAGCACATTCTGACACACAAAACGCCCCAGGCAAATCCTTCAAGGTCTGTATGATGAGAAACCCCAGAAAAGCTACACATCCTAGTTTCTCTCAATATGTTTACTCAAGCGCCCACAATTTAAACTGTTTCTAAATAGATATGTTCACACTCACAGACAACGTGTACGTAAACACTGTGGGTAAGTAAAGGAGCTTAAATGCAAGCTTTTCTGTCCTTGTTTTATAGGGCAGTGCTATTTTACACATCGATTTTTCAACTAAAGACAGACAACTCTCAAAGATTCAGGCAACTAAGAACACGTTTCACCCTTATAAGGCTCCATCAATCTATCAGGTATATATATATTATTGGGCAGCAGTCACTGCCCTTTATTTATGATAAAACCTATTTGCATTGATGTTTCCCAAAATTCTACTGTTAGTAACCTTTGGCTCACTAGATCAAATTGGAGGAAATTTTACAAAAATAATTTGTGTTATGGGAGCCACCAAATTAGGCATTTTGAGGAACACTCATTAAGAGGTTCAAAAGTCATTAAGAAAGCAATGATAAGCTGTTTTCCACCGCCTCCAACTGATTTTCCTGTAGAGAAAATGGTGCTTTCATTGAACACCCTTAGCGCTAAAACTGCTGGATTGATTTGCACCAAATAAGGAACACGTTGGGCACAAAGCATCGCAGATGTGCCTTATTTTGCTGTGATGTAATTTTTTTCAAATTCAACGACGGATGGGGTGCTCTGATTCGAATTTCTTTTGTATATATATAGCCACGGTGCATTGCAGCAACCCAGGCTTTTTAGTAATGAAAAACTGCCATCTTTTTTTTTTTTTATTGAAGCAAGCTATTTTGATGTAATGTCACTGTAAAGTCACTGTCATTTTGTGGTAAATTTGCAAAGGAACAATGGGGGGAGGTATCCCCAAAAAATATTTTCCAAATGTTTGTTAATGTACCAAGTGTGTCTTTGTACAAATAAAATGTTACTTGCACTTTCTCTCACCCTCTTGTTTGGTGAGGCCCCTGTCTGCTGCGCAAACTGGTTACCTGGCCATCCATTGAACGTACGGGACCAGGCTCCTGTATGACCAGTTGCCCTTGCACTGCCTCTGGGCCCCCAATGACTTAGGGCCTGTACATGCAACCCTACAGTCCCCTGACTCCCTGTACTTATGAGCAACCTCCTGACAGCACTTATGTGTTCCTTTGCACTCTCCCCTCCCCTTGGCACTTCTCCCCCCCCACACTTGCGCAATCTGAATGTCACAAGGCCTAGTAAGATCGTTGTTTTGTCCTCCTTCTGCATTCCCTTCCTTGTCTTGTCGCACCTAGAAACACTTTTGTACAGGCGTGTTATAAATGACTTATCATATCAGGGGACCACCAACATTATTGCTTACATGTTGTTGAATCCATTGTTTGCAACTGTAAACATTTACAACACAGAGCTTAAAAGTGAAACCAGAGGAAATGTCCTTTGCCCTTTATTTCTACACTGTGTTTTGAAGACATGGAAAGGCGGCTGCAGATGCTGCTTGCACACAGCATTTGCAATGGATTCCAGTGGAATCTGCATGTGTCAATGGACGATAAAAACAGGACAATTCCTTAGGAATCCATCAGTTAGATCCTTGTGTGACAGTCGCTGCCCTATTTGTAAGATAAAAGCAATGTGCTTTGAATTTTCCCAAAATTCTATTTCTAGAAACATTTGACTTGCTGGACTGATTTGGATAAAAATGTCCAAAACAAATTTCTGGCACAGGCCTCTCCAAACCAGAAATTATAGACAAAATGTGTTAAACGATTCAAAGGTTATCAAAAAAAACCAAAAGAAGCTGTTTTTGGCCCACTCCATTTCATTTTCCCATAGGGACAAAGTTGCTTCCTTTGAACATCCGAAGCGCTGAAAGCACTTGACAGATGTGTGCCAAATCAGAAACAACTTGGGCACAAAGCACTGTAGATGTGCCTTTATTTGGTTTCGGGAAAAACAGTGCAGTCGTTTTTTTCTAAAAAATGAAGAAGGCGGTTACCCCTGGGCGCAAAACACTTTTTAAATCTCCCATGGTGTTTTGCAGTGCTGAGACTTTTCATAAATAAAAAGGTGCCATTTCTTTTCTTCAATTCTTCAATTCAAGTGATTTCCACGGTACTCGCAATGGAAGCCCAAAATGAAGAGTGTTCCAAATTATATTTGGTAGGGAAAGTGGTGGTTTTATATGAGGTTAGGTTTGGGCAGGGGGAAGACGGGGCTACATCTGAGGTGGGAGGTTTAGGGGTGGGCCCCTGCTTAGTACATGCTGTTATGCCCCCTGCTTGCACTGTACAACTGTAAATATTTGCAAGGCAGAGTTTAAGAGTGAAGAGTAGAATTTGACAAAATTGTCCTTACTCCTCATTTTTACTCTCAATTTAAAAAGAAATCGAAATGCCACCTGCAAATTATGCTTTGCCGACAGCATTTACAATAGATTCCTATGGAATCCGTATGTATGCTTTTATCAGGTAGCAAAAACAGGTGGATTCCGTAGGGTTTAACACCTACATGAAATTATCATATATATATACATATATATATATATATATATATATATATATATATATATATATATATATATATATATATATATATTGTAGGGCAAAGGTTGCCTAGGGTGCGATAGATGCAACCGGGACTGTGCTGATGGCTTCTAGGATTTGATCATTTAAAGAGGAGGGTGATATGGGCCTCATCGGTCCAGTCACTGGCCATGGCCATAGTCTTTTAGCCTATTTCATGCAATGGGAAAGGAACTGGCCAGTGGCCCACTGTCCTTCAGCCTAATTGTTGCGATACACACAGAGGACACGGCCAAGGGCTGTTACTAGGCAAAGAGGTAAGGGCCACACCGTACAGCCAGCGGGTCTCAGTCCTTTTGGTTTTGGTGCTTTTTGGTGGCGTACATTGGTACTGTAAAAGAGAAAGGGGAGTTCGGGAGCAGTGTACGGCGTTGGCATGGCAACTTCGCAACACTTGCCGATTAAATGGCCGAAGCACCAGCTGGGCCTTGTTTTTTCATGTGCGTCCGCCATTCAGCGTGCGTTCATGAGTTCCTCACATGGCATAATTGCGTTGTTTACACTGTTGCTGCAGGTGTGCATTTCCAGCCTGAAGGAAGGAGACGCTACACACGTTTCCTGCTTCAAATGTACTCCAGGTCCCCCTGCTATGTGTCTGGACCACCTGCGTCACTTGTTCGGAATGCTTGCTGTTTGCTATGGCAATCAGCACAAACAACTCTCGCTAATATCTGCGCAACTGTCGTGGTCCTATCCTCAATACACATTAATTGTGGATCAGAAAACGTGGATTTGCAGGGGGCATTCACGCAGACTGCATATGTAACGAGCGGACCTCGTACTTTTTTTGTGCACTTCAGTGACACCTCACACGCCGCCATTGCTGCCTCTTCGTGCCCCGGAATGGTTTCGTTTCGGGTTTTAATCGTGCGAGTGGAGTTCTCCAATGAATGTTTGCTGTTTTTCTGCTCTTCTTATCATTGAGTAAAGAAATATCCAGCAAAGAAACACTTCTATAAATGAAGGGCAGTGATTGCCCAGTCAGCCTCCTTGACGACAAAGGAAACCTGCACAGTCTTTACTTAGCATAACACTTTGAAGAGCCCACAGGAAAAGCTCTGGACCTGGGGTGCAGAAGTGATGACAACAGTCCTACGTTGCCTGACTGTTCATATCAAGAAGTGAATACCTCTGAAGATAGTGTGTCCTCTCTTCAGCTCTCCTGACCCCAAGATGGCGTTGGGATGGCTGTGCAGCGGGCTGTCTCTTCTCTGCCAACAGATGGATGGTCCCCCACAGGACCCCCAGTGATGTAATTTTACTAAAATGTCAGGGGTAGGGGAAGTGACATCACACGACCTTTGACCTCTGATGACATCACAGGAAGTGATGTCATTTGACCACAGCACCTCGAAGTGACATCAGGGGAAGCGATGGAACACAACATTTCACCCCTTGCAAAACAGGAATTGGCGCCACATATTGTTCCTAAGTACACTACGAAAAATATGGTTGCGATATCACTATAATGTTATATACATTTCATACAAGAATGGATCACCATATGTATTGTTAATATCAGTGTGTACAGGACCATATTACCAAATTACTGTGAATGCAAGCAGGCGTCCAAGGCCAAAGGATAAGGATGTCTTATCTTACAGCACTTAGGCTTAAGCGCTTTATATAGAACAAATATACACCCAATATCACCCAACCTGTGCTGGTACCCATTTATCGACCTCAGAAGGATGAAAGGTTGAGTTGAGGTGTTTAAGAACAGACTAAATCAGTGACTCACCCCCTGAAGTGTGCCTGGAAATACACCTTTATGAGTCTAGCAATTCCAGAAAGACAAATTATGTGTTGTTCCTATTCTTTCTTATTTAGCGTCACTGCGCAAAGTGTTACATTTGTGGAACCGCCTGTTTTTTTCAGAGGCCTGAACTAGAAAGCCGGCCACTCCAGAAACAAAGAGCCACATGGCACTGGCAGAAGCCCAGGAGCTTCCATTTAAAAAATAAAAAAAGTTAAGAAAAGACATTTTTTTTCTTGTAGGGGTAGCCTGGGAGACCACAGGGGTAGCAAGGGAGACCTCGGGGCAGCAACTGTGAGCCGTGGTGACCCCCAAAGGACATCCCTAAGGCCCCCCACAGGAGCCAGAGATTCCAGATCTAATCCTTTATTTGGTGAGCTGATTTGTTTTCCCACCTTGTACGTTCGCTGTTCACATACGTGTCCCGCGGAAGAGCAAGCACCTTCAAGCGACATGTTGCTTTATACTTCTAACACACAGAACAAGGCACAAAACCGAGCCACTGGCGTAACAGGGGCCCCCGCGACCACATGTTCTGGAAGGGGGCCCCACTTGGAGTAAAACAAAAAAAACATTTTTCTTTTTTTACATTTTCTTTTTGAATTCACTCTGCATTTCTATAGAAATGATTTCTGTAACAGAAATAATTTCTTTATGAAGGCAGAGTGAATACAAAAAGTCCAGTAGCTACCCCCACACCATGACAAGAAGACCCTAGGCTGGAGTCCTCCATGTCATGGGTTGGGGGAAACCCTATGACTTCAAAAATAAATAGTTTATTTTTGAAGTCACTCTGCCTTCATAAAGAAATTATTTCCGTTATGGTTCAGTCCTTAACGGAAATATTTTCTTTATGAAGTAAGAGTGACTTCAAAGAGAAACAATGGGCCTCATTACGAGCATGGCGGTAGCCATGCCTGTATGGCAGGCACGGCTACCACCATGCTCACTACCAGCACCACCTCCCATGATTGGGCAATAATCGGCCCATTACAAGATGAATGGGCCGGTAATTGCCCATTCGCGGGTGGCGGTATTGTCGTGCTCCCGATCCCCATTTTGCCCAACAGGGCAGAATGGGGGTGGGAAGCATGGTTGTGCCGGCACCGTTGATAACGGTGCTGGCGCAATTAGAGGTTATGCTCGCAGGTGCCGCACAGCCCGCCAGGTAAGACCTGGCGAGCTGTCAGGAACCTGCGAGCAGAACTCGTAATGCAGCGGGACGGTATGAACGGTGCCAGTGCCTTACCAGCACCGTTCATACCGTCACCGCCAGGGTCCTAATGAGGCCCAATGTATTTTTGAAGTATTATGGCTCCCCTCAACCCATGACGTGTGCGTGTGTGAGTGTATGGTGAAAGGATGCACACTGAAATGTATGGGTGGCTGCCTGGGTGTGCCTGTATGATGAAAATGTCCACACTTAAGTGTATAGGTGACTGTCTGTTAGAGGGTATGGCGAAAGGGTGCACACAAATGTATGGGTGGCTGGGTGTGCGTGTACGGTGAAAGGATGCACACTTAAATGTGTGGGTGGCTGCCTGGGTGTGCCTATATGGTGAAAATGTCCACATTTAAATGTATAGGTGACAGCCTGTGTGAGTGTATGGTGAAAGGGTACACACAAATGTATGGGTGGCTGGGTGTGCGTGTACGGTGAAAGGATGCACACTTAAATGTGTGGGTGGCTGCCTGGGTGTGCCTATATGGTGAAAATGTCCACATTTAAATGTATAGGTGACAGCCTGTGTGAGTGTATGGTGAAAGGGTACACACAAATGTATAGGTGACTGTCTGTGTGAGGGTATGGTGAAAGGGTGCACACTTAAATGTATGGGTAGGTGCCTGGGTGTGTGAGCCTGTGTGGTGAAAGGTTGCACACTTAAATGTACGGGTGGCTGCCTGGGTGAGCGTGTATGGTGAAAGGGTGCACACTTAAATATATGGATGGCTGGGTGTGCGTGTGTATATATGGTTAATGGTGTGTGTGCTTGTGTTCAGGGGCGCAACAAAACCTACATTTCAGGGGGCTAACTTTTCAAATGTTGGGAGAGGTGCTAACTTCACGTGTGGTGGGGAGGAGCAAACTTATTTGTGTGGGGGCATCTAACTTCTTTACACATTTTAATGAGACTATTCTAGTGCAGCTTCAATGTTACAAGCAGTTAACTCTCTCCTATAAGTCTGAAAGCACCCACTTATGGGCTGCTGTGAGAATGACTGGTCTCCTGTTTCCGCTCTACCCTTCCAATCACTCCCCTGGCATGCAAGTACTAAACCCACATCACAATTTCAATTGCTTAAAAAATGTGGCATTTGAATGCAGGTACAAACAGTGAAATGATGTACATTAGTAATTGCTGGGCCGGGCCCTTGTTAACGGCAAAAACCAGGTGCTGTTTAACATCTGTGTCCTTTTCTGTCCGGCAACTGCTCTGAAGGTCAGCCAGGTCAAGTCAACATAGCCCACAATTTCAGTGGGGGGGGGTGAGGGGGGTAGTGCTGAAGCCCAGTCAGTTCAATGGTGTTCCACCACTACTTGTGTTTAATGCCTTGATTAATTATTGGTAATCTTCTTTACACCTAGCCCTATTCTTCCTCATCCCAGTACTTGTGTATGAGGCAGTACTTGTGTATGAGGCAGTACTTGTGTATGAGGCACTATGCCTCATACACAAGTACTGGGATAAGGTAGAGGTACATGAAGGTAATGCCTGACTTAGCTACCTGTAATCTTCATAACTCCTAGTCCCACTCTTCCTCCAGTACTTACCAGTGAGGCAAGGAGCCTCATAAGTAAGCACTGGGACAAGGAAGAGGGACGTGGAGGTAATTCAGGGCCAATGAGCTGATTTTGGAGGTTGGGGTAGGGGATGGCAGGGAGAAGAGATGTGTGGGGGGGTTGTAGGGTTGTGCAATAAATCATAATGGTCGTCCATGTCCATGCTAAGCAGTCATGATATGTGGTATTAGTGGCTAGAGAGGCATTTTGGTGCAGCCAGTCTAGTCATTCCTCAGTTTGGTATGACTTTTTTTAACTGGGCATTTCTGATAAAGCAGTCCTGCTAAGTGTAATTACCTGGCTAGACTGGCATTTGGGTTCTGCCAGTCTAGCCGTTTCTTACTGTGGCACTGTGTATTGTTATGGGCATCTGTGATAAAATGATATGTTATGATATAATAAGTCATATATAACACACCTGTACACAAGTATTTTTAGTCACAACAAGACAAGAGAAGGAAAACTGAGGGAGGACAAGACAAATGATCTTACTAAGCCTTGTGTCATTCAGATAGAGAACGAGAAGTGCAAGGGGAAAGGGAGGGGGGAAGTGCAAGGGAGAGGGGAGGGGAAAACAGGGCAGCAATGCACTGAGTAAGTGCCACTGGGGCAGCGCGGCTCTGGGTAGTGCAAGGAGAACAAGGGACTGTAGGGTTACAGTTACAGCCCCTAACTGCGTGGTAGGCCTGGAGGCATTGCAAGGATGACTGATCAAGAAAGAGCCTGGACTCAGTGAGACAGAGGGTAGCCAAGCAACCAGTTGCTACAGCGGACAGGTAGGTCAGCAGGGGAGGGAGAGAGAGAAAGCAGAGGAGAAGAGGAACGTTTTGAGCTGCTTCTGGAACTTCAGGTGGTCCGGCTCAAGATTGGGAGGGTCAGGGAGGCCATTTCAGAGGGAGGCACCTGCAGGGGAGAAGGAGCTACCCCCCCCCCACTCTCTGCCTGGAGAGGTATCTAACCCTTCGGGCTCGAGAAGGAAGGTATTTTGGAAGATAGCGTTGGATGTAGTGCAGATACCAGCCCCAAAATGCCTTGTGGACAATGAAAAGTGTCTTGAACTTGATCCTTGCAGCCACCGAGAGCCAGTGGAGAGATTTCATGGCTGGAGAGATACAGTCTCTGGGCTTGAGGCCAAGGATAAGTCTCGCAGTCCTGTTCTGGATTAGTTGCAGAGGGTGCAGAGTAGAGGAAGGCAGATTGAGAAGGTGGCTGTTGCAGTAGTCCAGCCTAGAGAGAACCAGAGCTCTGGAAACAGTGAGCTTCTGGGGGAAAGTGCGAAATGGAAGAGTCCCTTAGAGGAGATGCAGCTGGTAGTAGGATTTCTTGGTGATGTCGGAGATGTGAGGAGAGAAAGAGAGAGTGGTGTTGAAGATGACACCAGGAATGAGTGAGAGAGGAGAGTAGGCTGAGGAGAGCCTGAAGGAAAGCTGAGTGTCATCCGCACAACACTGTAAATTAGAGGAGAAGGTAGAGATCAGGTGGGTCAAAGGAGCCAAGTAGAGGTTGAAAAACCAGGGTGAGAGGATAGAGCCCTGGAGAACACCACATGTAGAGAGAGGTGGCGGAGTGAACGGGACAAAGTTGGACCTGCGAGGGGCGGTCCAAGAGGAAGGAGGTCAGCCACTCCAGGTCCTGATCCATGATGCCCAGGTTCTCACGAAGTCAATTGATCAGGATGGCGTGGTTGACCGTGTCGAAAGCAGAGGAAAGTTCCAGGATGATGAGGACAGAAGGAATGCTGAAATCAAGGTTAGAGATCAGATCTTCACAGGTGTTCAGGAGAGCAGTTTCCGTGCCTCTGGCAGCTCTTAAGCCAGACTGATGCTCATGGAGACAACCAACAGATTCAGTGTGGAGTGTAAGCTGGCAGTTGGCCAGCTTTTCCAAGAATTTGGGAGAGGGGAAGTTCCAGTGCCAAAAGAATGATTACAGAAATCGGACAAGGCTGGATCGTGTCAATGTGGTCCTTGATGGTTCTGGAGGAGCAGGCGAGCACCTGTTTCAACGACACTTCCATGGATGGGACTTGTCTAGAAACCTTGTCAGGTGTTAGAGAGAAAGAGGAAAAAGGAGGAGGAGAGGGAGCGATGGCCAAAGGGGGCCGAGAGAGGAAGAGGAGATAGTGGACAGGATGTCCTGAGCTTTAGCGGAGAAGCGAGAGGCCAAAGCCGTACAGAGGGCCTGTTGAGGGAACAGGAGAGGTAGAAACCGCAACAGGATTGGCCAGTTCCTTGCAGATTTTAAAGTGTTTGGCTGTGTTGTTAGAGGCCGCAGAGACCCAAGCTTGAATGTGTGCTCTCTTCTTGATGAGTCTTATTGCTTCGACTGGCATTTTGGTGCAACCAGTCTAGGTATGTCTTAATGTGGCCTGGCATGCTTTACTGTAATGTTATTATGTGTCTACACTGGTCTACATTGTGCAGCCAGTTGGACATGTTTTCATTGTGGCATGGCATTTTTAATAGCAAAGCATTAATGTTCATGTGCACTGTTGGTGACTTGCATGTTTTGGATTGCTGTTACCCTACACAACAATAGCAAACACTGTGGCTTTTTAGTAAATTTTTCTCAGAAAGTGTGTTGTATATTGCATTAAAACACATATTTATATCTTTCTCCTAGTGCAGTGTGTGGCATACCCCTTCAGCAACACGTTTGTGCGTATTGCGCAAGTGTGGTAATCTAGGTGGCCCAGAGTGTGGCGCGACTTGTGATTTGTTGCCGAGTTGGGGGGGGGCCCTCAGCATGGCTTGCAGGGGGGCCCCCAGAGCTTGTGTTACGCCACTGAATAGAGCATGGAATGTTCTCGCCGCACGCAAAGCCAGCCTGGGTAGTGTTGCTGCGCATTTTAACCATGTTTCCTGTTCACTTTGCTAAAAGCTGTGGGCAGGGTCGAGGGGCGATTCCCAGAAGGGCTGGCATGGCTGGTGTTTAGTGGTGCAGAGGTGGTAACGATCACTAGACTGATACTGTGTGATCTTGGGCATGGACACAAGGCCCAGGTGTTCCATGCCCGCCATGGTAGCCAGCGTTCTAGTTACAAAACGGTATGCCTTTTAAAAAAATCACTATAATGCCCTCTGTTTTAATTCCCTTATCTGCAAAACCTGGGAGGGACTCGAATGTGTCTGTCTTCCTGTATAAGGCACCGTATGAACAAGCATTGAAAGGGCCAATAGCCCTGGCATTTGTTAACGTGGAGGGTAAGGTGTGTCTGTTAAGCCCGAACACAACAGCTAGGCAAAGCCTCTACGCTTGCAACACAGTCCTATTGGTTTTGCCAATGCTTGATGTTTGAATCCCGGTGAAAGGCTCAGCTGGAACAACTGCTGAAGAAATCAGTTCTTAACAGGCACGCCATCCCGTTAAAACGCGGAGTGAGATAATGCACGTACCTCAGTGTTTCTTGAGACCACATATTTAAATCCCAGTAAAAGAACTAAATGGACGCTAAACGCCTGCTGCCTAGATAGGTGAACACATTCGGGGTTCACAAATTGCAGGAAGTAGTTGTTTGCAAGGACTCTAGTAAATAAACAAAGATTTAAACCCCAGAGAAACAACTCCACACACCCACCTCGCCCTCCGCTCTCTACCCCCACCCACCCCCACACTCTCTACCCATCTCATCCTTCCTCTCACATTCTTGCTTTATTTCCTACCCCCTCTCTCTCAACCTTTCTCGCTTATATTTCCTCTTGCTCTTCATCGATGATCATTTCCTCCGTTGCTCTATTCACCTTCTTCTCTTCCACGCACGCGCCCCTTATCGCACCCACCTTTGGAAATGTGCACTCTCCTCCTTGCACCCTGGTACCTGTTAAATGCAAAATAGAAAAAACAGCAGTAAACGCCAAACCTATTGGCATTGCCAATGTTTGTTTAGTAATTGGTGCAACATGGACAGTAGCCATGCAGGGATGGAAAGTCACCAAAATGCCAAGGGTAGCAGAGTGGCTTGCAAAAACAAGGGGGGTTCTGGGAGTTTCTCTACTACCGGCCTATATCCCAGGTTCGAGTCTCAACCAGAGTCTTTAGCTCACCATCCTTTCACAGAAGAGAAATGTCCACTACATAATGCTGCCTACCATGCACACATAGCAGGCAGCGTTTTATTGTAATTGTAAACGCTGCCTGCCATGCAAGCATGGAAGGCAGCCGTTACTCATTTGCACGGTAAGATTTGCCCTGCATATTGACACTACACTAAACAAATAAACAGGATTTGGCAGCCAGGAGTCACCTACGTGTATGTCTCCCCGCTGTCACATTACGGCATGGGGCAACATGAGCTCCATTGTAAAAATAAATACCCATTCTACGTCTTAGATTAATATAATAACAAATACTAAGGGCTATTTTAAATTCCTACCATATATTAACTATGGTGCTGCCTCAGTATGCCATGGGTGCTGCATGCTATGGCAGGGGCATACACAACCAGTAGAACTATCACATGGCAGTAGTAGTTCCTTCTTGATTTTGCTTTTTGATTTTGGTTATTTCTTACGCGCACCAGGCAGATTAACTGCATTGGGGTGCAGATGGTGACTATACTTCCAAATAAGAGTTTAAGGTGCTGCATATGATCTGATGCTCATTATTTCATTTAAATAGGAAGGTTTTTAACAGCTTTCTGGGCAAGACCGGATTTCGACTGGTAGCTGGTTCCACAATTTGGGACCAAACACAGAACATCTCCTGTCGCCTTTAGGAACTTGTTTTGCCCGGGGTATGCTCAACAGCAATTTCTCTCCAGACTGAAGATCTCTTGTTGGCTGATAACGGCATACCCTGGCACTCAGCTATTTTGGTGCACGATCATGAAAACACCTGTACATCAAACAGGCCACCTTAAATTTAACACAATCTTCCACCATAAGCCAGTGAAGAGATCTATGGAGTTGCCAAAACATGGTCTCGCTTCCTGAGGTGGCCAATCAGCCTAATCGCTGCATTCTGGGCCCTCTGGAGTCTCACCATCCGATTCCCTGCCTTAAGACTATTACAATAGTCAAGATGTGAATTGGTCAGGCCCCCTACTACCACTGCCTGATCTTCAATTGCAAAAAAGGGGAGCACATTCCTGAGCATGCCTTTACTTTGGCACCTACCTGGGCTTCACTGCCCAGGTTCTCCTGCCAAAAGGACCCAAAATTTCTAACTTTCCTCGAGAACTGTAGTTCCGCGCCCAGAATTGGAGGGTGGGCACTTTGTCTTCCCCCAACATTTTACTCCCTGGTCCGAATAGTATCACATCAGTTTTTGCTGCATTAAGCTGTAGCTGGTTGCAAGCCATCATCTTTTAACTTCTTCCATGCATAGATTGTTCTTCTCAAATGCATCAACAATATTCTCTGTCTCTATATAAATCTGGGTATCATCGGCATAAGAATGGAATCTTAACCCATGCCTCCTCAGAATGTTAATTAACGGACGAATATATCAATTGAAGATCAACGGTGACAGTGCCGAGCCCTGTGGGACTCCACACCTTAGCCATAGTATTTCTGAAAGCAAACCTCCCAATGTCAACTGTGGGGTCTTATCTTTCAGGAAGGAACAGAACCAGTCCACCACAACCTTTGAGGCCATCCCAATTTTTTCAATTCGTTGAAGCATGATTTTATGACCCACTGTATCGAAGGCCGCGGATAGGTCCAGCATCAACAATACAGTAGACCCCCCTCTATTCTTAGGCCAATACAGCCTCATATGGCCAGTTACTGTTATCTTGGACCATTTGAAACTTCATATGCCAGGCTTTACTTGTATGGCTAACTCTTCTTTTAGAGACAATCTCATTCCTAAATCTATGTAGGCTGTTACGGTAACCCCTCTGCTAAAAAAAATGGATTGCACCAAAAAGATCCAAGTAACCTCAGGCCAATTACCAATTGCCATTTTCTTTTAACAATTCTTGACAAGTGTGCTACGGGGCAACTCCAAAGTTTTGCGGAGTCCAAGAATATCCTACACAAACAACAATCAGGAGTTAGGCCAGCAGACAGCACTAAGACAGCACTTATCGACCTACAGACCCACATGTTGAAAATCGTGGCTTTCGGAAAGCCGTAGTGCTGGTCTTACTCGATTTATCTGCAGCTTTTAACCTGCTTGATCATGACCAGCTTCTCTGGTCACTTGAACACACTGGTAACTGCTCAAGGGAGGATGTTAAATGGATCCAATCATTCCTATCTAATTGAATATCTAAAATCCACTGGGGTGACACTTTCTCGCCTCATGCGAGTGTGGAGTGCCGCAGGGTAATAGCCGGTGCCCCAACTTGTACCTAAGACCTCTCTGCTCGCTTCTTGAGGACTCCAGCGTACTCTTTACCAATTATGCTGATGATACTCAGTTGGTACTAGAGGTAACCAGTGATCATGCATGGGATTCCATCAACCTCTTAGGCGCCTACCACCTCATCAAGTCCTGGATGACCAGGAACTGGATGTCTCTAAGTGGCTTCTCATTTTCAGTTCCTGGCAGGCCTGTCCCAAACTGAGCTCAGATTATAAAATGTGCAATATCAGGAGCTGTGTAATCCCTGCTCAAGGCAATGTGAAAACCCTCTGCATTACGGTGCAATCCTCACTGAGTGCAGAAGCCTCTGTGAATCAAATCCGCAGGAATTGTCAGTACGAACTCCGTCTGCTTAGCTACATGTGACCCTTTGTTAACAAAAAGAACGGTGCCACCATTGCCCGAGCAAGCATTCTCTCGAGGCTGGATTATGGATATGCACTGTTAATTGGGGCTATAGTTTCTGTCTGGCAAGATGTCAGACCATACAGAACAATTCAGTGCGCATTATTAAGAAAAAACCAAGAGGTGTGCATGTTTCTTCTGACAGGAGAGACCTACATTGGCTGGCGGGAAAGGATCGCATCGTTTCAAAACAAACACCAATGGACATTGATGTCTTTTTGGAGCAGCTCTGACCTACCTCAAGTCTTTCGTCTCTCGCTATTTACCAAGTAGATCATTGCGCAAGACAAACTAGGGACGGATGAACTGCCTTAACCTCAGACGATCTAACGGATTGGGCAGATCATTCCCAGTAAGAGCCGCAAAACTGTGGAACTCCCTCCCGCTCGCTGAGGAAAATAGTCTGGCATTTCGCTCTGAAGACCTTCCTGTTTAAATAACGATATGTCTCAGCAGGTCTCGATCTAACAGGAGTCTGAATGTCCTGTCTGTTATTTATGTTTTGTCTCATTGTGTGATTGTTGCGCCCGGATGCCTGCGGGCTCTGGTGCACTTTAAATTAATAAATAAATATTGGTAATATGACACTACTTGGGTATATGATTATTGCCGGTTTGTATACTCAAGTGCTGTCATTATAAAACAGGAAAATCCTCATTAGCAATCCTTTTCAAGGTGAAGCCTCTGGAGCCTGAGTGCTGTTGGCACAAGCCAGGTGCGGCCTCAGTTGCTAAAGTACTGCCATTTCATGCCCAGCATAGCCTAAGATGCCAGGTGTAATCATCATATGTAGGTACAGCCTCACGTGTCCAGGTATTTACAACACTTGTCAAGTGCAGGCACATTCGCCCAAGCATTGCCTGCCTTGACCCACTGGACATTCTATGCCGCCACACCACCCCACCCACCCATCCTGGCACTAGCAGATTTAAGACAAAAATGTCAAAGAGGGCCGGAATTGATCATGTGTGAGGGGGCGTGGAATCAGGTAGGTAAGCAGGCCTGGGCGCGTCGGGGGATTTAGGGGGGTATGTGCACATTTATGGTTGGATAACAGAACTGAATTACTTTTATGTGGTCTCAGTTTGAGCAGTTAAGGGAAATAGGGTGCTATAAGGAAACATGATGTTCCCCGGATCACACAATTTGGCCAAGTTGAAAGCCATGAGACCATCTCTTCTTGTTTCGGAGTCTCCCAATTTACCAAGCAGATCACGTCTTCTGCCTTCCTATGTTTACATTAACATACTCATATTTCTGGATCGATTCCTTTCATGATGAGAATCAGTTGTTTGTGTTTAACAAAGCACATTTGCAAAGCACCCAACCACATTCTAAATCAAACTGCAAATAAAAAGAAAAATCGTTATCAAAATGTGAAGTCCGATTTATTCTCTTTCAGTGCTTGCTAAATCAATATTTTAATTTGTTTGCAGTGTTATTGATAGATAGTAAACGTATCCAAGTAACAGTACACAATGTATCAACATTGCAAGAATGTGTGTCGGCTCATGGAACAAGCACTTACCTCACTGAGCTACATCCATCATGTCAATGATATAAAATAAAACTGCCACACAAGACATACAATATCACACTTCAGCAAACTGCAAACACAGAAGAAACGCACAACTTGAAATGAAGCTTGGTACACAACAATACTTCTAAAGATACCATTGCAAGGATCATGGTGTAAAAGCTTCACTTTTCTTATGCCAAGCGGTTCAACTCATAGGCCTGCAGGAATGCAAGGGGGTTGCTGGGCTGTGGGAGGGGCTATAGGCACAGGTCTTTGGGTTGTAGCACCAGATAGAAGCTCAGGGGCTGCAACCAAAAGGGCAGCTAGCCCCCAGTCCCGACAGTCACAACATTAGCTTAGCCCCGGATCTTTTCCAGACCTAGCAACACCCCTGCGTGTGATGCTAGCATCCACTGAACAAGCACTCTAATTTTGCAAAGATAAAGGAGAGGACGCTCATTCAAACTGTAGTAACCAACATTATTATTTTCGTGCTTTTTCAGTGAGTGATTAATCAAATTATAGGTATCTAGGTATAACGGGTCAAAGGCCAGGGATATTCCAAGTGGAATGCCAGGGATACCAGCTGCTACCCCCGCCTGGCCCATGGCCTCTGCATGCCACGCAGATGGTTAGTCTAACAAAACCTTTGCAATTCAATAAGATCTTTAGTTAGGTCAGGGTTAAGATGATCCAAATCATAGTAACAAAACCTATGAAATTTGGCAGATGTGGGATGTGATGGAGTCCTGCTGTGCTCAGCCCATGAGCACGTACATGAGAAAAGAATCCATCATTGGTGATATATACACAGTGGTTCAGGGTAGGGTGACCAGATTTTTTTTTAAGCCCGAACAGGACATAGACATAGAAGTAGGACTAGCGTAAATACAAATAAAACTGTAGTCCTACTTCTGTGTCGGGGGCCTTTTGCGAGGTTCTCACAGGCACACTCCTCTCATTGGAGGAGAGTCCCGGGGAGGAAATGAGGGCGTCAAATGCTTTTCAAGACCCCATTCCCGCAGGAAGAGTTGCACCGGGACCCGATTTTGGGATTTCGAAATCGGGTCGTGGCAAAAACAGGGACTGTAGCCACCCACCCACCCCAGACAGGGTTTTTAAAATTTTAAAAATCTCGGGACCCCAGGACAGAAGGCGATTTCCCCGGACTGTCCTGGGAAAACCGGGACGTCTGGTCACCCTAGTTCAGGGCACTAGAAGTCCTATTTTTCAATGCAGGTGCCCATCTTTTTCTTTTTTTGCACGGGCCTTTAAGTTCATGCAATACATGCAGAGCCCATCCAATCTCACGAAGAAAAAACAACTATTTTTAACCCCGGGGTGCAAATAGCTATTTCCCCCTTGTCGAGGGGTGTACATGGTCGGTAACGGCCCACAGCCCTCCCCGAGGCCCACACTGCCGGGCCGTCACTGGTCTTGTACGCCCCTTGACGCGGGAGTGATTGCTATAATCATTGGTACATGTCATGCCTTCTCACTTTCTTTTGGGTAACTATTCAGGAAAGTGTGCAATCAGTCCTGACACATATCTTCAAAGTTGTTCACACTTATGAAACTGTACGGGGGGAAAGGAGGAGTAAACTGGTATTACAACTATTGGAATCTATTTGAAATCATAGAATTGTGTGATTTCCGATTTTTTTATTCCGTACAGTGTATATTTTGGTGTTGAAAATGTTATATGTATAACATGTTTTTTTCTCGGTTGATGGGCAATAAAATATAATTCTGCTCGGGGTTAATGTTTTTAATGTTTTTCTTCTTAAAAATACTCTTGTCTATGTCGTAAATCACCAATAAACTAATTTAAATCTGTACCACCAGTTTGAGGACACGTTACATGACAATGTGAGTGAGCAGGGAACATGCGTTTCTACGGCCAGTGAGAATCGTCGCTCCTGCTATCATTTGGGTTTTCTATGGTCACAGAGAGAGACCCCTCCCTTGCTGTTGGTGTGTTTCTGTGGGCACTGCCATGGTGGTTGCTTTATAGTCGGTGAAAGCGCCCTCTTTTGCTATTGGTCTGCATCTACGGTCATCGAGGGACCCATCCAGTGCCGGCCTTATTGGTGGCCATGCTCCGGCAAGAAAAAGAATATTTGACGCCCCCCTTCTACCTGCCCCTGGTCAATTTGGGGGGTGGAGGCGCCAAATGTTTATGAAGGTGTTCTTTTGAAATGAAATGTGCTTGCTGGAGTTGGTGCATTTAACAACAATAGTGTGCTGCAGCACCTGTTAGGATGATTAACTCCCAGCTCTCGCACGGGAGTGGGGAGATAATAAAGATGACCCCAGCTAACTGCGCATGGAGCATTCATTCTGTTAAAGACTAGGAGGCGAGCATTATGCTTCAACTTCTTTAATCACTACTCTTCAGAAGTGGCTTTTTTCTTCTTTTTGAACTACAAACTCTATGGTCTCTGTAGTCCATGACCTCCTTTGCTCAGCTATGACCACATCCTGTCCCTGAGCTCCTCCTCTCTTTTACGTGCTCTGACCTGTCACTCGAACACTCCCAACTATGTCCTGCCAACAAAGCAAAGACTTTAATCACTGCAAACTGACACGCCGATCCGCTCTCAGCGACTCGTCCAACTTCGACAACTGTTCTTCTCTTCAATTATTCTTCTGATCTTCCCCTAAGGAAAGATCAAACAGCTGTATCAGGGTGGTGTCATGTATTGCTATCATCATACCACATCATCAATTACAATACATATATGTGGGTGGGAAATTAATGCTTGCCTCCTAATCTTTAATGGAATTAATACTCCCTGCGCAGTTAGCAGGGGTCATCTTTATTCTATGACAAGACTGGAGGCAACCATTATGCTTGTTCAAAGCTTCCCCAATACAGTTATTGCTAAACTCTCGGTTGGCTTAAAATAAAATTCTTTAAATGTGCGATCACTCGCCCAATCTGCCGCTAGCATTATTTCTCTCAATGACACTCCTTTTGTTTAGAGGCCATCGCTCCCCGTACTGAATGTGCTCCGTGTCTCTCCAGATCTATACCTGCTTCTTGCATTATCTCTGTAATCCATCTAGCAATCATGGCAGTGGACACCGCGTGATACGGCTTTCTGCGAGCTATAAGCAATTGCATGGTACCAGCTACTCTATATTCTGCTGTCCTACTCTCATATTCCTTGATGCAACTTGCTACGCACCACTTCTTTCTACTCGGGAAGTATGGGTAGTGGACCGATGTGGTCCCTGTCTTAGTCCTTCTGACTATAGCAAATGTAACTCCTTCTGGACCAAACGATCTCCTGGTAGTCTCTAGTGCTTTAACGTCTGATTCGCGCTTAAAAGCTACAAGACATAACAGCATGGCTAGTTTACCTGATAGCTGCTTGAGGGATAGATACTTGTCTGAAGGCCAGCTCTCCAATAGCCGGAGGACTGCCGTCACGTCCAAGACTGTGTTATAACGAGGCTCAAGAGGCACTTTAAATTTCGCTCCTCGAATGAGCCTCACTACCGCCGGGTGTTCCCCCTCTGATTTTCCCTCGATTGGCAGGTGTCCTGCTGAAATTGCCGACCTATACACTCCCATGGTCCGGAAAGCTCTGCCGTCTTGCAGCAGTTGTGCCAAGAAATTCAGGATTACTACTACAGGGACTGAAATGGGATGAACACCTCTCCCTTTGCACCAGCTAGTCCATTTGGCCCAAGCCGCTTTGTAGCTCCTTCTAGTGGAAGGCGCCCAGGATTCTGTGATAAGCTCTGCAGCTTGCGTCGAAATGCCTGGCAACGCCCAGCGTCTCCTGATATCCTGCACGCAATGAGCGTGAGTGTCCTTCTCACTCTCAGAGGATGATATGACCGAACTGGGTCCGTGAGCAGTCGTTCTCCTTCCGGAGGAATTCTCGGAAGGTCCACTGATAATTCCATCAGTGTGGGAAACCATACTTGTGACTTCCACAGTGGTGCGACTAACAGTAGCTCTGCTCTCTCCCTCCGACACTTCGCTAGCACTCTGCTCAGCATCAAGAAGGGGGGAAAAGCATAATGCGGGCCTCCTATCCATTCCTGCAGAAACGCATCCGTGCCGCGTGCTCCCGGATCCAGTCTCCAACTGAAGTAATCCGCTGTCTGCGCACTGAGGCGGGATGCGAACAGGTCTATGTACCATGGGCCCCATCTGTGATTCAGAGTCTGACACACTGTCGGATTCAATCTCCAGTTGCTGGAGTCTGTGAGGTCCCTTGAGTTCCAGTCGGCTACTACGTTCAGCACTCCTGGCAGGTACTCCGCCGTCACGGATGTCTCCGACTGGAGGCAAAAATGCCAAAAATCCTTTGCCAGCTCGGCTAGCATCTTGGACGTTGTCCCACAGAGGTGGTTTATGTAGCGTACTGCTGAATTGTTGTCCATCTTTAGCAGTACACACTATTTCATCTTCCCTTTCATAAAGGCTTTGATCGCGAAACAGCCAGCTAGCAGCTCTAGACGGTTTATGTGGAGGCGAAGCTCCTCCTCGCTCCATTTCCCTCCTGTCTGCAGGTCTCCGCATCGTGCACCCCAGCACATGTGACTGGCGTTGGATTCTATGATCATATCTGGTCGAACTCCGAAAATGGCCGGCCCATTCCAGGCGTCCGTATTCTTCAACCACCATTCCAGTACTTGTTGCAGATACCGAATCTTCAACCTCTGCAGGGCTCGATAATGTAACAGCCCTGGAAATATAGCTTGGATAGAGGCAGCTAGCATCCCCACTATCCTCGCTAGAACTCTGAGGGAGACTACTTGTTTCTGCAGACATCCTTGTATTTCTCTTTTGATGTCTCTTATCTTCTACGCTGGAAGCTCTAACGTGGCCTTCCTAGTGTCTAGGACAAATCCTAGGAAGTCCAGTCTTTGCGCTGGAGTTGTGTCTGACTTCTCCATGTTCACTAGAAACCCCAGTGACTGTATCAGGTCTTGTACCCACTTTGTCTGGTAGACCAGCGTCTCTCGGTCTTCGGCCAGCAGCAGCAAGTCGTCTAGGTATATAATTAATCTTATACCTTTCCCTCGGATTGCTGCTGCTACTGGCTTCATGAGCTTGGTAAAGGCCCAGGGTGCTGACTCAAGACCGAAGGGCATCGTCTTGAATTGCCAAAGCTGCCCTTTCCAATGAAAAGCCAGGAATTCCCTGTTCTCCTCTAGCACTGGAACTGTCAGGTACGCATCTTTCAAGTCTAGCCTTGTCAACCAGTCTCCTTCCCTGAGGAAATCTCGGAGCTGGTAAATGCCCTCCATTTTGAAATGGCGGTAGACTATCCAGCCGTTCAGTTCCTTCAGATTTATTACTGGGTGCACCTTCTCTTTCCTGTGTACCAGGAACATGTTGCTCATGAAGCTGGGAGACTTCGGCATTTCTCTATAGCTCCCTTTTGCGCGAGTTGCGCTAACTCGTGGTCTAAGCAGTTCTGCTTTACTCGCAATAGGTGCTGCTGAAAAGGCCTGCGCTCTTGTATCGGCGGCTTTATAAACTCTAGTCGTAGACCACTCACGTTTTGTAATATCAAGGCATTGCTGGAAAGCGTACACCAGTTTCCCCAGAACATAGCAGTCCTCCCTCCCATTGGAGGGTAATTAACTTTTCTAACCTTGAGTGAATGCTTGTCCTCAACCGGCTCCTCTTCCTCTATGCCCTCTAGGGAAACATCCCCTGGCTGGGAAGAAGGAATCCTATTGCCTGTTCTCCCAGTATTGTGCTCTGGGGTTGGAGGGTGTTCTACTTCCTTGGTTTCAAACGGATGCGCGACCCCTGAAGCAGCCGGTCCCGGCAAAAACTCTGTTCTGGAAGATTTTCCTGATGGAAGCTTGAGCCTTCTCCAGTGAAGTAAAAGTTCCCACAAAGCGACCCATCTCCTTTCCGAAGGTGTCGCCGAAAAGAAAACCTTGCTCTGCTTCTCCTGCTTCGTAAGAAGCGAGGTCACTGAGCTTAGGGTCAATCTTCAATAGTAGGCCTCTCCTTCTTTCAGGACTTTCTTCCATGAACGGTCGATGCCCTTACGGGGATCCTTGCTGGTCTTGGATACGAAAGTTAGCATCTTGGGGTCTAGCTCGGGGGTCTCCGCTACCTTCCACGGAAGGTTTGGTCTTGGGCACTCTGCTCGAAGGCGGTACCTAACTTCCTTACCGAGGGCTTTTCTCAACCTTACGGTCATGTATAGAGCGACCCTGGGGGAGGGCTGCCAGTCTGAAGACCTTGGGTTCCTAATGCTGTCCGGGTCAAACATATCCTCTTGGTCCTCATCGAGGTGCTTCTCCTTGCGGGTTCTTTTACCCCCGCTGGGCTTTGCCCAATCTTCCTCTGCTGTCCCTTCCTTGTCTTGTGAGGTTGGGTCTCCTTCTCCTGGCTCCTCTTCCGAGCCTGGGTCATCAACTCCCAAATTGTCTTCCCCTGGGGAAGGGGTCGTGAGGTCTGGCACTGTCTGACGCTGCAAATATGCTTCTCTGAGCTTAGCAAAAGCATCGACGACCTCCGGGGCCTTTTCTTTTGCCCCATCCGAAGGGCCCTGGGGGTCAGAAGGGGCTTTCCTCTTCCGGGCCTGATTACTCCCCTTAGACCCTGATTCAGAGGATTTGGTGGGCGTGCGCTCTGTCCCAGTGGTGCTGTCATTGGGCTGGTTCCACCTTGCTTCCAAGTTCTCCAGACTTTCTTGCAGGGGTCTTACCCCTTGCGCCACAGCATCGACTAGAGAATTCCCCAGCACCTCTTTGAAGCTGGCAGCTAAGTCCCATGACTGCTCCTCTTCACTCCACTCAATTTCCGACATTTTCGGATAGGGTGCTGTGTGCCTAAATACCTGCAGCAGGTGTCTGTGCACACCCACTTCTCCAGTCAGATGCTTAAATCAGAGTCTCTGTTATCAATGTTCTGATAATGTAGTCACTTAGTAACACTTTTTTTGATTACTATTATGATTTTGTTTTTTTACTCTGTCTGTGGCTGCACCAGACTTATTTTCTGATATTGCCTGGGATGGCTGTGTCAATGTTCCAGCCCGATTGGTGGACTCAGTGTCTATGAAGGAGGCTCAATCACCTCTCCTCGTTTGTAGAAAGGAGCTTCCTGCTCCTTAGTTCGCTAGATCCCCTCTCTGCGTGTCGTGTGCATAGGGTGTTGAGCGCTCCTCAAATATAATTATACTCTGTGTATTAATATTTCAAACCCCTTTTCTCATGTTACGGAGTAACATAGGGGTGTTCGCCGCCGGGCCCAGCTCTTTACTGCTCTGCATCGTGTTGCAAATGTGACACAGAGACTCTGTGCTTCGCTTTCGGCTCTGCCTCGAGGGCTTTGGATGTTGGGAGCCCGGCTCATGGCTCCGCCCCCACAGCGGTGGGGGCCGGAGAGCTCTGTGTTGCTCCCTCAGCTACAAGGTCCTGGAAAGCTCTGCGGCAGTTGCCGAGACCCCTAGGGTGCCGATTATGAGGCACGGGGCCGGCACACTGCGGGAGTTCTATTCACCGAAGTGATACTGTCTATGCTTCTATACGCGGCGCGAAGCGACAATCCGTGCTAAATCACGACCTATGCGTGTACGCCGCGACATTCTTAGTAAAATGCCTTCCTAAACATCTGTAAATACTATTCTCTGTTAGAAAACATTATGCTCATTACAATCTAGCTCTCCCAATCCTCTCTAACACTATACAATCACTTTATTAATGATAACTAGAAGGAAGGAGGTGAGAGAAAAGGTACTTATTTGCTTGAAGAGCAGTACAAGAAGAGGAGGAGCTCGGGAACAGGATGTGGTCATAGCTGAGCAAAGGAGGTCATGGACTACAGAGACCATAGAGTTTGTAGTTCAAAAAGAAGAAAAAAGCCACTGTGGGCATTTTATATATTTTGGTGTTAGTTTGTTGAAACCGCTGAAGAGTAGTGAATAAAGAAGTTGAAGCATAATGCTCGCCTGCGGTCTTGTCATAGAATCACTGGAATAGGGCGCTGGTGCAAGCATCAGCGCAGCACTCTAATGAAAACCGCCCCACCCGCTCCTGTGTGAGCGGGCAGGTAATTATCTCAATAGGGGGCCAGCACCCTATTGTTATTTGAAAAGAACACTTCTCCCACCACGCCAGCTCGGGGTAGCCCTTGAAAGGCTCCCCCGAGCCGGCGCCCTGGGGGCTATTGGCACCCCGATCTGTTGCCTGACACGCCCTGCTCTAAGGCCGGCACTGGACCCAGCTATGCCTGTCAGACTGTGTTTCTGTGGACAGTGAGAAGGCCCTCTGTTGCGGACAGGATGTTTTTCTATGGGCGAGTAAGAGGCCCCTCTCTTACTGACCGGCTGTTTTTTTTCATGGGGGTCGCGAGGTCCCTCTTTTGCTGACAATGCGTGTTGCTAAATCGTGAGTGCGAATCCCCTGGTCTTGTCAGTGTGTGTTTTTATGGCCGTTGAGAGGCGTCCGTCTCTTGGCGGTATAGTGGGTGAAGAGGCCCCTCTCTGGACCCGTTCAGCACCCCCGTGTCTAGCGTAGATAAGGACAGATGTGGCTCCCAGAAGCCCTGGCTCAGCACTTTCTGCGGCAGGCCGGTGACCCTCGATTTCCTTGGGCAGACAATGGGAGGAAACGCCCCCCACCCCCCCGTGCATCTATGCGCCTCTTCCCGCAGTGTTGAGGACGGGCCCCTGCCGCAGTCCCTGGCACGCAACCTCCTGCTAGGACGCATCGTGGATGGGCGGCAAGCAGGGACCACAGCACCCCAGGACCCCGAGGCGCAGGTGAGATCTGGGGTGCCGAACACCTCTCCTGGCACATAGAGGTAGATTGTGCAATTGAGGACATTGCAGCATTTAAAGGCCGGTAGGGCTGGGGTGGAGTCAGTCATGTCTGGCTGCAGGCATACAGCGCCAGTGAAACGTATAGGTCAAAGTCTCTGAAGGCCAATAGGGCGAGCGCATGGCCCCTCACGCGCGAACATGGCAAGTATGTCACACGCCAGATGGGTGCCGCCGACACACAGCGGTCCTGATGAGGGGGATTTATTCTCGGAGTTCAGCACCTGCTCGACGAGCTGGGGGAAAGCTCCTAGCATCGTTACAGATGGGGTAAGGCTTGGGGCACCCCAGCAGCTTCTGGCGCGTGACAGGCCTGCACCAGGACACGGTGGGTGGCAAGCTAGCAGTCACGTGTCACAGTCGGGCTCGGACTGGCCTTTAAAGCAACAGGGCAATGCCCGAACCAAACACACAAAATGCTAGTGTGGCCCAGTTCTTCTGGTCAAAGTGGGCAACTTTTTTGCCCCACGTGGGTCAGTTTGATAAATTACTTCACCTTGCAACGAGTAGTTTTGTTGCTGAATAAAATATTCTTTAAAATGCACAATTTGCCTCACATTTTATCAAAAATCTCCCCCTTGGGTACCATTCGGTCGGTCACAAAAAGAATGAATTGCTTTTGGCAAGTGTGGGCCACTTTTTCATCGGTGCCCAGGACAAGTGTATGCCCCAGTCCGACCCTGGTCACAGTGCGCTTGGGCGTGGGATATGGGCCACACAAGTGTCAGGCCGGTGCCTCTGAAAAGCAAGGAGGGTTGGGGCAGAGTCAAACATACGTGAGGGCAGTAGTATTATATTACAGTGCTGGGAATGGAAAGCAATGTACTGGGGGAACCCTCTCATCCGTGGAGGAGGCGGGGCCATGGGGAGGAAGGCGCCAGGCCGAGGTAAGGGTCCAGGCCAGGTCATGCAATACAGTATCTCTTCATAGAACCCAATCCTGGTGATTTGCATAAAATCAAAGAGCCTTATGGGAACATATGAATGTCCACAATTTTAAATTTGACACATGTCTTGTAGTGATTGAGTAAGAAACACTTTTGAGCGAATAATGGAAGTTGAGCTCTGCAGTTTTGATTAGTCATACTACTCACCCTAAGAAATACATTTCTGCACATTGCAAGACATATATACCAGTTTTGAAAGCAGTAAGAAGTATGTGAGGGTTTGGCTGTTTCTGTATTCCGTTTCCAGACTGTCTATTGAAAGTGTCAGTTTATTGAAACGTGGGTTGCTGGTGCCTGTGATTACCAGATTCAAGACAGCTTTCGCTGGGAGTTTCCTTTTCCAAAGCTGAGTTATCACACGTAGGGGCAACTTGCGACTTCAACGAGCAGACAGCTTTCCTTCAGAAGACTGGGCATTACTGCAGAGCCTTCTGAAAAGCACCCTGCTTGTTGAAGTGCTGGTAGCTTTACCGGCTTCAGACCAGTGAGTGTCGTGTGTTACAATGCCTGGAGCAGAACACGATGCTAGGCAATGGAGCCAGATATAGGGCCTCATTACGAGTATGGAGGTAGCCATGCCCTGGCTGCCTCCATACCGGGTTCCTCCAATGAGGACTTACCGGGCCATTCCAACCTTGGAGGACTCGGTAAGTCCTCATTGGAACAACCCATTCCCATTTGAGCCCCCATAGGGCTCAATGGGAATGGGGAGGGAGCTCATAACAGGCCCATTATTAGCTCCCTGGTCCCCTCGCGGGAACCACTAACTTACCGGGTCCCGCAAGGGATCCTCGTAATAGGGCGTCCCGTAATGAAGAGTGCCGGTCCCATACCGGCACCCTTCATTACGGGAGCGCCAGCCTCGTAATGAGGCCCATAATCTTGCACGCACATTTGTGATCAAGAAGCATTCGCTGGCGGACAGCACGTGGAAGACATCAAGCTGTACTCACAATGGCTTGCAGTGAATTATCAGACAACAGCCCCGCCTTGATAAGGACCAAAGTGGTCGAAACACGTGCTGGCACAGAATGGGCCTTAGACTATGAACTAATAAACAGTTCTTATTGTGACTATAAATGTGATGCAGTCCCAAGTGATACTTGATGTTTATTAGTGTGAACCATATTAATTGATCTTTCAAGGACAGCACGCTTTCCACAGATCAATAAGGTTGTTGTGTTTCATTGGTTATATAGGTCAGGGGGGACCTATGATCTGATAGGATTCGCAGCAGTCAGTCCTTGCTATAAATTGGAGATTAGAAGCAATAATCTGTTCCTGTCTGGGCGCTCTTATACCTGGTTACCCAAACACAGGCCACTCGGTCATGTTCCGACCCATTCCCTGCCAGGATACACGTAGGGCTGCTTTAGTTATCAAGTAAACATTACATTGAAGCAACACATATGTACCTTTTGGCACTCATTTCGCAGCTTTTGTGAGAAATGCAAGTCTACGTTGCTCTGCTTTCCCGTGCCGCAGAGTCAATGCCTAGCAGTGTGAAAGCGCCGAATCCTTGAACGTGCCACATTGTGTCCTCACCTGGGGAAAGCGGACCCTAGGCCGCTGATAGGAGCGCGGTCGCGAGGGGGGGGAAAGGGTGCGAGGAGTGTGCAGACGCAGGCAGGGAGGGAGGGAGCCCTCCATAGCTGAGATGACATTATTCGAAACTTCCCACAATCTTCACAAATGGCTCGTGTTTCCCCAATGGCTCTCTCTGGCACTCCACATTGCAGGCTGGTGGGGGCAAAGCAGGGGGCACCCGGACAAACGGGTTGCATCAACTTAATATACACCGTGAAACAGTCATTTATGTCCAACGCTTCCCAAAAGGCCCCTAAAACACTTCCAAGGGCATTTGGTCATAAGGGGTTTACTGGGGGTCATTACGAGTATGGTGCTAGCCATGGAGCAATGAGCTCCATGGCTGCCTCCCATACCGGTACTGCCTCTGGTGTTGTTCAATGGGGACTTACCGGTCCATTCCGACCTTGGAGGGACCGGTAAGTCCCCATTGAACAAACCATTCCCCATTCCCATTTGAGCCCCCATAGGACTCAATGGGAATGGGGAGGGCACAAATAACCGGCTCGCGAATGGCAAGCCTGTTGTTATTTGCTCCCTGGTCCCCTAACAGGACCTGTAAGGGACGTGTGGTCCGACCACACGTCCCTTACGGTTCCCGTTAGAGGACCTCGGAATCGGGTGGTAGGGGATTACCAGCACCGATCTCCTTACCGGTGCCCGGTATCCCCTACCGCCCGACTCGGAATGAGGGCCACTGCGTGTTATTCATTGAACGCATTTTATCATCATGTGTTGCTGTACCTTTAAATCAATGAATGGAGACATACATAACAAAAGAAATGAACACTCTGCAATCACCCTTCTCCCCCCGCCCCCCTTCGTCAGGGACCTTGAAGCTCACCCTGAATGAGTGCACCCTAATCAAACACACACATTAACAGTCCAACATGCCAGTGCAAAGGGCTTCCTAAAACTGGGATGCCCACCTTTGTATGAAGCAAAAGGTGGGCTCGAAGCCCTTTCCCATACTACAAAGGCCTTCATATTTCATGAGGCCCGTTTATAGATTTGAAAACTGCAGAACAAGCAGGGAATGCACCTTTACATGTTTTTGTACAAAGCGATCTACATTATTAAAACAACAAATATCTATCTATACGAGGCTGAAAATGACATTTCACAAAATGACATACCATACATGTTTTGACCTGGGAAAGATGAAAAGCTAAGCAGCTTCTGACAACATTGGCCCAGTGACTGTCAAGCTGTTCAGATTTTAACAAGACGTGCATGGACCACCTTGCCCATCTTGCCAGATCAATAGACTCAGATGATTTCATTTCCGGAAATGTTATTCCTTTTGAAAGCAGCTGTAAAACACGGTGCTTTAAGATTCATTATAAGCTTTAAAATTCAGTGACGTGTCGGGATAGCTAAGTGGGTTGAAAACCTGCAGCAGACCGGTAGCTGCAGGTTTTACATAAATCGCTGCCGCATTCACATGAACCCACCGATCCAACATTCCAAAAGAATCTGACGGGGAGAAAAGGTAAGAGTGATCCTTTGACCCTTTTATTAAGAGCGCCCCAAAAGCAGAAAGCTCTGCTGCAGCTCCTAAGTATCTTTGCTAATATGGTATTATCCAAATTGACCTTTTACAATTGACCTTTTGCACAATTTACCGAATTATAGTGGTCCTAATTGACCTTCTGCACAATTGACCTTTATATTATTTTAGTTATTTTATACACGTATTGTGTTGGTTTTGGATAATAAATAATTTAAAGGAATTGGGGGGGGTGTTGCAGGGGTTTTTGGATTGGATGGGAGTTGCGGGGGCTTTCCCCCGCATATATGTCCTAATTGACCTTCTAAATAAGGTCAATTCTCCCGAGGTCAATTCTCCCGAGGTCAATTGTGAAAAGGTCAATTAGGATACAGCCGCTAATATTGCCCCCATTTATCTTTTTTACGCGGCCAAGAAAGTTTAAAAGCGTGTTAGGCACATCTTACATTAGACTACAACTTCCCAATCATTATCCACGTTTTAGAGGCATAAGTCAGTCTTAAAATTCTGCCTGATAATATTTCCCACCTGAATTGTATTCATTCTGTCATTGAGATGAAAGGCTGAGCCAGGTTTACTGACTTGCAATTGACTTTTCCCGGTTCCTCCAAGCCTTTCACGGATACTTGCTTGTTATTAAATCTTCCCATTTATTAAGTATTTCGTAAAGTAGTATTATACATATCTTGCTCCCCTTACACAATAACTAGACCCAACAGTTTATAGCAATTCATAGTCACTTAAAATACTGGAAAATCGGATGATTTAAAAAGAAAAAAAACACAAGCAAGACTGATATTTGAACAAAAATGGCCATTTGAAAAACAAAAACTGCATTTACATTCTTTTTTTAAAGTAGTCTCCAGGTGAGGGGAAACACAAGAGAGAGGGGAGTGGTATGGGCCTTAGGGATATGATATGATAGTATTAATATAGTGTCTATACACAGAGTGTTTCAAAGCTCTTCAAGGCGGGGGAGAGAGCAGGAAAAATACAGTAATCATTCTTACAAGGCCTTGAGGCATTCAGGATGAATTAAACAAAAACAAAACTATCGTACTAGGCCTGGCGACATTTCAGATAGTGTAAGAGCATTGACAGTAATGAGGGAGGGGGAGAAGAAGAGAAGTTACAGCCAGGGACAGAAAGGAGGTCTGGATAGTCAGTCAGAATGAGAATTGTGAGACGAGATTCAAATGTCCCTATTGCATTTAAAGTCTCATTATTGATGTTACCTCCATAGACTGTGTCCATTACAAAGGGCATTGCAGATTGTCGAAGCAGCAGGATCAGTGCTGCAGGATCAGGCAGGCAAAGGCAAGAGTTCATAATGTTTGCGGCGCTGCCAAGGTGGCTGGAAGCATAGGAGGCAGCAGAAGTGGGTGACAGGTGAAGGACAACCCCAGCCTTCATGCGACATGTGGGGGGAGGGGTGTAGTGGAGGGTCGCAGACCCGTCCAGGCAGTGGACTGGAACATATAGGGGCCTTACATTGCGGGCCTTGGAGGCGGGCCGGCATTCACCTGCCAGCTTGCCTGATTTGTCCAGTTGTAACCTGAGGGGATCAATCCCAGGTGAGCAGAGAAGGGGCAGAAACCAGCTCAGCTGAACGAAAAATAAAGCAGCCATGTTGGAAGAGGCCATCTGTTGTGCACAAAACAAGGTGCAATGCACAACATGTGCACAAAGAGGTGGACTCTCCAGCAAGGATGATGATCAACAAAGTTCAAATTGTAAAGGAAGAGACAGATTGGGGGGCGATGTGACCGAATGGGGTGAAATGCAAAAAAGCAGAGGGAGATCAGTGTGCAAGAAAGCAGAGGGGGAGCAGTCGGCCAGAATGGGAGCAGTGGGCTAGAGGGGGAGTGGTGGGCAAGAAAGCAGAGAGAGAGGGGGAGCGGTAGGTGAGAGACCAAGCAGTGAACCAGAGCAGAGCGGGTGCGGTTGATCAGAGGGGGAGCTGTGGACCAGGAAGCAGAGAGGGAGCAGTGAACCAGAGCTGAGAGGGAGCCGTGGGTCAGAGAGGGAGTAGTTGGTGAGAGAGCGGGGGGCCAGATACGGAGCGAGTGGTGGGTCAGAAAGAGTGCGAGTGAGCTGCAGATTGGGAGAAAGGATGGGGGAAGACCTTGATAGACTGGCGGCAGGCTGCGAGATGGAGAAGGAGGGAGAAAGAATGAAGCATGAACTGGAGAGCAGAGGGTGTGAGTTAAGCGCACTGTGCAGAGTGTAGCAGGGACTAGGGAGTGCAAGTTGTGACTTGCCGGTGTGACAGAGCAAGTATGTAGGCACTTGGCTGGCAGAGTGAGAGGTGTGGGAGTGTAAGTTGTGATGGGCAGTTGGTGAGTGTGAGGGATGTTGGTCAGTGGGATGGTGTTGGTGTTTGGGAGGAATGGAGAACATAGAAGGGTAATATTTGTATCATTGCAACTGATAATGGTCAATAAAGTGAATATTATAAAACAGTCCTGCACATTAGACCAAAGAGGTAGAGCAAAACGCTAATCTCAGCCCACGTTCCATGGAATCCGCAGGCTGCTCCCTCCGCCCCACAGCGCCATCTTCTCCCCACACTGCCTTTCTAAAAAAAAAATATCCCCAACACCCCTCCCCAGCCCCACTTACCTGATTGTTGTGGCAGAGCCACAGCTTCTATCCGTCTCCCTTTGCCAGCCGCCACGGAAATGGAAGAGGCGCTCCATAAAGAGTCCCACTTCCATCTCTCTGGTGGTCATCTTGGAACAGTATTTTCGGCGTCCCGTTCGTTCATAGACAAGACCCTGCTATCTTCACTCCGGGTTACCAGATTGGCAACCCGTGGTGCTAATGGCGTTAGTAACCCATTGCACAGGGTATACTGGGCAGTAACACTTCGCTCGCCCTTTAACTAAGGCTGCCGGACCATTACCCCCAGATATAGCACGTGGAACAGGTTACTAACACCATACTAATGTCCCCAAAAATTATATGAATTACACATATTGCTGTTATTATAAATCTCTCCAATAAGCCTTGAAACGCAGGTCTGACTGGATATCTTAACGAGGTAAGTGCTCCCCCTCTGTTCTGGGGACATCAAAGTCATATCCTGGCAGATGCCAATAAATTGAGTACAGTAAACCCAACTATTATTAGAGTGCTTAGAAGCAGGAAGAATCTGGCTTGAAGCGCTATATATAAAAACGGATTTTAGTATTGTTATTACATTACCTACAATCGCCTACAAATCTACATCAATTATCTCAAAACATGCTCGGCGAAATGTTTAAAAATGGACCTGATGTGGTCATGAACGGCCCAACCGAAATGTGGAGCACTTTTATGGTGTCAAATAACCCAGAACTGCACCAAATGTATATAAAATGCATTTTTTAAAACCTCGGGGCCTGGCTCACAGGACGTTTTTCAATGGGATTGCTCCATTCTAAGACGCGTCGGTGAATCTGGCCCATAGCGCCTCTGAATGAAATGATGAGGATTCAAGGCTCAGCATCGGGCAGAATGGACCTGAAGGACCCGGAATCTCCCCTGACCGCTTAGACACCACACGCCTCTCTGAAAGGCCTTACATCCACCCCAAAAGGATGTAGAGGCGCGTTATAAATGCCATATCATATCATAAATAACTAAGTCTCCCCGTGATATACATTCCACTAATGCACCATTCCCGCCCCATAATGGCTAGAAATTAACCAATATTTCCCTGGAATGATTATAAATTACCAAACATCACCACACAAATGAGTAACAAATGACCCCCAATTCCCTACTTTAAATGTTACCGCCCCCTTTTTTTTGTCATCTTTGTTTTATTATTTTCAAACAAAGTCATGCATGGAGAAAAAATAACACAAGTAAAGTACATCAACAACATCTTTAAACCACCCCATATATCTCACTACATCAGTCTTATCTCAAAAAGATACATGTTAAGAAAAAAAAAGAAAAACAGCATAAACAACCAAACAAAGCAACAAACAAAAGTTAAATATATGTATTGAGTTTATAAAGCTCATTACAAAATCCACATATATGCATCAAAATGTTACCACTTCCCTAAACATAAAGACAAGAAAACACAACAAACACAGACTCACCAGCAAACAAACAAACAACTAAGCTGGAAAAGGTCGTGTTTGCTCGTTTATGTGTTTGTGTCTCACTGTGTCACTTCTGGAGATTCTGGTGAACGAAGTGCAAAGTGATCCTCCAGATAGGGCAAGATAAGTGACGAGGCTCAGCCGCGGCGCAGTGACTCCGGGGCTCGGAGAGGTTCCTCAGCTGCTCACTTCCTCGAGTTGAGCAGTGCTAGAGCCGGGAGCTGGGAAGAGAATCACGGAGGAGAGCTCGGGGGAATGCTGGACCGTGAGCGCGAGGAAAGGAGTTGAGCGCGCGGCTTGCATCGGGCTTTCATGTGGACGGACTCAGGCAGGGCGGAGCAGCTACTAAGTGGAGAGAGTTGGGCTTGAGGAGGCTGAGAGGTCTCCTTAGGCGAGAGCAAGGGGAAAGTGTGTCCAGAAGAGGAGGTAAGGATGGGCAAGGGAGGTGGGAAGCCTGGAAAGAAAGGAGGGGTGGAGGAAAGGGAGAAGAGGGGAAAGATGTCTTCTGTGAGATCCTCATCTATGGAGGAGGGGAAAGGGGGAAATGGGGGACGGCTTCGCAGTAGGTCTCCTCAGAGGAATAATGAAGGAGGGTTGGTTCAGGACTTCTCAGGGTCGGAGTGTCAGGAAAAAAGTGATTTGGAGGAGCTGGGGGCTTTGGGGAGTGGTGTGTTGGAGGCAGAGAAGATGCAACATGAAAGTGTGTGGAAGGTGGTATTGAAACCTGATAGTCGCGAAAAGACATTTTTGGGGGTGAGTCCATTGGAAATTGCTAGATGGATAGAGGCAGCTGTGGGGGATGTTACTCGGGTGCTAGTAGTGGCTGGAGGTCGGTTGCTAGTGGAGGGAACGAATGTTGATAGCAAAGCTAAGATTCTGGAAGTGCGTTGTTTGGGTAGACATGCGGTACATGCGATTGATCAAAGTGGTGTGTCGTGTAAGGGGGTGTTGTATGGAGTTCCGGTAACTGTAAGTATGTCTGAGATAGAAGATAAATTAGTGGATGTTGGGGTGGTGGAAGCATGGAGGTTGGGAAGGAGAGATGCACGTGGGGATGTAATATCTACAACAGTAGCAGTGAGATTTGCGCGGAAGGAGTGTCCGGAAGTGGTGGAGTTGGGTTATCAGAGGTTTCGTGTGAAAGCTTATGTAGCGATGCCAATAAGGTGTTATAAGTGTCAACAGTTTGGGCATATGGCGAGAGTATGCAGAAATGAAAGACATTGTGGGAGGTGTGGAAGGGATCATGACATTAAGGAATGCAAGGTGGAGACTCCGATGAAGTGTGTAAATTGTGGGGGAGGGCATTCTACTGCGTTTAGGGGGTGTGAGAGTCACAGGGTTGCGAGAGAGGTGGTGCAGGTAAGGGCGGCGGAAGGTTTGTCATATGCTGAGGCTGTAGCAAAGGTGAAACCGGCACGGGTAGTAAGCGAGGTGAGTGCGAAAGAGTTGGTAGCGGAAGAGGGTGTGGGAAGAAAGAAAGTGATGGGTGAGGTGAAAGGCAAAGAAATGGTGATTGTTTCAAAAACTGAGTTTATGTGTTTCATAGTGAGTGTGCTGGAGTTGGTTCAAAGGAATGCTTCTATTAGTGTGTCAGATCTTACGAAAGGAGTGGTGGAAGCGGGGAGGAGGTATTTGAGTGTTGTGGATGTGGTGGAAGAGGATGTATTTAAAATGGTTGCTAAAATGCGGAAGCAGAGTGGGATCCCGGCATGAGGATTTTACAGTGGAACGCGAGAAGTTTGTTGAGAAATGGACAAGAGTTAAAAGCGGTGTTGTGCAGGGAATTGAATGTTGACGTGGTTTGTATTCAGGAGACATGGTTGAGGGGAGATCTGAGGTTTGTGATACCGGGTTTTGAATTGTTTCGTAAGGATAGGTTGGAAGGGAGAGGGGGGGGTGTGGCTCTAGCGGTTCGAAAGGGGTTGGTAGCAAGAGAGATTGTGGTGGATGGAGAAGTAGAGGTGATTGGGGCGGGGATACGGGTAGGAGGAGTGGAAATATTGGTGCTGAATTATTATAATCCGTGTGAGGTGGTGGAAGTGGGTGTGCTGTCTGGAGTGATAAGGGGACATGTGGGACCTTGTGTGTTGTGTGGTGATTTTAACAGTGCCAATACGTTGTGGGGTAGCGACCGGACAGATACAAATGGGGAAATGTTGGAGGACATGGCGGATGAATTGAGACTGGTTTTGCTGAATGATGGTTCAGGTACGAGGTTAGATGTGAGGACTGGGAAGCTGTCGTGCTTGGATTTGACCTGGGTGTCTGCTGCCATAGCGGGTGAATGTGATTGGGAGGTGCGTATGGAAGGGGACATGGGGAGTGATCATTCTGGTATATTGGTGACTGTAAGGGGTGAGGTAGGGATCAGGCCACGGATGACTGGGAAAAGGTTGAATTTTAAGAAGGCTGATTGGGAGATGTATAAAAGAGTGTGCCAGGAAGCGATTGTTTCTCGAGGTAGAGGTGAAGAGGTGGATGAGTGGAATGAATATTTGGTGCAGGGAATGAGAGCAGCATCTGAGGCAGCAGTTCCAGAGATTGAGAAGGGGAAGAGTGGGAAGATTGAGGTACCTTGGTGGACGGTTGAATGTTCGAGAGCTGTGGCGGAACGTAAGAAGGCTAGGGCCAGGGCGGTAAGGTCAGGAATGATAGCAGATTTGGTGGCATATAAAAAGGCTAAAGCTAAGGCGCAGAGAGTAATTCGGGAACGGAAACGTGGTTATTGGAGGGGTTATTGTGGGTCCTTGGGGAATGATTCCGGTGTGGGTGAGGTATGGAAACAGTTCAAGCGAATGTCTGGATTAACGAGATCACAGGGTGGAATGACAGTGTTGTTGAAAGGAGAAGAGGTGATTAATGAGGATGGGGAAAAGGCGAATTTGATGGGGGAGTATTTTGCGGAGGTACACAGTTCGGGGAATTTTCCAGAAGAGGTGAGGATACGGATGGGTATGGTAGAGGAGGAGATGCGAGAGGTGTTGGCAAATGTTGGGCCTTGGGAAGAGCAATATGAGGTCCTGTTTTCGATGTTGGAGTTGGATGATGCGATTCGGAAGGGAAAGTGGTCAAGTCCAGGGGTAGATGGTGTTATGTATGTATTTTTAGAGAAGTTGCCGGTAGAATGTAAGTTGGAGGTATTAGCTCTGATCAATGAGATTTGGAAGAGTGGTGTTTTGCCGAAGATATGGAAGAGAGCGATTGTGGTGGCGATTTTGAAGGGTGGAAAGGTTCCAACGGAGTGTAAGTCATATAGGCCGATTGCATTGACTGTTGTGATGTGTAAAGTTATGGAACGGATGGTGGTTGAGCGATTGGGGTTTTATTTGGAGTCGAATGGGTGTTTGAGTGATTTTCAGAGTGGGTTCAGGAAGAATCGGTTGGTGGCTGACCCATTAGTGAGATTAGTGACTGGGGTGGAAGAGGCAATATGTGATGGAGAGATGGTGGGAGCGTTCTTTTTGGATTTGGAGAAGGCTTATGATATGGTGTGGAAGAGTGGGTTGTTGGTAAGATTGTTGGAGGTGGGTGTGAAGGGGAGGATGTTTCGGTGGATAAAGGCATTTTTGGCGGATAGGACCTTTCAGGTGAGAGTGAGGGGGGTGCTGTCTGAAGTTTGGAAGATGGAAAATGGAACACCTCAGGGAAGTGTGATTAGTGCAATGCTGTTTAATGTAATGGTGGATGGACTGATTCGGGCTATGATGGGATTAGGGTGTCAGGTAGATTTCTTTGCGGATGATGGTGTGGTATGGGTAAGAGGGCGGAGTTTGTTGACGGTGCAGAATCGGTTGCAAGCTGTGATAGTACGCATGGAGGAGTGGTGTGGGAAATGGGGCTCCTCGGTGTCTGTGGAAAAAAGTGTGAGTATGGTGTTTTCGAGGAGAAGAGTGCAGCAGGAGTTGAACTTAGTTTTGAAAGGTGTGAGGGTGAAGAGTGTGAAGGAGTTTCGGTACTTGGGGGTGATTCTGGATAGAAAGTTGAATTGGAACATGCAAGTGAATGGAGTGATAGACAAGTGTAAACGCAGGTTGAATTTGTTGCGGGCGGTGACTGGGAAAGAATGGGGTGCGCAGCAGAAGTGTTTACGAATGTTATATAAGGGATTGATTCTGAGTGTGCTAGATTACGGATGTCAGGTGGCAGTGGGTTTCACAAAGAGTCAGAAGTTGCGGTTGGATAGGATGCAGGCGAGAGCGTTGAGAGTGTGTTCGGGTGTGATGAGATCCTCTCCAATGAATGCGGTTCAGGTACTTGTGGGGGAGATGCCTTTGGAATTGAGAAGGGATGTGCTGAATATGAGGTGGTGGATGAAGTGTAGTGCGAAGAGTGTGGCTCATCCGGTACGTGAATGTTTGCGGTATAATTGGAGGTTTGACTATTATGGGGATCGGTGGAGGAAGAAAGGGGGCACTTTGGGGTTTCACATGTGGGAGAAGAGGGTGCAGTGGGGTGTGGGCGAGTTGATGGTTGTGACAGATATGGATCTAGTGAGGTGTCCGAAGTGGATGATGAGGTCTCCTAAGGTGTGCTTGAAGTTGACGAGTGTGGTGTCAAAGAAGCGGGGATTGCGGGGTGAGATCAAAGATTTGGGTCAGGCATATGTGGCAGAGAAAGAAGGGTGCAGGGTGTTCACGGATGGTTCAAAGGATCCGGTATCTGGAAGAGTGGGAATGGCGTATTATCTAGAAAGCATGGGGGAATATAAAGTGGGGCGTCTGACGGATGATGTGTCAATTTGTACGGCTGAGTTGATGGCGATAGCAATGGCGATTGAAAGGGTATGTGAGTTGAGGTTTGAGAAAGTAGTGGTATTTTCAGATTCATTGAGTGGGTTGCAGGCGATTGTGGCAGGGGATGGTGATAGGAAGGATGTGATTTTGGATATCAGGAGAAAGATTGATCGGTGTGTTCGTGGAGGGATGGATCTGGAGTTGGCGTGGGTCCCCAGTCATAGTGGCATTCTGGGAAATGAGTTAGTGGATCTGGCGGCGGGTGAGGGTATGAGAAGGGAAGCGGTTGATGTAAGATTACCTTTGAGTGTGAATGAGACGAAGGCAGTGATGGTGAGGCTGGTCATGGATGAGTGGCAGGAGAAGTGGGTGAGTGGGGTGAAAGGTAGGTGGATGTTTGGTATTCGTGAGAAAGTGTCAGTAAAGGTGAATTCGGGAAGTCTAGAATGGAGGAGGGGGGAGGAGGTGATGCTGAATCGATTGAGAATAGGGCATGTGGGACTGAATGAATATCTGTTTAGAGTAGGGAAGCGAGAATCGAGGGATTGTGCGGTGTGTGGAGTGCCTGAGACTGTGGAACATTTTCTGTTTAGGTGTGAGAGACATGCTGTAGAGAGAGAATTGATGAGGGTTCGATTGACTGCGCAGGGTGTGGCTGAGTTGAGTGGGAAGGCTTTGATGGGAGGTGATGGGGTGAGTGGCAGAAGGAGGAGTAGTGTGATGTTGGATTTTGTGAGGCAGACAGGGCGGTGGGAGGAATTGTGAGTTTTACGTGGGTTGAATGCTGAATGGTGGATAGGTGCACATCATCCAATTGGATGGGGAAGCGCCTGCGTGGGTCCGTCCACGCCTACTCTAATTTAAAGAAAGTGTCACTTCTGGGTCAAGTAACTGCTGTTTCCGGGCCCGTTCGAGCAGTGGACCGGAAGTGGCGGTGATGAGTAGCGAGTGAAGGTATGGGGAGCGGAGTACAGTCACGGCAGTGGTAAAGGTACGGCGAGGTTGTGCAGGGTGTGGGAGGCTTGTAGAGAGGGAAAGGGAGTTCGGATAGCTGTCACGGCGTGCAGTTTTAGATTTTAGATATAGTGCGCGTGGCAGGACACAGAGCCACATGTAGTAGGAAGAGAGGGTGAGGTGCTTTGAGCAAAACATGGTAAGGAAAAGTAGATGAGAAGGGAGTCCTCGTGGGTGCGTGCGCCACTCACATAGGGCAAGCCTGCACTTCGCAAGTTGGAATCCCAGAAGACGTGATAAATTGACCACCATTAAAGTGAAGCACAACAACAGCTATTTAGCGCTTAGAGGCAGGTTGAATCCGGCATTACACACTATATAAAACTTGACAGTATTATTCAGTAAAGTGTAGGACAGTGTTACAAGTAACTCAAAAAACATTTTCGTCAACAGACACTGTGCGCTCAGTTTCCTTAATTAGTTACTAAAAGGAACGATCAATTTAAAGACAACTTATCCTTAAACGTATGGTTTAATGCTTTATTCTATCCGAATTGTGTCTTGTTGCGTCACAACCCTCTGGCTTTGTCAAGGCTATTAAATGCTTACCATCAGAGTCTTTGGCGGTGTTAGAAGTTATGCAGGGTAGATAAGCAAAAGGGGTCAGAAAGAGACTGGCAGAAGGAAGAGTGCAGTTTTAAAGGTAGTGGAAGCCAGGGGGCTGCAAACGGAATGGTGGCAGGGCAGTACAGTGTCAGAGGTCGTGCACAGTTGGAAGTGTGTGATAATATGGGCATGCGGTAGGTGAATGACAGTCCAGTTATCATTATTAGGCTATGAGCGTGGACCAAGCGTCGGGAAGCAACAGAGCGCTTTACAATCACAGGGGGAAGAACAAGGTTAGGGAGCAGAGAAACATGGGAGTGGGGATCTACCAGCAGAGGATGGAAGGCAATAGGCAGCAATGGATCTGCAAGTGACCAGGGATGAAACAGTGGGGATCTGATCACCCAGTCTCAGGTATGGTGAGGAGTGGCCGGTTTATGGATCTTGGTGTTAGGGGGGAGCCATTCCTTGAATAGACGGGTCTTGAGCACCTTCATGTGATGGTCAACTGCATTGGCTCCCTGTAGCAGAATCAAGTTCAAATAATTGGGCCTAGTTCACAGTGCATTTTTCTCTAGAGGCACTAATTTGTGAAAAGATAAGTTTTAAAAAAAGGATCAAAGCTCAAAGATCAAGTAGTCATAATCGTCTGATGACTCCCAAGATACGCTCAGTAAAATGGGGTTCAAGATCATTTTCTTTACAGGTGGCTTCCATTTGAAGCACTATATTTTCTACTCCACAAGGTTCCATTTGAAGCTCATTAACTTTAAGGAGAGAAAGAAAGCAATCAACTTTCTAAAACCTTATTTCCACAATGATTCAGATTTCCCTGTCTTCAATAATCACAGAGTCTGAGAGGAGCCTGGAGGTGCCTGGAGTCCTGGACAGAGTCTGTTCGCTATTTCTACTGCCAAATTGAACTTGGAGGTGTGTCCAGCATAAAACCTGCACATGGCGCAATACGCGCGCGGTCTGTGGCTGTGTGCAGTTACACAGAGCCTGAGCGGAGCCTGGAGGTGCCTGGAGTCCGGGACAGAGTCTGTTCGATGTTTCTACTGTGAAATTGAACTTGGAGGTGTGTCCAGCATAAAACCTGCACGTGACGCGGTACGTGCGCAGTATGTGTCTGTGTGCAGTTCCACAGCTTCCACTGCTACCCTGCTACTCTGCTACTCTGCTTGTGACGGCTCATGAACTTTGGGTCTGCCTGCTACTACCGTCTAGTCCACCAGCGCGAAGCACAAAGTAAGTCCTGCGCTGCTAGTATTGTCTGCACTGCTGCCTTACTTATCTGCACGGCCCCACTAACTCCCACTCAAACTGTCCCAAGGACTGCCTATGTACCCCACCCCACCCTTTGCAATTTGGCTCCCTCTTTTTTCTCCTGCCCCTTTGTTTGGTGCTTGGGCTCGCCTACTGCTTGCCCCTTTGTCTACCGCTGCTATTTCGTGTGATACACCGGCGGGAGAGCGATTCGACAAACCCACTTAAAGCTACAAAGTAAAGCTAGAGAATAAATCCGCAGATTGACCCTGGCCGGAACTGAAGTGGAACTGAAGTGAGTGCCTATGCCTACGTGTGAGTCGAGCGTGACGGCTGCCGCTGCTGCTGATCCCAGTATGAGCATAAGCACGACTGCAACTATTCATGCTCCCTCTGAGCCATTGTGGTCATCTGACACAACTTGCCTCTCCACGTCACCTCACATTCACAGCCCCCTGTTTGTCAAAATAGCAGTTTGCACAGATGGTGCGCCGTGCCTGGGAGTCCCTCGGATGAGGGATGTCACGAATTCATCCCTGAGCACACTCAGGAAGCCTGTAACTCCAATGAGGGTTTGCTTCCCAAGGCCCACCCTGCAACCAGGAGGGCACTGCGTGTTTGCCCCCAACGCACTGTCAAACTGGCAAAATCTTCTATAAAGCAATGAGAGGTGGCAAACACGGTACGCACCAAACCTTTGACTAGCTTTTTTCTTCCGACCACCAACTTAACCAAGGCCAAGGTGGTGATCACCAAACCAGATCCTGGCCATGAAAAAGACGCCATGCACACGCTAAACAAAGAGCTTACCGCAGAATTTCCTTGTCTCTTTCTTCCCTTGGTTCCAAAACTATAGCCACAGTAGTAGATGCTCTAACGCACAGTATGGCGCAGGATGCTGACATAGTGGATACAGGGCTGCAACAACAATGTACCGTACAGTCTGATGAATTCTATCAAACCAAAAGATTTTTCCCCAGACAACATCATCTAGTACTGCAGACTCGCCTGACCGAGTGTGTCCTCATACAGTGACACTATTTCGTTTAAATGATCTCTCTCCACTGGCATCTAATGACGGTCCAGCCTGTTTGGACCTAGGCATTAGTTCGACAAGTGCTTCAACAGAATCTATGTTCAACACCTTGGAAAATATGTTCACTGCCCTCATGACTAAGTGTGAGGGGATGGAAAATAAGCTGTGTACCCTTTGCGACCAATTGACAAAGAACAGCGTGTCATTGGCGTCCCTTAATGCTGAGCTTGTTGTCTCGACAGCACACCTGGAAGCAGTTTGTTGTTTGGTACAGATCTCCAGTTCAATACTGGATCCACCCTGTGCCAAACGCCCCACGTCAGCTAACATGCTTCTGATTGGGCGGAAGCATGCCAATTCCTTAGCTCCGACTATGGCAATTGGAGAATGCCATATTGCCATGGGAAGAAGAAGGCGGAAAACTCAAGCCCAGGCTGTGATGTACAAACCTCTAGCCTCAAAGAAGAAAAGAAGGATGAAAGCACTGGGGTGCACTGACAAGGTTGTCCCCAAATTCGTGACCTTTGGTTCTACCTCAACCTTATCATCCTTTTTTGGCCTGAAGCTTCCGAACACCCTAACCCAGGTACCGCTCTCAAACTGTGCGGTAATTGATAAGAATACTGAAGGAGTTCGGTTAGAATTATCTGACGCTATTGTACTTGCTGCTCTCCAGTCATCTCAGGCCGCTGGATCGACTAGTGGAGTTTGTGGCAATCTGAAGGATGCACCTAAAATAAACATGGGGGATTATTCCTTGTTATAAGGGACGCCATTGCAGCCTCGCACCCGCATTCCTAGTTCGACAAATAACGGTACGAACGTGGTGGACCAGCCTGCTCTAGCCCCTCAACAACTCCCCACCTCCGGGTATTCGAGATACCTATCATTCATGGTGACACTGTGCTGCTTACTACTGCATTGCCCCAACCCCATGTTTCACCAAAGGGGAAATGTACTAGTAACACTCAGACATTACAAATACAGAGCCTATTCAGGGGCAGCAGCGACTTATTTTTAAATCGCTCCTGCTTATTGGGCCTATTTCACAGATTATCCCATTAAGTTGCATTGAGAGCGATGACATCAAAGTTGTAGACATTTGTGAGAATGCCCTCAGGCCTACATTGATAATATTCTTTTTTTCCAACAGTACTTTGTTATACACCTTAGAACATGTTGAATGGTTGAATCGTTTGGGCTATGAATGTCTTGCTATTGATGATGAATACGGACAGAGATTCCGCTCAATAGATATGGCCCGAAGTAACCATTCGAACCCCTCGCTGAACGGCAAAATCATCTCCAATTCAGTTAATGACCATAACTATGACCCTAGCTTGCCAATAGGGGCAGGGCCTGAGGTTGCCCTATGGGGGGAAGAAGCTTGCTGGTCTTGGCTGGCGAGTCTGGTTGCTCAACATGGGAAAATGCATTCCTAGCTTATGGACTGCGATCAGGATGATTAGTTGGAGCACTAGGGGTAATTCCCACCTCTTCGAGGGGGGCGGGGGCTTGATGGCCCACATTGACCAATATCTATTGGTAGCCTTGCAGGAGACATGGCTCACAAATCCTGTACATGTCGATGGATGGCAGTTTATCTGCAAAAAGGCAATACAGGGCGACCGGGGACGCCCAAAGGGAGTGTTGCTCTTGGGCATTAGACAACCATTGCTCTTTGAAGAACTAAAATCTACCTCTCCCAACATTTTGGTGGGTAAAGTGTGTGGCGCAACACCGAATATCGGAGAAATCAGTGGTGTCATTGTCATTAATTATTATGACCCTCCTTATAGATTAGACCATGGCCTTGTACTAGCGGAGGCTGAAGCACTGCTGGAGGCCCATCTGGAAAGCTCTGCTTGCGTCATCTGTGGTGACTTCAATTCTAAGATCCCCAAAGAACTGGAATCGGTGTCACTGGTGCATAAATCCTCCCCAACATTCAAGGCAAATGACCCATTAACCAAATACTGTAGACAGGGACTGGAGTGGGTGAGTGTGATATATTCTGCCGGTTTCAGGATGCTGAATGGCGCAATGCCATCCGAATCACCACCCTAGTTCAAGTATGTGGGTCAAAAATCTAGCAGTATTTTGAACTATGCCTTTGTGGCTAATGCCCGTCTTTTGGTTAATAATCTGACCATCACGCACAGACTTGAGAGTGATCATCTGCCCTTGATCATCAGCTTGAATGTCTCTGCACCCCGTCCGACAGCTATTACGTCCAAGATTTTGGGAGTCAATGTTGAGAAGAGTCGTATTACTTGAAACAATTGTCGCCTTGAGAAATATGTACCTAGTATGAAGGTCGCTTTAGCTACCTATATTGAGTACAGCAACAAATTGGCAGACTCTACACTGGAAGCCATCAACGAATACGTGGCAATGGTAGCAAGGGTGGTCACTAAGGCCTTCACTAAGAGAAACTCTAATTCACGCCAAACAACACTTGTCACTCATAGCCGCCTGTTCCACCAACTCCTGGTTATCAAAAGAAGGTCCCTGCGGTTCACTTTGCGCGCCCTGTCAAGATCTTCATTGGACGGTGCAGTGTATACTTTCCAGTCCAATTCACAAAAGGGTAATTATCGCAAATGGTTAAAAAACCATTGCTATCACCTTGCATGCAAATGTTGGCGTTCTCTGGTAGGCCTTGCCTTAGAAAAAGATGCCTTAAGTTCTGGAAGGCTGTAGAGAACATCCACCATGAGCCTCCCCGGGACATTATTGGTGTTGCTGAACCAATCTGGATTGCTCATCTCTCTAAAACACTAGGAAACAATGCGAATGTTGCGGCCTTACCGCTTACTGAACAAGCAAAATGGCAATTCAAAAAGGGGCCTGGTGACATCCTGAAGCTGATTACGGGTAGCAATTCATCAAGAGCTCCTGGCCCGGATGGTATTTGCAGCTCCCTTGTTAAAAGGGATGCTGCCCATTGGGCAGTAACCCTTGACTGGCTTTTTCGCTGGATTGCCAAGTGCGAGGTCATCCCTCCATCATGGCACGACAGTATTATCATCCCCATATAGAAAAAGGGCAGTCGGGAGGACTCACAATGTTGGACGCTCCATCGAAAATCTTTTTTCGCTTATTGTTGAGTGAGCTACGAGATTGGGCAGAGTAGGCTAACCTTATCCCCCTGAATCAAACTGGTCTTCAGAGGAGACTGGTTACTACCACTAATTGCCTTGCTTTAACAACTGTAATACAGCAAGCATGGGATATTCGCAGAAGAACTGTGTATGTGGCCTTCATCGACTACAGCGCGGCTTTCGATTCTGTGAATAGTAGTCGGCTTTGGAAATAATTGTCGGACTGGAACATCCCGCCTGGCTTGCTCTCTATGATTATCACACTGCACGAGAACACACAGGAAAGGTCAGGGTGGACCAAACAGGGAGGACTTCTACCTGGACCTCCACCTTCCAGGGCTTAAAGCAGGGAGGTAATCTTGCCCCACTTCTTTTTAACCTTTACCTGGCAGACATTGGTGCAGCATTGGCCAATCCAATCTCGATTCCACCAAAATTAGGGATTATTCCCTTGCAGTGGCTAGGTTATGCCGATGATATAGTATTGATGGATATTACCCCGGCAGGCCTTCAGGCATCCCTGGATTGCCTGAGGGTGTATTCTGAACTGAATTCCCTAGTCATCAATATCAGTAAGACAAAGGTGATGGCCTTTAGCCCCGCCTCCACAAAATCATGTGGACGAGTTGGCACCATGGAGGGATTGAATTGGAGGTGGTTGAAGAACACAAATACCTCAGTATCTTGTTTGACCACCAATTTTCTGGCCATTGCCATATGGAGACCTTGAAATTAAAGAGTGCCCAGGTTATAGGCATCCTAAATAAACTGGCACATAAGGGTGGAGGTTACTCCTTGGACATTCTAGCTCAACTGTACTCTGCTAAGCTCCTTCCTATCCTTGTGTATGGGGCTGAGTGCTGTGCAAATAAAAATATGAACAACGTGGCTAAGTTTTAGGGAACTCTCCTCAAGAAACCATTTCGCCTCCCAGCCCGTACACCATTTGAAGTAGTTTACCTGGAGCTAGGGCTGGTTTTGTGCACCGCACAAGTACAGCTGCCCAAGATATACATGCATTGGAAGCTAGCTAATGCCTCAATCAATCCATCATTGAGGCAGTTCGAACCAAAAGTGCATTTATCAGGACCAGTAGTGTAGTAATATCTTTTCTGAATCTCTTAGTTGGCACTCTGGATACCTGGTGAATCTCCTGCCATATAGCTTTACACGCTATAAGCAGGAAATGAAAACAAAGGTTGTTTGCCTTACACCAGGAGCTCCACAAAAGTAAACTCCGAACTAAGAGCAATAGTCTTCACTTTGTGGAACATATTGCGAACAGACCCGGGGCCCCAGCCTACATCCAGCAGTTTGGGGGCAACCAGCTGGCCTGGGATTACCTCAAACTAAAAACAAATGTAGTTAACACGCTTGAAATTGCTGGGGCGTGGACTAACATCCTGCGTAGCGGAAGAACTTGTCGCCTCTGTGGAAGCCAGGAGCGGGAAACGGTGAAGCACTTATTGATGGAGTGTGAAGCATTGTCAGCCATACGACCGAGTGCTGTGAGATCGGCTGGTAACTGTGATGGCTTGGGAGAGGGGAGTTATGGGTACGCCTGATGAATGGGAACGACGAGTCCTGCATTCTATTCTTCACAGGCATGTGGAGGAAGACCGCATCGCTCCTGAAAGCGCTAGGTGATTAGGAAGACGAGGTGTGGGGGGAGTGATTGAGTGGGATGAAGGCACTAGCTGGTGGGATGGCTATGATGATGCCCATGGCCTGATGTCATAGCGATGTTGAAAGTTTCTTTTTCTCCTTTTGTTTCTTTCTACATCGCCTCTTTCTTTCCTTTCCCTTCTTTTCCCATTGAGCATGGGTTCAACTTTGTATGATGTGATGTGGTAAAAAGCTGACATTGTTCTGCTGTATGACACGTTAAGCAATAAAAAAAAAAATCCATATCATTTTATGTGACTGCGCATGTAGCATGCTCAGCTTCAGAGTGGAAGTTCCGCCCTATAAACGATCTTAAATTAACTAAACTGGTCTATTGAAATGAGATGCTGCCAAACCCAGGAAAACTATATAGGATCTTCTTACCTTAAAGATACCCTTCCCATATACCGCAGACAGGGACCAGCACAGCCCTTCCTCATTTAAACCCATTCACCCCCATGTGCTCAGCCCCAATTGAAGTCTTCCAAGGACTGAGCACCAACCATACCAAAGGGGGTCCCTCGGTCAGCCAGATCCCATTTGAATCCAATCTACCCAGCGGCCCTCCTCCATCACCCCCTCCTGCCCCCATGTATTCGCTCCACGGCCGCCCAGCCCGCCGCAGGCTCGCTCAGAATGATGGCTTACTTGTCCAATCAGAAACCCGTAATCCAAATCCGCCTCTAGCCTTCGCTTCATTTAAAGTCAAGCCTGGTAATGGCACAGATAGCTTAACATGGTTAAGACAATTATGAATAACAACTCCAAATTTGTTAAAACCCCTAAATACATTTTAAACCATTTTAATCAACAATTCCATATGTGCTGAAACTTTCAAATTACTTGAATCTTTCAATGTAATATAATAGGCTCGATTACAAAACTCCTAAAAACCTTTAACCATCTTTTGAAAAGTTGGTATTGTTTTGGTAAATACTCATGTTGGTTTAAAGCACTGCCCTCTCTTTGACAGCATTCTATCTAGAGTAGCGCCGTTTTTGCACGAGATACCCCACAAACCTTACAATGAACGAGACATTTCCCAACTTGCGCTTGCTGCAAACCATTTCAAACATCCCCTAAAATGAGGATTGGTTTGAATTCTGCAAGGTTTCAGTTTCAGCGAAACAATCCAGAAAAATGACCATGGACGTGACCAGGGAGAGGATATTTGTGGACAAAGGTAGGTTTATCTGGCTCACAAAAGATATCCTGATCAGATTATCATCTTGGGTCCTGGATAACTAATCGGTGCATATGGACCCACATGACGGCCAATGCATCTGAAATGGTCTCGTTCGTTTCAATGTAAAAAGAATGGGGCAACATTGTCTGGCCATTGGCGGAACACACATAATGGCACGAATCATGATTATGCACCGATGGACAGCCACACAGTTGGCTTGGTTACGTACAAAGCTGTTTGTGAGGTCTTCTTCATTCTTCAAGGACTCTGGGCTCAAGAGTACACAAGAGTCTGGTTCACTATGTGCAGCCCCCAAGGTCAGATTTCCATATTATCAAGCAAGGCAAAGACTTCTTCTTTTAAGCAAGTCAAGAATCTCCCTCCCTTGGTAGCGAGGCCAAGCATTAAGGCATCTCGAGGGAGAAGGGAAGATCAGCCTGCAGTGTCGCTGTTGTTCAATTACCAAGGAAAATTAGTGATGAACTATCCAAAGCAATAGGTACACATTGGGGAAAAGCAAGTCCATGGAAAGAAAAGAAAGCTTAGAACTTTAGGTGGGAACACGTATCGAGGCAAAGCTGCAACAAGACAATGGTTATCAAATGAAGTGTCTATGGAATCGCATCCCAATGTCCTCTGCCTAGTGTAGGTCTGTCTGAGGCAGAGTCCAGAAACCGGTCTCAGAGTCTCCAGAAATCAGAGTTTTAGGATGCCGGATGCGACGGCCCGCAAGCACCAAATCATACACAGTGGAAAAAAAATCTTAGGGCCTACATTTCCCAAGGAACGTAAAGGAATGCTGCTTAAACCACTTTTTGGTACCTTTCTACAAACCACCCGCAGACTTTTATTTCTAATTCAAGAGTAAACAATATTTTTAATATTACAGACTGTGGAACTCTTCCTACCCAAACAGCAGAGCTGCCCTCAGACTGCACTCATAAGCTGCCCTGAGTCAGAAGATGTATTGCCTTCATTTAATTTGGCCCTGAATTTCAATGTGGCATTGAGATTATTTAGTATAAGCACCCTTCAGTAGTCATTTGCCTCAAGAAGTATAATGACTAAGTGACACTCATTTGGTGAACTGTGTATGCATAGTGCGTGTGCTGTTTTTAACTTTGGTTTGTTTTTGTCATTCTTATGTTTCACGTTTGTATCTATTTTTATTGTTGAGCACTCACTGTCATACCTCAAGGTCTGGATGTGTGTTACACATTTTGAAAATAAAGTAGGTTAAAGGGCATCTTTAAATGATGAGTACCTTTTGAGAACAGTTTCCATTCAGATGACAGTCACATTTAAAGTGACACTGACGTTGCTTTCTAGGTCTGGCTAGCAAGAGGATTAACTCTCCGACAGGGGCCAAGCTGTCAATCTGCTTCTCCATGATTCAGAACTAGCGCATCTTGGGGAAATCCGTTATAGTGACAGCCATTTTGTAGAAGCAAATGGAGGGAGTTGCTGCCTTTTGCTTTCATTAGCTTCTTTAGTTTCCAATTTTCTTTCCACTTTAGTGCTATATTTGTAATTTATAGAGTTTCATCAATTATTTCTACAGGCAGGAACATATATTTTATTTTTCGTTACACGATCTCATTCAATTAACTGTATGTTTTACGATAATGCAGGGGAGTATTCTAACCTTCACGTATGCTTCTCCCGGTTTTGGAAGATTTTAAGGTGGAACACGTGCAGAGAGATCAGAAATCATGGCATTGCCAAGATGATCTTTCATTTTCTTCATGCAGCTTTTTGTGGCAAACATAATCCCCAACATTCGTATTGCACAGGACGACAGATTTGAAAAATATTAAGCGAGCATCCGGCACTGTGCCCTCTTTAGTTTTGGCTTCTAGGTGGTGCTTTGGCATGGGAGCTCTTAGCTTCTAGATGGTGCTTTGACTTGGTAGCTCTTAGCTTCTAGATGGTGCTTTGACATGGGAGCTCTTAGATTCTAGATAGTGCTTTGGCATGGGAGCTCTTAGCTTCTAGATGGTGCTTTGACATGGGAGCTCTTAGCTTCTAGATAGTGCTTTGGCATGGGAGCTCTTAGCTTCTAGATGGTGCTTTGACATGGGAGCTCTTAGCTTCTAGATAGTGCTTTGGCATGGGAGCTCTTAGCTTCTAGATGGTGCTTTGACATGGGAGCTCTTAGATTCTAGATATTGCTTTGGCATGGGAGCTCTTAGCTTCTAGATGGTGCTTTGACATGGGAGCTCTTAGATTCTAGATGGTGCTTTGGCATGGGAGCTCTTAGCTTCTAGATGGTGCTTTGACTTGGTAGCTCTTAGCTTCTAGATGGTGCTTTGGCATGGGAGCTCTTAGCTTTTAGATGGTGCTTTGGCATGGGAGCTCTTAGCTTTTAGATGGTGCTTTGGCATGGGAGCTCTTAGCTTTTAGATGGTGCTTTGGCATGGGAGCTCTTAGCTTCTAGATGGTGCTTTGGCATGGGAGCTCTTAGCTTCTAGATGGTGCTTTGGCATGGGAGCTCTTAGCTTTTAGATGGTGCTTTGGCATGGGAGCTCTTAGCTTCTAGATGGTGCTTTGGCATGGGAGCTCTTAGCTTCTAGGTGGTGCTTTGGCATGGGAGCTCCTAGCTTCTATGTGGTGCTTTGGCATGGGAGCTCCTAGCTTCTAGGTGGTGCTTTGGCATGGGAGCTCTTAGCTTCTAGATGGTGCTTTGACTTGGTAGCTCTTAGCTTCTAGATGGTGCTTTGGCATGGGAGCTCTTAGCTTCTAGATGGTGCTTTGGCATGGGAGCTCTTAGCTTCTAGATAGTGCTTTGGCATGGGAGCTCTTAGCTTTTAGATGGTGCTTTGGCATGGAAGCTCTTAGCTTCTAGATGGTGCTTTGACTTGGTAGCTCTTAGCTTCTAGATGGTGCTTTGGCATGGGAGCTCTTAGTTTTTAGATGGTGCTTTGGCATGGGAGCTCTTAGCTTCTAGATGGTGCTTTGGCATGGGAGCTCTTAGCTTTTAGATGGTGCTTTGGCATTGGAGTTCTTAGCTTATAGATGGTGCTTTAGCATGGGAGTTCATATAAAGTAGGAGATGGTGAATGCGGTTGGGCATAAAAGCCACAGGATTTGCTGGACTTAGTTCCATCCATGCTAACGGCAATGCCTTTTTTGTCCATCTGTAGTGCCGCCTTGCCCAGGCCACCCCCACATGGGTCTTCTTTCCGGCCACTCAAGTGTGTCTCCCGGCACTTGATGTATAAGCACTGTCTTCCTAACGCTAGCCTAATCTTCAAAAACTGTGACGTTCATTTCATGGCACACTGTGCCTGCTACCCTTTAATGTTAGAGTGCCAATCATTCGTGGGCATATGTGGAACCCAGGTTGATTTCATCCTCCAGCACTTAGCAGTGGTATTTTGGATAGGCCAGTGCTCTTTGAACAGCAAATCTCACGGAAGTTATGCAACCCAGAGTTTCTCACTTCCTCCTGAACAATATGTCCAGATTTCAGTCAAGGACAGAAGCAGCAACTTAAGTGTTAACTGCTCTTGAAATGTTAATCATCCAGACTTATTAGAAAGTGTGGCTTCTGGATACATGTGTGTAATTGCTGTGTGCACGTAGGCACCCAGTTCAAGTATTATCGCTTAATTGAGCATTGCCACTTATACATATATTTCAAGGTATCTTTTCTAAAGTTCCGCAGATCTAAATGTCTAGCTTTGTCATATTTGGCAACTAGGCTAAACTAACTTATTTCCTAGAGAGGAATTACCATGCGATCAAAGCTGCCAAAGGACCACCCTTGCGTCAGTTCTGGCTTTTCAATCAACACCAATTTGCTTTCTGGGACTTTAAGTTACTTGTCCTCATAACACGTATGGTCCTCTCCGCACGCAAAGCACGCAAAGCACGTAAAGCACGTAAAGCACTGTAGACAGAAAGGCTGGGACTGGTTCTAAGTGCCACATGTTATTTTTGTTTCTATAATGCAGTGCTGCTCAGGTCTTGATTTCATATCAACTCGGCAGTGTGACTGTTTCCATGAAGTCCTTCGGCTCGTTTTAGTTTTTAACACAGTGTAAACATTTCCCTTGTGCACTCTTTTTTGGTTGCTTTAATACGTGTGACCTTGGATTAGTTCATTGCACCGAATTCCTATTACAAACGAGCACTGGCAAAGCTATCAATGTTGGCACCTTTAGAACCGCTACACATTTCCCAGGCACCCACATGTCAGGGCACCCGCATGTCAGGGTATCCACAACAATAACTAATGCCCCGCACTATCATGAGTGGGGGTTTAGATTCTATTAAAGACAAGGAGGCGAGTATTATGCAAAACAATCTTCACTACTGACACATAGCAGCAAAGAAACTTTTGTAAAACCAATAAAAAAAATCAAAACAGAAAAAACACAATATATCATAGGCACACACAGGGCAGAAACCCAGTCCAAGATGGGGCTCAGAACTAGCCCATGTAACCAATCAGGAAGGACCCACCCCCATAAAAGTCCCTTCCTCTAAACACAACTCCTCTTCTGAAGCTGCAATTTGACGCCCAAAGAAGCGAAACAGTAAAGGCTAACATTCCAACTGAAGAACAGCTCAGCCATCTTCTTGAGGCACGACATCTAGAGATCTTTCCCCAGTCCAATGCCTTCAAACTCCTCAACCCGAAGCTGTAAATGAGAAATAAATTAACAACGGTGGGTGGGTGGGATAATACTTGCCTTGTTGTCTTTAATAGAATCTAAACCCCCACTCACAATAGTGCGGGGGATAAGTTATTCTATGGCATGACAAGGAGGCTTCACATTATGCAAGTTCAAAGCCCTTGCATCACATTAAATACCACATGATCAATCCGCTTATGATAGAATGTTTTAAAAGTAGACTCCCTGGACCAGTCAGCTGCTTTTAAAATCTGCTCCAGACCTCCCCCAAGGAAGGCCACGTTTGAGGCCATAGCTCCCCTTACAGAGTGAGCTCCAAATGAAGAGATGTCAATCCCTGCTTCTTTCATCACCCACCTAACCCATCTAGCCAAAGTAGCTGAGGACACTGGATTATAGGATTTCCGATAGGGAATAAGCAGCTGAGAGGTACCCGGGGGTGGAGCCCTTCCGTCCTTAGCTCAAAACACTTCAAACACTGCACAATACATAATTTAACATTCTCAGGAAATGCTGGATAAGAAACAGAAGAAATCATGCACTTAGTTCTTTTGGACACAAAGAAAGTTATCCCTTGAGGAGAGAAAACCTTGTTGTCTACGTCAAGAGCCCTGATATCAGACACTCTTTTAATGGAAACAAGACAGAGAAGCATGGCTAGTTTTGAAAAAAGTTGTTGAGAGATAACTCTTGATTATGAGGCCAATTGAGGAACACATTCAAAACTTTATTAACATCCCAAAGGACTGAGTACCTGGCTTTAGGAGGAACCTTAACCCTGATAGACTGAAGGGCTTTCCTCACAAGGAAATGCCTCCCAACCGGTTCCCCTTTAACCAAAACATGGCCGGCCGAGATCACCGACGTAAATCCATTAATTGTCCTATAAGCCGTGCCCTCCTTGAACAGTTCAACCAGGAAATGTACTATGTCTACTGGAGGGGCAGAAATGGGATTGAGGTGCCTAGCCACACACCAGCCCACCCAGCGACTCCATGCTGAGGAATATCTCACCTTAGTGGAGGACGCCCAGGAATCCTTGATGACATTAATAGAGTCCTGCGAAAGGCCTCTGTAGCACCAGGAAGAGCTGAAATCTTCCAGGCCATAAGGAAGAGATCCCCCCCGAAGGACCAGGTCATTAGGGAGCCCCGCTGGATCTGTGAAGAGCCGAGGGTGGAGAGGGAGAAGACAAGGGACATCTTCCGCTAACTTCAGGAGAGCGGGAAACCACACCTGAGACGGCCAAAACGGGGGCAGTATTATCAGAGTAGCAAACTGCCTGTGTACCTGCACCAGTGTTCTGGCTATCATGGTAAATGGAGGAAAGGCATAGGACAGAGGACCTGTTCAATCCTGGAGAAACACATTGTCTCAAGAGTCGGGGGGTCTGGCCTCCAACTGTAAAACTGAGGAGCCTGACAGTTGAGACGAGAGGCGAAAAGGTCTACCTGAACGGGACCCCAAAGACACTGAATCAAGGCAAAGACTGCCTTGTGCAGCATCCAATCGCTCCTGTCCTGAAGGTAACAGGAATTCCAGTCTGCCACCATATTGCTGGCTCCCGGTAGATACTCTGCTTGCAAAAGAATGTTCCTGTCCAGGCAATAATGCAAAAACTCCCTTGCTAAGTCCGCTAGGGCCTTCGATCGGGTCCCCCCCAGGTGGTTGATATATCGAACCGTGGAAACATTGTCCATCTGAAGGAGGACACAGCAGTTCCCCTGGTCTTTGAGAAGTAAAGCAACCCGCCAGCAACTCCAGACAATTTATATGAAGTAATCTCTCTTGATCAGACCATTTCCCTCCAGTCTGACCTACCCCAGCCCCCCAACCGGCTCTGCTGGCATCGGATTCTAGAACCACGTCTGGAGACGGTCCAAAGATCACCTTGCCATTCCAGGCGTCCATATGCTTGAGCCACCATAGAAGCTCCAACCTGGCATCGGGGGACAGCACCACCATCTGAGAATATGATAAACTTTTTCGCAGATGCCTCCCCTTGAGACGCTGAAGCACCCTGTAGTGCAGAGGCGCCAGAAAGATAGCCTGAATGGAGGTGGACAACATCTGCACAACCCTCGCTAATTGACGGAGAGACACTATCCCCTTCCTTAGAATAAAGTGAATTTCCTTCTGAATTCTCGAGAGTCTGCTGTCTGGAAGAAGAAGGATGCACTGCCTTAAATCTATACAGAAGCCCAGAAACTGGATTCATTGAGTAGGATGGAAAATGGACTTCTTGGCATTGATTACAAAGCCTAGGTCTTGTAAAAGGGAGATCGTCAGATCCAAGTGACCCTGCAGAACCTGGAGATCCTGCGCTAGAAGAAGCATGTCGTCTAGGTAAATGATAACCCGGACCCTTTCCAATCTGAGAAAGGCCATCACTGGCTTTATTAGTTTGGTGAAACACCACAGGGCTGATGGCAGACCGAACAGGAGAGAGGCAAACTGCCAAAGGTGACCCCCCCAAGAAAACTGGAGAAACTCCTGATGTGGGGGAAAACTGGAGCCACCAGGTACGCGTCCTTGAGGTCCAGCTTGACCATCCAAACTCTCGGGAGAAGGGTGTCCTTGAGAAGGTGAATTCCCTCCATTTTGAAATGCTGGTAAACTATAAACGAGTTGAGGGCTCTCAGATTTAACACAGGACGAAAGCCCTCTTCTGGCTTTGTGACTCGAAAAATCATGCTGAGGAACTGGGAGGCCATGAAAGTGGCCGGAATCACTGCACCCTTGAAAATGAGATCTGAAATCTCTGCGTCCACCAGCTTCTGCTTCTCTTGGTCGAACACAAGAGGAAGAGGCTGAGAGAGCTGACAGGGAGGGGAGTAGAAGTCTATCTGAAATCCCTGAACCATTTGTAACACCCATGGATCTGAGGTGAGTTCCTCCCGCCGATGAAGAAACCTTGCCAACCTGCACCCTAAACCTCCGTGGGAAGAAACATTTACGAGACGTGACAATACCTGGAGCGGATATCTCTCTATTTGCACCTCTGCCATTGCGACCTCTCCACTGCGATCCTATCTGGGGTTAGAAGGACGTCTGAGATCCTCGAGCAGAGGAAGAGTGATGAGCTCCCATGGAGGCATACTGTTGAGGGCGGGCAGAGCCCCTGAAAGAGGAGTGGCCAGAAGAGCAGGCTCTTCCTCGTCCGGCCTTGTCAAAAACTCTAGGCGCAAACACCTTCCAATGTTTGCCTGGGCTTTGTCCAGGGCAGTAAAGATATTGACTTATGCTGAGAGGTCCTTAATAAATTTGTCGCCCAACAGGTTCCCCGTGGCTTTTGGGCCAGCCTCAGCCTCAGCCATATCCTGCAGCCTAGGGTCTATGCGTTTAAGGAGAGCTTTGCGCCTCTCTCTAGATATGCTGGTATTAGCATTGCCGAGCAGGTAAAAGGAACACTGCACCCAGCCTCTAAGCACTTGGACATCAATCTGTGAATCATTAAGGGCAGCCTCCTCAGCCAACTCGAAGATTTGGGTCAAGGGCCCCAACATATTCAACAGTCTATCCTGAAAGCCCCGGAGTGCCCGTCAACCCCCTTTTTTGTATCCTTCCCCTTTTGTGACAAGAAAGCTACCATAGATTGGTCCAGAGTCGAGGCCACCTTATTTAGAATGACAGAGCAAGGACATTCCAATCTCAACTTATTCCTGTCCTCTCTTGGAAGGGGTTTCCTGATCCAATGATTCAGGAACGAGGAAACCGCCTCGGAAGGGCACCATTCCGCCGACCTCGGATGTTGGATGAGAGAGGGGTCAAACAAAGGGACCCACTGTCATCCAACAACTGCCCCTGGGTTCCCTGGGGTAATCCTACAGAGGACTCCTTCTGGTTACGCCTTTTAGGCAGGAAATCAGAATCAGCAGAAGAATCAGGCGAGGATAAGGGAGTAGAGGTAATATGAATCAGAGCGGAAGACTGCAAAAGACCCTCCTCAAACCTACGCTTCAAAGCCCTAACAGGGGAATTAGGAGAAGAGGGAGAGCTATTAACAGGGCTTAGTTGCCCTTGGAAATGTTTAGACTCGGCCGTACACTGCCTGGGCGCTACAGAAGGACCCTGATCAGTATTGGGGTGAAAGTCGGCAATCTTGTTAATGAGCCTATCAAATTCTGAGGCCAAAGTGGAATTTAAATTCAGTCCATAGAGTCCCTAATAGCCTTAGAGACAGATGGGGGTGGAACCAGGGAGGCCTCCCCCAACCCCCTCATACCCTCCTCTGCAACAGACCTATCGGTTTTCTTAGAAGCAGGCCTAACTTGAGTGCTAGCTTCAGCTAAAGGGACCCCCTCAGTCCTTTTGGCTGACTGCATAGTCCTAAATCAATGTAATAAAAAGAACAATGGACCCCAGCAGTAATGGTAAAATAAAATGTAAAAGGGGTGGGGGGGTAGGTCGAGCAGACCAACAAACAGCTCCTTTAGAGCTTTTAAATCCAGACCAGGCTGAGCCGAACAGAAACACGTTCACTCAGAGTCCTGAAAACGCGTGTGCAACACAAATTTAATAATATTAAGGCTTTTCTTAAACACAGTAACATGTGTGTGGGGCGCCGAGCAGGCGAGACCCTCCTAAACAAACATGAAAAACCACACACTGAAGGTGTAGGGAGAGCGGCTATACGCGTACATCATCAGAATAGTTCAGACAATTGGGGACGTGTCTGATCACCCTGTGTATTTCCTCCAGAAATATCTCGGCTGCAGACTAGATGCCAAAGCAGAGTCGTTTATACTGGAATAGGCCTCAATGGGCCTCGAATGTGGTGATGTACCTGTATTCTGGGGCTATTTCTATCTGGTGGTATCCTTTTGTTAAATCCAGTTTCAAAATGATTTTCGCCCCGTGTAGGAGGTGGATCATGTCCGTTATTCGGGGTGACTGGTGTCTTTCTCTTTCAATGGCTACGTTGGCTCTGCGCATGTCAACACACAGACGTATGGATCCATCAGGGGATTTCTTTGGGACGATTGGTGATACCCATGGTGTGGGGCCCGAGACGGGCTCGATGATGTTCATTTTGATGAGTTTGTCCAGTTCCTCCTCCACTTGTCGCTGAATGTTGATCGGTATGCCGCGGTAGTATTGCGCCACCGGTTCAATTTGCGGGTTGATGTGCAAATGCACCTGTCTGAAAGGGCTGGACTACTGCTGTTAGGCTGTGGCGAGTGAAGAGGAGTGGTGTTTTCTAACTAATACCCACTGGAGCGGTGCGCGTGCCTTTAAGGGAGGAAGACCTGCTGACCAGCTGACCCTTAAGAGGCCGCCTCTAGCACCCTTGTGGTGTAAGCCCTGCGGTGAAAGGGCTGGACTACTGCTGTTAGGCTGTTTGGCGAGTGGCGCTTGTGATTGCGCCACCAATCTATGGCCTCGCCAAAGTCCAGAACACGGGTGCAGAAAAAGCACATCCAACTTGGTGAAAAGGAGGAAACTGGAGTCCGCAGTACTGCGAATCGAACTTGTGAGAGGAAAGTAAGTCGATTTTACTCATGTACCTCCACCTCTGCGAGCGAAAATCATGATGAGGAGCGAACCGTTGTGGTTCCTAACATTATTTCCAATACCAACATTAACAACCATAATGAAACAAGTAGCCGAGCACACACATGCTCTAAGAGTAATCACCCGTCACAAAATCACGGGGGGGATGTCGGACTAAAAACAACCCTAATGTTGAACTATGATGCTTGCTGTGAAATCAACCTACACACTCAAGGAATGTCCCCAACCCCCTTGAACTCAAGTCTCGTCGACGGGTTAAGCCCCCGCCGGAGACCAACACAAGCCGACGATCATGTGTGTAAACAGTACGAGCACTTACTCGGCGTGTCGCCTGTCCGAAGTGGCTCACGTACACGGCCAAGTCCCGGGGAGGTGGCGCTGGGTGTGGATGGAGGCGTCTGGCGGTTGGATCTTTCCGAGAGCCCCGTTGTGCCGGAGACTGTGGTGGAGCGGGCGCGGCATCTTCCAGTGGCGTTGGGCCGCGCATGCGCTGTGCGCTCGCCGGGGGGTGGGAGGTCTGTTTGGACAGTGGAGGCCGTGTTTGGACAGTGGAGGCCGAGTCCCTCCCTGTTTGCGAGTGCTGCTGCCTCCTTTGTCTTCGGGCATTGTTGCGGCCAGAGCGGTGGAGGCGGTTGAACCGACCCAGGGAGCACAGCCAGAGTCTGGGATAGTTGTGCAGGTCCAGGGTGGGGGCTCGATTGGAGCCGTTTTGGCATCCCAGATGGACCAGGAACCTGGGACGAACTCCGATGTGAATGTATTAGAGGAGCTGAATGATGATGTTTTTGGAGCCTCAAACGACATGATAAAGGATGCCTGTGTCCCAAAACGGCAGGTAAGAACCGTGACACTTGATGAGCAGGTGATTCAAAAGCAATATGAGTGCTGTGAATCGTTAAATGTTGTGAATAACATCTTGCAAAGCACGACAGCAGTAAACAAAACAAGTAATTGCAACTTAATTAACGGCAACAGTCGGCAAGAAGAGACAACACAAATACACAAAGTAGCCCTAAAAAGACAGAACTCACAACTAACTGAACCAAACGAAGACATTTGGGCTAATGTTTGCTATAAACATACAAAGCAGCCTGCAAGGGCCTTAAATGTGAGGTTAAGCGAGTCATCCTTGCAGGACATGTCATTCACCCAATTTAACTCACAAAAGAGAGCGGCTAACACTAAACGAACTGATCCAGAAATAACGCTTCTGAACATGCAAAATTCACAGTCCACTACTATGAACTCAACAGTCAACTGTGATCTGTCTGACTCGTCCTTTATTGAACGGCCGTTCCCGAAAATAAGGAGGGGTAGACGATTTAAACAAAAGAAAACTAAGAAGTACACTAGTAGGAAAAGGAAGGTGGAGCCTAAGCAGTATGAACAAACAACGGGTATTCAAGTTGCAATATTATCTTCACTTGCCATTTCTATGGCACCTTTCATGAAGTTATACGAGAACCTAAACGATACAATGAAGGATTCCTCTACATTGTTGGCTCTATTGAACACCAAAGTAGCTCATCTGGAACAAATATGCAATCAATCCTCCAATAACGTTAAGGATGGCCTAAAAGGCCTGGATGCCTCACTTAAATCTCTGGCCGAACAAAAGAGAAATGACTCCTTGGATAAAAAACTTTTGGCTGAAGTCGCCTGGGAGGCACTAGCCATATTTAAATACAAAGGTTTAAATCGTATTGGTCCACATCGTGAAAATGAATCAAATAGTGGTAGCACACTACAAAGAAACCCAACTTCACCTTCAACTGTGTGCCCCGAGCATCAGCCACTAATTATTGGAGGCTCTATGGCAGCGTCTGTAAACGTAATAGAGAGGCCCACCCAAGGGTCTGAAGTTCGTGTGTCGTCAGATCAGGCCCAAGTGATCGATCTTACTATTAATAAAGATCGGGTACAAGCAAGTTCAGATCACGCAAAAACGGCGAGCGCCGTAACAAGCCAATACAATCGAGGAGTAAGTACCTCTCTCGGGAGTGAAAAAATTGACGACGTTTCATTTAACACGGCCTTCGAACAGGCGCGAGCCTATAAGAGGCAGAGGGGCCTTGTTGATCAAACACCTTCTACGTCGACTATGGCCCCCCAACCTAACACTGTGGAAAACGTGCAGACAACCTGCAAAGGCACAGAGAAGCCGAATGTATTCTCGATCTTTGAAGGCACAGCAGGAAATTGCAAGAATCCAGTGGTAATTCATGATAAATCGACAAAGACGTTAAAAAAATTGAAGAACCAACCGAGTAAGAGAAATAATAAAAACACGGGAGCACAGAAATTTTTGAGGAACATAAATTTTGTTCAAATTGTGACAAAAGACACAAATAAATCTAACCTGAAAGAAAATCGAAAAGGATCGGAGCCTGCAAAGGAAGCTGTTCCTCTCCTTCCAGCGATCGCAGTAGACCAATTGTCTGCCGACATCTCTGAATATCTTTTAAACATGTCCACTTATGACGATACAGAAAAAGTGGACATCACACAAGAACCAAAGAAGTGTGCTCAAATAACCTCTGCAGACAAGGATGAGAGCACGCCTATGGTTTGCCCTGCCGAAACAGAGGGAGACTCCTCTGGAGCTCTGAGCTTGAGTGCACGCAACTCAGACCAGGCAAATTCAACAGAATTGGCGAGTATCAAGGTCTTTAGAACCTGTCACATTGTCAACAAACCAGTAACTCCTGAGGAGAATGGGAAGATCTCAGGAAGTCCACCGTTTATGACCATGCAAGAAAAAAGGTCAAAACTATGTAACAGATTACGAGGAGTTCAGTTGGGTGAAAGAGAGAATTCTAAAACCAGTATGTGCAATCTGGAGAAAATACCTAACGAAGACACTAGCAGAAGTATGGCGTCAAACAACAAAGCCTCCAACAACAAAAAAGCAAACGTGACTTCTCCAAACAGCCTACTGGAATGACTCGAATCATGAGTGAACTCCCACGGAAGAGACGGTGGCAAGACCAAAAGAGAGAACGACCTCGATTTGGCCTTTAAGGTGATGGTTGAAAGGCTCGACTCAAAGGACAAGTTGATATTAAACCGTGCAACCATCATCAGGCTATTCGACTTGATTCCTAGTTTGCGTGCTATCACGTCCAGGGATCTAAAGATCGTTGAATTTCCTAATGAGAATCAGAATGATAAAGTAATCCTTCAGGTATCTTCTTCATTGATAGCCAACACAATCATTGAAGCAAACGTTGCGCTATTTTCGTTGGGATTTGAAGTCTACTCATTAGGAACACTCAGCCCGAACCACCATGCTTCGGATGCCCGAGACAATGAAGAGATGCTAAGCGGCTGACAACAGAGCACTGTGCTGAGCTCTATGAACAAAAATTAGTTTCTCAGATCTAAAAGTATCAATGTAAGATCCACGGACGAGGTTCAGCCCCTGTGCTTGTCACGGGTAGACACCCAGACAGAAGATTTAAAATCCAATACTATGACGTCACGGGTAGGCACCCAGATAGAAGACAAAACATCTAATTCTATGATGTATGATACAAATGGATCTGTGGAACCCAAAACGGAGATCAGAATCACCATAAGTGGAACCCAAGGCCAGCAATTGCCGATAGCCGAAGCACTCTGTTGTACTAGCACTGCTGAGGTGAACAACGACTGGGGCTGGTTGGCAGCCTCGCTTAACACGAAAGATCGTCAACAATGCCAGGAAAAGACAACCTTAAATAGGTGCCTAGTGGCATCTTGGAACACGTGTGGATTTATACATCTTTTCAATACAAACTGGTTGGACGGCCTGTTGGTCATTTGCTTGCAAGAAACCTGGCTTTCTGAAATGCCACTTGTGATTAATTACGAAGTGGCCCTGAATCCAGCCATAAAACTGTCAAAAGGTCGTCCAATGGCGGGTTTGTTAACTCTAGTAAACAGGGCCTTGGGCTTTAGGATTTCTAAGTCCTACAATCACTCCCCATTTATCCAGGAAACGACAATTACCAAGCAGAAAATGGGCCCCGGGTATGACGAGGAAATAACATTTCTAAACGTTTATTGGAATCACCAGAAGGCAGGTAAACAGGTTTTCATAGAGAAAATCGCGGACATTTTGGATGTTCTGTATGAAGAGAAGCCAAGGGCCAAGATACTGATATGTGGGGACTTAAACATTGATTTCTTTAAATTTATCACCGCAGATAAAAAAGTGCTAGCTAATGAGTGGCTCGAGGAAATGGAAATAAGACAATTGCAAATGCTGAATGGGAATACAACCGGAGATATGCCACCTGCCGCGACGTGGCAGCATGCAGATTCAGCCTCTACGATTGACTACGTCTTTGTGTCAACTGATTTGCACGCCCGTATAAATTCCTTCGTGGTCAAGAAGCAAACAACTAGCGACCATAATATGCTTATAACGCATCTCAATACATCATTAGAGGAAGGTCAACCGAGGTGGCAGCATAATATCTCTGTCGCGACAAATAGGGTGAGACTCCGCTTAGAAGAACAAGAGGTCGCTCAGTTGGCAACAGCTTATTGTCAGGATTCCACACAATTAGAATACAACCAACTATTGTTTCAATTTAAGACCAAGAACGCGGGGTCGAAGAATACAATCTTGGTTCGAAAACACTGGTTTGACCCTGAAATTCAGAAACGAAAACGGCTGCTGCGACAGAACATTCGACAGGCCCAGTCATTGGAAATGATTACTAGGAAAACACAAATAAGAGCTGCTAAACAGTCCTATAAAAATTGGTTGAAGAGCCACATGCATCTAACTCTTCAAAACGACGCTGAGACAATGTTATCCATATTAAGGAACAAAAATACAAGAGAGTTTTGGAGGATTATGAACGACATGCAGGCGCCATAAAAATCGTTACAAACATGTTTGGTGTCTGAAACGGAATGGACTGCTCATTTCGAGGAGCTATACAGGGGCAACAAAACCATGGGTGAAGAGTTCAAACTATCATTCTCACCCCGAATCATTACTTACTGTAAAGATGACATTGTAGCAATAATTAAAAGGGCCAATGACTCAAGAGCACCGGGCCCAGATGGCTTAACGAACTTCACCTTGAAACAGCATCCCGAGATTTGGGCAGAGATATGTGTAGCTTTATTCGAAAGAATAAATATTGCAGGTAAATCCCCCAAATCATGGAAAACGGCGATCATAATACCAATTTATAAAAAAGGGGACAGATCAAATCCAAAAAACTATCGACCGGTGGCATTATTAGATGTCCTGGGCAAGGTTTACGGTACCACACTCCAACAGAAGTTGGTTCAGTGGGCTGTAAACACGGGACATGTTGACGCCAGACAGGCGGGTTTTGTCAAACAAGTTGGTTGCTCCCCAAATCTTTTACTACTTAACTTGGCAAAAATGGAGGCCATCAAAATCAACACTGTAGTACATCTAGCGTTTATCGATTTTTCAAGCGCCTTCGATACCATTGACCGCGACCTCCTGTGGGTAAAATTACGGCGATGGGGCTTCCCGGAAGATCTTGTATCTGCCATCCAGGAGCTTCATACAGAAACATCCATAAAAATTTGTTTGGACCAAGCTGGAACATTGTCATCAGCAATAGCCACAGGCGAGGGCGTCAAGCAAGGCTGCCCGCTTGCCGCAGCTATAATTAGCTTGTTCATCTCGGACATTGGCATTGCGATAGAGGAAGTGAATTCATTCCCGCCGAAAATAAATAAATCACACATAAGCTGGCTTCTCTACGCCGATGATCTCGTCGTAAAGGATTTAACAGCTATCGGCTTACAAAGAAAACTTGATGCTATTCAGCGATACGTAAGCGAGAACCAGCTGTTGATCAGCCCAAATAAAAGCGAAATCCTAACATTTAAGAACTTGAAAGTAGGGTCCTCGAAAACAATGAAAAAGGTTAGATGGACTCTGGGCGGAGCAATACTGAAGAGATCACAAAGTGTGAAATACTTGGGAATGGTCTTAAGTTCCTGTATCAATGACGGTCCCTGGAGAGCCAAAGCCAAAAGGAAATGTGCTCAGCTAGCCAGCCAAGCCTTAATCATAAAAAGGAAATTTGGAAAGTTCTCTCAGGAACCATTAAGACTATTTTATCAACAGAAGGTCACTCCAGTTCTAATCTACGGGGCAGAAAACGCCCTGGGCTGCTCTCATGAAGTATGGTCCTCCTTAGAGAACCAATTTTGGACAAAAGTACTGGGCCTTCCACGAGGAACGATGACATCTTGCATTAGATATGAATTATCCCTGATTTCTCTTCAAGCTAGAATTACTTGGAACCTGTTATCCTAATTTCGTAAGACACGTGCGCAAGAAAACATCCTCCAGTTCCAAATCCTGCATACCGCAACGGCCGAAGGACAGAACTTAGTGGCTATGTGGATCCAAAGATGCAAAAGCATACTAGTTGAATTTGACATCAAGACTGATATGCTGCACGAAAATCCGGACGCAGCAAAAATAAAAATCTGGCGCATAGATTGGTAGAGAACTTGCGCACAAAGAGCAGCTGCGAAACTGATGACAGATGTACCAGCTGAAGCTCGTGCCTTTAATACGGCACAACGCAACATCACTTTATTCCCGGATCCCAACGCACGTAGACGCTTCATGTTATTTCGCATGAATCTATTTAAAACCAAAGAGCGTTTACAGATGTGCAAATGCAACAAAATCGCAAATCTTTCTTGCAGATTTTGCTCAAGAGCCCCAGAAACATTGAAGCATCTGGTCCTTTTTTGCAGAAATCTTCGCAATGAAAGAAGTTTGCACTTGGGTCCATGGAGCGCATGCCATCCGACATTGTGCGCGAATGATTGGTGGGGTCATATGTTCAATGGAACTGATTCAAAACTGCTAATTCCAATGACGAACTTCTTACGAATAATTGAAGTGCGACTTAGCTTGGTTGATGATGGCAGGACGTAGGCACTGGCCAAATGGAGGGCTGGACTTTACAGACGTTGGCGGGAGCGGGAGGAGTGGAGGAGGCTGTGGAATGACGGAAATTGATGTATGTTGCTTGTTGTTTTGTTGATTGTTTGTAAATATTTTAAAGGTTTGTATAAACCATATAAAATAAAAAAATAAAAAAATAGGCCGAGGTGGGTCACGAATGTGGTGATGTACCTGGATTCTGGGGCTATTTCTATCTGGTGGTATCCTTTTGTTAAATCCAGTTTCGAGAAGATTTTCGCCCCGTATAGGAGGTGGATCATATCCGTTATTCAGGGTGACTGGTGTCTTTCTCTTTCAATGGCTACGTTGGCTCTGCGCATGTCAACACACAGACGTATGGATCCATCAGGGGATTTCTTTGGGACGATTGGTGATACCCATCGTGTAGGGCCCGAGACAGGCTCGATGACGTTCATTTTGATGAGTTTGTCCAGTTCCTCCTCCACTTGTCGCTGAATGTTGATCGGTATGCCGCGGTAGTGTTGCGCCACCGGTTCAATATGCGGGTTGATGTGCAAATGCACCTTTCTGTTTTTCAGTTTTCCGAGACCTCTGAATAGCTTGGGGAATGTTTGCTCAATGGCTTCCGGCTTGGCGAAGTATTTGTGGGCCATCAATTGATATAGTATATGCACTAGTCCCATCTCTACTGTGGTACGGAAACTCAGGATGCACCCGCTGTTGGCTTCAGTTTTTAGTATGTGCAGGGGAATTCTTGCCGCATGGTCCTTGTGTGTGCACCAAGCCGTGATCATGCCCTTGCATGGTAATGGCGTTGTCGCTCCATATGGGTAGATGTCTACAGTGGTTTGCTTGACTTTCGGTGGTGGGGTGAGCGATTCGTAAGCTTGTTCGCTTATGATATTGACCGTTGCTCCCGTGTCAATCAGGAATTTTAGCAGGGTGTTGTTGACGTGCAACGTGAGTATTGGGCTGTGTTGGGTGGCCGTGCTGTTGTTGAGTGCCCATACATACCCCTTCTTCCTCTGGTCATCTTCTGACTGTGTGTCACTGCTGGTGGAGGAGCGCATCTCGATGTACCGAACGAAACGTCTCCTTTGAGAGCGTCTGGACCCTTCATGTGATCGTCTGTCCTCACGGAGAGATGGACCCGTGCGGTCTCTGTCCTCTCTTCAGGGTGTAGCCTGTTCATCCTCCCTCCTTGTGTTAGGCGGGCTGCGTCGTGTTGATCTTCGTCTGTCCTGGGTGCATTGTCTGTGCGTGGCGGAGCCCGGTGCGTTTTTGCACATTGCTCTATAATGGTCGATTCCCTGCATGAGGTGCACTGTTGTCCCATGGCGGGACATTCACCCATATGCGGATATTCATAACCGCATCTGTAACAGGTGGCTTCCGGGCGCTTGCCTCCTTGGCTAGGAGCTGCGTATAGTTTGTTGATGATGTCGGGATTGCTTGTGGGTTGTCGAATGGTAACTTTGCCCAGGTTATCTAGTTGTGACTCTACAGCCGCTTCCATGCGAGCGAGCGCCAGAATCTCGTCCAGGGATCTTTGTTTTTGTAGGAGTTGTTTGCGGAAAGGTTGTGACAGACATCCTGCAATGACCTGTGATCTCAGGGCTTCCTCATTTGAGTACCTGTGAAATTCGCAGTGTTTCAATTTAATGCAGAGTCGCATGACAAAATTGTCCATAGATTCGCCTTTCTCTTGCCGTGTGGTGTGGAATATGTGGCGTTCATAGTCGATATTGTTGTGCGGTGCAAAGTATTGTGAGAGTCTGTCCTGGAGTTCTCCATATGTTACCATTTCAACATTGAGCAATTCGCCCGCAATGTCTCTTACCGCTGGCCCCACTGCCATGAACAATGTGTTTTTGAGCCTCTCATCGTCTTTCAGTCCTATGGCCCAGGCATAGAACTTAAAGTCTCGCAGCCATGTGGTCCAGCGGGGTCCTAGATTTGATGTGTCTCTTATTTCAAATGAGCTTGGCATGTGCATGACTTGTGCTGTGCCACCTGCCGCCTGTGCCGGTTGACCGTCTCCTTGTGCGTTGACTGAACTTCCTGATGAGGACGCAGTGGCTTGTGCTGTGTCTGACATGGTTGCGTTTGTTCTTTGTAGTGTATTCTGTTCTTGCCGAGTTTGTTACTGTGCTTGGTGATCTCCTGTGGAACTTAGTCTTTGTGTTTTCTCTATTTGTCTATCTTCAGGCGTTCTCTCTGACCCTGGTGCTTGTGAAGTTCTTCCTAGGGCACTTACTCTCCAGCGTTTTCTTGTTTTCCTTATTATGAGGCTGCCGTGGTCTTATCTCCCTTGCAGGGAGTAGCGTGCGTGCATCAGCAGCTGAGTGTGGCAACGTGACGTGTTTCCCCTCTGCTTTAAGTTTGCGGGAGTTCCTCCCTGTTGCAGGGCCCCCCCCTGCAGGTGCTGGCTTTTCTGCTGCTGTGCTGGTGGGGGCGTCGGAATAGCCACGATTCGTGGCTGCTGCGTGCGCTTTGCCGATTACACGCGTATCTTGCGTGTCTGTGCAGCAGGCCCTGCCTCCACCGGAGTCTGTTGTGCTTTGGAGGCGCGCCGACGCGCTACACTGCCCGATGGCAGGCCTCTCTCCTAGGCACGAGTGGGTTGGGCACCCCTCGTCGCCATTGTTGAATCCTCGAATGGTGTGGGCGAGCGGCTCTCTAATTAAGACACAGAGCCGAGGTGACATGCAACCATTCTTTATTTGATACACCCGGCAACTGCCGGAAACCCGTGCCCGCCCCTTCCTAACACCAACGCCATGTCCTTCCTTCTTACACGCGCGTGGGCCTCAACAAGGCCACGCCCACATAACGATGTGGGCTCACAGACAGTCACTTTTTATTAATTGTCCAACACATGCATTTTAAAGCTTTCATCAGGATTCGGTAGTGTTAAATATTTACTTGGAAGATAATTATGGACTGTGCCGGTGTTTGCGGGCACAGGAATTCTGAGACACCCACACTTCTGTTACTCAGACACTGCACTGTAGGCAAACACCCTGCATCGCCACACCCTCTTTCTGCTGCGAGCAGCAGACTGTGTGCTCTGCAAGTACTCTGCAATGTGTTTATTATCCAAAGCAAAGCAGGAGGCCAGCAGAACAAGATGTACCAGACCCGGAAGTTATTGGAAGGCTATCGTGCACTGATTGTTTTGAAATAACCTCTTGCGGAACAGCGAAGCGTGCCTTTCTTTGGGACAGTTTTTGGATTGTATACAGCTTTTGTTGAAAAACACTCGTAGCACTGCGCTATTTAAACGTATTTGCAGTCTTTGGGACAGTTTCGCGCAATTACCCACCTGGCATGTTTCCCCATAGACCCACATCGGCTTCCAGCACTTCCAGCAATTTCATGTCCCTGTATGAAATACAAGTAAGGTGAACCTTACGCAAATACTTTTCAGCTGGGACATCAATATCTCGATTGCGTCACATGTTAACCAGGTCCTCCATGACAACAAAGACAAAAGCCCAGCTCGGGTTACCACCGGGCTGCCCACGTGCGTCCGAGCATGGAGGGAAAGAGGCGGAAAAGGAAACTGCGCATGAAACACGAGCTAGAGAAACGCGGCAAGCCAGTTCAAAAAAGCAGCTGTGGTAAAACCGTGTGGATGACAAGAGGCACAGCAATTACACGGTGCAGTGTCGGGCGCCCATGGGAGCCGCTTTGTCCCTCTCTCCTGCACCTGTTATCTTCACACAAAGTACTGCACTTAAGGGTTAATCAAAAATGAATCACTGCTGCATGCACACATGATCTTAAACTCCAGATGACAACGACTTAAAGAATACCACGATCTATCATCTCCTCATGTACGCAGCCACTAATACTGTCACACCACCAGTGGCGTCGCCAGGAATCAAATTTAGGAGGGGCGCAGGGGGGGTCAAAGACAAAAGTAGGGGGGCACAGACAAAAGTTGGGGGGGCGCCTATGAAAGGTGATGTGTGACATCACAAGCACTCCTGCAGCTAGGCTTGTGTGCACACCAACTACCCACACCCCACTGCAGGGGAGCTGACTTATGAATTTCCCGGGGGGGTGCCCAAATATAGGAAGTGACATCACCAGCAGTTATATGACTGCATTTGCACATATTCGCCAACTTGGTGTGAGGGGTCTGGGGTGGGGGCCGCAGAGCAGTGGAAACATTGGCTGGCATGTACTGCATGTACTAAAGTCAAGTAAGAAGGAGGTTTCAGCCTTCCAGTTGCATCCCAGTAGGCCAACACTGCCCCTACTCCACCCCTCTACAATCATCCAGGTTGTAGTAGCCCTTAAAAGGCAGAGCAACACAACTAGGATGGGAGAACGAAATGCCATCCCATCCTGTGAGTGTGTCAAACCTCAGAGTAAAGACTGTGCGTGTGCCTCCTACCTTGGAGCACAATCTCACTAATTTGGTGCAAATCTCGCAATAGGGTGCATGGGAATCCCATGCGTGTGTGTGGGCTGCAGACCCCAAATCACATGTTCACTTCTTCAGTGTGAAACTCTGGCCAAGGCTCTTTGGGCAAGCATTCAGGATGGGTCTCACACCTTTAAACAGTGTGATATATTGAGTGGGCACCTCACTCCTTGGAGCATAGTATCACCTGTTGCTGGTAATCTCACAACTGAACGTACAGTTTCACTCTTGGTCATCTCAGTGACCCCATGTATATTAATGGACACAGTCTTCCATCTGGGAAGACAATTATATTTCTGTTAAAACACTCGGCGTTCTCACTCCAGTTTTCTCGATCTATAGATCCATACCATATTCATTCAATGAGGGTGCAGGGGTGATAACTTGTTTCTGAGAGCGCTCATTCGTTCATTCAGGAGAGATAAAGGAGTAACTACCCCCTGTATAGGGGATCAGGCTCATTTTGCCCCATAGCCCCTCACCGCAGAATGAGTGAGCAGGTTTTCAGACCCTGCCGATTCTGCTATCCTACAAGCTCGAGCCTTCTATCCCTTGCCCCATCACATATTCCAACATCCTGAGCAGGCAGCTCGGAACATGCCTGTTGCCAATTGAATGTAGCAAGATCTACTATTTAGACACTCAGAGAGTGCCATGAACCCACATTGGTGGTGAGGACGCACTCAACATACAGAACACAATGGTATAGTGTTGCAGTCCTGCTGAGAAATTACAATTTGGTCTGTTTAAATGTAAAGCAGAGTGGCTGAGAAGTACACGCACTGTGCTGTTAAAAATAAAGCAGCTGTGGTGGGTGGAAGTGCTGCTTCGGTGTCATCAAGATTATGCAATTCCCAGCGGGGTAGTGTTGGTCATTTCCTATTGAAGTATAGCAGTCCTATTGAGAAGTGCCATTAAAAGTGAAGCTGAAGGTTCGATCCCTCCGACCTCGCAACACCGGTTTGATCCCTCGGGCCGCGCAACACAGGTTTGATCCCTCAGTCTGCGTTTAGAAACCTCTGGTTATTATTACGCACATCATAAATAACCAATTAAAATGAAAATAAATCTGCTGAGAAGTGCTGGGGCCTTGTCAATAAGAGTTTAGCAGCTCAACTGAGAAGTGCTAATGTTGTCCCATCAAAAGTATAGCAGCCCCACTAAGATGAACTAGCATTGCCTCAACAAAAGCATAGCAGCCCCACTAAAATGAACTAGCATTGCCTCAACAAAAGGGTAGTATTACAATTATAGAAGCCCTGTTTAGCGAGTTAACTGAGCAGTACCAGCATTGCCCCATTTCAAACATGGCAGCTCTAGTAGAAAATAGATTACACAGCCCTGCTGAGAAGTGCTGTTACTGTCTCTTGGTGGGGGTAGAGAGATTGGGTGTAGAATGAGTGGAGGTAGAGAGAGTGAGGGTAGAATGGGTGGGGATAGAGATAGTGAGGGGTGGGGTGGGGGTAGGTTTGGTTGATGGGGTAGGGCGGATGAGCGTAGAGAGAGTGGGGGCAGGGTGGGTGGGGTTAGAGAGAGTGTGTGTATGGTAGAGGGAGAGTGGGTGGGTAGGGATAGAGAGAGTAAGGGTGGGGTGGGTGGCCATAGAGAGATTGGGGGAAGTAGGGTAGAAATAAGGGTCAGGGTGAGGGGTCAGAGAGAGGGGGCAGGGTGGGTGGGGGTAGAGAGAGCAGAGGTAGGGTGGGTGGGGGTAGAGAGAGTGGGGGTAGAATGGGTGGAGGTAGAGAGAGTGAGGGTAGAGTGGGTGGGGATAGAGAGAGTAAGGGGTGGGGTGGGGGTAGTTTTGGTTGATGGTGTAGGGCGGATGAGCCTAGAGAGAGTGGGGTCAGGGTGGGTGGGGTTAGAGAGAGTGTGTGTATGGTAGAGGGACAGTGGGTGGGTAGGGCTAGAGGGAGTAAGGGTGGGGTGGGTGGGCGTAGAGAGATTGGGGGAAGTGGGGTAGAGATAAGGGTCAGGGTGGGGGGGTCAGAGAGAGGGGGAAGGGGGGGTAGAGAGAGCCGAGGTAGGGCGGGTGGGGGTAGAGAGAGTGGGGGTAGAATGGGTGGAGGTAGAGAGAGTGAGGGTAGAGTGGGCGGGATAAAGAGAGTGAGGGGTGGGGTGCAGAGTAGTAAAAGTAGTAAAACAATGTTTATTTCAAAGCATATTAAAACTTCATGGCGAGAGTGGGGGATGGGGTGGCTGAGTAGTGGTAGCTGGTTGAGGGCAGGAAACATGAACAAAACAGGCTTGGGAGGGGTTGTCAAATGTAGCCCAAAATAGCCCAAACACAAGTAATGTGATGGGGTCGGTGGAGGTAGAGAGGGTGGGGGTAAGAACATGTCCTTCTGAATGCATCTTCCCAGTGTGAGTACTGCAGTAGAAAGCTTTACCTGCACGTCTTCCTGATACACATTCAGCTGAAAGGCCTGTGAAGAATCCTGCGGACCCCTCACTGAAACCCTGCCTAAAGTCCACTCTCAGGTGGCCAGGGGAATGCAGATGCTTCCTGATCCCAACCCTTGGGGTGGTGTACTGTGGGAGAATCACCTGGTTGGAGACGGGGCCCAGGGTAGTGAGCAGATTCCTTGGGATGAGTCACAGTATTTTGCCTCTGATAGAGAGACTCTTACCACTGTGCCAAAAGAGGTTATGGCTTATTGCCTTTTTAATATCTCTGAACCTCCTATTAAAACTAAGGTGGTGAACCCTAAGGTTGTAACAACAAAACACACTGTACAAAAAGAAAAACACATTTTGGTATCTAATATTAAATGCCCTCCTCGATTCCAATGGTACACTACAAAGGATTGTGGAAATATTGCATTCTCTAAATATTTCATTCATCTTCCTCTATAAAAATTAAAACCTACAGCCCCTCTGTTAAAATATTAAGGGAATTAAATCTACCCTTAGAAGCAATCAAGAAATAGAAAAAGACTAACTTTGTTGAAGCAAACTACATGTCCCATAATCCTGGAGGAACTGAGACGAGGAAGAGGACTGAAGAGGAATGTAGATGTAGTAGTCAGGCAATTAAGCCTAATAGTCATTGCGGGAGTCAGGCAATTGAAACTAATGGCTCACACCTGAAGCCAATTGTCAAATAAGTGAGACATGCAAGGCCCCAGCAGGAAAGGAGAGGAAGGAGGAGCAGGAGTTGGAAAGCTGGCAGTAGTAATAGCAGAGGAGAAGCACAAGGAAGTAGGAGCACAGAAGGCATGCCGGAACATGGAGACAGCAGATTTCACCTGCAAGTTCTGAGAGGGTCTTGTGTGCTCAAAACCTGTGTTGTCGAATCTGTGCAGAGGAAGACTCGCTCGAAGTGAAGTTTTTCCCATTTGAGCCGAGTTGTTGTGATTCCAGAGCCGTGACTGTGTGAAAGCCCAAGGCCAGAGGCAGAAGGGAAGCCAAGGGTTTAGGCAGTAAAAGGAACCCCAAGTTAAGGTGGCCGGACCGAAGACACATGTGCTGCAGAAGGGTGTGGGTCCCAAGTGAGCCAGAAGTACTAGCAGAGGTGAGGATGTCAGGTAAGGAAAGCAACCCGCAACCACAGTGCCCCTGAAGCCGGTGAGTGAACCACAGCGTTTAGATTCACTCAAGAAGCCTTGCCAGTAACTGTAACCAGCTCTGAAAAGTCTCACATATAGTTAAAAGTGAGCAGAAGTTGTACAACATTCTTAAATAGACTGTTAATAATGGAAATGTAGCAGTCACGCTGATTATGAAGGCTATAGTGTTCACCTCAGAAGTAGAAGCTGTTAAATCCATTATTTAACCTTTTACCGAATTACCGGAATGGTCGCGTGTCCTTCATTCTGAGGAAGGAACGCTTATTGAACCCATTCCGAAAAAAACCTAACATTAATGTCTTACAGGAGTTACAAGTGAAAGCTGCATCAAAGAAAGGTTGCGTATGACCAATTGTGTTTCCTGAGGGAAGTCAGAAGTTGCCTCCTTGATACTACACAGGAATACAATTATCTTAAACAGTTTAAGTTTGAAAATCTACCTTAAAGAGTGATCGCATGTGCCTAATTACGTTTTCACTTTGAAGACTGAACCTTGTATTCTTCAAAATTGGCATTCTTTATTATTTCAAGAAGTCACAATACTTAAGAGAAGAACAAGCATTACCCAAGCCAAGAGGTGAACCCTTTTCATAATGAAACCAGCCTTGTTTAAACCCATCCACCTAATCTGTGAAGTTGTCAGCAGTCCAGTGGCCTCTGATATCAGTGTGGCATTGTTACCTAATGCTGAAAGAGTGGCACTACAGCTTCTGAGTATAATTACTTGGGCAGGAAAGGTGTGAGTAAAGCTCTGGCAGGGGAGCTGGTTACTTGTAAAGAATATTCAGAAGTTAACGTGTAATGCTGAAGACTGCTGAAGCTGAAAGAAGCCAGACTTGTGGGCAAAGACAGGCTGTACTCATGGCAGTTAAATAGATGGAAGAGGCAAAGAGTCTGCCCCTTTCCATGAATTCATTAAAAGGAAGCGTGCCTTGCCTATCTGAAGAGGTCGAAGTGTCTTGTCAATACATGCCTACTGATTTTAAAGCAGTGAACAGTCGTAGTTATATTCTTGTGGCAGTCAGACAGAAGGAAGCGGCAAAGAGGCTGCCCCCTTGTAGAAAGTCATTGAAGGGAAGAGTACCTTGCCCACCTGAAGAGGCCAAAGTGTCTTGTCAGACTTTGCCTGATGATTCACAAATACAAAGCAGTGATAGGAATACATGAACTGTGGTGGTATACAAAGTTGTCGGCGGAAGTCACATTGGAGTGGTTTGAAGTAGTGGCATTCTGTGGGACAAACGTGACTGTTCTCATTGTAACAGCAGTAGAAGGGTAGTTGTTAAATGGGAAGCAGCAACCCAAAGGGAAGCATCCTGGCAAATATACTAAATGTACTGCAGAATTCCTAACCAATAGTAAAGTTGCAGACAGAGAATTCCTATTCTTTTGAACTGTGGCAAATCATCTTGAAAAGAAGATAACCAGGATTACCATTGGTGCTATTTTCTTTGCTGGAATTAGAAGGCAATCTTGTCAACCAAAACCAGATAATTGTCACCAGTCGATTTTTGTTTGATGGACTTTTGTTTTGACTTGGAACTTATAAGAACTGGTTTAAGACTTTTCTTTTTCTTTCAACATTTTGAAGCTGACTTTAAAACCTGGGGAAAGGATTTTACCCAGAACAGGTGAAGGTCATCCAAATATTGTTTAATATTGTTTTCTCATCATGTGTTGTTTTTTAATTTTCGTTGAAAGTATGTTTTGCCTGCGGGCCAGTTTACCTATGCTCGAGATTGTTCCCTCAGCCTTTAGGCTAGGCAGGGAATTCCTTCATAGATTAGGGTGAGCAAGGATTTATTGGAAAACATTTACTTGAATAAAATGTCTTACTTTCAGAAAACTACAAGCAGTTATCCGCCTTGCATTACTGACCCCTCACAGGCCTCCTTAAGAAAAGGCCTGAGGAAAAGTCAAAGAAATAATAGAAATGGATAGTGCTGAATGAATTTCTTTGCAATTTTAGAGCCAGATTTACAAAGCATTGTTTATTTATTTATACACAGGGAAGAACATTGCTCTTTGGATCGCAAAAGGATGTTAATTAGCACCCTGCAAGTCACCATTAACCAATTAAAATGCTCCGAGCGCGGACTGTATTCACCAGGGACAGCCCGCGTTCCGAGCATTGATGAGCTCTCACGCTCTGTCGCAAGCGTACTTAACCCTTGACCCCAACCTTCAGTGTAGTATTCTGCCTCAGCTACATGCCATTTTGTAAAAAAAAAACAGAACAAACATTTCGTTTTATAAACAATTTATCACAGCAGACTCACAAAATGCTCCAGGGAGTTGGAATCCTCACTGCCTGAAAACACACACACAGTGCTGCCAAAAAATGGGACAATTTTGTTTTCTGTCCCTCTTCCCTCCTCCCCCTGAGCACAATTAAATTATCAGGGCCTCCATGAACAGCAGACGTTAGAAATATAGGAGTTCTGCAAGATCGATCGTGCACCCAGTGCCTGCAAACATAGGACCATTGCCTCGGCACAGCTCCCGCAATCTCCGAACCAGTGTGACCACCATGGAAATTGAAGGCGGTGCTCCATACGGAGCCTCGCCTTCCATTTCCATAGCGGCCATATTGGTGCAGTATTTTTCCTCCATCAACGTAATGCTGCAAGACATCCAGTTGGCGCAGAGACAATGCTTTCCTTTTTTTTCCTTTAAAAAAAAAAAAAACCATTAGCACCCATATACTAAAACTACACGGGTGTAATGGCGATATTAACCTCGGCGGCGGGCTGACCCTGTCGGTAACGGCATTGCCGCCCTCGTTAAGTGACTCTCGCTTCACTCGAGCCCTTAACTTCGGCGGTGGGCCGTTACAGACAGGGTCGGCCTGCCGCCTCAGTTAATATCCCCTCAATAAATAAGATATCAGATTTGACAGGAAGCAGTGAGCTACTGACAAAGGGGTGAGTTTGAGTGACATTCTGACCATGTTGTGGTGGAGAGTAAATGAATAGACACCACAGACAATACATCAGTGGACTTACATAGATCAAGGACAATCAACATTCAACATATTTAGGTACAGGTAGGTGGTACAGCCAGCTGTGTTAGGGATGTGACCATGATAGATGAAGTGCTAGACTGGAGGCATAGAAAATGAGGGACAGAAGAAGGTTAGAGGCGAGGGAAAAATGTTAGCTAGAAGGCAAATGAGACGTAGGTTAAGAGGGTAACATAGAGGTGAGGAGGTAGGGTTTTAGTTTGGTTTTGAACAAATCGTTATGGACTGTTTGTCGGATGTCTGGGGAAAGAGAATTCCATGTAAATGGAGCAAAAAGAGAGAATGAGTGGAAGCAAGAGGTAGCATAGGGAGAGCGGGGTGCCACAAGGGTAATTCAACAGGCAGAGCACAGATTACAAGAAGGCTTGTAGAATTCGAAAGAGAAGGATATATATGGTGGTGCCTTACTGTGGATTCATTTGTGAACCATTAGAGGACATTTAAATGGCCACGTTTTGCATCATCCATCCTCCAGCCTGGTGACGGTAAAAGGAAGTAGGTGTAACGTGAGGGAGCTCAAAGAGAGTCCTGGTAGCAAGTTAATGATCTTGTCAAGAGGACATAAAGCATAGTTGGGGCACAATAGTCCAATTTAGAGAAGACAAGAGTGGTTAAGAGATGTTGAAAGGAAAGAGTTGCTTGATTTTACTAATATTTAGGAGGTTGAGGGGAGCCACTGTTGCCGTTTTGCAGTTGAAAGTAAAGAATGTGTGAAAAAAGTCATAGATGACTCCAAGGTTTCTAGCTGAAGAGGAGCAGGGGAGAGTGTCAGATGAGAACTGACCCTCCCCCCTACTGGGAGAGGAGGGAAGGGGATGAGAGAGAGTATTTGAAAAGGAAAAAGAGCACCTCTGTTTTGTAAGAGTTTAACATCAGAGAGTGCAAAGACATCCAACATTTAATGGCAGAGAGACAGTTTGAAATGTTGATTGCGGGATCAGAGGAAAGCTCAGGGAAAGAGAAGATGATTTGGGTACTGTCCATGAAGAGTGGTGCGAGAACCAAAATGAGGAGATTAGTGCCCCAAGAGCAGAGGTGTAGAGTTTAAAGGGGAGAGGATCCAAGACAGACACTTGTGGAACACCAACAGTTAGAGGAGTGAGTTGAGTGGTGTTGTTGTTCCAGGAGACAGAGAATGTATGAGGTGTTAGGTAGGATTTAGTCTGGGCAAGGGCTCGATTATGAATCCAGAGAAAAGAGAGAGTATCAAGGAGATCAGAGTGAATGACAGTGTCAAAGGCAGCAGACAGGTCAAGGAGAATTGGGATAAAAGATAGGTTGGAGTGCTTAGCAAAGGCAATGAAATTGGAGACATTAATGAGAGCAGTTTCCGTGGAGTGACAGGAGAGGAAACCTGATTGTCCTTAATCGAAGTAAGTCCACCCATGTATTGTTCCAGGTGATTGTTAGATTTACTCCCCTCCAAAAGCAGGTCAGAATATCACTTGAAATCACCCCATTGTAAGAAGCTCACTGCTTCCCATCAAATCTGTTTTCTTATCTATTGTATGTTCTTTTGTGATCAAAGGAGCATTGTTCATCCAGAATATAAATAAATAAATATAAAGTGATGAGATGAAGAAACTGCAGTTTTGAGACATGGGTTTTATGATAGGGAGAGGAAAGGAGGACGTTGTAGCGTGATTGGAGAAAGTGTCGGGAGAGGGGAGTAGAGGAGCAGCACGAGCCAATGCATCATTTGCACGGCTGAGAGCAGTGTGTAGAAACAGCAGAATAATTAGCAAGCGCGGGTTACTCACAGGAGTAGGAAGGAAAAAGCAAAGGCTCATAGGCAAAGAGGCAAAGAGGCAAAGAGGGTGGTTGAGGGCTGTTCTTCACCCTTTACTGTTTTGCCCTTAACTGGAATGCCCCAGGCTGGATACCCCTAGGCAGTTCTGATAAGACATTACACTCTCTAGTCACCTGATCACCTATTCAATCAGTGGTTGGTCTCTCAAATGTTGTCTCAATCAGTGGTTCGTCTCTCAAATGTTGTCTCTGACTCTGCTGGGATGAGGTTATTTCTTCTTTTTTGGTGTTGCCAGAGGAGTGTGCTGTGGCCTTTAGCTGGATGTTGGACCAAATTAAAATGGCCGTAGGAAGTGATGTCACAAGATTGTGTGGCCTGTGCAGAGGACTACTTCCCTTGGGAAATGTACATGATCCTTTACATTGCTATTTAGTAACACTGCATGCAAGAACTTTTCCCCAGTTCTGTTTCCGCCACCTCCATTCCTCTTCGCCATACAAATGTTCCAGTATTTGCACCGGCATGCATTTTCATGCTGGCGTAAATGCTGGGGATCCCTATAGTGCCTGCCGGCTTCATGCACCAGCATAAAGCAGGAGGAGCCCATAGGGATCCATTGTACACGTTGCCTGCCATATTTGCACAGCAGAGTGCAAATGTGCAGGTCAAAAGGCAGCGTACACCGCCTTTTGCCATGTACATTAGCACCCTGCTGTGTAAATGACCAAAATTTGGCAGCAGGGAGCTGCTACATGTATGTCTACATGTGATGGCTACCCGCCGCCAAATTATGTCCTGGAGCAAAATGAAATGGTACATAAAGTCGGCGGGCTCCAAAGGGATACTAAGCATTTGCACCGGCATGAAAATGCATGCCAGCGCAAACGCTGGCCCATTTGTATGGCGCAGAGGAAGGAAGGTGGCTGAAACGCAAGTTGCGTTTCGCCCCTCCTCCTCACCATATAAAGGAGGCAGAAAAACCTTGCGTTAGCCTTTTCCACCTTCCATTCATGTTACGCCCCTGTACAGAATGAACTCCAGTGCGGAGGATCTGACTGTGCGCATCTGTGATGCACTCAAATTTGCGTTTGTGAGGCCGCTACATTGTTTCAACACAAGTAATGAAGGTGTACCAGGGCATGTTTCCTTCACTTGTGTTAACACAAACACTTTTCAACCGATCCAAACAGTGCAGAGAGAATGCACATAGCCACGGGTTCAGTGTACAGTGCTTCCTTGGCATTAGTGGGCCTCGTGGCGGGCAGAGTTTCATCTGCAGTGTGAATCTTCTGCTGCATGCAATATTATACCGAAACACGTGACATGGCCCAATAATATTCCATACAATCTGAGTCTGAAGTTCAATGAGTAATGCACTCAACAGGAAAAAGGTCAAAATACACCAAACAGTTATTAAACGCTTTCAATTCAGTTCATCTTCGCAGCTTTGTAAGCCTGCCAGTGTCACCTTTGTGGAGTTGTGTACATGCATGTGTGATACATTGTGATTCACTGTGTATGGTGGGGTGTCGATTGCCATCTTCCAGAGGGACACACAAGTCTGGTTTTTGTAGGGTCTCCATCCTGCTCTTTTCCTTTAACTATGGGGACTGTTTTGTGGACGTGTTTCAATATAAGCGCTAGACTGCATTCCCCAAAATGCAAAGAAAAAACAGGAACTAATACGTTATTCACGCTTCGCATGAGACAAGTTGACTGCTCGTTTAGGGCCTTTCCCAGTCCACCTACACTGCGCCCATTCATCTCTATTTACAGTCCTCACTTATCTACACATCTAAGGGACAGAGATAATGTCTTCCCGGTCAACAGTTCTTTTAGCAACCTGCTATTGCCTGCCCAGAAATGTCACCACATAGTTCTATTTGTTGACACGTCAATCAGCCTCCAGATTCAGTCCCTACAATTATTTACAAGTCCCTGTAAAGAGGGACTTGTAAATAATTGTATGGACTGAAGCTGTAGGTTTAAACATTTTAATATAACAAAATTGATTCTGCTCATGATGTGTTAACGAATGTAGGGGAGGAGACAGAATCCGAAAACCCTTGTAACTTCAATTATATTGAAACATCAATCAGCCTGCCAGAAGCAATGGGAGAGAGTTCACGCGCTAAATGTTTGGCGGATTAATTAGGGCTGAATGGTGGCAAAAGAGGACTGTTGGTGACGTATATTTATTTGTGTAAGGATACCGTGCTTCAGCTTTCCATTCCCTCCGGAGGTGTTATCAAGCTGGGCCCAGTCACAAGGTGGCGAAGGGAGACCCGAGCAACGTGACATGGGCGGGGAAATAAAGGTCGGACCGGAAGAACGTTATTCTGGACCAAGCGACTGAGCAAGCGAGTCCTGTGTTTTATTGCTCTGAATGTGTGAGGTCTGACACTGCATGCGTGTCAAGGAAAAAAAATAATATGACTACAACGTTCCACACGGCACTCTGCTAACATGGAACGCTGATGAAGGAACGACTACAACATTCCACACGCCACTCTGCTGCCTGGACAACACTCGGCAACATGCGATCTAGAAGCCCTAGAACAGCCCATGGTAACATAACGCGACGCACGCAAGCCTCCGCGCGGCCTGCCTAATACCTCGCAACACACAGGCCAGACAGCCAAGGAAAGGTAAACCACGATAATTACACGCACAGCACTCAAAGCAGAGACATTTAGCGAGCCCTAGGCAAGGCCCACCTCCATCACTACTCCCAGACCGCCTGGTGGGAGTCAGTTACCCAGAAGCTCGTGTGGGCACACGTGCCAACACAAGCACAGAAAGAGTGCGGAAACACTCACAATGGGCAAACAGCAAAGCCCAGGATTTCGACAAGTGAACCAAAATGTTGAGCCTACACACCAGCCCGTCAAGAACCAGCGGCGCGAAGGGACAGTATACTCAGGCTAGATAGCCCAGAAACCTCACAAACCATACTTATGAAGCCGTTAGACCCCTACACCACGGGTGCAGCCCTCGGATGGGGCATATGGCTCCAGCAATTTGAACTCTACCTTCTAGCAAGGGACATAACAGAGGAGAAAAGAAAACGCACACTTCTGCTACTTAACATTGGCGCTGCAGCATTACGCCTGTTCAACACACATCCTAACAACGGGACAGCAGACAATTACAACCTGGCCAAAGCAGCGCTAACCAACAAATTTAAGCCCAAACTCAACCCAGACTATGAAAGATTCCATTTCTGCATGACCCGACAGAGGGAGAAAAAGACAATCTACGACTCGCGCAAGAGAATTGGCAGTCGAGTGTGAATTTCCCTACAAAGACTTTGCAATCCGTCTGCAGATCCTTAATGGGCTATCGTCCGAGAAGCTGCAGCGAGCTATAATGTCAGAGAAGACCGTTACGCTAAATCGTATAATAGAAATGGGAAGGCTCTGAGAATGAACAGATGACCAGGTAGCAGTAATGGAAGCTGTTCAGATAAAAAACGTACTTAAGCGTCACCACCACAAACCACGCAGGACCCTAGCGGCACTCAGGACTGAGGTACGTCTTACCTCCACTCAATAACATTTCAGAATTTGCATGTGCCTCTCCTTTGCCCCAACACCCACCTCTTTTCTGTTAGAGCCACGTGCTGCAATTAGGCTGCCATAATGTCAGTTGCACGATACATGCCCACTTCACTTAACATATAAAATATACAACTTTCCACAACTGAACACAGTTATTTATTTTATTTGAATTTTTGTTCAACTCTGGCCCTACACAGAGGGCCTCGGAGCATCTTACAAGGTTCAAAGATTAAAAAGGTGGGCTGTGAAACAGAGCTACAAAAGGTTTTTAGGATAGGATAGAAAGATTAGGGTAGATGAGTGGTGGCAGAGGAGATGGAGGAGCGAGGTCATGTGTGGAGGAAACAGGTGTGCTTTGAGGCTCTTTCTGAAAGTGGTGATGAAAGTTGTGATGGAGGGTGCAGTGCGGGTGTGAAGAGGTAGGGTGTTCCATGCCCTGGTTACCCAGTAGGTAAACACTTGCTTTTGTATGCATGTTAGTTTGCAGAATGGAATGTGTAGTACATTTTGGATTGCAAGATGGGGTTTGTGGTGGATGGCTTGGAAAAGAATGCAAAGTCCTTTAAAGGCAATTCCTTGGGGGAACGGGCAGCCAGGGAATGGGAAGTTTAATGAAACAATGATCAGAGCTGGGTAACCTTTTTAGAGCCGCCATCGTTAGTGAAGCTACTGTTAGCTTGAGTTGAGGTAAATGTGATTGAGACCTCAAATTCTTGTTTTCTGTAATATTCCCATTTTAATACCTTTGATTGGAAAAAACACCAATGGGATTGTCGTGAGAATGAGGCACTCCAACTGTAACAAGACAGTGATGTCACAATTGCCCTGCAACAAGAAAGTGGCATCACAACAACGGTATAATAATATAATGTTCTAAAGTGTAATATAGCTTTCACGCCGCGGCTTTGGTGGCGGACATGGGCTTTAACAGGTCGCCAGCCTGAGCTTTCGGGATTTACCGCGGTACGGATCGTTTTCTTTCTTTATTTCCTCCGATGGGAGATCAGCTCTGCGCAAGTCCTTTTTCCTGTCAAAGATCTAAGTATTTTTAAAAAATGGCTGCTTCCATTAGCATGCAAGAGGGATGCAGTCTCTTTTCTATTTCAATGTCAGCAGCCATTTTTTCCCCGTTTTTTTCTCCCTTTGGGTGCCGACGGTGAGGTCACAATCATGGCAGATTGTGATTGACCAATCTGTCTTCCCCGGATGTTAATAGCTGAATTGTGTTTGTAGCAGGAGACTCAGTACCCCAGTTTGAAGCTTTAATCCAAGTTTTTTCAGATGCGCCTTTTTCGTGACCTTCCACAGCATCGCCTTGGGTGTGTTTAAAGCTGTTCATGGAGGGAGGGGGATGTATATGGTTTGGTAGAACACTTTGGCAATATTTCGTGACATCCCTGCGTCGGGGGCACATGATACCTCCATGCACACAAGTGTACTCTAACCTGCCCAGACACATTACCAGCTGTCTCCATTTTGCTGCTGTTATTACTGTTTGAAGTCGTGCAGTGTGTGAAAATGGCTAAGAGAGGAATGTAAGTATGTGGAGAGGGATTATGAAGAACATGGCTTTCCTTTCTGACAGGTTTTCTTTCTTTTACCCACACAGGTTCGACATCATGAGCAGATACTGGACCTTCCTACTGGTTCTGGTCAGAGTTATTCTGCCACTGAAGGCTGAGGAGACCTCCGCCTGCCCTGCCAATTGCGCATGCCTGGAGCCACAGCACCACATCCTGTGCTCCAATGCCAGTCTGACCTCTGTGCCGTCCATCCTAGCTGAGGGCACGCTGGAGCTACGTCTAGACTACAATAACCTGACAAGCCTTGACACTGGAGCTTTCTTAGGCCTTTCACAGCTCTCTGCCCTTCATTTGAGCTACTGTGGCCTGCGCAACATTCAGCCAGGGACCTTTGAGGACCTGCACAGCCTGGAGTACCTACACCTGGACAACAACCTTCTGGAGAGCCTCGAGGAGGGAACCTTCCGGAACCTCAGCAGGTTACTGTACTTGCACCTGGAAAACAACAAGCTCAATTTTCTTGGCCCAGGTACAGAAATCGCATTGTGGGCGTTGTGCACAGGGGCGGGGTGCACAGGTCAAGGAGAGTTCCATAGGTCTAGGTAAGGGAAGGACGAGGAGTCAACAACAAGAGTACCCCACACTTGTGTAAGAAGAAGAAACTGCAAAGGGCTGATATAGAACACTAGGTTCAGGTAAGGTGAAGACAAGGCCTAAATCTGGGATCACTGTGTTGCCAGACAATGGGGAGGTCAAGGCAAGAGGAGATCACCAGACTGAGGTAAAGAGAGGACAAGGCGGAACACCTGTGTGATGATCCACGTTCCAGGCAAGGTGATGCTTTGGCAAAAGAAGAGCAACCTAGGCCCAGATAAGGAGAGCAATGGGTGAAGATCAGCTAGAGTACTTTAGGCCCGAGAATAGAGGGAAGTGAAGGTGGGCAACCTCAGGCCAAGACGACGAGAAGTCTGGGTGTTAGGTAAGGATGTGGCAGAGGACTGCAAGAGATCCCTGGAACCTGGTAAGGAATAGATTGAGCGTTGTGAGAAAACCCTATACCCAAGTAAGCAGAGGACTAGGCCCTGAGAGAAACGTAGGCCTTAAGAAGAAGAGAGCAGGGCAAATGTCAACATGAGTTCAGGCCTAGAAAAGGACGGGGTGAAGGCTACGAGATAATATTTGGATCAGGAAAGAATGGCGGAAGAGTTGCGATGGAACTCTCGGCTGGGGAAAGCGGAGGGTGAGATGTAAGCCCATGAGAAAACGCTTGGTCAACTAAAGGCAAGGATGTTTGGAAGAGAGAAGCAGCAAGAGAAACCTAAATAGAGAGGGGGCTGGAAGGCCGTGAGAAACCCCAGCTAAGGAGAGGATATAGCAGATAACCATTAAAGAGAGACGCAGGATAGTATGGGACTGGAGGCCGTGAGAGAAGTTCCCAGGAAATTCAAAATGGCACAGTGCATAATAGGAGAGCAAGCTACTCAATGTATTGGATGTTGCATTCTTAGTCCATTAACGACTTTCTTGTATACATTTGGGGCATCCATCCCTGTAGAGGGCGAGAGTGAAACACTTTGACACAGCAAAAGAGGAGCGTCTGAATCCATTTGCAGCGGACTGTGTTTGCACATACCCACATGCACAGCCTTCCATTACTCATTTCCTTTGCCTACCATCTCATCCCATGGCATGCATGCGGGAGGATAGCCCAGGGGCAATGCGCTCGCCTTGGAAGCAAGACGATGCAGCGCATCATAGGTTCGATCCGCGGGTCTGCGCTTAGAAACCTCTCGGTATTAAGCGTGTTATAAATAACCAATTATAATTATAATAATGCATGTGTGCACTTGTAAGAGGTCATGGGGATGAGTACGTTGCATCTACTAACAAAACTTATAGCCTCAGTAAGCCACTGAGTCGTGAACCTGGTCACTCCGTTTGGGACAAAGTCCCTTCCCACACTTTTAAATGAGCATAAGTAATAATTCATCAAAAATGAACAAATAGTCGAAACAGAACAGTGCATAATACCTTTATGTCACCAACAATATGTTGATTTTCTTTTGCAGTGAAAAATGACCACATAATATTCAAACCAAGAGTAGGTACATATGATACAAAGAATTACATCATTCATTGATAGCTATACGAAAACTTAAGTAGTATTCAAAATACGCAAGTACACATGGGATCTCACAAGACAAAAAGTCTCTTAAATTCCACAAAAAGTGGCTTTTGTCATTTGCACCACCAATGCTGCAGTGCCATTTTACAATCACATTAATGCACTACACGTTTCGGGGATCGGGCCCCTTCATCAGGTGTTAATGTTGATTGCATTTCTTGAACTTCTACAAAAAACACTAAAATATATATTGTCACTCTACTATTAGGCATGGTCCAAATGAACAAGTATGGGCTAATAATGGCAACACCAAAGGAAGTTGGTACAACTGACCTTCCAATTAATGTGGGTCTTCTACCACCACACTTGAAGCCGGCAAAGAAGATTTTCTACCAATCTCATTGAACTTCGGATATAACGACAATCCTGTTTGCTCTGAAAGGCAATCACTAGTACTATTCTTCAACCACAGCAGTTTGGATAAACCAATTCTAAAATGAAAAGAGTAAATATAGAAACTAACTAATAGTAAGAAACCACTCGTTCTATGTCTTAAACAATAATTAACAAAGAAAGTTAGCAACAAAGCTACAGTTCAAAAAGGTCCCAATAATCCCAATAACCCCAAACTGCACTTTACCTGACTGTCCTATGTTTTGAATGCCGAATCAGCCTTCCGTTCCGAATCACATTTAAATACTATAGTGACCCGTCGCATGATCACGATCTGATCATGTGATCGGAAGACAACTACGTTGCATCTACTGCTACATCCACAGAACCCTTCTTTTATATATTTCACAAGCATGAGAAAGAGCAAGCTATAGGACCGCAATCCATACAGCAAGCGTGTGGTATCCCCAAATTCGCACCTCGCCTCAATGGAAATGTGCCTTTGGCGAGCCACTGATGCCAACTTGGCCGATCCCACATAAGCATAAATGCTTTCGGGGCAGAAGATGGTTCTCAAACAATGAGATTGTAGTAGGAAAGAAATAGCCTCACTGTAAAAGAAGCCTTGGAGTCGTCCTTCTGGATTGCGAACATCATAGAGAAAAAGCTGTTTGAGGAGCAAAAAAGGATTGTGTTTGGTCTGTAGAAAACACAAGCAACCTTCTTAAATTCAGGTCAGGGTTCTACAAAGATGCAGCCAGAGGGAATCTACCTCGCTGTGCCAATTATGGCATTTCACCAGCACTGGCCAAATTAGATCGAAAGCCGCACACAGTCTCGGCTGTTCCAGAGCAAATCAGTCTCCTCTTCCAGAGTCCAGGATGACTCGCTTGCTTTGATGATGCTGTCTAGTGAATACCTCCCTGGCCTCCCAGGGAGGTCAGAGCTTCCCCCTTCGCCTATTTGAAGAATGTATTGGTTATTTTTTAGGTGCTACATGAGACTTGTAGTTTAGCCTGCACGGGGGCCAAAAGGAAAGAAACTCATAGCTAGATGTCATGAATCAGGGTGCCCGGAGTCATATCACTACATTCATATATTGCATATATCTATCACTGCTGTGATAGACCCCTTCTACCTCTGAAGGCGAATAAGGGAGGTCCACAAACCCCAAACGCGTTAGGCCACGTGAGCGCTACCAAAATCATCTGGCGCACTGGACTTCTACTAACTCTGCAGAGCAACTTTAGATGTCCCTCTGGGGGGTGGGGAGTTGTACCTTCATAAATAATGATCAAAGTAGAACTCCTTGCCCAGCCATGAGCCAAATATCGTCAAATTCATATTGTCAATCAAGGTGAAAAGTTATATTGGGTAACTGCAGTTCTATGAAAGGGGGTTCACTTTCTCCTCTTGCAATACATGTTTGTGAGGGTGTAAACAGTAACCTGTTGACCCTGCCTGCCTCATTGTTCTAAACCATCTCCCCTCCACCCCCATGTGTGACAGGCTGAAATGTATATCTTCGCAGGAAAGGAGTCAGAAAACGCCACCTTTGGATAGATGATCTGAAACAAGTATCCAGAATGGAAAGATTGATTTTATACAGGGATAAGAAAATGAATTTGTTTGATCAAATCTGGGGTAGATTTTTGGATTTATAAGACTATTGTCTTCCTGGTTTAGATCAAATCTGTAATGTTCCTCTTTATAGGGAATGTGTATTCATTAATGTGATGATCCTGACTTTTCTGTTTTATGTTCATTTATTGGTTATATATTTTGAGATGTATTATATTTAAAAATCAATAAACATGTAAATTAAAAAATAAATAAATAAATAAAAGAAAACGCCACCTTGTTCAGACCAGATAGAACAGCAGCGCTGTGTTGCAGGCGGAAACCATCATTACTCCTCAAGATGAAGACAGAAAAGGCAGCCTTCATCTCCTGGATGTTTTATGGAATCAGCCTGTCTCGTAGACTCATCTCTCCGAAGGCAGCTCCGCAGTCTTCCTGAGAAGAACTCAAATCCAGGGACACATCTGGCCACCTGGCTCTGAGAAAAGGAAGGCCCCCCACAGAGAAACCCTATTGTCGCCATAGAGAGAAAGGGGTGAGTAACCCTCACATTACCCATAAGCACAGAACTCAGAACATCTTCAAGTGACAGGAGTTTGGGGTGGAAAGCTGACCATGGGCTCTCTGAGGATGAGCGCTCGGTGGCATTGAGGTTCCCTCCACACATTCCAGTGAAGGGCCGTATAGAGCGGCAGTCACTGATGCTTGTGTAGTCGGCTATAAGAATCATCCTCGTCTGGAACATTCTCGGGGTATCGGCAATCTCCTTCCCAGGGCAAGCCGCTCGAGAAAGCCACAGCAAGACAACTGCAATAACAACCCCGTCACCAACACCAGCTGCAAAAGGCTCCGCTAATGATTGGAATATTACATTGTACTGAAGCGGCTGCGCGTGGGATGATGTTCCTAGACTCAATGACCGGGGGAACATGGTCATTCGTGTTCTTTTAACCCTTTCTATGCTTTTCAAGAGCACAGGACACAAGGTCGTGTTATACAGGTTAGAACATCATGCAACAAAAGGTCGGCGCTTTTGCAACTTTCTGGAATGTAGAAAACAAAAGGGGGAATGGGCCCTTTCCTTAACCCCGAACCAACTGCCCTGTGGTTCAGCGTTTATGGCATCTTATTGCAGCATCTCATATCCAGAGAAAAATATAAAGCACATGGACTTGTAGATGGAGGATGACCACACAAAACACTCTTCACTGCTTAATTTATATATCAAACCTTTTTTCTTTTTATTAAAAAAAAGTCTATTTCTAAAAATCCATTAAATTATACAATGACACCACGCAGCTCATTCTCTTTCACTCATTCACACTCATACTTTCCTCAGCACAGAGTCTAAATTGGTTTTATAAATGAAACAACAGTACCATATCTGTCATTTTTCTAATCTTATACAATTGAATGCTGTTTAGGTCCCTAAATCTATTACAGGTGACACTGTCTGTATGTTGTTGTTCCAACAGATCCTCACGTCGACACGTGTTTCAGTTGCTATAATCGAGCATCAACAATAGTGCTCTCTTGTTAGTGCAACCTTCTTCAGGAAAAAAAAAACAGATATATTTTCTTTCATATATGCGAGGGTGAGCCACACCATCTACAACAATAAAATAGATAAAACATGCATCAACCTTTAGCACCTTCTGTCATCCTCCTTTTTTTCAAAACATACATATTAATGTTGCCCTTCGACCCCTGCTTTTGCATGAGGTGATCTGGGACGCAGGCTCGCCTTGGAACAGCTGTTTGGAGCAGAACAGCGCCTAGAAAGAACTTGTTTGAATGAGTATGGACACTTGTAAAGAGCTCATTGCAAGCACACACTTGAGAAAACTTGTCTAGCTCTATGAAGGGGTTAACACTGTATATCAGGGCGCCCACCTTGCTCATATATAGCTTTGAGGACTAACCACCTAAAATGGGATGCCATCGTCGTCATAGCCTTGGGTATAACCCATGGAGCTGAGCGGAAGTGGGCGAGAGGCACTTGGCACTGGTTATGAACTTCTAGTAAAGGATGTGTATCTTACATTCAAGGGGCCCGCAAATAAGAGTCGGGAACTGGGCATCTTCAGTACCTATGACCAAAATCCAGTCCAGCAGGTGGCAGAGGATGATTAGGGCCAGCGGTCACATTTGACATTTAACCCTGCAATATAATAGTCATAAAGGTGAGGATTCAGGAGTCGAAGCAGACCTGGTTTCTGCTTCTCCATCGTCAAAAGTCTGGTCTGGTGCCCCTGGTCTGTTCCCGCAAAAGGCACTTGTTCTGTGTGATGCTGAGCCACAGACAGGTCTTCCATTTTCTAAATAGGAACTCTATCTTGCCACAAATGCCACTCAAAGGTTAAAAGTTATTGACTTCTGGAGGGGAGAACATGAGATGCAACTTTGGTGCACGTACCCCAATGTTAATGATCACCTGCAGGGCGTAGCCTGTGCTGTTTTTTATGCTCCCTGATAATCAAAGGATGCCACCACACGTTTTGGCCTTTACTTCTTGCTTCAGTCCTCCCCCTACCGTGCATTGTTTGTGTACCTTTTTGGCACAATGAAGCCCATGATATGCACTGCACTGCGGGGCCAGGGGCGTGTATGTGTGCATTACATCATTTTAGTCAAGCTGAAAAGTGTGCCAAAACCCGGTTGCTATGTTCCGCTACCCCTTTTCTCTGCCTGCCACATGTCCAAACATTCTGACCGCCATGTTGGATACGCCACTCAAACATCAACTTGGAGGATGAAAAGGGGACAGTGTGTGCAGTGCACAAAGGGGAAGAGAATGCATGGGAGGTACTGGGATCTCCGTGCAGGTAAGAGGAGAGGTACAACTTACGTATGCAGATATCAATACATAGTCCTAACATGGGTCTGTGACTTCGATGGACTTCAGAGTTCATTTTTGCTGTAACGCACCTGAAGTGTGCACGAGGCGTTTTTTGGCGATTATGCTCCTGATATTGGCCCATGGTGTTAGAGAGCGCGTCCCTGGGTTATACAGGATCAGGTGGCTATGAAACCATACAAATATTGAGAGCAGATGTGACCTTTGGGAGCCCCTACTCTCTGGCCCCAGTTTTAGACTTTTCTGGCACCTATGTCAATTACAGGTGTTTTGCCTGGTGGGGCCCTTGGAAATCCTCATGGCCTTAGCCTGTACCAACACCTAGGGTTGGCAGCTGAAGAAGCGCCATGTGTACAGCTTACCTTACCAATTTATTAATACAAATCCTATTGGGCATAGGATCCCAAAATGCCTGACCACTCTACGTTTCTAAGTGAAAGACACTCGAAAAAGTTACAAGTACGGATGGAGCGGCATACAAGATGGCAGCCATGGTCAGCCTCTTCTTGGACGCAGTGTGCTGCATGCCTTCTACTCAGCCTTCAGCTGAATAAAAAGGAACTCGGGCTCAGGAAGTAGACTCAGCACAGCATCAATCCATTCCATGTCAGAAACCAAAAGGGAGACAGCTGCATGTTCTCTCTTCTCACTGAGGAGCAGAGTTGGGCACCCTATCTATTCAAGCAGAGCAAATTGACTGAGGACGAGCGGGCAAGTAGGTTATAGCAGAGTGCGATCGGGAAAGTGGAATATGCTCCAGCTTGCATTTAGTTTTGGCTAAACAGCGCACTGTTTTCACTACCTACTGAAGACGATGAAGCTATTGACTGGACTATGTACTTAGCCTGGATGGATACATTTGGCCAACCCCAAAGTCACCTGCATCTTCTCTGTTTTTGGGATTTAAAGGGTTCGCTGAATTATTAAGCGATTTGGGGAACAGATACGCTTAGCGATCCATTTTCAGACACATCAAATGTATGCAGGCGAGGTGAAGGCTCAAAGTCTGTGGCAGGACAGGCAGCAGTCTTCCTGGTCAGACATCTAGCAATCTGATGACTATTTGCTTCAGGAAAATACCTGGTGCCCACCAGCAATGTTTGTTTCATTCAAAGTTTCTGGGCCCCACTTGGAACAGCAGAGCAGTAGAAGAGTACTTCAGAGCCTTACCCGAGGATCATGAGAGAATCATTGCAGCCATTGAGCCTAGAGGACAGTTGCTGGAGTGGCACTCATTCCTCAATTCACCCCCTTGCAACTGACAAAGACATTGTGACAATGCATTAAGTACACTCTATTAAACATCATAGTAATAATTATGGTTCTTGAACATGTTCACATGTGCCTTTATAGTTAACATACAACGAATTGGTGTCCCCACAGCATTACCTTATAAAACGGAGGATTGATTTGTGAACCCTGAATTTAGCCAGGGGTTACACTTTCCCCTTCTCTATATTCGGGGAAAATATCCTTGTCTCCGAAGATGCACCGGAACCTCCCATAACACCCAGGTGGCAATGTAAACATGGATTTCCGGTGTCAGAGAATGGGGATAGAAGGGCCTGGCAACAGGAACGTTTCAGTGGAGTCCTGGAGATTGATAACTGACTGGTCAGCACTCCCTGGTTGATCTTCGGTGGGAGACGGGCTACCCTCTGGGGAGATATCCTGTTCCGGTCAGTGGCCATCTGGAGGTTTAAGTTTGAAAAAATCTAACGGCAGGCATGATAGGTACTTCATCCGCAACTGTGGCCGGCACAGCAAAGGCTTCTGGGAAAGGTTCATGCGCATGGAATATTCAGGACAATGGGAACTGGATCTTGGGAGTGTGCAAAGGAAGACCACACCTGTGCAAATCCTAAGTAAAGATTGTTGCCAACCTCTGTTGGCTCTGTGCCAGAGTGGAGCAGCTTCTGATGTACTCATTGCATTATCCTGCATCTGGAGAGCTTCACAAGCCTCTGCATATGGTGATTTTGCAGTTCACGGGCGCTGCCTCATTGAGGCCTTACAGGATGCTGTGCTTCCTCTACCTGTGGATCAGGAATCAGAATCTCATCCTCGACTAGAAGAAGAGGGTTCTGGGGGCGTTTGCTCTTCACACAGTCGGAACATAGGGCGATCGCCCAACTGATGCTCTACAATGAAAGGTTGAGACTCCCACTTATCACTGAGATTCCTCTGGCCTCTGTAGCCTGCACTGCCAACAATCAAATGATCGGCAGGCTGCGATCAGTGGAACGTGACCTTAGCATTGTGGTTGCATGTGCTACTGTGTGCAGTTTTGTCTGCAGCTGCCTGTGCAATCTGGAGGGCCTACTCTAGCTGGTGTTGGAGCTGTCTCGCATAGCTGGCATAGTTTTCACCACAGATCCCATCAGGTGAAACTCCAAATCATAGGTACACTGGAAACCTTGTATCATGGCTGAACATTAGGCAATAGGGCGTGAACATTGGGGCATAATTCTGGTACAGTTGTATAGAGGCGTGGCCTCATGCTGGTTTTATCTGCTCTTCTCTTCAGGCTGTAGGGTGCTGAGCCTGGCCATGAGAGTATGCTTGAAATTCTCATTGGTGGGAAATGCCTGCTCATAGCGGGTGGAATGATCAGTAACCCGCATAATATTCTGGATTCATTGCCGGTTCATTATCAGACACAGGAAATCTATTCAGATGAGATTCTTAGGGCTGGATATTTCTAGATGCCAGAGGTAAGTGGCAGGGTAGGCAGCTGTATTCCTGGTTACACATCTCACCCAATTGTGTCACTAGGTTTCAACTTCAGTGGCCAGACGTAACAATTGAAATCTTGAGCAGACCAGTTCAAAGGTTTGGTCATGGTCAAAATGGCCATGATGTCCATGGATGGCAAAGAGTACAGCCTGACCAAAGCGGTGGGGTATTGATATGATATGGCATTTATGACGTACCTATACACAAGTGTTTCAAGGCGCGATGAGGCAAGGAAGAGGGAACAGAGGGAGGACAGAGACAATGATCTTACTAGCAAAGTGACATCGAGATTGCGCAAGAAGTTGGTGTAAGACTTGGTTGCTGAGGCGGCTCTTCTTACAGAGACATCTGCACCAAAGACTGCCACTCCGACAGAAAGACAGGCTCATCCATGGTAACTGAGTGTTTCAGCTCCCTCCATTGCAGCTTTCAGAAATGTAGCAATTTCTGGATCTAAGAGATGACCATCTCGGGCCAGTTGAAGTAGATCAATTGACTCCAGGCCGGTGATGTTGCAGCACAACTTCACTTTGGGTTCCCAAAAAGTCTATGTTCCTGGCTCTGTCTGGGTCCTGAAGGATCGCAGATTGTAAAGTGGCTCAGACTCCGGCAGCATGAATTTTCTTACGGGTAGCGGAATCAGCTGGTGGAGCATAAGGTCTACTGGAGAGAGCATTGTCTGGTCCGCCAGAAGAAAGGCTCAGATCAGAAGACATACAGTTTACAATGCTTTTATTTAACTCAAAGAAAATGCCTTACTGACCCTACTCCTAATAGGGAAGTTTCCTACCTACCATGCTAAATTAAGGGTGCTTGTCATTATTAGTAAAAATAATAAAGCATGTCCAGTGTCCAAATTCTAAGTTCTTAACTGACCCTACCAATTCGAAAAATACCCAAAAAGGGAAAGTGGGCACCATAGGTTGCCCCTTTGTTCTTATCTACTCTGCCGCCTCCTAGAGGGTCCAGGAATCTCTCATAATATTACGTTTCTTTATCAGGAGATCGTTTTTCTCAAGTTCATCAGTTCACGTCTATCTTGTCATAGTTCAGCAAATAAAAAAGGGGTTTTCCTCAGATACAATAATCCTGAATTCTCAAGTTCCAAAGAAAGTCAGTTCTCTCAAAGTTCATAGATGAAGGGTTTCCCATGAAAGTCCAGTCTTGCTTGATTCTGCTTTCCCCTTGGGCTGATTCTTGATTTGCTTTATAGGACTCTCTTGGCTCCCTTGACTCAATTGTTCCCATATTATCATTCAATCCATAGGGACATGCGTATCTCCTACCGGGGGATCTTTCCCTTGGTTTCTGCTTGGGCTTTTGAGCCGTTTTACCGATTCTAAGGCTTGGGGTTTCTGGGTTCCCGTACCGCTCTTATGATATGTGTTTGCTTCCCCTTCTGGGCCAGGTTGCCCCTGATACAGTTTTGTACTCTTTGTTATTTCTCCCCTCAATTTGGTTTGGTCTCTGTGCCCCCCTCGACTGTCAGGAACCCACATACCTTCTCTACAGCAGGTCCTGCTTCCACAAAGTGACATTGGTGTTCTCTGTACCTCCTCAGAGTCCTCTCCGGTACGGCAGCGGGAGCGTGTCCTCGCTCACCACCTTGTTCCTCTCTCTTTGGTTTCTTGTGGTACAAGCAGGGGACTCAGCCCCCTTTTGCTCGCTGGGGTTGGCATTGTTTCTTGGGCTCCAAGCCCATCACGTCCTCCACTTGGTCATGCCTTCCCTATTTGTTAGCTCTGCTCGACCTTTCCAACTCCGCACAGCCCTGTGCCTCATTGGCCAAGTTTCTCTCACTCTCAGGGTTCTCTCCTGGAGTCTCTCCAGGTCTCTGTCTGGACCTCCTTCCAGGTCCTTCTCCATGCTACAGCTGGCTCTGTTCGGCAGCACCTCTCCGCCTCTCATTGACATTGGTACATTGGAGGTGAGACGATATGCAAGTGAGTAAGTCCATGTGTCCTTGTTATTAGATGCACAAGAGGTGTGTTTATTGTCCAGCACCTAGAGAGATCAGCATTGCATTGACCCTACCGTTTAAATGTGTTTCCTACATTATTTGTAGTTCCACATCTGGAAGACAGATCCACCTCTGATATTCCCATGTATGCGGACAATGTCTCAGTAATAGGGAGTTCCTTACTGGAATGGGAGTCCCTGTCCCCTGGTGGGAGTTACTCCCAGTAAGGTCCCGCTTTCCCATCAACTAGGGAGGGTTTTGCTTAGCAGGCTCAACTCCTTAGCCTCAAAGGGGGTGGCTCCTCACCAGGGAAGAAGGGACAAAACTCCCAGATTCATCGCATTTGGCACCTTTGTGGATGTGTCCAGGTCTAGTGGTGAGCAGTGAGCCACCAATATCCTGTGGCATCAAGCTTTGCAGATTTCAACATGTAGGTCAGTGGATTGTTCTCTGTGTGTGCCATGAAGCTGGCATGCAAAGGTTCTCATGAAACATTTCTGTTATGGCCCACTTCATAGCCAGGAACTCCGACTTGTGGACAGTATAGCTCTCAACAACTTGAAGTCCTTGGATTGCAAAGGTGATGGGCTTTGTTCTCCTGCTACAATAATACAATATTTCTACATGCAAGAGGTAGGGCTGTTGTGAGTCTTCCTAGGCCAGGACTGGCACAAGAATGAACATCTACAACTGCTCAAAGGCCTGCTCGCATCGCTTGGTCTGCCTCTCACCAAATGTCTTACAAACGTTATGCAATGGCTCCTTGGGACTGGTATTCTTCACTTGCTTATTCATGGATGGGTCCCATTTACTGAGATCTACAAATGGTTGGCTGCTGTTAGAGAATCCAGGGATGAAACTTCAGTAGAAGCTGCAAAACCATGAAAATCTCCACAGTTCTTTCAATGTCTGGGCTCTTGGCCAACTGAGTAGAGCTCTAGGCCAAGTGAGTAGAGCATTGATCTTTGCTGGGCCCACAGCAATCACTATGTACCTAGTGTACTCAACACTCATCAGGCAGAATTGTCACTTGTCCATGGACACCTTCATGCCTTGGTCTTGAAGACAGTCAAGAACCTTCATGAGCCCCCTGTTGTGTTCCTCCAATAACCTCCAAAACACAATGACAGCAAGGTATAACATTACCTCCTCTGTCCTTCTTCTCCATTAGGTTTTTGGAATGTCGGCAGCTCATCATAGATGCATTGGCGGATCTGGTGAACCCCTAAAATCCCAGGGGGCAGAGGAAAGCTGTCCTCTCATAGTGACCCAAGTGACAGGAATCCGGTAGCACCAGGGCTTCAAGTGGGCCCCAAGTCGTCAAAAACCAGGAAGCCCATTAACCATGAAGTTAAAGGGCTTCCTGCTGCCTCATTACTCTTTACTCAGAAGCAAAAGGAGAGACGGGCACTCCATCCCTCCTCCTGTCTCTAAGTACAGAGACATCACGCAGCAGGCCAACTTTTCACTCAAGGAGCCCGTGGTTTTTAACCACGCGGCTGCTTTAATGGAAGGGCTGCCTGTTGCGTGTGGGAGCTGGCACACACTGATGTCACACCTTGGTGCGCCCAGACCCTCCTTTTGGAGATGGATGCACCAAAGGTAATTATATCGCCATTGCGCCTCAGCACCCCTGCTTTTACCAGCCCATGAGCTAATAAACTACCTGGAGATCCCTGGGTTGCAGACACCTGAACTAGTTGGCGCATACACCTTTTCTGCAAGAATTCCTGCACTGCAGTGGTAATGCAGTTTGCACGTATGCTCTAGAAGCGCTCAAGTGCATTTGTGAATTCATGAAAAATTCACCCGATTAAGATTTCCAAGATTGAAGAAAATAGGATCAATAACGTATTAAAAAAGTGACTGTCATGGTAATTGCTTAAACATTGAAACGTTCTCTTGGTTTGTTTCTGCCGTCCCCCATAAGACGCCTCTGTAATAAGAGCGCTGCCCAGCCCTTTCTTTGTCTTCCAGCACAAGACCTGTTTGATCTTCTCTTATCAGACTTTGGTCCTCCCCACCTGCCATCCCCTCTACATTTCCACACCCGATGGCACAAAAGCGGACATTCCAATTACTGTAATGCCTTTATCAAAGACCCTTCCCTTGAGGGCTTTTTCCCCAAGAGGAATCTCACGTCCTTGAATGGCTCTGCAAAGACGCTGCTATATGTTCAGTGACTTACATTGAATTAATCTCATGGTACCAAGTCATCATGCAAATTGCAGATATAATGGTTTGCAAATACCGTGTAACATGTTGTAAATGCCATGGTTGTTTTGGTCTGTTTTGTATGTAATGTCTGAAGTCCCTTGGGCGAGGAGGGTGGTCTTTCATTAGTGGGCGTGGCCTAAGTACACCCACACTTAGGTTACACACCCTAACGAGAGCCCCCCTCGATTTATCATCCCACTTAAAGCACTGGGTAGCACCAACTATGGAGATACAATACTGAGAACAATTGCTGCCCATCCGGCAAACCAAGGTCTCCCCTGTCTGTCTACTCAGGCGGTGGTTTATTGGTCAGGTTTGGGATTTTTAAAAGCAATAGTAGTGGATACACATCCTGACATCTCCATTTTTCTTCCAAGCCACAACTTTGAGAGATGAATAACTCCGGGATAATTCCAACTTCGAGTAGGTTGTCCAGATCGTTTAGACATCACCAGGGCCAGCCTTTTGGATCTTTCCCTGAAATAGTGTCTCATTTTTAAAGTGGACCCGAGGTTCCTCAACATGTCCCTTGCTGATGTCCCAGGAACCCATTGAAAACATTTTGGATAGTTGCTCGCACAGCAAGTACTGATCTATTTCATAGAGTAGTAACTTCCCAAAGTTGGGATTCTTTAGGTCAAAACTTGTTGTGGGCTATTAGGCAACATTGGCTGGTGCCACAGACTCAATTAAGTTAAAATGGGCAATGGCTGTTCATCTTGGCCAAGAGGATGGCTCAGGGGCAACGTGTTTGTCTTGGAAGCAAAACAATGCAGTGCAACAGCAGTTCGAATCCTGGTTCTGAGGCTTAGAGACTGGTCCCTGATATTAAGTAGGCTATACAAGATTAATGAATGGCTTTACATCATGGCAGACAGATGGTCCCATTGATAATCCAAGCCGCCATCCATCACAATGATCCGCTGTACAAGTAATCTGGCTGGAAGGGATTGCTGCCATCTTGCCTCCATCAGTAGGCATCCTGCCCAGGGGCCGCTACTGAATGAAACTCTGACAGGGAAGATCACAGTGGTTTGTGCAGGGATGCTAATCCACACAAAATGGGCGTTGCAGACATATCTGTCTGGTCCATCAGGTGGTGCTCTGGACTAAAGTTGTCTCTGAAGGAACGCTCGCTGGCATACAGGGTGCATTGACAACCTGCTGGCATATCGCAGTCCAGCCATCTCCTGGCCAATGCAGCTAAAACCAAAGGACACGCAACCCTGGCGTGTCCAATTTGGACAAATATTCACCACCTCCCAAATAAAAAAAGGCCTCCTGGCTTACATCCCACCCTCCTCCTGATCCTCCTACAATCTATAAGAAGCCTGCTGCCCAGCTGGCACACACATCAATGATCATTCATTCTACATTGAAACACATGCATCCGCATTCATCGTTTATACAACATTCATTCTTCACTCTCACACCCAAACACATGCATTCAGCACCATTCCTCATTCACATCGACACTCACATTCCCCCTCCGACCCACACAGCATTAATACGCTCTCACATAAACAGGCGCACTCAAACAACACGCCCCCACTTACAGGTACAAACACTTGCATGCATGAAGACACAAATACATTGTTTTTCTAATGTTCTACCTGCATCCCCGTTCTGGATTCCGGTCCTATCGGGCTTGTGCTGCCTTGGCAACACTGACCTATGTTCGTAGGCCAATCTGGATATATTTTGTACTGTGCCACAGTAAACAAGCATTGGCAAAGCCAACAGTTTGGGCTTTTGCGTAGGTATGGGATAGGAATTTGCTAGCCAGTGATATATTGGTGCTACCTGGACATAGGATCGCAACAGTGGGGACATGGAGCAATTACCTGGGCAAATATTGTCAGTACCTGGCAAATGCTCATCTAATACCTCAAGCCAAATCTCTTGGCTTTGTCATTGCTTGTTTTGAACAAGCTTGCAGTGCATGAAAGAGATATAAATCAAGTGGCTGAAGACACACCTGATGAAGACATTTGTATTACACATGTAGCCATCTACAGCTGCAATTAAGCCGTTAACTCTCTGCAGACTACTTGGAAAAAACACTGGCAGGCTCAAGTTTAATGTTAATGCTTGATAGAGGGAGCTCAAAGAGATCCCAGAAATATGTGTTTAGCGCAGGGAGGGCCACGTAGTAGTTGGGAATGGCCATAGTGATTAGCATGGACATGATCAGTCCATGTGTGGGTAAACAGCCAAACAACACCACAAACTGTGTGTCCTTCCTCACATGTCATCTCACTCCTACCTGTGCTGCAATGCAATTGTTTCAACTTATAGGTGGTGCTTAAGCGCCACCTAATAGCCCAAATAAAAAATAATATCGAGACTGGCTCACCAACGTAGGCCAGTGTTGCCATGTGAAAACAAAATGGACATCAAGAGTAAAGTAAACATGAATTATGTTTGCTTTACTCTTGATGGCCTTAAAAGCTGGCATACCCCCTCTGACCCCCATTTTGAGGGTGGGCAGTGCCAGGACATGATATTGCAGCCTCATTTCCCCCCCACCCCCCACACACACATGCCTCACTTCCCCACGCAGACAGGCCCTCAGTCATACAAATTCAATCATCTATTTCTCTTATTCTAACATGCACTCTGACAGCCATGATTTCAACGTTCACTCGTGCACACATGCAACAGACACTTTCTCATTCATACTCCTTTCCTATAGCTCTGGCCCTGATGCCATCTTTCACAGAGGCACCCGCTCAGCATTCACAGGAAGCAGAGAGAGCTTCCCGTCTCCTGAGGGCTTGTGCAGGAGAGCCGCAGCATCTCCCAAGCAACGCCAAAGGAGGCCTAGATATGTGCAGGGCGGCGCACAAGTGCCGCTGCCTAGGCACATTTAGTCCTGCAGTTCCCCAGCCTGCATCCCCAATGAGCAGTGCAAGGCTGGGGAAACAAACACTGGGGAACTTAAACCGTCAAAGGGAAACCATGTTTTTACATTTGACAGTTAAAGGTAGCCCAGGAGAGCGTGGGAGCATTTTCCCTGGGCTGGCATTGGCTCGTCCATAATGGACCATGGGCGGTCATCACCCCCTCATGGAGGAGCCGGCCCTGCCTCCTTCCTCCACCTGATCTGTGGGCCCCCCTCCAGCTCCTCCTGCAACCATACAATGCACACTCTACCTCTGCTGCTGTCTGCTTTTAAAGTGCATGGCTGGTGGTGCTGTGCCTTTCTTGCCCTCCCCCCTGTAAGGAAGGCATGGTATCAAGATAAGGCAGACACAACTGATAACAGTTTAAGGGTGTTTATTAAACTGTAAAAATGGTTCAGATAAATGCCAAATCTAAACCTAAATCTAAGATGGGAGCAAGCTACGATCATCAAATAATAATAAGGCAGTACTGATGGCGTCTTGTCAAATAAAAAGGGCCTATACTAAAAAAAATAACTATTGCCAATCCTTACCACTAAATTACAAAAGAGTGTGGGATAGTGTTCGCAAGAAAAAAAAGAAGTGTTCACAAAATGATGAGTCAGGATGCTATAGACGGGGTTTCCCTTCCCCACGTTTTTTAGCACAGGACTCTTGAGCATAGCACACTCCTGGGCTTCTCCAGCACGAGCTTACAGTTCGTTTCCACGATATCAGGACCTTCTGTGACCAAGTCTCTTCTCATACAAAGTCTCTTGCCTCAGAGGACCTGATGGACCAGAAACAACAAACAAAGGTTCCTCTTCAGTAATCTTCACGTCGCGTGATTTCTCTTCACCCTTGGATCCCCTTCAACCTAGCTCCGGTCCGTCCCTTGGATCCCCCTCAACCGGGCTCTGATACGTCGTAACTTTGGCCTCCCTCAGTCGGGTTCATTACGGCCTTTCACTCAAAATATCAGCAACTTGTAAACTTCAAGAATCTCAATGTCTTTTTAAACAATCATTCACTGTGGACATCTCTCAGCCGGGTTCACATTTGTGATCACAATGTTCATGGGTGTATCATGGTTCACCCTAATTCGCAGGCCTCCCTCAGCCAGGTTCACATAGCCATTCTAACATAATTCATGATTCTAGCAACTCATCAGAAAAGTGGGGTTCCTTTCTCCTAGCTGTCTTCCGGCATCCCTCCGTCGGGTTCACACTTGCCATGGTTTCACTAGACCCCTCAGTTTCTTTTCTTACCTAGGTCCCAGTCTCAGCCCCCAGTCAGGCTTCACATACTTCTATTCACACAATGTTCTTGGGGTGTTACTGGTCACCCTAATTCATAGGCATCCCTCAGCGAGGTTCACGTTTGCCAATTATCACAACTCACTTAGTTTTCACCATGTTTCAAAGACTTTCGACTGTACGAGGGATTTTACTTGACCCTCATATGACCACTTTGAAACTACACATGGCCTCCCTTAAGGCCTCTTGGTCTTTGTAGTTTGGTTAGTCAAAATGTTCTTAGTTCAATACTTTTCCTTTCTTCAGCAGATGACTACCAGATAGAGTCCTTTCGAATGAGTACCCACGTGGCGCCGGACCACTCCATGTCTGGTTCCGACTTCACTCACAAAAGACCTTTGTCTATTATCCTCGTTCTGTATATACAATGTTGCCACTGCAAACTTGAGCTCAACACAGTCCGGTCTGCTCTCTGTTTCTTCTGACTCACCAGCTGTGTTGAACTTGTTGGCATTTCCTTTGCCACTGGAGTTAAGGACGGTACCACGATGACAACCGTTTCTCCCCGCCCTGACAATCAGTGCGGTAGGTTTCCACGTACCGCTGACATCCGATACACCACTCGCCAGCTGCGATTCCTGGTCTTATGTTTTCTTTCACGGAAGCTTCGCAGATCTGGTTTGAAAAGGGCAAGGGCAATTCCCTCCTGGTCGTCCTTTCAGATCTCTCTGCCTTTCTCCTCTGTTTGAACTGCCGTCCCAGGAACGGTTGCTTCTCGTGTGTTCGGTCTTGCTTAAAGTGTGCTCTCATGCTCTGCTTTTATCTGTGTGGGGAAGGGAAAGGGCCGTCAGGTGTGTGTAGTTATTATCAATTGCCTGACTCTGCCTGACCCGTGTGTTGGGACATGTCAGGTAAATGGCCCTAGTGTTAGTCCAGTGTCTTTCATGGTGTAAGAAAGTGTTTGTGTCAGAAGGGGGTAGAGCTTCTGAATATCCTATGGGATAGGATGGGGAAAAGGTGTTATAGGGAAGGGGGAACCACGTCTCACCTGTCGGTGCCCCACTTCCACTCCCCAAGGACCCCCCATCCAGGTGATCCTCCCGCACTGGTCCACCTCCAGGAACTGGATCCAACAGCGGTGGCCATGTCCTGCCCACCTGGATGACAGATCCCTGGGGACTAGCAAGTGAGACACCTTCAGGTTTCTCACACCCCTATTGGTTGCAATGCTCACATGATTTCCTGCACCAATTAGTGCCTGCCTTTTGCTCAGGAGGTGAGTTACACAGCCAGGAGACTTAAAAAAAAATTCTAAGCCTCTCCCTCCTTTGCACTTTCTGATAGTGCCAGTTCACAATCCACAGCAATTGATGCCTTTCGGACTTCACATTGTTTGTTTTCTGCTCAGGTTTTCCTGGACGCTCACAAGGGAATTGTGGGAGTTGAGTTCTGAAAGAACCGTGAGTAAACTGTGTCTAGCAACTGTACTGGGAGGCATTGAGAGTGGTATCAGTATTGACATTTGTGTCACAGGCTGGTTTAAGGGATTGGGGACTCTCCAACTCCGGCTTCCCGAGTCTGGGACAGGGCTGGTAGGGTTTTTGTTCTGGTGTGCCTCCTGCCCCCAGGTTGAATGAGGTCCACATCCACCCCACTCTAAAAGTGTCATGACCCTGTCACAGCTTTTAACTGGAAAAGATGGTATTTTTATTTTCTGCTACATTATATCATATGGACAATTAACTGGGACAACCTGAAAATGTCACTGGCCCCAGCACCACCATTAGCCCCCTAGTAGGCTGAAACATGGAGCAATTGAACATAATATTATTTTAAGCAACACAGAATATTTGACCAATGCCCAGATATCTATCAGACATACCTTGGCTATGCTGGCAGCATAACATACTGAATTTATAAGATTAAAAAACGCAGAGAAATACTACAAAGTCCAGTCCTCACATTGTCCAGCGTTCTACTGCAAAATAAGCTTTACTGGGTATGACAAAGTTCCATGTCGTGGGCTGGCTGATGGGACTGTAGAGACCTTGGCAGCTGGGTGCCACAATCTGCAGCATGAGGCGAGCCCAAAGGCAGTATATAGAGGAGCCCCCATGTTACCTAGACCATCACCCTTTGGAAAACATGGACCATGGCTGGCCTTCAGAGAATAGCTGCTGTAGAAGTCAGTAGCACAAAACAGTTGCCTCCAGAATTTTAACTTTTATAAAAGGCCATGAGACAGGATTTACCCCCTTATGTGACAGACGATAGCGAGGAACAGCTACAAGAAGCGCAGATTGGGATCTCAACAGGCGGGCCGGTACATAGTGTGCGAATTTGGCCTGCAGATACTCTGCTCCCAAGCCATAAAAGGCACGGGGCACAATACACATGGATTTAAAAGAAATCTGGTTGGCAATGGGAAGCCAGTGAAGTTTCTTCAGCAGAGGAGACATGTGAGATCCAAAAGGGGGGCGAAGTATGGAATGAGCAACCGCGTTCTGCAAAAGTTGGAGCTTGTTAATCAGATAGCGCAGTTGAGCCAAATAGAGAGAGTTGCAGTAGTCGAGGGTGTTCAAGACCAGAGCAGCCACCACCAGGGCCTGACATTCGGCAGGAATAAATGGCAGGACCTTACGCAGAATGCAAAGCTTGAAATGACCGGCCCTGCATACCATCGCTACCTGGTCATCCAGGGCAAGAGAGGCAGAGATTTTAACCCCCATATTCCTGACTGATTGGGCCAGCATGGGGAGGGAGCCGAGGCTAGTCAGCTAGAATTCCGAGGTCCAGAACAATTGGGGAGATGAAGTACCCACAACCAGGACCTCGGTCTTACGGTCGTTAAGCTTCAGTCAGTTTCTCATCATCATCAACCCCAGGTCCTCTAGACATTTCTTCAGCTGGGACGCTATGTCAGATTGTGTGACGTCCAGAGGGACAAGAATCTGGGTGTCATCCGTGTAGGAAGAGTAGCGAAACCCATGTGCCCAGATGAGAAACAAGAGAGATCTAATATAGACATTAAACAGGATGGGAGACACTGCTGATGCCTGCGGAACACCAAAGTTCAGTGAAACCAAAGCCGAACAGAAATGGGAAGAGAGATAGACTGGGACCGATCGGACAGGAAGGCCGTGAACCAGTCGAGAACTCGGCCGGAAAGGCCGGTGTCTGAGAGACAGGAGCTCAAGATGGAATGATCAGCGGTGTCGAAAGCAGCCGACAGATCTAACAAGAGGACTGCCCCAACACCACCCTTGTCTACCAGACACGCCAAATGGTCCATTACCGAGTTCAGGGCGAATTCAGTGCCCCTGCCCGGCCTGAACCCAGATTGGAATGAATTGAAACAGTGAGAGGACTCCAGAAAGCTGGATATGATATGATATGATATGGCATTTGTAACGCGCCTATACACAAGTGTTTCAAGGCGCGACGAGGCAGGGGGGGGAACAAGGGGAGACAGACAACGATCCTACTAGGCCAGGTGTCATTCAGATCGCGCAAGTGCAAAGGGTAGAGGGAAAGGGAAAAGTGCAAGGGGGAAAGGGAGAGGGGAAAATGCAGTACAGGGTTAATAGCATACAGCAAACAGGATAAATAACAAGGGCCAGCTGGTGGCAAGTGCGAAGTAAGTGCAGACAAGTGCTGGGAAGGGGGGCTGTAGGGATACAGACACAGTCCCGTACTGCAGGGGTTGCCATGGAGGCAGTGCAGGGGAGAGTGGCTGGGCCAAGGACTGAGAACGGTGAGTGGCCCAGTTGCAGATTCAGTGCAGTTTCAGTAGTATTAGCAGGGGAGAGGGGGAGAGAAAGCTGAGGCAAAGAGGAAGGTTTTGAGGTGCTTCCGGAACCGGTGATGGTTCTCCTCAAGTTTCAGGAAGGCAGGAAGGCTGTTCCAGAGGGAGGCCCCTGCAGCAAAGAGAGAGATCTGCCCCCAACTCGTTGTTTGGAGAAGCGGCTGACCCTGAGGGAGTTTGAGGCGGATGAGCGAAGAGCTCGAGAAGGAAGATATTCGGGAAGAGAGAGTTGAAGGTATTTTGGCCCAAGGCCCCAGACGGCCTTGTGGACAATGCAGAGGGTTTTGAACTTGATCCTCGCAGTCACTGGGAGCCAGTGCAGTGATTTCAGTCCTGGAGAGATACGGTCCCTGGGCTTGAGGCCAAGGACAAGTCTCGCAGTCCTGTTCTGGATGAGATGCAAAGGGCGGAGAGTAGAGGCGGGCAGATTTAGATAGAGGTTGTTACAGTAGTCCAGCTTCGAGAGAACCAGGGCTCTAGAGACAGTGAGCTTCTGGGGGAAGGAGAGGAAAGGAAGGATACCTCTGAGGAGGTGTAGCTGGTAGCTCTAGAGCCCTGGTGTGACTTCTTAGAGACAAGAGGGGGGACACCAGTGCTTCCATTACCTTCATAAGTAAAGGAAGAAGAGAGATATGGCGATAGTTAGGCAGTACGTCAGGATCATGAGAAGGCTTCTTTAAAAATGGAACCACGAATGCATGCTTGAGAGATGGAGGAAGCACGCCACTAGAGAAAGAAGCATTAACAGCAGTGGTAATATGTTCGATCAGGTCAGCAGATGCAACCTTTTAAGAGACCCAGAGGTATAGCATCGGCGGAAGCAGATTTCAATTTCAGAATAGCCGACAGTACATCAGAGTTTGAGAATAGAGGGAAAAAGGACCAAGATCCACTAGCAGGAGGGGGATCAACAGCACCCATGTCTGCAGTAAGCAGAGGCAGACCATCCTTTATGTGGTCACAAATGGCAGACATTTTTTCCAAGAAGTACACCAAAAGAGAGTCACGTAGACCCTGTGAAGGTGAAAACGAAGCAGCAGCTTTCTCAGGCGAAGATAATAATTGCACAAGGTCAACGAGGGTCCTAGGTTTATTTAGGGCCACCTGTACTTTGTGACTTTAAAAGAGTTTCTTGGCAGTAGTAACTGCCTTATGGTAGGCCGAGAGAGAGCAGCAGAAAAAAGCTTTAGCTTCACTGGAGTAATCGAGTCGCCACTTTCTCTCCACCTGTCTACAACGTAATTTATGTGCTCTAAGATCTTCCAAGAGCCAAGGTTCCGGAGAACGATTTTTCTTTTTACAGAGTCTAACAGGAGCCAGCAGATCGGCCGTTGCTACTCACCTACAATGAGTACTTGGCATGTGATGGCAATACTTTTCATGTCCTGAGAGTACCTGGGTATCCGACTGAAAAACCTGACAACACTGAAAACAGTTCATCTATAGAAAAAAGCCAAGTTATTAGCTTTGTCACTGCTTCCATATATATATATATATATATATATATATATATATATATATATATATATATGTATATATATATATATATATATACACAGACTACATATTGATTGACAGAAATGTAAAAATAATGTATTATTTTGCATGATCTGTTCCCTTGATATTAAAGGGTGTATATTTTTTTAATTGACTGTCAATATTCAATTCATGGTAGATACAACTTTAAGATACCCCGAGAAATGAGATTTGCGATGTAAATTATATTTGCTTTTGAAATAAAAGGTGTTTCAAAGAGAGTGGTACGAGCTGACTCATTTGGTTAAGATCACACAAAAAAAATGCTTGTGACGGACTCGCTCGATTAATCCCTGGCCGGTTAATCAAACATCTTCCCGGGCCTATATTTGTAGCCAGTCTGTCACTGCAACCAACCCCGTTAGGCACAGTCATGGGGACTTTGTCACACGTGCCAACTGCAAAGCATTGTGGGAACCCGCACATTCACCATGATTGGAAATCAGCATGTAGACTGCCGTGGGTAACATTAGGATGGATACACTCAAGGCGCTGGTCTGTAGTCCACCGGAGGTGGGGATCTTACTCAACCTTTCCACAGTGCATGACACAGTCGATCACCAGATCCTCACTAACCGCTTGTGCAAGTGGGCACAGATCTTAGGAATATTCTTAAAGTAGATTTGATCCTTCCTATTTGGTGGCAGGCGATATGCAGAACAGCCACTTATGCAGTCAAAAGCCTTCCTGAGGAGTCCCGCTACATCTCCCTGCTTTCCCCACTGGTAGCCAACACATTTCATTGCTGATCATGGAATATCGGTGAAAGTTCCCACTGAATGCTGGTGACACGCAGATCCACCTCCACCTGGAGAAGTATGTGAGCTAGGTATGTGAATAGGATGGAAGTGTCTGCAGCACATCTAGTAATGGATGAAGTAGAAGATGTGCCTGAATGGGACAACATCAGAGATCCTGGGAATGGCAAACCCTTCCCCTGACACAATTTGTGGGACGGGCACCAGCATCTTGGCTGAATTTTCAGAACCTTGGCACCGGGCTCACATCAGATGTCATTTCAAGTACGAACCTGAAGCCCTTGATGTTCAGAAGAGCCTGCCGCATTGTCAGACTAACCACTAGATTGAAATCACAAGAGCATTGGAATCTTTGCAGCAGGAAATCTAGAGAGAGACACCAAACCTGGAAATACAACTGCTTCGGAGGAGCCAAAATCCAACTCATAAGCCTTGCAATCACTCTAGTGGTTATCACTGGGAGAACAACTCAAGTTCAGAGCAATGTGTTCTGTGTACAAATCCTAGAGCGGGCAAAGGGCTGCTTATATCAGAAACCTTGCCCCTCTAAACATAAAGTCAGGCCAGTCGGCTAAGGGTAATTTAATCAAAATGGTGAGACGCTTTCAGGGATGGAGCATGACCGCCTTCCACCCCGCTCTCATCAAGAGAGCCACGAAAGGATTCCTCTTGAAAGAGATCTTCCTCTCTACAGTTGAAAGCCCCTACACTTCCAAGTCAGTCCTCTTTTCACTCAACCTTGGCACAGAGCACATCCCCCAGCTAAGTCAGCAGTCAGAACATAAGTCAATCCACAAAGCAGAAGGATCCAACCCTTGACCTCGGTGATGCATAGTCTCTAAAAGGAAACAGGTGATTTGTGCTAGCCAATTGAAGAAATTAAGCAACCCAGTGTCTTCTAGAAGTTGTGTTCTTGGTTGGCTGCTATTGAGCCAATTAGATCAGTGCACCCAAAAGCCATGATTTTCAAAAGGAAAGGGTGAACCCGTCAAGGTCATTTTTCTGTGACATGGAGCCACTTGACCACCCTAACATCTTCCCCTGCCCACCCACTGTCATTGGCAACACATGGTGACTGTAGTTCAAAAGCAGGGCTGGCAAGGGCATACTGATACAGACACATGCTGTCTGGCCATGGTGGGGCTGGGTACCTGGCCAAGGGATGCCAAGAGCACCCTGCATCTCCTGTGAGTAGGACGAAGTTGCATCAGAGCTGCAGATTCACGCCATCCGGCACCGGGGTCTGCTGGTCACAGAGGCCACTCAAGTCTCAATGATAATACCCAACCAGGGCATCCTAAGGGGCCAGTGACAATAAAAGGGTCTACTCTGGTTCCAGTGGTATACTGCCAATGGATAGTTCCACCTGTTGGCAGAGCCATGCCAAACCTTTTTGATATTTGTCTTCACATAAAGGTGTTGCAGTATCACTGCCCAGCATCTCCAGTGGGGTCACCACCCTCCTCCTCCGCTACCATTACGGCAGCGATGCACAGAAACACAGTCTTTATATTTCAGAGGTAACTTATCAGAAAGCACTCTCTTGCAGAAGGGCACATGCAATGCCACTGTTGCCTGGCAGCCTTCATTCATGTTATTCACTCCTTGTGATTGACTTCATCAACAAACCACTATTAGGCTTAGCCAGCAGAAAGCAAATGATTCTTACTTATCTGCTTTATGTCGGCGTAAAGAACCATAAAAGCAGCATCGGTCATAGATGATCAAACGAGAGCAAGTAAAGAATTGATACGAATAAGCAATAAATACATACATGGTTACTACCTATTGCATACCATTTGAGACAGTGACAATTCCTAAAGTCCAAATTCATTCAACCCCTGTGTGTAGTAGTCAATATTTGTACTAAAAACTTTAAAAACAACAAGTAGCAATATTAGTTAATGATAGAAATGTGTCGATCAACACAATACTAAAATACAATAACTAAAATTCTGGACCTAAGACGATGATAGCAGTATAAAAAGAATCCTTATGGCTATTCTAGAAGTTGCCCATTACTACTCAACGCAATCCTCCTTCTAAGCCATGCTCTATGAATATACGCAGTGATGTGGTGTAACGTGTTGGTGTCATCACATCTTCTGCAAAGCGTCCGACACCCTCCTGAGGACTTTTTGTCAGCATAATGGCAATACGTACTTAGCCCTACGATCGCTATAACCTGGGCCAAGCAACATGAAATGGAGCACCATTTCATACTGAGCACCACAACACAGGCAAACAGAACTGCTTGCAGTATTCCCATTTTTCGTGAATGAGGCCATGCACAAAGTTCCTGCTCTCAAATCAAACAACAATGGGCGTGCCATGCACGGACTGATGTCATCCAAGTATCGTTCGAACCCAAATGTGCACAGGAAGACACCAATACCCGCCTATAATAATCTCTGCAGGTGCCTTTGATTACTTCCTTGCTGCCAGATCGGATACATGCCTAGTGTTCCCAGTACTGTTCGAGACCCAGGGCTGTGCATGTATTTTGGACACGCCTAAGCCACGGAGTCCTACAACTCCCTTCTCTGGCGAAAAAGTTGGCTAAGGACTCCTTTAATATTTGCAACCCTGGTGTCGACCATATGCGTGACCATTAAAAACTGGGGTGTAAAGGCCACTACAGACTCTATCGGGCACACATCGCATTCCAAATGAAATGTGGCATTCGGAGAGCTGCTCGGTTGCAACATTATGGACTTTAAGAATGTATTTTCTGCAACCCCCAAGCTTGTGGACCTTTCTCATAGCCACATTTCTGCTCCATGTAATGCTGCAGGTGAAGCCTTACACCGATATAACTGGAAAACTGGTCTGAGGGCTCCTTTGAGATGCATACCTTAAAACCTCTTGATTCCACTGCTATATTTCATCAAGGTCCTAGTGGCTTTGGAAACTTGGTCTCTCCACGTGTCATTCTCTGCAAAACATAGATCCGGAAAGTTGTATATGGCAACCTGCTGTAACGCAACCCCTTCTAGTTCTACACGCAATGTCGTTTGTCCCCTCTACCTGTAAAAACCATTACCTTCATCTTGATCTTGTTTATTTCCAAGCCAAGATTGACACAAGTTTTCACGAATATTGATGCTGTTTGCTTTATACCCATAGGCGATGTTGAAAGGAAAACTGCGTCATTCGCGAAAAAAAGGCCCCGGAAAACGAAGAGTACCAACCCTTGGTGGATCCATACCATTAGTTACCAGCATCTGTTTACACAGATGCAGAAGAGAAGTGGAGCGAGCACACAGCCCTGCCTGACCCCACGTTGGATTTCAAATGTCCCTGTTGCCACTCCTCCCCCGCCTAGCAGAAGCACTATTCTTAGTATACAATGATTGAATGATAGACAATAAGCCAGAAGGAATGGTAAACCCTGGCAGAACCAGCCATAATTTGTCACGGGGGACAGAGTCAAAGGCCGTTTTTAGATCGGCAAAGACTGCATATAACTTGCAATTGTTCATACACGTGTATTTCTTTACGGGGAGGTTGAGTCGCAGGCACTGGTCTATTGAACCCATCCCTTGGTGGAAACCCACTTACAGTGGGTCTATTATTCCGGTCTACTCTACCCATTCTTGGAGATGTCCCAAGATTACCTTGGCATATAGTTTCCCCGTCTCGTCTAACAATGCGATTGGACGGTAATTCTCCAGTTGTTCTTTGCACCCCTTTATGTAAATTGGTACAATTCCGGCCTCCCGCCACGTGCTAGGCACTAAACCTGTTGAAATGACAGCGTTACAAACACTTGTCATCACCGGGACCCAGATTTCTACCTCGTTCTTGAAAAGATCTACTGGTATACTATCAGGCCCAGATGCCTTTCCGACCCCCAGAACTGTGATGGCCTCAGCTACCTGTTCCAAGCTCACTGCAACATCTGAGCCTTGTGTGAGCAAAGCCTCCTCTGCTGCACACAACTCTAATACACCACTTGCGGGCTCAGGAATTATATACAGGTTAGCAAAATTAGCCCTCCAAGCCTCCGAGGTTATACTACAGTGCACACCGAGGTATTCATGTAAGAACATGCCCCCCCACCCCCCTCCAAAAACCATACGTATCGTTTGTAGTGCTTGCCTCTAACAGTGCTTCCCATCTTGCCCTGAAAAACATATTTTTCTTGATCGTGACTATTGCTTTATATTTTGCCCTTAAAGTTCTTAACTTAGGTTCATCTACTACTGGCCTCCTTTTCAGGCAGTCCAAAATATCCCTCGTGCTGATTCGGCATTTGGTGTCGTACCAACTCTGGGCCACCTGAATCAGTCTCTTGGGGTTAGAAGCCGGTCTTGGGAATACGGGTTGTAGTGCTGCTATCAGGTCATCGTAGTGGGATAATATATCCCGTGGACCTCTATTTGGGGCACAGATAACCTCAATGTGCCCTGTAATTCTTGACTATATATCAGGCAGATAGTTCTTATTCACCACCTAAGCCCACTTGACGACCCTGCTCAAACGCTCGATGTTATCAGATGCTGAGGCAGCCCTCGAGTGATTCTCGGACGCCATTAACTTCAAATGACTAAATTATGCCTTCTTAGATCAGGCCTAGAAATTGAAACTTTGAGCCTTTCTGGGTAGCAAAGTAAGGCATAAGACTAGGGCCCTCACAAAGGGGGTTTGGAGATATTGACAGAATCCTGGAACTATTTAAGGAGAGGATGGGTCAGATGGTTAATGCGCGTCGAGGTATATGATCATGGGTCACTTCACGCCCAGGTAAGAAGAAGACAAGGCCCAAGAGATCCACTAGATTGAGTATAATGGGGCTGAGTGCATTGATAGGAAAGTAGGCATGTGGCTCAGGACGTCAACGGAATCCACTTTCAAGCAGAAAGTGGAGTAGAGGGGTGGAAGGATAAGGATCAGGCTGGGTGTGCAACAAAGGGTTGAAGAAATGGGACTAAAGGCAGCAAAGAGAAGACATGGGGGGTGAAGAGGGCCTGGGAACCTAGACCACAGCCATATTGACATGGTTGAATGCCGGGATATAATCTTGGATCCAGCTGAGAGGTCATGCTGTATTAAAGTGGCCGATGTGCCCTTTCTGACCCTTTAGCCTCTATGTCAGCCATATTCTCTAATCTATCCCTCTGCTTGCACGCTCATGCAGCCCTTATCATTTACCCCCCACCTTCTAGCCTTTAACCTCATCCTTTGACCTTTAACTGTACTCTTTTGATGGTGCCGTCTCTAATGCTAGCTCTACCCAAGTTCTAGCTGCCCATCCTTTAACTCTGCCCCCCATCTGCTATCCTCTATCCCAGCCCTTCCCCACCCTTTAACCTTGCATCCTTCCCTTCCCCATCTTCTATCCTATAACTTGGCATCCAATCGGACCCTCCAGCTTTTAAATGTGCTCTTGTGCTCCTTTCTCTCTTCATGACAGATGTATTCCAGCCCATGCATAAGCTGAGCGCCCTCTACCTCAGCCACAATCTGCTGACTGAACTATCAAACCAGACCTTCAATGACCTGCCACAGCTCCGCTGGCTCTACCTCAACAACAATCTGCTGTCCAACATCTCCATCAAGGCCTTTGCAGGACCCCGTCGTCTCAGGAAGCTGAGTCTGGAAGCCAATAACCTGACCAGTGTGCCCAGGGCCCTGCGCCAGGCCAGCAGCCTGCAATCCCTACGACTCAGCAGCAACCCCATCCGACAGCTGGGATCCTTCGGACGCAAGCTGCGCTCACTAACCGAGCTATATCTAGATGAGCTGGGCCTGCAGGAAGTGAGCTCCACATCCTTTGCCGGGATGAGGAGGCTACGGACCCTCAGCTTGAGGGGCAACCAGTTGGAGATCCTGTCCCTGCCCCTGCTTGGGGCTCAAACGGAGCTGCTGCTGAGCAGAAACCCATGGCGCTGCGACTGCCGGCTACTCTGGCTCTACGTCCACTTGCAGGTAATGAAGAGCAAGGTCAGCCAGGGGGAGGCCCTGTGCAGCACCCCCACAGCCCTGGCAGGGCAACGCCTGCTCAACGTGGAGGTAAGCCTGTACCCAAATCAATGCTGGTGCTCTGAAATTCCCTGTACTAGAATGCTGCATGCTCAATAGCAACGACTGTCTGTATAGCGATCCAACCTAAGATGGCCGCCAGGCCACACACGGCCATTTGTGATCCTCAAGAAGCCCTGAGTTTAATCCTAGTCTTAACACTGTCACTGCAGCTTCTCTAGTGCCCCTTTCACTTGCAGGTGGCAAGGACCAACCGCGGTCAAGAGATGATTCACGATTGTAAACCTACAAAAACATTCTGCAGCTGTGCTGGACGCACCGCCCACACGTGTGGGATTCTGCCATACCCAAAAAGAATAGTAAAAATAAACTTATATACAACAAAAGTAGTGTAATTTGGTCAAATATTCATACAAATCCACATAATCCATGTGCTATAAAAAATATGCTAGACTCTAGAGGCTTATAAAAAGGAATGGCCACTGCCAGTATCATATTCATTCTCTTCATGCTAAAATATGACTAATATATATACATCATGCATAGCTCAGAATCATGACAGAAAAACAAAAAAGGCCAAACCCTTTCATTTAGTTGCGTCTCCCATCCAAAGATAAGTAACTGTAGAACCTAGCGACATACTTATATACCAAATAATGAAACATGTCAGGTAGCCCATCTTATCTAGTGCCATGTTCCTCTGACAAAGGACAAGCTCAGGTTCTAAAATTCCAAACCATTCCGTGTATTACCAAGCACTGGCAATGCCAATCTCTTGGTGTTTGCAATTCATTGCATTTTACAGTTATAGGAATCAACTTATGCCGCTCCATAAAGAACTGTCCCAGCACAAAGAACCTACAAGCAGAAGAGTGAGGCGGTCTCCACGTGGCTATTTGAGGATCCCTTGACCTCTTCTGGCTCATTAAATACACCTAACAGTTTACATCAGCAGCTGAGGCACGAGGCCTGAAGCTTATACAGCCTGCTAAGGAGAGCCACATGAGGACTAGGCATTACACCTGTGACGAGGAATAGGACGAGGAATAGGACTGCCTAGGATTTACACCTGTGACGAGGAATAGGACTGTGAGTAGTCCTGCAATGAGAACTGGGCCTAGGATTTACACCTGTGACGAGGAATAGGACTGTGAGTAGTCCTGCAATGAGAACTGGGCCTAGGATTTACACCTGTGACGAGGAATAGGACTGTGAGTAGTCCTGCAATGAGAACTGGGCCTAGGATTTACACCTGTGACGAGGAATAGGACTGTGAGTAGTCCTGCAATGAGAACTGGGCCTAGGATTTACACCTGTGACGAGGAATATGACTGTGAGTAGTCCTGCAATGAGAACTGGGCCTAGGATTTACACCTGTGACGAGGGATAGGACTGTGAGTAGTCATGCAATGAGAACTGGGCCTAGGATTTACACCTGTGACGAGGAATAGGACTGTGAGTAGTCCTGCAATGAGAACTGGGCCTAGGATTTACACCTGTGACGAGGAATAGGACTGTGAGTAGTCCTGTAATGAGAACTGGGCCTAGGATGATTATGGCTGTTAATGACTACGACAAAGACACCAGAACCTTCATGAGGACTAAGACGGTGACGAGGAGTGTGACCAGGCATCTGACTGTGACGAGCACTAGGTCTGTGGCAAGCACTGCAATGAAGACTATGGGGCTCATTATGAATGTGCCGGTCTGGTAAAAATGCTGGAAAAAATGCCGGTAATACCCGCTCCGGCCTTTTTACTGGACCGGCGGTAGGGGCAGTGAACTACCGGCAGGCCCCTATCGGCAAATAATTGTTGCAATCACCGACACTGGTACTGCCGGTGATCGCCGCAAACCCATTACATGGGGCCTCATTACGAGTCCGGCGGTAACCGCGGCGGTAAAACCGCCTGGTTACCGCCGGACTCGTATTACCATTCCGCCTCCGTGATTCCCGGAATTACCGAGACATTACAACCCCGGTTTTCCGGGAATCACGGAGGCGGAATGGTGTAAATCCCCATTCCCATTGAGTCCTATGGGACTCAATGGGAATCGGGATCATGGAAACACCGGCAGCATCTTGTAATGCTGCCGGTGTTTCCTCGTCCGCCTGCATGAGGGAGGTGTTAAACCCGCCAGGTCAGACCTGGCGGGAACATCACCTCCCGCCTGCAGGGGTCGGGATCAGGCGGTCCGGAAACAACGGTGGCGGCGGGTTTACCGCCACCGTTATTTCCGGACCGCCAGGGTCGTAATGAGGCCCATGGACTCCTATCGGACTCCATGGAATGGGAACTTACCGCCGTTGCCGGCATTCGTAATATCCCGGTAACACCAGGATATCGGGCAATGGTAACAGTGAGGCAGGTTTGCCAGTAACCCACCCGTATTACAGACGCGTTACCGACAAACCCGTAAAGACCCCCTGTGTCTGTGATTAGGAATGTGACAGGGCTATTACTGTGATCATACTAGGACTGTGATGGGGACTAGGCCACACTGAATGGGTTGCTGGGAAAGTGAAAATCAGTAAGGTGGAGAACACCCCGCAAATGAGGGTGAGCTGAGAGGCAAGAAGGGTGCAGAGGAGAGAGTAAGAGAAACCGCACAGGCGATGGAGAGATGGACACGCAAGTGCACAAAACACCTACATTTTGCGTTTATGTTGATTGAAAAACATGACATCCCTGAGGGAAAATGCAGGCCAGGTGCACACATTGAAGCGCATCCAGATTCACAATGCGTTGCACTTGGACGTGCTTCGGGCCTGCACCTCCCTTCACGCCGCCTGGGCTCGTCCTTCCCAGGCTAGCCCCAGGGGACTGTAATGCTGCCTGGTGTCTGAATACAGCAGAGCCAAACATAGAAATGCTCATGCTTTGCCTCAGAGTTTCTATTTCCTTATTTCATTTCCAGCTCCTGAACAGAAGTGGAAATGCAAAATAATACATTTGCAGGGATGGGCAGTGTAATTAAGGGTCACTGGCGTGGCGCTGTTGGGGAGCTGGCCAGACACCCTCCATGATGTAGGGTCAGTGAGCCATGCGGATTCCAGTGTCAGGAACACACCAGATACTTGATCACGTATGTAGGGTCCCCTCGAGTTTGCGCAGACCCACTTCCAACTTCCCTACGTAAATCGGGGGCTTGCGATGTGAAATCTGCAGAAGTGGAGGGGCTAGGGTGCAGTGCCTTCACATTTTGGCACCCACAGATCAATGAGAACTGCCCCCGTATTGATTAATGAATTTAAATGCACCACGCGCAATGATTGGTTGCTTCAGGGGACTTGTATAGGCAGCCATACAAGGGAATGAACCCTGCACAGGGAGAATCAGCAACGTCCTATCAGACACAGGGAAGCAGCAGTGCATTATGGGTCGAGATGGCCCATCCTGGGTGCCAGAAGCGCCCTCGTGTGTCCATTGCTAGGGATGTGCAGGAGGGAGTGTCCAATCTGGATGTCCCTATGTAGTTTCCACTCCACTGCAAGTTCCAGTCGCTTGTAATGTTGCCTTTTGGTTCATTCTGTACAGACTTCGTCGTTCCATAACACTGGTCCCTGGGTCACCAGGGACTTGGCATTAAGGTTCTTCTTTCTCTGGGCCATTGCATGTGATTTCTGTGAGGTTGAGGACCTCGGCGTTCTAGCTGTAGTGAGTGCACTGTCTGAACTGACTGGGAGGCCCAAGACCTTTTTCTCCAGTATTTGCAGAGAGTTTAAAGTTGGAAACACGTGGTCTAATTTGTCCAGGCCATAGACTCGTGTAGCTGCCCTATTTTGGAGTACTTGCATTTGTGTATAAGCACTTTGGCAGACCAGCCTACATAGAGTTGCAGTAGCCCAGCTTGCTAAAAATCAGTGCTTGCACAATTTTCACCTGATGAAATGGCTCCACCCACCCCAACACCTAGGGTCTCCCTCCCCACCTTAGACTGGGTGATCTGATCCCCACTGTTTCCTCCCTTGGTTGCTTGTAAATGCCTTGTTGACAACGTGACTACCTCCCCCCCCTTCCCTGTTGTTAGCTCCCCACTCCCTTGTTTCTCTGCTCCCCCACACATTGATCTCACAACACTTACCACGGAACAGGTCACCATGTTAGATAGCAAAATAACAGTGGATGAAATATTGTCATGCCTGCGCCATGGGCGCATCCATTTACGCTCAATTTGGACTATATGTTTATCATTTAGTTACAACAGACTCTTGGATCCATCTATATTTACTTTGGGAACTTTATTTCCCATTTGCGAGACTTTGGTGCTTTATTATTATTTCCAACAAACTACGCATACCATAATGCACCTGGCTACAAGCATCGATTCCTGGCTGTTCCTATTGGTTATCAAAGGAACTACACCCCCCAGAAGCCCTAGGGACTTGCCCTGCTTCCACCAGCCCAGTAACAGAAAGGGAGGTGGCCGATTGCCTGCAGGTGTGCTTCGCCAGGTGCAACCAATTAGCCTGCCCCTGTGCTGGGCTAGGCAGTATAAAGGCTGCTGCCTGCAGTGGCTCAGTCTCTTGCATCTGAGAGTCCTTCCTCCACCTTTTGCATCTTCCTACGGATCTTGTATGCTGCTTACCTTCACTCCTGCTTGGACCCTGCCTTGTTGCTTGCTCCACCCTGCTGCCTCCAGCCATAGCCTTCCAGGCTCCCTGCCTCACAGCCCTGCTCCTCTGGGCTCTCCACACTGCAGCTGATCACGCTCTGCTGCCTTCCAGTCTCCGCCCTTGCCCTGCCGGGCTCTCCACATTGCAGCCGATCACGCTCTGCTGCCCTCCAGCCTCCGCCCTTGCCCTGCCGGGCTCTCCACATTGCAGCCGATCACGCTCTGCTGCCTTCCAGCCTCCGCCCTTGCCCTGCCGGGCTCTCCTCATTGCAGCCGATCACGCTCTGCTGCCTTCCAGCCTCCGCCCTTGCCCTGCCGGGCTCTCCACATTGCAGCCGATCACGCTCTGCTGCCTTCCAGCCTCCGCCCTTGCCCTGCCGGGCTCTCCACATTGCAGCCGATCACGCTCTGCTGCCTTCCAGCCTCCGCCCTTGCCTTGCCGGGCTCTCCACATTGCAGCCGATCACGCTCTGCTGCCTTCCAGCCTCCGCCCTTGCCCTGTGGGCCCTCTACATTGCAGCTGATCACGCTCTGCTGCTTCCCAGCCTCAGCCCTTGTCCTCTGGGCTCCCTGCCCTGCAGCCTGCCTCACTCCGGCTGCCTTCAGGCCTTGTCTTCTGGGCCCCCTGCTCTGCAGCCTGCCTCACTCCGGCTGCCTTAGCCCTTGTCCTCTGGGGCTCCCTGCTCTGCAGCCTACCTCACTCTGACTACCTACAGCCCTTGTCCTCTGGGCCTTCCTACTTTGCAGCTTATCACGCTCCGCTGCCTACTACCTACCTTTTCCGCTGGGTTCTCGGCCTAGCAGCCTCTACAGTCCTCTGCTACCTTCTACGTTCAGCGGCCCTGTCTCTCAGGGTTCACTCCTTACTGCCCGGCCCTTACGGGATCCTTGCCATGCAGTCTGCTTTACTCTGCTGCCCTAAGCCCTTTTCCTCTGGGCGTTCTACCTTACAGTCCTACTCCTGTGGGCTTACTCATAGCTTTCCTGCTCCTCTGAGCTCTCAACCTTGTTCCTTACTGTCCTCTGCTATCCTATCCTGTTACACGACTTTCCTTTCATTTCCTTCTGCTAGTTTGCTATCACCTCCTTTCCTGGATTTGTCTGTAGTATCTTCTCTTGTACTGTTTGTAGACCCTTTTGTACAGAGCTTGTCTGTTGGTTCCCATCAGTCAACCTCTGCCCCTTCCCTTGTCCTGTTTCTACATTACAGACACCCAGAGCTGCTGTTCCAAGTCATGAGCAAACAGCGTGGGCCTCTGTTATAGCAAACTGTGCAGAAGGCTAGAGTATTTCCAAGGTTCGTGGAATACTCTTTTCCTATATCTGCATACACCCCAAGAGGGTATTCATTCTGTATCTTTTCCCTTGCTACTCTTGCTTACTCTTCGTTCTCTTTCCTTTCCGCTGTGTGTGTTCTTATCTGTCCACTTTATTTGGCACAACAACCCAAACCCTTTCTGGGTGTCCTGTGCCACTCTTAATAGATTGCCACTCCTGACAGAATGCAAGAGCCAAAAATTTCTTGTTCCATAGGCCGAAAAGGCACAAACAGAACAAAGATGCTTTCCTTTCGGGTTAAGAAACCTTTGCATAAACCTATGGTTTCCCTAAAGACAGCAAACAAGAACCTTAGTCTAAAGGACAGTCTGGCCTCAGTAAACAAAGATTTACAAGCACGGTACTATACTCACTGGCTAGCTGACCCTTCTTCCATGTACAATTATTATGACATTTGCGACTATGACCCGCAGTCCTTATCTGTTGCAGAGCTACAGCAAGATAATGGGCCTCATTACACGGACGGCGGTAAGGGTTAACGGTCACCGTTAATGGCAACGGTGACCGTTAACCCTTACCGCCGTACTACGAGGTCCCTTTGCGGGTTGGAGGAACTAACGCCTGCTTCTTGCAGGCGTTAAGTACCAACCCGCTAAGGGACCTCGGAGCTAATTACGGCACCGCAAAATTGCGGTGCCGTAATTAGCGCCTTCCCCATTCCCATAGAGCCCTATGGGGCTGAAATGGGAATGGGGAAGGGCAATGGCGGAAAGGGGATTTACCGCCCCTCCAACCTTGGAATGGGGCGGTAAATCCCCTTTCCGCCAAGGCGGTGCCGGTAATTTACCGGCATGGTCCAGGGTGCTAATAGCACCCTGGATTACCGCCTTCCGTGTAATGAGGCCCAATGAATTCTTACAGATCTTGTTAAACCAAACAGTGAAAAACACTCCTGCGTCTTCTGACAAGCCTTCTAACACCGCAACAGCCAAGGATATAGCACTCATTGTGGAAGACTCTAAACCAGAATACTCTGTTGCCAGAGTGATATGCGCAAGATCAGCTTGGCAAGCTCCCCAGAATGCTGGAAACCCTTATTTGACAGGACAAGGCAGTCATTATCCTGAGGTTTGTGCATTTGGTCCTGGGCACAAAAGACCTATACTAACCATCGGTTGTCTTAATGCTTCCACTGTATCTACTAACCACAATAACCCTAAGGTCAGTCTTCCCATTGCTACAACCGAATTCTCTGCCACACCAGCTTCTGAAGCTTTAGATCAAACTAATGATACTTACCTGCTACACGAACAACTCCTACCCCTTAAAAGAAAGACCGAAGACCTCTATGATGACTTTGTTTATTTGTATTATAAGAATCTTATGAAGGGACACAAGTCACCAGACCATCTGACACTATGTCCAACACCTGACATCTTATCTTTAGAGATCGACATGATAAGGCCTGGAATTGCCATACAGAAAAGTATACATCCTTATACCAAGCAGATGGAAGACCTAAATATAGCATATGTATCCCTTCTAGAGACTGACACAGCTCTTTCACCTTCCAGCCACAGAAACTCAGGTTGTTGTACTGACAGAAAAGAATTAACTTCTCCGGTGGGTCAAATCACGCACACAGCCATTACACCACAAAACAAGGTTGGTCTTCTGATTGGAAATCCCTCTGAGTCAAAGGATGGTTCCGCCCTCACCCTTGCCTATCGTCCAGTACTCACACTTACAACCTCTTCTGAAATGACAATGGCAGCTGAAGAGACTGGCGCAGTTCACACCGAGCATGCTGAAGTGGCAAGCGGGGCTTGCCAAAGTGTGGCTGTGCTATCAGACAACACTCTTGAGCAATCAACATCTTCAGTTTCTTCGATACCCCCTGAATCGCCAGTGGTTGTGGTACCCGATCTACCAGTAGTTGCAACACCTGAACTATCTGTAGCTGCTACAGCACCAGAACTTTCAACTGCAATTCATGATCTTCCTGCTGCTGTGGTTCCTAAACTCCCTGCCACATTTGAGACTCCTCAAGTCTCTGCTGCAAATCTTGAGGTTGCTATAGCTACTGTGATTCCTGAAGCTACTGCTAATTCTGATGCTCCCGATGCCCAGATTTCTACTTCCTTCGCAGCTGTCCTCGCTGCAGCAGAATCCTCTGCTACACAACCTGATCCCTCAGCACCTTCTCTTCCTGATCCTACATCCGCCATGCTAACTGTTGCAAGGTCAGTTAAGGGTTTTCCTATTAAGACTACTGCTCCAGTTGTTCCTGCTGGTGTATCTATAGCACTAAGACTGCCAGACTCTACTCTACCAGTCTCAGGTGCGTTCCAGCCCGCTGGCTCTCTCATGACACCCACACACCCAGTTGCTACCGCCTTGATACTCTCTACAGCCATTCAAGATCTCACTGCTGCTGTTACCTCTGAACTGTCTACTAATCATGGGAAAACCGCCGCTGTGACTCCTGAACTATCTGCGGCTAACCCTAACGTTGTCATTGCTGCTCCGGATGTCTTGGAAAGCCTTCCTAAAGCTACCAACTCTGCTGTACCTATGGCTCCACTTTCCAGCACCATATTGTTGCCCGTCAAAGTAAAATCTATCATGGAGCCTGCAGCAGTTTTTCGCAGTTGCTCTCTTCATGCACACACAGTTGGGGTCTGTGTTCCAAAGACTTCGTCTATTCTGATTTCTACATCAAAAGTTCAGAACTTTGGTACTATCTCCGTCATTCAAGACTCTCACCTTGCAACCCGTTTCTGGTGCTTCATGATGTGCCTTTTTGGAGTAAGACTCTTGTACGGTGTGACAGACATTCTTCCTACAGGTCGGTCTTCAGGGAGCCTGGAGAGGGGCCTGGAGAGGGGCATACTGTCATGCCTGCGCCATGGGCGCATCCATTTACGCTCAATTTGGACTATATGTTTATCATTTAGTTACAACAGACTCTTGGATCCATCTATATTTACTTTGGGAACTTTATTTCCCATTTGCGAGACTTTGGTGCTTTATTATTATTTCCAACAAACTACGAATACCATAATGCACCTGGCTACAAGCATCGATTCCTGGCTGTTCCTATTGGTTATCAAAGGAACTACGCCCCCCCAGAAGCCCTAGGGACTTGCCCTGCTTCCACCTGCCCAGGAACAGAAAGGGAGGTGGCCGATTGCCTGCAGGTGTGCTTCGCCAGGTGCAACCAATTAGCCTGCCCCTGTGCTGGGCTAGGCAGTATAAAGGCTGCTGCCTGCAGTGGCTCAGCCTCTTGCATCTGAGAGTCCTTCCTCCACCTTTTGCATCTTCCTACGGATCTTGTATGCTGCTTACCTTCACTCCTGCTTGGACCCTGCCTTGTTGCTTGCTCCACCCTGCTGCCTTCAGCCATAGCCTTCCAGGCTCCCTGCCTCACAGCCCTGCTCCTCTGGGCTCTCCACACTGCAGCTGATCACGCTCTGCTGCCTTCCAGCCTCCGCCCTTGCCCTGCCGGGCTCTCCTCATTGCAGCCGATCACGCTCTGCTGCCTTCCAGCCTCTGCCCTTGCCCTGCCGGGCTCTCCACATTGCAGCCGATCACGCTCTGCTGCCTTCCAGCCTCCGCCCTTGCCCTGCCGGGCTCTCCTCATTGCAGCCGATCACGCTCTGCTGCCTTCCAGCCTCTGCCCTTGCCCTGCCGGGCTCTCCACATTGCAGCCGATCACGCTCTGCTGCCTTCCAGCCTCCGCCCTTGCCCTGCCGGGCTCTCCACATTGCAGCCGATCACGCTCTGCTGCCTTCCAGCCTCCGCCCTTGCCCTGCCGGGCTCTCCACATTGCAGCCGATCACGCTCTGCTGCCTTCCAGCCTCCGCCCTTGCCCTGTGGGCCCTCTACATTGCAGCTGATCACGCTCTGCTGCTTCCCAGCCTCAGCCCTTGTCCTCTGGGCTCCCTGCCCTGCAGCCTGCCTCACTCCGGCTGCCTTCAGCCCTTGTCTTCTGGGCCCCCTGCTCTGCAGCCTGCCTCACTCCGGCTGCCTTAGCCCTTGTCCTCTGGGGCTCCCTGCTCTGCAGCCTACCTCACTCTGACTACCTACAGCCCTTGTCCTCTGGGCCTTCCTACTTTGCAGCTTATCACGCTCTGCTGCCTACTACCTACCTTTTCCGCTGGGCTCTCGGCCTAGCAGCCTCTACAGTCCTCTGCTACCTTCTACGTTCAGCGGCCCTGTCTCTCAGGGTTCACTCCTTACTGCCCGGCCCTTACGGGATCCTTGCCGTGCAGTCTGCTTTACTCTGCTGCCCTAAGCCCTTTTCCTCTGGGCGTTCTACCTTACAGTCCTACTCCTGTGGGCTTACTCATAGCTTTCCTGCTCCTCTGAGCTCTCAACCTTGTTCCTTACTGTCCTCTGCTATCCTATCCTGTTACACGACTTTCCTTTCATTTCCTTCTGCTAGTTTGCTATCACCTCCTTTCCTGGATTTGTCTGTAGTATCTTCTCTTGTACTGTTTGTAGACCCTTTTGTACAGAGCTTGTCTGTTGGTTCCCATCAGTCAACCTCTGCCCCTTCCCTTGTCCTGTTTCTACATTACAGACACCCAGAGCTGCTGTTCCAAGTCATGAGCAAACAGCGTGGGCCTCTGTTATAGCAAACTGTGCAGAAGGCTAGAGTATTTCCAAGGTTCGTGGAATACTCTTTTCCTATATCTGCATACACCCCAAGAGGGTATTCATTCTGTATCTTTTCCCTTGCTACTCTTGCTTACTCTTCGTTCTCTTTCCTTTCCGCTGTGCGTGTTCTTATCTGTCCACTTTATTTGGCACAACCACCCAAACCCTTTCTGGGTGTCCTGTGCCACTCTTAATAGAGTGCCACTCCTGACAAATATCTGCGGTTATCTCCCAGCTACAAACGGGCAAGACGCCAGGATCCAACAGGTTCCCGATCGATATCTGGAAGAAACTGAACCGCCTGGACATACCCATGCAGATGCTCAACATGTTCGAGCCCTCCCTAACCAAAGGTAGGCTCCCACTGGACCTCCGTAAGGCCACCATAATAGTGATCCCCAAGGACGGCAAACCCCCTGATGAGTGCAGCTCATATAGACCCATATCCCTAATCAATAGTGAACCCAAAATCTTGGCCAAAGTGCTAGCAAATAGACTCCAAGCGGTCATCAGAACACTGATACACCCGGACCAGTGTGGCTTCTTGCCCCAAAGGTCGACAAGAATGAATATTCGCAGACTCCATCTGGCATTAGAACGAGCACCTGTGCTACAACAATCACTAGCATTACTGGCAATAGACTTCGAAAAGGCCTTCGACACTGTCTATTGGGATGCTTTATGGGCGATCATGAGGAAGATGAAATTTGGTGATTCTTTTATAAAATGGGTCCAACTCCTCTATAATTGCCCACTAGCAGAGATAAGGGTAAACGGCTGGCATTCGCGTACATTCCCATTGGGTAAGGGTACCAGGCAAGGCTGCTCACTTTCGGCTATGCTATTTGCATTGATAATAGAACCGCTAGCAGTCATCCTACGGAGCTCACCCAGGTGGCGCGGCTTCTGCTGGAACTCAGAGTGGGAGGACAGGGTGTCCCTGTATGCCGATGACCTTCTAGTGTATCTGGGGGACCCGGCGGTCTCCTGCCCTATAGTAACTCAATTACTGGTGGTTTATGGGGTCTTTAGCGGACTAAGAGTGAATTGGGTGAAATCGGTGTTCTTTCCTGTAAAAGGGATAGACTGCATTCCGCCTTCCGGCTCCCCATACCGTATTGAAACCACACAGTTCCGATACCTTGGCGTCCTAATAAAAACAGACTTCACAATTATGTAACCCAAAACCTACACCCCCTGATCAAAAGATACTCGCAAGATGTAGCTCACTGGGCATCACTGCCATTGACGCTGTTAGGCAGTGCGGCACTCTTCAAAATGCTGGCACTGCCCCGATTCCTCTATATCCTCCAGAACGCCCCTCTCAGTATTCCCGTTGTAGAATTCCACACAATAGACAGAATAACACGTAGGCTCCTATGGGCAGGGAAACACCCGAGAATAGCGCTTAAAACCCTCCAATTCTCTGTCTGGGAGGGGGGAATAGGGCTACCGAATATCCAGGTCTACAACTGGGCGTCACAGATGGCGACAACAAACGACATTTTGCACGGAGACCCAAAGCTCCCCCACAAACAGGCCGATATTGCTGCCCGTCATGATATGACCCCGATTGAAAGCCTATACACTAGTGTGAATCGTCATCCTAAGGACACAATCACAGCCCACACAGCCCAAATATGGAGAGATACTCATAAGTACATAGGTTGGGACAACATACTCACCCCGGTCCAGCCCATCTGGAACAACGTCCATCTTGCAGGTCTCGACAATCTCCCTAAATGGTCGGCTTCGGTAACAGCTGGTATTCATACCATCGAGCAGGTATATGCAAATAATCAAATAATCCCATTTGCCGAAATCTCGTGCACACACAGTCTCCCTGCCACTGAAAGTTTCCACTATAATCAGCTACACCATGCACTAATGGAACAGAGAGCCCGCTTACTGAAAATGCCAGAGTGCACGCCCATAGAGAGAAATATAGTTATCGACAGTGTGAAAGCCAGGATCACATCCACCATGTATAACGCTATCTCCTCCTTTGCCACAAGAGAGCTCTCAAGCCTGAAACTCAAATGGGAAGGGGACGTGGGCCCGATTCTACCCGAAGACTGGATTGAGACCCTGATGTACCCTAGGGAAACAGCGATCTCAGCAAGAATCAGACTCATTCAGCTGAAAATACTCCACAGAATATATTACCCTCGAGTGGCGCTATACAAGTGGGGCAAGACATCTGATTCAAAATGCTTAAGTTGCAAGCAAGAAGAGGGGACATTCTATCACATTCTGTGGCAATGTACACAAGTACAACACTTCTGGCGCAGCTGCTGTGATAGACTCGCCAGAGTCTTAGGCCGACCAATCCCTACTGACCCCAAACTCCTTCTACTGGGTATTGATACCGAACAGGACCAATCACGCTTTGAAAAGCTATTAGTCTCAACATCCACCGGCATAGCTAAACGAAACATAGCGCAACTATGGGGTTCTCAGCTCACTCCACAGTATGAACAATGGAAATCAGACATAGACGCAAATATCCCAATGGAACGACGGGTTTACCAAGCAAGAGGGTGCCCGAGCAAAGCAGACAAAGTATGGGGGAAGTGGGAAGAGATGTTGTGAAACCGGTACAATTTGAAATAATCCAGCTTGTAGTTTAACATCCTTGCCGCCGCTGGGCATAATAGCTAGGTCATTAAATCCTCTAGTCACCTGTAAGAACTGAACGTGAAATGTCAATGGACACTAGATATGGTTAATATCTACTGTATTCCTAACCTCACTTGTGTTTCTACATTGGTCCGCAAATAGGCAGAGGTCCTGCATGTAGCTCTACCACATGTATGCACAGTTTTATGTTTGTAAGTTTATATGTTATTGTATTGTAACATGAAAAGACAATAAAACATGTTATAAAAAAAAAGTAAAATAAAGATATATATATATATAGATACACACACACATACACACACACACACACATTCACCATTGTGATTGGCTTCTAACAGGACACCCACACTTTACCTTTAGAAACAATTGTGCACTAGTTGGTAGACACTGGGATTTGATTCACGGGGTTGAAGTGAAAGGGTGGTGGTCACTTCAGGGGTCCCCTATCTGTTTAAGGCTTTCAGGGCTATTTAGCCTGAATGCACCATTGGTAAGAGCTACCTAGATCTGGCTCACGTCAACCCCTCCAGCAGAGGAAGAATGAAATGGGCTAGGATTGAGGGGGCTAACTTGCATCACAAAGTGTTGGCTGAGAAACAGCGGCTGATTCTGGCCACTTTAGAGAGCAGTTCCAATTCATCTGATATTGCCATTAGTTTTATGTAATTAATGGGGGCCTTTTCCGACTGTTTTCTGAAAAACGTTAAGGATAAAAAGCACCCTAGCAAAGGCTGAAGTAATGAAGCATGTATATAGGCTACTCCTTGATGCTCTAAAATCCCCAGCCAGGTCCAAAAGGACATTTTCCAGGCAATGGTCATTATCGGGCAGTTCTGGATGTGCAGAAATCAGAGTTTGAAGATCAAGCATGGGGTGTCGTTTCATCCAATGACTATAAGAAATGCTGTCAATTTGTGGCAGATGGACCTCCATACAATAGGGCGAGAAAGGCTTTAGTGTCCCATGTGGACGCTAGGGTTTGGGTTCAGAATTTCTCGAACGTCTATCAAGGTCCTAGTGAATCAGCAGACAGTATAGAACTTGCCCTCCACCCCAATCTTCCAGCTGAAGGAGGTCGCTAAAGTAATTACAAATCAATCGCATAACCGTGCGTCAGGGCTTGATGTAATCCCTGCTAACCTTTACTATGATCTAATGGACCTATCTCGGGAGGATAGCTCAGTGGCAATGTGCTTGCCTTAGAAGCAAGACGACACGGCGCAACACAGGTTCGATCGGCGGGTCCGTGCTGAGAAACCTCTGGGTATTAAGCGTGTTATAAATAACCCATCATATCATATCATACCTGTCACTATTTTTTAATGCTATTTTGGAGGCTAGTCGATTTCCCCCATCATTGAAGTCTGATGCTGGAAAGGCATTGGAGGGACAGGGCCTCTTGGCCCTGTCCTCTACCTCCTTAAACTGTGTTTTCTGCTTATTTTCTGCACAGGAGTCACGTCCGGCACCCTGGCAGTGCAGCTCCTCATTTTGTTCTTGGTGAACAATACCCATGGGATACCCTTAGGGCACCCATGGGTAGGGGTACAACCTGTATTCCTAGTGTATATTTTTGGGCATGTTGCCCACAGAGCAGGGTATGGGCTGGTAGCAGCTGCATGCTGATTTGACAGTAGCTCTACGTATCCTCCATTTTTGGAATACCCAGGCCCTGGCATAGGAATCAGTGGACTCTCACATAAAGGAGGATGGCCACTGGTGGCCTCTTGGTTTCCTTTTCCTTACCTCCTTGTTTCTCAAAGTCCCAAAAAGCCCTGGCTCTGTTCCCTTTCCGTGAATGGGTGTTGGATGGAAGGACCATATATGGCTCTGGGGCTGCCTCCTGTCAGACTAGATGGAGCCTTCCCAGGAGCTGCTTGATGTGGGTACAGCCTTGGGGTGGAACCTACCTGAATGGAGTGAGTAGTCAATATGCATTCTGTGTTCTGGGTGTCTGGTTTTGGTTGCGGTTTTGGTTGTGGGATACAATTCCTGAGCCAGCCCTGCCTGAAACTGGAATGAATGCAGTGTGGTGCAGTGAAAGGCTGGGGAGTAGCCTGAATGCCTGTGAGCCTGATTGGGTGCTGCCTACATTAATTATAATTATAATAGTTTTTTATAATGTGCTTAATACTGGGGACCAGTTTCTAAGCGCAAGCCGAGGATTCAAACCTTTGTTGCTATGTGTTGTCTTGCTTCAAAGACAAACACGTTGCCCTTGAGATATGATATGATATGATATGATATGATATGGTATTTGTAACGCGCCTATACACAAGTGTTTCAAGGCGCGACGAGGCAGGGCGGGAGGGAAACAAGGGGAAAGACAGACAAACGATCCTACTAGGCCAGGTGTCATTCAGATCGCGCAAGTGCAGAGGTAAGGGGAAAAGGAGAAAGTGCAGGGGGAGGAGGTGGGGGGGAAAGTGCAGTACACGGTAAGTAGCGTAATAAAATAGTAATTAATAAATAATAAATAAAAGGGCCAGCTGGTGGCAAGTACGAGGTAAGTGCAGAGCAAGTGCTGGGAAGGGGGGCTGTAGGGATACAGTGACAGTCCCACAGTGCAGGGGGAGCCAGGGAGGCAGTGCAAGTGGAGAGTGGCTGGGCCCTGGACCGAGGTCGCTGAGAGTGGCCAAGATGCAGGTTTAGTGCAGAATTCAGAGGGGAGTTAAGCAGGTTTAGCAGGGGAGATGGAGAGAGAAGGCAGAACCGAAGAGGAAGGTTTTGAGGTGCTTCCGGAACCGGAGATGGTTCTCCTCCAGTTTCAGGGAGGCAGGAAGGCTGTTCCAGAGGGAGGCCCCTGCTGCGGCGAGAGATCTACCCCCAGCTCGTTGCTTCGAGAAGCGGCTGACCATGAGGGAGTTGGAGACGGATGAGCGAAGGGCTCGTGAAGGAAGATATTTAGGAAGAGAGAGTTGAAGGTATTTAGGCCCCAGGCCCCAGAAGGCCTTGTGGACAATGCAGAGGGTTTTGAACTTAATCCTCGCAGCCACTGGGAGCCAGTGAAGAGATTTCAGTCCTGGAGAGATACGGTCCCTGGGCTTGAGGCCAAGGACAAGTCTCGCAGTTCTGTTCTGGATAAGTTGCAGAGGGCGGAGAGTGGAGGCAGGCAGATTAAGATAGAGGCTGTTACAGTAGTCCAGCCTTGAGAGAACCAGGGCTCGGGAGACAGTGAGCTTCTGGGGGAAGGAGAGGAAGGGAAGAATACCTCTGAGGAGGTGCAGCTGGTAGTGTGACTTCTTAGAGACGTCAGATATATGAGGAGAGAAGGAGAGTGTGGAGTCGAAGATGACCCCGAGGTTTTTAGCCTTGCAGGTAGGGGCAGGAAGGGGGCCAAGGGAGGCCGGCCAGAGAGCTGCAGGGAAGGAGGGAGTGGGTGTGCCGATGAGTAGAATCTCAGTCTTACTGGCGTTAAGGCAGAGGTCATTGGCGGCACACCATTCCTGGATGGCAGACAGACAGTCGGAGATGAGGGAAGAAGAGGAGGAGGCCGAGGGTAGCCTGAAAATGAGCTGGGTATCGTCCGCATAGCACTGGAAGTGGGGGCAGAGAGCGGCGATGCGGTGGGCAAGGAGTGCCAGATACTGGTTGAAAAGCCAGGGAGAGAGGTTGGATCCCTGGGGGACACCACAGGTGGAGAAAAAGATGTCAGAGAGGAAGGAGCCCATTTGGACCTGGGAGGGTCGTCCGGAAAGGAAAGAGGTCAGCCATGCCAGAGCCTGACCAGTGATACCCAGGTTATCACGGAGACGGTTGAGCAGGATGGCATGGTTGACAGTGTCAAAGGCAGAGGAGAGGTCGAGCAGAATGAGAACACAGGGAGTGTTGGAATCGAGGTTCAGGAGCAGGTCCTCACGGATGTTCAGAAGAGCAGTTTCCGTGCTTCTGGCCGCTCTGAAGCCAGATTGATGGTCATGAAGATTACCCACATATTCAGCATGGAGGTTAAGCTGGGAGATGGCCAGTTTCTCCAGGAGCTTGCCCAGGAAGGGAGTAATGGAGATTGGGCGATAGTTGGCCGGGCAGGAGGGGTCGGAAGAGGGTTTCTTGAGGAGGGGGTGCACAAGGGAGTGCTTGAGGGGGGATGGGAAGACTCCAGAGGCGAATGAGTGGTTGCAAAAGTCAGCCAGGGCAGGAGCCAGGGAGTCGATGTGGTCCTTGATGGTTTTGGAGGAACAGGGGTGAACCTGTTTAGACGAGGCTTTCATAGATCGGACTTGTCTGGAAACCTCATCAGCAGAAAAAGGTGGAAAAGCAGAGAAGGAGGGCGGAGGGGCGGCTGCAAGAGAGCAAGAGGAAGAGACGGGAAGAGAGGGAGGGAGGAGAGAGGAGGAGAGCGAGGTCAGGATGTCCTGAGTTTTTGAGATGAAGTGCGAGGCCAGTGCAGTGCAGAGGGCCTGGGAGGGGACAGGAGAGGTAGAGACTGCAGCAGGGTTGGCCAGCTCCTTGCAGATTTTAAAGAGTTCGGCCGAGTTGTTAGATGCCTCAGAGATGCGGGCTTGGATAAGGGCTCTCTTCTTGGTGAGAACGGAGAGCCGGTATTGCCTTTGGAGCAGGCGGCAGGCCAGTTTGTCAGAGGATGAACATGAAGCACGCCATTTCCTCTCTGCCACCCTGCACTTGCGTTTTAGGGTGACGAGATCCGAGTCATACCAGGAGTTACATTTGGCTTTGGGCTTCAGGCGGATTCTCATGACGGGGGCAAGGATATCGAGAGTATCAGATATAGAGGAATAGAGCATGGAGAGGGCTGTGTCAGGGTGGGAGTCAGCCGAGGGGGGAGAAGGGGTCGAGAAGGTAGCAGCGAAAGCCTCAACTGACACGCGCTTCATGGGTCGGATGACCGAGAAGGTGGATGGCAGTGGAGAGGGTGGCTTTGCCTGTGGGTTAGGGAGGGAGAGGTGGGAGGATAGGAGAAAGTGATCGCTCCAGGAGAGAGGAGTGGAGAGAGGGAGGGAGAGGGGAAGGTCAGAAGAGATCAGAGCATCAAGAGTGTGCCCTGCAGAGTGAGTAGGCCCAGACGGGAGAATAGAGAGTGAGAGAGAGTTGCAGAGTTCGCGAAAGAGACCAGTGGGGGGACAGGAGGCATCGAGGTGGATGTTGAAGTCACCGAGAAAGAGGAGTTGGGTGGTTGAGGACAGGAGTGAGGAGGAGAGGTCAGCCCACTCAGAGAGGAAGGAGGAAATTTGACCAGGTGGCCGATAGATAGTAGCCACGGTAAGGGAATGGCTAGGAGAGAGAGAGAGTCGGCAGACAAGACATTCAAAAGAGGAGTAGGTCTGCGTAGGAGTGACAGTGGCAGGAATCCACTCAGGGAAGATAAGGGCAACACCACCCCCTGAGCGGTTGGGCCTGGGCACGGAGAGGATCTTGTAGCCGTCAGGTAGGAGTGTGTCGAAGCTGGTGGCAGAGCTGGCAGTGAACCAAGTCTCAGTGAGACCGAGGACGTCGAGGTCCAGTTCCTCAAGAAGGCGACAGATATCAGAGGAGTGCTTGATGGCAGAGCGAGAATTTAGAGTGGCAATGTGGAGAAGGTTGCCACCCTTGAAAAACTTCCGGGGAGGGGTACAGATCAGAGGTACGCCCTGCGGAGGTGTTGGAGAAGGAGTTGAAGAGGGAGCAAGAGAAGGGGCAGGGAGGGAGGGGAGAGGCAAGGTAGCCGAGGACAGAGGAGGGGGGACAGCGGGAGCGGAGAGGAAGTTGATGAGGCATGGGAAGCGTCTATCAAAGAGGTGAAGGTTGGCCTGAGGGCCTTGGACCAAGACGGTCCCGTTAGCATAGACATTAATGATGGCTTTAGAGGAGTGGAAAGGGGCCAAGAGGACATCCCAATGGGTGCCACCATTAATGGGAGAGGTGGAGAAAGGAGAGAGCACAGCGACCATGTGAAGGGTCCATAGTTCAGGTGAAGGCACGAAAAAGAGAATGTCAGTGAGAGTTTCCTTGGAGCAGGCGCTCGTGTAGGTGTCAGCGATAGGGAGGCCTGGGTTGGAGACCAGGATGTCCTTTTTAAACTTTTTCCTACCGGATTTAGTGAGGAGAGCAGGATAGTCAATGGAGAAGCAGTTAGAGTAGATAGGCGAGATAGAGAGCACCATGGAGTAGGAGGGGTGGCAGGCGACACGAGTATGCAGACAGGAAGTGAGTGGAGGGCACTAGTTTAACACAGTGCAGAGCAAACAGTAATGCGTAGTAGGTCAGGGCCACCTAAGTTTGAGAATCCTGCGAGGGGAGAAAAGCACCCTAGTTTAACACAATGCAGAGCAAACAGTAATGCGTAGTAGGTCAGGGCCACCTAAGTTTGAGAATCCTGCGAGGGGAGAAAAAGCACCCTAGTTAAACACAATGCAGAGCAAACAGTAATGCGTAGTAGGCCAGGGCCACCTAAGTTTGAGAATCCTGCGAGGGGAGAAAAAGCATCCTAGTTTACCATACACTTGGAATAGGGGGGCGAGGCATCATGCGGATGAGGTGAGCAGGGTGAGGAGGGGTGGGCCAGAGATCGGAGGAACTGGCACCTGGCGTCCCCTGCGGACACCTGCAGACACACATGCACTTGTGTGTGAATGGCTGGCTGAGCCTGGCTCAGCCTGAGTCAATGGAGAATTTTTAGAATAAGAGACTCACCTCCTTGCCAGAAGCTGAAACAAGAAAGCTGAAGTCATCTTAATCTTGCATCCTGGAGTGCAGCTGGAGGAAGAAGTCTGCGGCTGCAAATCTTCAAGGAATCCAAAAGCTGCTGTGCTGACTCAAGGACCCAACCAGAGATTACCTAGAAAGGTGACCTCTTCCCCAGCTACGTGGGAACATTGTGCACCTGCTGCTCTTCACCCAAAGTGTCCTTGAAGCCAGTCCTGTGTGCCTGCTGTACGGAGAAGGGATCTTAATGGGTCCAGAAGAGGAGTGCCTGAGCCTCTTGAAGCCAAGAAGTTCATCTGTGTCACCCAGGGTCCGGAGGAGTATTTGTGTCCGCTGGAGGCCCAGTTGCTGAGAATCACCTGGAAGAGGGACTACCCTGGCATAGTGCTGCTGCAAAAGTTCCAAATAATTGAAGAATCCTTCAAGGGGAATCCCTGCCACAACATCCGCCCACTTGTCCACACTGGAGAGGGTCCAGGGTCGCTGCCTTAAGTGGAGCGTCCACCGGTGGGTTTCCCACCACCAAACTCCAAATAAGATGTCCCAAGGCTCCAGAGTTGATGAGGATCTGAAGTCCAGTCCAGGGGTTGTGGCTAGGTCACCATATGCCATCCTGAGGTCTGTGTTGTGACACCAAAGAAACGAAAGGTGGTAAAGTGTGAAATCCTAAAACCCAACACCTACTTTTGCCACTGCGCCCATCACCACCAAAAGTCTTCCAAGGTCACCAAGGGTCTTAACGTCTTCAGCCAGGCCTTGTCGGCGTCCACAGCAAGTTTCACTTTCGTGGGACATCCACAGCCGGAGTAATGACCCGCCAACAGAGACCAAAGCGAAGACCGAAAGTGCTGCCTTTCCGACACAGCTTGGTTCCTTTCTTCTTCTTGACATCGACATTCCAGTCAAACCTTCTTCCAAGTGGGAGGGGTTCATCCATGAGGGGTCCCATTTAGTAGAGCCAAGAAACTCCACCACTTCGCCTGCTAAGGCACCCATGGTACTGTGATGAGGAAGAGCATCTTCCATCCTCAGGAATCATTCAGGGTTCGCAGATTCGTCTTGGATCCTGTTTTCTTGTGGCTTCCCTGGTACTTTGCGGTAGTGGGTCCTGTAGAAAAAGAAGCAGAGCAGTATTGAACGTATTTGGACTGGGCTGTAATATACAAGATAAAGTACACCATAACATTTCCCTTACAGATTTCCCAGGTGGGGGAATCCTCAGACAGTATTGCCTATCTACTTTAAAGAAAGCATTCTGCTTATGTTCCTAACGTAGCCTGCCTTTCTACAGTAATGTCTATGCCATTATCCAATGCTTTATGATTCTCATGCTTTTTAATAACTGTCAGCAGTTGGTGCATTCTAAATTGAATCTAAAGTATATTGTGGTACCACATAGATGTGTATATTTTTACTATTATTAGGATAGTATTACCCGAATGCAAATAGTGTTATTTATTAATGTATTTATTAATCTAAACCTTACTTTATATAAAAGAACTGTGTTATCACATAACATAGTGTGTGGAATTTCCCTTGTGTGGGCTTGGGGATTCACTGTACTTAAGAACCAGTCTGCATTGCCTCCCTTGACTCTCAGTCATGGTTGCTTGTCCATTGCTACCATGGAGAATCTTGTCTGGGGTGCTCTGTGCCACTACCCCATCTGTACAGAAATACAGATACCTCCCCCCAATCTCTACAGGAAGTTCGCTATTATTTTCCCCCTTTTTAAAAAAGGGGATCGAACTAGCACACTATCGTATAGGCCAATCTCACTGTTGAACACATCTTTTAACACTTTTGGTAGAGTGCTGTTGAGGCACCTTGAAGCTTGGATTTCCGCTAATTCCATTTTGTCAGATATACAGTTTGGATTTAGACTTGGGTGGGTACTTTCGATTAGGACTTGTATCTATCTGTTGGTGGCGCATTCGGTCTACATTAAGGGTGAAGCTAACTTCCTGGCATTCATGGGTCTGAGCACTGCTTTTGATAAAGTAGGCAGGGCAAAACTGTGGGCCGGTCTTGGGTCCATGAACAGTCCTAGGGAGATATGGTCAGTGCTACAGGCAATTCTTCGGGGGAATCAGGCCTGTGTGCGTCATGGGGAAGCAGGACAATGCACAGACCTTTATTAGGTCAATCGGGGGGTTCACCAGCGCTGTGTCCTGGCACCAGTCCTTTTTACTCTTTACATTAATGGTCTACATGGGGCACTGGTGGAGTCCCAGGTCGATTATCCCAGAGTGTGCAGTAGGGCTTGTCCGATCTTGGCCAACGTTGATGGCACAGTTCTCATTGTCTGCACTCCAAATGCACTCTAAAAGTTGACTCAGGTACATACATATTTTATAGGTGCATTGAACCTCAAGATAAAAACCTCTAAATCTGCAGTGGTGGCCTGCATGAAGGGAAGAAAGGTGGTGAAAATGAATCTGATGGTATGCAATGGGGCAGTTATCCTGAGGGTCCAGGAATTTGATTACCTAGGAAAGTGATTTTCCTCTGTGGTATCTGGCCTAGCTCACATACATAAACAGAAGATCAAGATGAGTCGATCTTTGAGGGTATCAGGGGTCAGCAATGTGAGGCATGCCATTTTATTTAAGCGGCAAGGGCCATATTGCTATTAGTACCCCGGCCCGCAAGACCGGGGTACTAATAGCATTCTTAGCATTATTTTGTGTTCCGAAACGCTGCATCGGGAGCAGACGCGCTGGGAACAGAAGTGTTCCCAGCGTGTCAGCTCTCGAAAAGGAGAAATACGAAGGTAAGTGGGGTTGGGAGGGAAGGGAGGGGATTGTGTGCAGGGGAAGGGGGGAAGAAAAAAATAAAAAAATAAAATAACTTTACCTTAATCCCCAGCGGGGGACGATGGCAGCCTCCAGCTGTGTGGAGGCTCGGAGCGGGGATGGTCCCGCTTCAAGCATCCTCATTGGCTGAGGGGCTGCCACGCCCCCCAGCCGGGAACAAAGGAGTGGAATCCTGGCCAAGTGGAATCCTGGCCAAAGGGCCGAGGGATCATTCTGATTGACCCTCGCCAGGGTTCTAATAAATGATAAATGATTTCAAATGCCTCACTATCCCTGCTGGATTACCCTGCCTAACAAAAACGAAAGAGAAACACTCTAACGCAGGATGTCTGGCCCTCACACTTAAACCTCAATACACAAAGAATATTTTTGGGAATTCAAATAACATCAACAGTTATATTCACAGTTTCTTGATAAACTTTTTGTAAACTGGGTGAACTCCCTCTTCCCCAGGATTCAAAGTAAAGTCAGCTTCAATGTTCATCAAAAGCAAAAAGGAAATCTACATAGGAAGCAAAGTCTCAATTCAGTTCTTGATGTTTCAATGTCAAGTTAAGTTCCAACAATACAGGTCATCTTCTTGATGAAATAAAGACTTTCCACTTCCTCAGAATAGCATCATTGTTATTCCCAGCCACAATGCTTTGCCACAACCGCCAATTATCCAAGAAGACTTGACACAGTTCAAAAGAAATAAAGCTTCTATAAATGTTATTGAAACACCAGTCTTGGTTAACATTTATTATCTCTATTATCTAGATTAGGATTCACAATAGGTATATTTGTCAGGATGACTTCACAGTGCTGCTGCTTCTACTTCAACAACTTCACTTCTACCAGAGTTTACTATGAGGACATTCTCATTTGCCTCATAGCTTTCCACTTCATTCGTACATTGAAGTCTTGCCTCTACTGACAACCAAATATACCACCACCGCTTGAGTACTTTGTAATTCAAGACAAGTTCTGATCAGATTCACTTTAAGGCACTGCAATACCTTCAAATAGCCAAGGCACTCTTCCTCTGACTATCTCTCTTTTCAAAATTGGCTGCCTCTTTGCCTCTCTTGTCTGCCACACCAGTAACCTAAGTTTGCCTTTATGACCCACTTCTCTCCTTCTCTCACATTCTTCGGCAGCATAGTTTATGTCAACTTCAAGTACTCTGTATAAGCAGCAAGGTTTCCCTTCCCCAAATTAGCCTTCGTCTCTCTGTCAACTGTTAGCTAAAAAATTACCCAGAAGCTTCGCTGCCACTCTCGTGGCTTCAGGTAATGCTTGCACACTTGTAACCTAGGCAAGGTTGAACTTCTGTTGGGCTCACAGTAATTGTTAAACTGTTTTCTGGCCTTGAGAAAGGTTGCTTTCAATCTCAATAAGGAAATATTCCTGGCTTGGGCAATGCTTGCACTCTCTCCAACTGCAGATACAATGTTTAAACACTCAAGTTCTTTTATGAACAATGGTTGGTCGTGTGAATAATGAGGTACAGTTCCCCCTTCAATTGGAAAAACAAAATTAGGCACGCACGACCACTGCTTCACTAGTTTTACAAGGTTTAAATGTTCACAAATGGCTTTCCGCAACATTAATTCTACTTAATGAGAGGCACGCAATCACTTCTTCATAGTTTAAGGGTTTAACAATATCTTTCAGCAGCGTTTGCTTTCACGTGAGTAAAAGAGATATTTATGATCACACGCAAGTGCTACTTTCCATTGTGCCCTTGTTAGGAACTTCAACAAACAACTTCTACACGAGTTAACATTAGGTTGGCTACTGTTGCCGGCAGTTCTTGCACAAGGAATCAGAACACCAGGTTTGACTATCGGGCTTCTGTGATCCTCTTTCCACGTGTTGCACAACTACTGCTTTTGGGTCACTTGGGAACCACACCCTTCCTCTCTAAAGGTGGTCTGACCGCCCACTCGATTAAGAAGCCCCTCTCGCTCCTGAGACCAAGGGCTTGACAACTGCTCCTCACCTCAGTCTCTGAAACATTTCCTGCACAGCAACCACGGGAATCAGGTTCAGATGGGGAAACGCAACTTTCCTGCAAGCCTTCCGCTGCACAACCTCTGCACTTCCGAGTTTGGGGGAACAGGACCCTCTCAGAACAAGCAGGTGAAATCTGCTGCATCCACGTTGGGAAGTCGCTCTGGTTCTCCCACTTCTGCTTGGTTTGCCAACACTGTGTCTTCTTCTTTCTGCCTCTGCTGCTACTGCACACACTCCATTAACAGTTCCAGCTCCTTCAATTGCCTGCACTACAGGGGGGCTTTTATGCCTCCCAGGTTCCTTCAGGTGTGGGCTGTTCGTCTTTATTGCCTGACTACTGCTACAGCATAACTCTTCAGTCCTCTTCCTCATCCCAGTACTTGTGGGATTATGGGACCTGTAGTCCTTAACAACAAAATCAGTTCTTTTAAGTAACTTCTTGATTTTAAGGGTAGATTTATTTCCCTTAGAATCATGAAAAGATGAACCTTTAGAATTCATTGTTACAGAGAAAGACAGTTTACTTAAGGCAAAAGTTCTAGATTCCTTTAAATTCTGCTTTTGTGAGTAAGGAGGATTTTTATCCTGAAATATCTTGAGTGGTCTTTTTGTTGTCAAAGTGTGTTCCGTTTGTATGGCATTTGTGCCCAGGACCACAAATCTTATGTGTAGTTCAGATGCATATAAGCCATTACCAGCTTTGGTAACTTTGAAAGGTGCTCCCTTTTGAAGGACACATACTGTGTTTCATCCCATGGGATCTCCTCACCACCATGAGTCTTGTCTCCTCCCAGGTGATCCTCCCGCAGTATACCACCCTCAAGGTCAGAATCAGCAAGCGTCTGCTTTTCCCTGGCCACCTGGGAGGAGATTTTCGGCAGGGTTTCAGTGAGTGATTCGTAGGATTATTCACAGTGGTCTATCACGTTTTAGTGCTATGTGCCAAGGTCAATCCCTTCATATGATTTTAAAGGTTTATGAGGTCCAGACAAAGGCAGTGACAAACTATGGGGCATCATTATGGGGCCATAAAAACCCATGGGATTTGCAGACCCTGGAAAACACATTTTTCAAAAGGTTACTGGGTCTCCCAGGGTCAGCTCCAAGTTTTTCAGTTCATACTAAACTGAGTGTTGGCTTCCTTGAAGATGAATGGCATTTGTCCCCAATTTTTTACTAGCTTTTGATATGCTCCAACACCAATGCTGGTTTAACTCATTTTATTATTAATGTTTTACTAGCCAGGCATGATTGGCACAAAATCCCTGGGATATTTTTTATTAGCACACAAGTGTCCCAGTTTAACGCACCAGCACTTATTCCGCCATGCACTTTATTGTCTATAGCACACATTTTTTTTAAAGAGATTGTTTAGCCTATTAGTCAAAGAACAGCGGGAGTCCAAAGAACTGCGAGTTAATGCAAATGGATTGCTGGTAGCTATCAGTAGTGTGGATTCCATACATCAATATCTCATCTTGAGCTCGGTTTAACAGCTTAATGTTAAGAACAAGCACTGCCAGCTGGAAAGGTTTCCCAGATGAATTGAGCTGCCCATTGTGCGGAATGCAGTTAAAGGTGTTTTGCATCTGGTGATGTTTTGCCCTGCCTATGGCCACATTAGGCAAGCCACACTCCTCCCTGTGCTTCGGCAAATGAATTTCAGACAATGTCGCCCTGCTTTACAATATCTTCTTTTAGCTGATTTTCGCTGTTTGTGGCTTTCTCTGCTGACCTTTCTAAAGAAGGCTATCTATGTGAGAACATCTGTGGTTGATAACCCATAACAGCCTTCCTTGAGTCAATGCATGAACCAACTACATATTTATATGCTTTATGAAATATTACCATTTTATCAATTTCGTAAATTCATATTTTGTTTTTATTGTATTTTACTGTGTGTATTTCATGAATGTTTAATGGTTCTTTTGTCCGAGTAAACATATATTGATTGATTGAATAGTTAGTAGAGTCAAGATCAATACTGTAAGTAACTGTGTGGTAAAGCAAGTGAGAAAACTATAACAGTAATTTAGAACTAGTTTAGACAGGTAAGTAAATTATAGGTAATCTCACAGATAAACCCAAGACAAGGTCCCTGGGTCCTTGATAGGTCCAGAACTGCTAACAATTGGGGCTTACTGTGCAAAAGTCACAAGTTCCACAATATATACTGTGTAGGTGGGTTTGCTATTGGATTGAAAACAAGAGTTGCAAAGTCAACAGTTGAGAGTAAGTGTTCCAGACCACCTTATCTTTCTGTTTCAGAGTCAGTTGAGGGGACAACTTGGCACACTCAACAGAGCCAACTGAAGGACTGCATTGGAACAGATTAGGAAAATGTTCGGATGGCTATTCTTTTCTATCTGAAGCCAGTAGCAGGGCTCCCATTTCAACTACTGGGATAAAAGCCTTCAACCTAGCCACATGGACTACTTTAGGAGGCTGTTAGGGCCTTAGTGGGAAGAGCCATTAAATAGTAAACCTCGCCCAGTCTTTCAGCTATTTGATAATGCCCTGGCCATTCGTCCTGCAAGGCTCTGGGCCTTGCAGGGTTCATTATCAGGATTTCCTTGCCAATAGTAAAAATTAACAAGAGAAACCTTGTGGTCAGACCAGTGCTTGACCAGCCTTCAACTTGTCATTGGGCTCTTCCATCAAGAGAGCCACCCTTATTATTAGCCCATGACATAGTTTATCACATTTAAGGTAGCTGAAGTATAGGGGGTTTCCCACCCTTCCATCACTAGGGCCAAGGGGCTCCTAAATGGATGACCAAAAAAGACCAAAAAGAAGTTAAAAGGGGCTAAAGCCAACCCCTTCTTAAGGTACCTCTTTGTAAGCAAACAATAAGCACAGCAATTGAAGGTCCCACCTCCTTCTCTGGGACGGCAGCGCTCCAATCATGCCTTTGATGATCATGCTGAATCTTTCAACAAGCCCATTGGGTTGACAATGGTAGGCAGATGAAAACTTATCAGACACCCTGCACTCCTTCCACATGGCCTGCACGTAATTAGACAAAGTCAGTACCTCAGTCAGACACAACCTCTTCAGGGAAACCATTCCTAGTAAAAATGCCTAATAATGCTCTAGCAACTGACTTGGCAGTCACTATTTTAAGTGTAATGTCCTCAGGATATCTGGTGGCATAGTCTGCAACCAGCAGGGTACACCTGCTGCCAGAGGATGTAGGAGGATCAAGGGGCCCACAAATGTTGATCCCTATCCTCTCAAATGCTATACTCCCTACTTTGCCCCACTTTTGCCAGACAGTCAGACAACTGAAAACTGGGGCAGCTCCTGCATTGGTTTCCCACTTAGACCTCCATCTTAGGCCAGTATAAATACATGGACAACATCTCCTTAGCCCCTTTGGTCCCAAGGTGACATCCAAGGGGGTACATTGTGTGCCAACTGCAGGAGGAAGGGTCTCACAAACTGGTGGACCACCAACCTTCTATGGTCTCCTGCTGTGGAGTATGGGTTCACTATACAGCAACCCATCTTCCCAATAGATCTTATGTTTCCCAGGTGACTCATGCTGCAACTAGGAACAGGCCTCTCTCCTTAAGACGTCCAGAAAGGGACATTCTTTCTGACCTTGACTAAGTTCTTCCCTATAGGGTCCCCCTTCTGCAATTAAACTTTGGAGTTCAAGGTTATTATTATTATTGTATTTATTGAGCGTGGCCCCAGCTTCGAGAAGCAACAGAGTGCTTTACAGAGGAATACACCAATACAGATACACAACAGAGCGCTTTACAGAGGTGTACAACATTACAGATGCATAATGCAGCACTTTTTCAGTGGTAACAACAAAACAGATAAACAGCAGGGAGTAGGATACAGATTGCGACAGAGGAGGGGTACAGCTGGACCGGGTGGCGCGGAGGAGAGGGGCAGGTGGCGTCTAGCAAGTTAGGTGGTGCAAGGGGCAATGTGATGGCCTAGGTGTAACAATTGGGATTAAAAGAATCTCAGGCAACACATCTTCCTCGTCAGGCTCAGGTGCTTGGTCAGGTGTACCTCAACAACAGTTGCAAGTACTTTAGGGGAGGAAGTCTTCTTCTCCGTTTTAGGAACCTTTGTCGCCTTAGCTTTGGGATTCCCCTTTGGCTTAGACTTTCCCTAAGGCTTGGCTAAGGTAGCCATATTTGTTTGAGACATTGGTCGTTCTGCTGTATCACCCGCAAGACCTACGTCTTTGAGATAATTTCCCAGCAGAACCCTATTTGGGACTTGCCTCTGGACACTTACATTAATTCTTATCAGTCCTCCATTTACTGCAAGAGTGACCGGCAGCATTGAGAATCTTTGAGGGTGAATTGGATAACTTTGTGGGTCTTGGAAGTACTCTGGCCAAGTCCTCTTGATTTACCAAAGACTAGCCCCAGTATCCCTGATAGCAGTGCTAGCTGTTACATGTACCATTACACTATCCTTAATGTAGCATTGGTATTGTGAGGGATGGCTGTATATTCATCTGAAATTTTCTGCTCCAAGGAACTAACCTAAGGCACACTAGAGTTAATTCTGCTCCAACTCCTCTGGGCAAAGAATCAGAAGTGACGGCCACCCCTATCAGTGTACTTTCCTGATCAAGAGGAAAGGGCAGATTCACAGAGTGGACCCCCAAGGTCTGGGCACCCCCTTCACATGGTCACTTGCTCCATGGGTAACACAAGATCCTGAGGATCTGTGCATGTAGGGAGGCTAACTGTTACCAGACTCGTTTGGGATTGTGAGCCCACTACCTTTGAATGATCTCCGCATGTCTTACCGCCTTTAAACCTTTTGTGGGCCTTATGGTAACCAGGTTTTTCAGTAGTCCTATCCTCTTTCTCTTTCTGCTTCTTTCCTTCCTCGTGATTACTAGAAGAACCCTTGTCCTTATGGGATAGCCTGAGGGACACCCACAGGTCTGCTGCAATGGCTAACATCTTTGGATCGGACTCCTTCAAGTCAGATGAATGCTGTTTGAGCTCCAGGCAATATGAAATAAACATGTGATGCAGCATGACTAAATTAATCATGCCTTAAAAATGTGTCACGTGTGGCCTTCTACCCCCCCACAATAGGTTTAGGGGGGAGAATCATTGGCATATGTGACCCATGTGACATTCTCCCTTTTCTTGTGGTCTCTAAATGTGTAAGTAGTGGTCAGGATTCATCCCAAACGTTAATTTTTCAAAATCTTTTCTCAGGTTTTGAGAATTCCATGATAGCACTGCAGTAATTCTCGGGAAGTCTGCCGAGAGCCAAGCAATGTTGTCATACGCATCCACTTCTTGTACCTCACAAGCAAACTCAAATGCAGTCAACCATTCTTTGATATATTTGTCAACATAAACATTCAACAAATCCATAGGAAATATTGGATGAGAGGAGAACCCAGAACCATTCCGAGGCCCTCTGGAGGAGCCACTAGACCCATTCCGCCTGGCCAACTCTAGCTGAAAAGCTCTGTCCTTTACTTTCGAAGCAAGCTTTGTTTGGCTCCAACTTTGACATCATATATTTACGTTCCATTTCTTTGAGGATAAGCTCTGCTTTTTTAAACTCATCTATGGCATCAGCTTCAGAAATATTAACAGAAGAGTGAGCAGCTCTCTCCTCAGAATCACATGTATCCTCAGTAGTTGCAACAACAGGACCATACTACTGCTGTGCCCTGCTCTTCACTAAGTCACATTTTCTACCAGAAGTAGGCAGACCCTTCATGAACACAATTTCTTCAAATATTCACCCTTGAACTCTGAAGGCATCATGAAGCAGATAGACAACAGGTTCAATTTTGGTCAACAATGTTTTATTGACTCGAAATATGGGGTTGGATAAGGCCTAAGTTGCCCTATACTAAGGTGGGATTTCCCAACTGAAATAAACTAAGGATAGTCTTTGTCAGGAATTCCAAAGCAAAAGTCTGCCTGTGTCCAAAACCTATACTTGCCCTCACGTCTAACTGTATACAATGTGTAGGGATGTCACAAAATAAACAGTGTTCAAAGTAAAGTTCAAAGCTTCTTCCAGCTTGTGGCTTGTAATCAGCTTCCCTTCCCCAAGTTCACAATAGTTCATAAAGGCACAGTGGTTCCCTTCCCCCAAGAGTTCAAATCTTACAGCTTTTCAAAACAACAGAATTCACTGGGACCCCTCCCAGTTCTTAAGATATTGTCACTCTTCACCAGTTCACATAGGCAGTTCAGTTTCTTAGCTTCAAAACCACACAAAAGGTTGTCTTCAAACACAAGCTTCGTTATAGGTGATTTCAGTGGCTTTTCCATACAGGAGTGCATTCGGTCTAGGCGCAGTTGTTGGACCACACAGTCCACCCATTACAGGTCACAAAACCGGTACCCCTTCTTGGCTCCTTTTCCATCGACTCTATGCCACTGCTTCAACTTGACAGGGATGCTTGATTCATTCAACTTTGTCACACTCTCCTGACACTGTGTCGTGGCTTATTTGGCCACTATGCATTTATCACACTTTCTTGCACTCCTTTGGCTCAGGCTAATGCTTGTTTCCTCATGACATACAGTTCCTTGAACTTTGTTGGCTGTGGCCAATGCTTATTTTCTCATACAAATTCTCATATAATACACAGTTCCTTGTATCAAGAGATTCTCACCCTTCTTTGTCTCTGCTCAATGTTCAAGAATGGCAACCCTTGCATCTGCTCTATTCAAAAGTACTTATTACTTGCTTTCATTTTGTTCGTTATTCAAATATACTTGTAATTGTTTTCCGTTCATTTGGTATTCAAAAGTACTTGTAACTGCTTTCAGTTCGCTTTAATTCAATGTTCCTTGCTTACTTTTCATGCTTGCCTACCAGCTTGGTGGTCCCCCTTCTTGGTTCACTCACCGTTTGGATCTTACGACTCCTGTGCAAGGTCCTCCACGCCACAGGTTTTCTTCTGCCCTTGTGGTACCTTGCGCTCTCTCCTCCAGTGGCTTCCCGTTGCTCTGCTCACCCGGCACTGATCCACCTACAGCTCGGGATCTTTACAACTGCTTTGCCTCCCGCTACTTGCTGCCTCCTGCTTGCTTGTGTCGGCCTCCCTCTTGCGGTCTGCCACCGGCTTCCAGTGTTCTTCAGCGCCACTTCCCACTGCATAAACTGTGCATCCCTGAATGTATCTCAAGCGCTCCGCTTGCCACACCACCGATCCGGTAAGGTCTGCCTGCATACCGCAGTCCTTAGCACCACTTTCACGGCTGACTCAATTTCCAAAAGGATTTAGGTTTTTAAAGTTCCTGCCACCATAATGAGTCCCGAAAAGACTAAACTGCTCACCAATAGAATGGTAGTCCTGCCTTACTCATGCTGCCCTCCTCCCAGCCCCAGTACACAGCTGAGGCCGATATGTGTCTCTATTAAAAAAAAAGGTTGATATGTGTCTGTATTAACAAAATGAGGATGTGTCTTCCTAGTTGGTGTCTTCCTGGTCCCAGTGTCAAACGGGTGTTTCTTGGGGAATTTAAGGGACGAGCAGGGAAAGGGCTGACAATAGCCTACAAAGCTTGATATGATATGATAAGTCATTTATAACGCGCCTGTACACAAGTGTTTCTAGGCGCGACAAGACAAGGAAGGGAAGACAGACGGAGGACAAAACAATGATCTTACTAGGCCTTGTGTCATTCAGATCGGGCAAGTGTGGGGGGGGGGAGAAGTGCCAGGAGGGGTAGGGAAGGGTGCAATGGAACACGTACATGCTGCCAGGGAGTAGGCTGATAGGTGCAAGGAAACAGGGTTGCAGATACAGTCCCTAAGTGGTTGGGAGGCCCAGGGGCAGTGCAAGGGCAACTGGTCATGCAGGAGCCCGGTCTCATAAGTTTCAGTGGGTGGCCAGGTCACCAGTGTGCACAGCAGACAGGTACATCAGCAAAGGAGAGAGAAAGTAGAAGTGAAAAGGAGGGTCTTGAGTTACTTCCGGAACCATAGCTAGTCCTGCTCAAGTTTGAGAAAGGCAGGGAGGCTGTTCTAGAGTGAGGCCCCAGATGAGGACAGAGATCTACCCCTAAGTCTCTGCCTGGAGAAGCGTCTGACCCTCAGAGAGTTGGAGGTGGATGAGCAGAGGGCTCGAGAAGGAAAATGCTTAGGAAGAGCAAGATGAATGTAGTGTGGTCCCTGGCCCCAGAAAGGATAAGGTGGTGTCAAAGATGACACCAAGGTTCTTAGCCTCGCAGGAAGGTGCACATAGAGGGCCCAGGAGGGGGCCAGAGTTAGACAGGGAAAGCGGGAGCAGGTGTCCCAATGAGGAGGATCTCGATCTTACTGGTATTAATGGCAGAGATCATTGGAAGAACACAATTCCTGAATTGCAGACAGTCAGTCAGGTATGAGAGAAGGAGCAGAAGAGCTGAGTGTCATCCGCATAACACTGAAAGTTAGAACAGAAGGTAAAGATGCGGTTGGCCAGATGTGCCAGGTAGTGGTTAAAGAGCCAGGGAGAGAGCTTACACCCCTGGGGATCACCACATGCAGAGAGAGAGATAGAAGAGAGGAAGGTCCCAGGTTGGACCTCGGAGGGTCGATCAGATAGAAGGGAGGTCAACCAGACTAGGGCCTGACCAGTGATAGCCAGGTTGTCACGGAGACAATTGAGCAGGATGGCATGGCTGACCGTCTCAAAGGCAGAGGATAGATCAAAGAGAATGAGGACAGAAGGAAGGTTAGAGTCTAGATTAGAGAGCAAGTCTCCATGAGTGTGCAAGAGAGCAGTTTCCATGTTTCTGGCTGTTCTGAAGCCAGACTGGTGGTCATGGAGACAAACAAAAGATTCAGTATGTAGATTAAGCTGGGAGATGGCCAGCTTTTCCAAGAGTTCGCCAGAGAGGAAGGATCGGCAGAGGGCTTCTTAAGGAGGGGGTGCACAAGGAAGTGCTTAAGGGGGGGGAAGAGGTTCCAGTGGCAAAAGAGTGATTGCAGAAATTCGGCCAAGGGTGTTGATGTGGTCCTTAATGGTTCTGGAGGAGCAGAGGAGCACCTGCTTGGACGAGACTTTCGTAGATCAGACTTGTCTAGAAACATTGTCGGGAGTTAACAGGGAGAAGGAGGAGAAAGGAAGAGAAGATATGGCCGGAGAGGGGCCTGGAGAGGTAGAGGGAGAGGAAGAGGAGGTAGAGGAAGAGCAGAGAGAGGACAGGATGTCCCGAATTTTAGTAGTGAAATGATATGCCAGAGCCGTGCAAAGGGCCTGGGAGGGAACAGGAGAGGTGGGGACTACAGCAGGATTAGCCAGCTCCTTGCAGATTTTGAAAAGTTCGGCCGAGTTGTTAGATGCCACAGAGATGTGGTCTAGGATGTAGACTCTCTTCTTAGCATCCCTTGTATCCCTTAGCTTGAGGGATAGAGGGTTAATTATGAAAAGGAAAAGGGGGATACCATGTATAACCTAAGGATGTTCTCTGCCCACTTTCCAAGTCTCCTCCACCCAGTTGCTCCTCCATTGCATATCCACCACCAGGGTCAGGATCCAAGAGCGATGGACTTTCTCTTGGCCCCTGAGAAGAGGATACTGGAGTAATAGAAGTGAGGGCGCCTCAGGTTCCTCACAGTAGACAGCAAGGATTTCACTAGTGTATGTTTCCATAGTATAAGATAGGTTAAATACCCTTTACAGGCCTTACTTCTGTGCTATGTCCAGTTGAGGGACATCCAGAGGCTGTGTGTGCAGAGGTCAGTTTCGGCTGATGAATATTTAACATTTATCTGCAACTTTATGCAAGGTTAGTTTGGTCCAGCCATTTCATAATAAAAATTAAAAAAGATGTGGACTGCTCTCTCCTGATCATCTCTGTACTCTCCTTGCGGGCACCCTTGTTGCTTGCTCATGACTGGTAATCATTTTTCCTATGCTGCTTTCACAACCCTACATTTAGTCCTATGTCCTCATAACTTTTTTTTCGGTGCACTTATAAAGCATTCATGACATTTCTCCTTGGGGCATATACCTGTCCTTCCATTCCAACAATGCTACCTGACTCGCACCCATCTTCATTCGTTGGTGCACTGTTACCCATGCCCCTGCCTGTAAAACCATCCAGGGAACCCACATGCACTTGTTTGCCCGCTTCCCATCCTCTACCCTCATCACCACTATACCCACCACTGCCAATTCCATTGCCATTCAGCAAGAGGGGCCAACACCCTCACACCCAGTCCCCTGCCGCCATTCGCCACACTGCCTCGTTTCTTCTCTACCTCCTAGAAAACAGTTGCTCCCCCATCATCCTGACAGAAAGCATGTCTCCAACAATCATGACATTGACTTGCAAAGCTTCACTAAGACCTGAGTAAGTAACAACTATATGGTCAAAGCTGAAACCTTGCTCCCTAATGGCTTTAAGATCATTGGGGATAATAGACTGAACACGATTGTGGCAGCGCTGCCCTTGTTTTTCCTGTTTCCATCACTACCGCCAGGATTGCTACTGCAAACTATATTTCCCTCAGTAGCCTAGAACGCAAACGCCTTCTGGCCACCCACACCTGCTCTACCATTATCACTATCTGCAGGTCCCCGGATAAAACCTCAAACTATGCTAAGGAATGTCATTGCAAGCAGTAGCTCTGTTTCTAGCAACATCCTCATTCTTGGGACTTCAACATCTGCTTGAACAGCCCTAAGAACAAAGCCACTTGTCTTTTTCTCAAATCCTGCAATGCCATGGCCCTCAAACTTTGGCTCTCCCCTGGATGTCTGCTTATTGACTCAGCTGTCACTCTCCAACATCATCACCATGGACCTGCCTTGGCCAGACTATTTTCTTCTAACGACTCAGTCAGCCAAACAAATGCACGGCTGCGCCTCGCACATCCTCAGGTGAGTGAGAGTCTCCACTGCTGCCTTTACTTCCACCTTCCTGCCTCCTTGCACACACCTGGACCCCATGGATTCTGCCTCAGGGTCCTTGCTGACTACCCTCCACAGGGCACCCTCCAAAATCTGGATATTCTTGCTTCTGTAGTCTGGAAGAAGATAAACAAAACCCAGAAATGTAATAGTTGTTTTGTCTCCCACTTCTTTATCATGAAAAGAAGGAATCATGTTCTGGAACAATGCTGGTGCAAACTAGTCTAGGAAGGGCAAGCTGGCTTGCCTATGCCACAGGAGAAGCTACTAGACCACTATCAAGCACACAAAAAATGTTCTCTTTCACAAATGCATCATGCCTGCGAAAAATACATCTGTGGAAACATTCAGGATCTACAGGGAGATGAGTGCCCCTGAAGCCTGCTCTGGATCTACAGGGAGATGAGTGCCCCTGAAGCCTGCTCTGGATCTACAGGGAGGTGAGTGCCCCCGAAGCCTGCTCTGGATCTACAGGGAGGTGGGTGCCCCTGAAGCCTGCTCTGGATCTACAGGGAGATGAGTGCCTCCTGAAGCCTGCTCTGGATCTGAAGAAAGGAGATGAGTGCCCCTGAAGCCTGCTCTGGATCTACAGGGAGGTGAGTGCCCCTGAATCCTGATCTGGAGGGAGACGAGTGCCCCTGAAGCCTGCTCTGGATCTAGAGAGAGCTGAGTGCCCCTGAAGCCTGCCCTGGATCTAGGGCAGGTGAGTGCCCCTGAAGCCTGCTCTGCATCTACAGGGAGGTGAGTGCCCCTGAAGCCGACTCTGGATCTACAGGGAGATGAGTGCCCCTGAAGCCGGCTCTGGATCTACAGGGAGGTGATTTCCCCTGAAACCTGCTCTGGATCTACAGGGAGGTGAGTGCCCCTGAAGCCTGCTCTGGATCTACAGGGAGATGAGTGCCTCCTGAAGCCTGCTCTGGATCTGAAGAAAGGAGATGAGTGCCCCTGAAGCCTGCTCTGGATCTGAAAGGAGATTAGTGCCCCTGAAGCCTGCTCTGGATCTACAGGGAGATGAGTGCCCCTGAAGCCTGCTCTGGATCTAGAGGAAGGGGGATGCCCCTGAAGCCTGCTCTGGATCTACAGGGAGATGAGTGCCCCTGAAGCCTGCTCTGCCGTGACCATCGCCTCCAGATCCATTCTGGACAGCCTGTCCTACGGCTTCCTGGAAAACTTGAATTAAGCTAAAAGACTCTTGCCAGGCAATCTAAAGCTACTATTCCCTTCACCCCAGCTATTGCAGTCTTGCCTGTCTTGTCCTTCTCCTTTAATCTGGTCTTGCCAACAGATATCCTGAAAATTATATAAAAGATGAAGTTATCTCCAAAGCAAGTGCTCCCCTGCCCTAACAACTGAATAAAAGACAATATTGCCAACCTTGCCCCCGAGAGCCTGTCCTGGCAACAGCTCACTCTAGTCAGGTGTATTTCCAGAGAAGCTAAAATAACTCCCAGATTATGGCCTTCGGCAACGCCAATGGCTCATGTCATGATCACCAATCGGGTTTCTGTCTCCCTAGAAGAGCATAATCATCCCTCCTCCAAATGAAAGACAATCTCCTTCAGTTCTTGCAGACATTGTCCTGCCATTCCTATCCTCCTTGAACCATCCTCGGCTTTGAACACTGCCAGCCATTCCACTCTGCCATACCCGCTGAAAAAATCCTTCAGCATCGGAGACAGGGCACTCAGGTGGAGGTCTTCCTTCAGCCTGGACAGAGGGGCCCAGGTCAGGTCTGGCCCTTTCCTTTCCCAGCTTCTCCTCCAGGCTCTGGCCTCGCCCCTGATGGATCTCATTTCAACCGTTCGGTCTTATGTTGATGACATGTAAATTGCCTTCAGGCTGGCAGGTGACTCTTCTGTAGCCTCCACTCTTATTACATCTGGATTCTCTCGAGCCCGGGCATCAATGTTTGATGATGACACATGTCTTAATGCAGTCAAGAGGGAACGCATTTATGTGGCGCCTACTTACCTGCCTTTTCCACTGGCCTTCCATGGGCACACCTGACTAGCTCTGGCAGGAACTCTGTTGTTTTCCGGTCTACGTGGAAAACGGTGTCAGGACTCCTGGTGCTGCTGCAGTCTGCTTGTGGAACGTAGTCCAACCTTACCAAGGCACACAAAAAGCCACCATCACTCCAGGAAACGACTGAAGAATCTCCTCTTCAATGAATTTTGCCTACTTGCCTTTTCCTTACCTCCCATATTCCCATATTTGGGTAGCCCTCTGTCTTTTCACCTGGGAGCTGGTTTAGCCCATTGCCCTTGGGTGTGGACCTTGCATTTGCCTATCTTTCGATCATGTTTGATAATACTGGTCTCTGTGCACCTTTTGTCCTGAGACGCGTCCTTTGCATCTTCCTGCGATATTTACTGTAGTGCTCTGCTGGGATTGTGGGTTCCTTGCCCTTACACATTTCAACTCACCATCATTGTTTTGTTTCTATATGCACCCTCCTTGCACTTCCGCTCTCCCCCTCAGCCCCCATAGCACTTTTATGACTGGGCTGGGACGGTTAGTTCTCCCCTCCCTCCTCCGTTCCTGTGGCACCACAAAGTAACTACATCTCACAGATGATGCCTTATAAATCTACAATAAATAATGTAGCATTCCGCCTGGAAGCATTTCTAGGTTTCCTTCATGGTGCCTGTGCTAAAGAATCCAAAGATTCTTTTAATCTGGATTCTATGGCTAGGAGAATACTTTACAGGAAGCCTGGGAGATGGGGGAGGGGTGAATACATCTCTGAAGTTGTCCTCAGTGATTAGTGCCAGAGTTCTCTACAGATTAGTATCGTCAACATGCGCAAGTACTGTTAAAAGATGGCAGCCCAAATGCTGGCTACCCACACTCTCTACAGCGCTCCGCTGCTCTCGAGCTAGGGCCGCGCTTTAAACAATAAAAATAAAAAATAAAATAGCTGCTTTTAGTCTTGGTCAATATCTGCACTATGATTTCTCCTGTGTTCAGGTCGCAGCAGGACTAGAATTGTTCTGTCATTTCCACCTGTCAGCTCTCCAGATTTCAGGTGAAAAATGTATCCAGAGCACGACCGCTCCTGTGCGTCGGTCTTCATATCTTTTGTGAGAAATCTAGTGTTTTCATATTAGCTAGGTGTTTTCGGTTCTTTCCAGTTAGAGTTTGCGGCCTCCTGGTATTACAATTGTATTATTTGAGTTATTCGCTTAAGTAGTTTTACCTCTTGGTCCATTCATGTGACATTGCCAAGAGACTCATCTGAACGATCTTGAGGCTGAAAAGTTGAAACGGGGTTGGGTTAGTGAAACTTTCTTTTCCACTTTTAACTCTAGTAAAAAGGGGTGTTTCAATTCTTATTAAGAGAAACCTGCCAATATCAGTCCTCTCAAGCAAGTCCGATAAAGAGGGGAGAATTATATGAGTTTTGCTCAAAGTGCAGGATGCTAAGATACTCTTGTGTAATGTGTATGCTCCAAATCTGGATGATCCACTTTTCTTTCATGAGCTTGCTGCACTGCTTCAAAACTACAATGTGGATTCAATTGTCATGGGGAGAGATTTCAATCAGGTGCTAGATCCGGCACTGGATCGTTCAAATGGGGTTTGTTCCCGAAACCCTAAGAGAAGCAATATAGCATTTCAGAGTTCAATAAGGGAATTCACCTCGTCGGACATATGGAGATTAGAACACCTGTGTGACAGGGACTACACTTTTCATTCTCATTGTCACGATACATACTCCTGCATCAACTTTTTCCTGCCCTCAGGACAACTGACTTCAAGTTGCTACGATTCCAAGATTGGCCTAATTGCCCTTTCGGATCGTGCTCCTATATCCCTAAGTCTTTCATTGCAGCATACTTTGACTAAATCCGCAAGATGGAGAATGAACTCCAATATTCTCAAAAATGACCAATTCAGAGAGGAGATTATAGAAGAAATTGATAACTTTATTCAAATAAATCAGACTGCTGATGTTAACATTTCCAGTGTCTGGGAAGCTTTGAAATGCTTTGTCCGTGCAGTTTTAATATCAAAAACCGACAGGTAAAGAAAACTGAGAGCTCAAGAGACGTAGAGGTTAAAAGAGGAAGCTAAGTGATTAGACAACCAATTTGCTGCTGTTACGCTCACCTCGCTCCCACAGAGGCGTAGATCTGAACTGGACAGCTGCGGTCTCCACCAATGTGACCCGTATGGCCGAGATGACGGACTGGACTGGCCCACCTAGCTTCGTTTGCTTGGCCTGTAGGAATATTCTTCTGCAAATGGAGAAAGGGAATTAACCACCTGTGGAGTTGAGTGTAAATCCCCCCACGCCCCTGCTGTTCTCCCCACGGATCACCTTTGATGTCCCCTCTTATAGTCTCACCTGATGGTTTGAAAAGATGAGCTCTCCATCCTGCATTGAGCGCAGGGGCGCGTTGATAACCAGTTGCTTCACTGGCTCAAAGGAATTGGTGAGGTCCAGAACAATATTGACTCCGAAAAGTATGTAGTTCGTAAGAGTTCAAATGCCTGACTTTCACTCTTGTCCGATTCCTTGCAGATTGCAGCTTGACCCTAGTGAAGAGTTCCTCGTGACAACCGGTAATATTCTGGTAAGGATTTGTATTTCCAACACAGTTCGATAAATAATGTCAATATGTAACCTGTTGCTTTCTCCTTTATTCAGGCACTGAGAGAAAGTATGAAGTCTCGGGGAATAATACCTCTGGCTGTAAAATCAGGTAAGTCTAATGGGGTGAGGAGGGTTCCCCTTGATAGTCCCTTTGTTTCACCTTGCTGTCCTTTTGTTTCCCCTTAGGGGCCGGGGTTCGGCGAAGATGCAGTGGAAGATGCGCCGACCCGTGAAGAGGAATAGTACCCCGGTGGTAAAATCAGGTATGTCTATGGGGGGGTTACTAATATTCCTCTGTGTATTCCCTTGGCTCACCTTGCTGTTCTTGTCTACTCCTTAGGTGCAGGAATGCGGCGGGAACATGCAGGAGGATGCGGTGGAATGTGAAGATGCTACGAAGGCCGGTGAGTTCAGCGCGGCGCTGCAGCAGGCGAGGCGACGCGCATAAAATAACTTCTTTCTTCCAGCTCGAAGGCTCAATGGATCGGGAATTCAGGTAAGGATAAAAGGTATTGCTCTTGTTCTAACCTTTTCTCCTTCTTTCTCCCTTTTTCTAGGAGCTCCAAACTCGAGGCGAGCGTGGCAGAAGGCTGGATGCATGGTGAGCGTTACGCTGCTGGATGCAGAATAACACAAAGCATGTGCTGCTCTTTGGGTGTGGTTTAAATAGCCTCCAAAGTAGTCCCAGGTAAGTATTCCTCCCCAGCCCCGCCCGAGTAAAAAAATAGTCCCTAGGTAAAATAGTCCCTTCCAAGCCTCATTTGGCTTGGAGCTCTTGCAGCATGGTCTGCATCAGGTAAGCTTGCAGCATGGTCTGCATCAGGTAAGTTCTACTCTATGAGCCTGGCGCCTATGGCACCAGGACTGACTCTCCATATGAGCCTGGCACCATAGGTGCCAGGACCGCACCCAAACAGCCCCTAGCAGGGGTTTTTGGGCTTGCCCAAAATAACTTGATGCCTGCTTCCGGGGTTGCTGGACTTGGTCTGGATCCCCGGGGGTAGGCATCATGACAGCACTCCCCCCCCCCCCACAAGGCCCCTCCTAAAGTCGTTCTTCCCCGTGGTTTTAGTCTGTCTGGGAAATTTCAGTGTAATCTTTTCACCAATCAAGGTGCATGCACGTGGTCACTAGGTTCCCAAGACCTTTCCTGTGGTCCGTAACCTTTCCAGTCGATTAAATAAAAAAGTTTTGACTACACCATCTTGGAGTCCAGGATGTCTTTAACCTCAAATTCGGGTTCCGCGTCTATAAGGATGGGGTCTGGTGGCTTGGTTAGTCTTGTCCCTGGTTGCACTGGCTTCAAAAGTGACACATGAAAGACAGGGTGAATTCGCATATTAGCAGGTAAGTCCAACTTGACGGCCACCGGGTTGATAATGGCCTTAATAGAGTAAGGTCCTAAATATCTAGGGTTAAAGGTCTGCGTTCCCTTGAGAGGTATGTGTTTTGTGGCCAACCATACTTGATCCCCTATCTGGTACTGTGGAGTATCACTTCTATGCCGATCAGCATCTTTCTTATATTTCTCCTTCGCTTGTTTTAAATGTACAGTTGTCTCCTTAAAGGCTTGTGTAATCGTAGCGTGTAGATGGTCCACTGCGGGCATTTCTAAGTGTTGGGGTGAGTCAAGGTCTGAGGTTCGAGGATGGTGCCCATATAGGGTATAAAAGGGGCTCTGTCCAGTTCCAGAATGTACTGAATTATTGTATGCATATTCTGCGATCCAAAGAATGTCCTTCCAATTACTCTCAGTTAGATGTAACATACAACGCAGGTATTGTTCAAGAGTCTGGTTGGTCCTCTCCGTTTGACCATTGGTCTGGAGGTGGTGACTGGTCGATAATCTCACGTCGATTTGTGCCAATTGACAACATTTCTTCCAAAAATGTGAAAGTAATTGACTGCCCCGGTCAGAGACCAACACGGATGGAAATCCATGTGTGCGAACAATGTTTTCGTGGAATTCTTTGGCCAGGATTGAGGCTGGAGGTAATCCTTTTAAAGGAATAAAGTGGGCCATCTTGGAAAAAAGATCCACAATAACTAGAATGGTGTTAAATCCATTACAAGGGGGTAGATCAGTAATAAAGTCTAACGATAGGTGTGCCATGGTGTAGGCGGAATGTCTAAAGGTTGTAAGAGTCCCGCTGGTTTTTTCTTTTGACTTTTGTTTTGGGCACAAATGCCACAAGACATCACAAATGATTTAATATCCTTTCGCCAGGTGGGCCAACAGAATTGTCTTTTAATTTTAGCTTCAGTTTTTGCAATACCTGGGTGCCCCTCCATTAGGGTATCATGATAACGGGAAATGACTAGCTCTTGTAGTTCCTTGTGTGGCAGAAATAGCCGCCCTTGGTAATAAGGCAGATCATTGGTGACAGAGTAGTCCGGGCCTTTCTTTACCCAGTCCTGCAGGGATGTAGGATCAAAGAGTTGCTGGATCTTTACCTGAATGTCCTCTCGTGTCTGTAGAGTAGTCATGCCAAGAATCCTTTGTTCGGAAATTATAGGTACTGGTTCTGGGTTCACTTCTGCCTCTCCCATCCCTATTCGGGATAAGGCGTCTGCTTTACCATTCTTACAACCTGGTCGATAGGTTATCACTAAATCGAACTCGGCAAAGAACAATGCCCATCGGAGTTGACGTGACGATTGGGCCTTGGCTGTTTTTAAATACTGTAAGTTCCGGTGATTGGTGATCACAGTAATGGTATGCCTTGCACCGAGAAGATAGTGCCGCCAAGCCTTGAAGGCGGATTTAATGGCTAATAGCTCCTTGTCGGTAACCGCATAGTTTAACTCGGGTGCCGAGAACTTTCTGGGCGAAAATGCTACTGGGTGAAGCTGGCCAGTTTCAGGGTCCTTTTGAGACAGGACAGCTCCCATGGCTAGACTGGATGCATCAGTTTCCACTATGTATGGAAGGTCAGGGCGCGGGTGCTTTAATATAGGTGCAGAAGTGAATTTCACTTTCAGCTCTTGGAAGGCATTTTCAGCTTCTTCAGTCCACATAAAGCGTTTATTTTTTCGCAAGAGTGCTGTTATGGGATGTACGACATAAGAAAAATCTGGGATGAATCTGCGGTAGAAATTGGCAAAGCCGAGCATGCTTTGTACTCCTTTAACTGAACTTGGTGATGGCCACTTAAGGATTGCATTGTCAACAATCTCGATGTTAATATCCCTGCTTCCCTCTTCAACCTCCTCACCTGTTGAATCAGAGTCCTCTTCAATAGATCTGAGAGTTCGATGCGCTCTGTAGTCGTTTTCTTTTTTTCTTTGTTGCGGATCTCTCCCACGAGAAGAAGCCACAGTGAGAATGATAGGAATGCCCTGACCGTGACCCCCTCCCGGGAGAGACTGGAAAGGGGAAAAAAAGCCAAGTGTAGGCAAAAACCCCAGGAAATCACAACGGCAGGTGGGAATCCTGATGGAGGTTGTAGCAGTTGAACTCAACGGAAATCAGCAATACTCAGTAATAGAAAGCGAGGAAGGAATCACAGGAAACAGGAAGTGTAGGAAATGTAATAACTCCCACAACAAATCAAACGGAAAAACTGCAAGCAAACAGGATGGTTAATAAACCAAAGAATAAGAAGGAAAATAGAGAGAGAAAGGTCCCGGGAATCGGAACCTGAAAGGACGAGGAGGAGTAGAGAGAGGAAAGCTCAGTGGAGCCAGAATACAGCGTACAGCAAACCGCGACAGCAAAAGAAAGCACAGCTGACCGGAAGGGTTGCAACGCACAGAAGGAAGATAGGGTGTGGCTTAAATAACGCCATGTTCGCTTAAACGGAGAAAGACTAGACCGTCAAGTGGACGTGACGTGAAAGACATGACAGGAATTAGGAAGTGCGGAATTGGAATAGGGGCCACAGACGCCAGGTAGGAATGCGTTGCATGACAATATGCCCCCTTCCAAGACACAGACCTCCCGGTTTACCAGGATGTAATCGATGAAACTTTCTTAGAAGTATTGGGGCATGGATATGTGAACGAGGTTCCCAAGAGTCCTCCGTATGAGAAAAACCTTTCCAATGGACCAGGTATTCCAGGCGCCCTTTGCGATACCTAGAATCCAACAACTGGGAAACCTCGTATTCAGATGGATCAGGGGAGTGAGAAGAAATAGGTAAAGATCGAGCCTTGTGAGACTGATCGGCACTCTTAAGAAGTGAAGCATGAAACACCGGGTGGATCCGTCTCAATGCATGTGGTTATTTTAGACGGAATGCTACTGGATTGATTTTCTCAGTGATAGGATAAGGTCCAATGAACCAAGGGGAGAGTTTAGACGGACGTGACCATCTTGGGAGGTATTTAGTGGATAACCACACTTTAGAGCCCACTTTCCAATCAGGAACCACCTGCTGGTGTCGATCTGCCTGTTCCTTATAGACTTGTAAACTGTCATTCAGGTTTACCTTTGCTTTTTCTTGAGTATCTTTTAACCTGGACAGTGTTTCAGCAACCGCCGGAAGGGTAGGTTGAAAGGTCGAGAGAGGAATAATGGCTCGGGGATGAAAACCATATGAACAGTAGAAAGGAGACATCCCACTTGCTGAATGTCTGGCATTGTTATAGGAAAATTCTGCTGTTGGCAAAAGTTCCACACAGTTGTCTTGTTCCAAGTTCATGTAACTGCGTAAGTATTGTTCCAAGGTGGCATTCAAGCGTTCCGTCTGGCCATTCGTGTTCGGATAAAATCCAGACGATAAAGCACGCTGAATGGTAAGAGCAGCACAAAGTGATTTCCAAAATTTAGAGACATATTGACTCCCCCGGTCAGATATTATTTTGTCTGGGAGACCATGGAGTCTAAAAATGTCTTTTTTGAAAACCAATGCCATGTGGTCAGCCGTTGGGAGACCGGGGAGCGGAGAAAAATGGGCCATCTTGGTGAGAGAATCGATAGTCACCATTATACATGTGTGTCCCTGTGAGGGTGGTAAGTCCACAATGAAATCTGTGGACATATGACTCCACGGGCGATCAGGAATGGTGTCTTGTTGCAACAATCCAAGGGGCCTCGTAGTACTGTTTTTGCTCTGACAACAGATTTTGCAGGTCCTGACATACCGTTTAACATCCTCAGGCAAACCCTGCCAATAGAAAGTTCTTCTTATCAAGTCTAAGGTACTGGCTTGCCCTCTATGGCCTGCTGTTTTGTGATCATGGCACCAAGACAAGATGTCTTTCTGGAGGGTCTTGGATGGTAACCATATCTTTTTGTCTTTGACGAACAGGCCATCACGTTCAGTCATGCCATGGGGCTCCGGTTGAGAGGAAGCAGCTTCTCTAATCTGTTGAAAAAATGAGGTGATGGTAGCCACTATTTGATTCCTTGGGAACAGTCTTTCAGGGTAGGAAGAGGATGTCTGGGAGCCAAGTGTCTTTCTGGATAGAGCATCAGCCAAGGTATTCTGACTTCCGGGGATGTAAGTAATCTGGAAATCGTATTGTGAAAAGAAATGTGCCCATCTTGCTTGTCTGGAGTTTATGCAATCCATTGACTGTAACACCTGTAGATTTTTGTGATCAGTTCGAATTGTGAAGGGGTGGCAACTCCCTTGTAGAAGATGTCTCCAAACTTCACAAGCCTTTTTAATAGCTAAGAGTTCTCTTTCAATGACAGAATAATTCTGTTGGCTTGTTGTAAGAGTCTTTGACAAATAGGCTATTGGATGTTCTGTATTGTCGTGTTCCTGTAATAAAACAGCTCCTATGGCTGCAGCTGAAGCATCGGTCTCAAGGATAAAAAGTTTCCTTTGATCTGGTTGATGTAGGATGGGAGCACTACAGAAACTTTTCTTCAAGAGTTGAAAACTGTCTTCCGCCTGAGTGTCCCAGAAAAAAGGTGTGGCTGACTTCTTAAGTAAATTAGTGATGGGTAGAACGATGTTCGAGAACCCTGGTATAAATCGCCTGTAAAAATTTGCCAAGCCAAGAAATAGCTGTATTTCCTTAACAGATGAAGGAGTTGGCCATTGTAGAATGGCATCGACCTTCTTTTGGTCCATTTGAATTCCTTGAGATGAAAGAATAAATCCCAAGTAGGGTACAGAAGAAACACCAAATACACACTTTTCCCTTTTGACTAGTAGTTTATGCCTTTTGAGTCGCTGCAGTACTTCTTTGAGATGTATTAGATGTTCTGGCATGGTCTGAGAGAAAACCAGTATGTCACCCAGGTAAACGACAACATACACAAATAACAAATCTGAGAAGATACGGTCGATAAACCTTTGAAAAATCGCGGGAGCATTCACTAGTCCGAAGGGCATCACATAGTATTCATATAGACCAAATGGTGTTCTGAACGCAGTTTTCCATTCATCTCCAGGACGTACTCTGAGTAAATGATAAGCGTTAAGCAGATCCAACTTTGAGAAAACCGTTGCTCCTTGTACGGATTCCAAAATGTCTGGGATCAGCGGCATGGGGTATCTGTCGTTGAAAGTTACTTTGTTAAGTCCCCTATAATCAATGCATGGTCTGAGGTCTTTGGAATCCCGTTTGGGGATAAAGAACAAAGGAGCACCTGCCGGGGACTTTGAAGGTCTAATGAGACCATTACAAAGGTAATCGTCCAAGTATTTCCGTCGTACTTCCTTTTCAGTTTTTGATAACACAAACATCCTGCCAAAGGGTACGAGAGCGTTGGGAGCCAGGTCAATGGCGCAGTCCTCAGGTCTGTGAGGAGGTAACGACATGGGAGCAGCTTCTGCAAATACTGATTGGTAATCCTCCAAAACTTTGTCAAGAGAGTGTACTCCAATAGTCGTGTGAAGAGTGGTGGGATGGATGTTTACCTTCTGATAAGGTGTGTCCTTGAAACAATGTGCTTGACAAAAATTAGAGTTGAAATGCAAGCTGTTGGATATCCAGTCGATGTCGGGATTATGTTGACATAACCAGGAGATCCCTAAAATCAGAGGAAAATGAGCTGCCCTGATAATGTCGAATGTGATGACTTCTGAATGCAGAAAAATGGTGAGAGGCAGAGGTTCAGTTGTTTGCACAATGAGTCCAGAACTCAATGGTGTACCGTCTACCCCCTCAATCTTTTGGCCGTGTCTGCGATCAACTCGCTTTGCTCCAACTTTGTCCACCCAGAATGTATCAGCAAAATTTCCTGCCGCACCACAATCTAAAAGTGCCAGAGTCTCCAGTTGATTGCCAGGAATGGTAACTTTTACTGTTAATACCATAAGCCGTGAATCTTCTGAGGGATCTGAAGAATCAATTGACATAGTCACATAGGGACTGGAAGATTGCCCTCGATAACCCCTTCCTTTTAGGTACGAGAGTTTGCGTTTTCCGCTGGTTTCTGAGGCAATTCTGTACAATTATGTACTGAATGACGATCCGAAGCACAATAAGCACATAGGCCAAGTTCCCTTCTCCTTTTCCTTTCTTCAGAGGTCAGGGACCAACGAGTAGCTCTGATTTGCATGGGCTCGTCACTAAGTTTGAGTGAAGCTGAAGCAGGTGAGGAGGTTCTTGTAAAAGAGGGGCGTGTCTTGCGTCTCTCCTGCCGCCTTTCTTGCATCCTGAATTCCATCTGAAGCACGGCAGTCATCAGATCCGGTAACGAGGCAGGACGAGGAAAATGAGCCAATTCGTTCCTCTCTGAGGCCTCGGCGAAATAATATAAATTGAGATTGCTCCGACCAACCAGTCTCCAATGCCAGTCTTTTGAAAGAGGAAATGTAAGACAACACATCGGCTTGGCCCTGGCGAATGTCTAGCAGGTCTTCCCCTGCTGCCATAGATATTTCTGGTCTCTCAAATGTGTGTTTTACTAGATCCACAAAGGTATCAAAATTATGGAGAATTGGGTTGGTTCCTGTGACTAGAGGGGTAGCCCAAGCAAGAGCATTCCCTGTCATGTTTGATATTAGAAACCCGACTTTGGCATGATCTGAAGCATAGGTGCGCGTTCTAAATGAAAAATACACCCTGCAAGCATCAAGGAATTCTTTTAGAGTCTTACGAGACCCTTCGTACTTCCCAGAGGACAAAGACATAGGAGGTAGATCTGTTGTGGGTGGTTGGCGTGCCGACACCATTTGTTTCATGTTTTGCATTTCGAGAGAAAGATTTTGCACCGCAGCTATTAACTCTTGCACTTGCTCAGGAGTAGCCATTCTTGATGTTTGGAGGCGTTGCAAACTGTCAACAATCTCAATGTCAATATCCCCGCTTCCCTCTTCAGCCTCCTCACCTGTTGAATCAGAGTCCTCTTGAATAGATCTGAGAGTTCGATGCGCTCTGTAGTCCTTTTCTTTTTTTCTTTGTTGCGGATCTCTCCCACGAGAAGAAGCCACAGTGAGAACGATAGGAACGCCCTGACCGTGACCCCCTCCCGGGAGAGACCGGAAAGGGGAAAAAAGCCAAGTGTTGGCAAAAACCCCAGGAAATCACAACGGCAGGTGGAAATCCTGATGGAGGTTGTAGCAGTTGAACTCAACGGAAATCAGCAATACTCAGTAATAGAAAGCAAGGAAGGAATCACAGGAAACAGGAAGTGTAGGAAATGCAATAACTCCCACAACAAATAAAACAGAAAAACTGCAAGCAAACAGGATGGTTAATAAACCAAAGAATAAGAAGGAAAATAGAGGGAGAAAGGTCCCGGGAATCGGAACCTGAAAGGACGAGGAGGAGTAGAGAGAGGAAAGCTCAGCGGAACCAGAATATAGCGCACAGCAAACCGCGGCAGCAAAAGAAAGCACAGCTGACCGGAAGGCTTGCAACGCACAGAAGGAAGATAAGGTGTGGCTTAAATAACGCCACGTTCGCTTAAACGGAGAAAGACTAGACCGTCAAGTGGACGTGACGTGAAAGACGTGACAGGAATTAGGAAGTGCGTAATAGGAATCAGGGCAACAGACGTCAGGTAGAAATGCGTCGCATGACATCCGTCAACCTTCCGTGAGTCCATTCGGACTCCCTTTGGGGTCAGGATAAACCCAAGGAATTCAAATTCTGTGGCATGAAAAACGCATTTTTCTAGTTTTGCATATAGTTTGTGCTGGCGCAATTTCTCAAGGACTGCTCGGACGTGCTTCACATGGTCAGATTCTGAAGAGGAGTATACTAGAATATCATCGATATATACAACAACACAAATGTCAATAAGTTCATGAAGGACATCGTTCATGAAGTATTGGAAGGCTGCTGGTGCATTGCACAACCCGCAAGGCATCACCTGGTATTCAAATAACCCATACTTAGTGCGAAAAGCAGTCTTCCATTCGTCACCCTTTTTTACACGTACCAGATGGTATGCCCCCCCGAAGATCTAATTTAGTGTATATACAAGCATCCTTCACTTGGTCTAGTAGTTCAGGGATCAGAGGCAATGGCTATCGGTTCTTAACAGTTATCTGGTTCAATGCGCGGTAGTCTATGCACGTTCTGAGGTCACCTTCCTTTTTGGGCACGAAGAACAAAGCTGAAGATGCAGGGGACTTGGATGGGCGAATAAAGCCATTGGCAAGTTACTGGTCTAAGTATTGTCGTAGGTGAAGGTTCTCAGGTTCCGTAAGGGTATAAATCCTGCGACAAGGGGGTTGTGCACCGGGTATGAGATCGATTTGACAATCGTACGATCTGTGAGGAGGTAAGGTGTTTGCCTGTTCTTTTTGGAAGACATCCTGGAATTCTGGAGGTAGTTGCATGACTGCTGTGGTTACTGTGGCCAGGCCTGCGTTCTGATTTTTCTTTGGGTAACAGGTTTGTGCACAATCCGGGAAGGTTATTCTCTTCTCTCGCCAATCAATACAAGGATTATGTGTTTCCAACCAAGGTATCCCCAGTTTTATTTGGAACTGTGGGGCTTTGATTAGATCAAACGCAATAGTCTCTCAATGCACATCCTGACCCAATAGTGTCATCTCTGCGGTGGAATGAGTTACAGGCCCAGAGGCAATTTCTGTTCCATCGACTGTGGTGATGACATCTGAGGTGGTTTTTTCAGCAGAGAGGTAGATTCATCCTGGAAGCCAATTCATAGTCCACATAGTTTCCTATGGCCCCGCAATCAATGTATGCCCTTACTGCGTGCATATGCGATGGCTGCCCTGGACCTACGAGGACCATTGGTATGATGAAATGCAAAGTCTGGGTATCCTTCTTCAAGCTCGGCAAGCGGACCTCTACGCTTGTCGGTCGTGGTCGTTTCCCGAGTCAGACTCCATATAGCTTTTATCAGCAGCTCCTACCACCTTCTAGGGTGGTTTTACAGGGCAATCCTGTAGAAAATGCCCAGAGGTTCCACAATATAGACACAATTGCATTTGACGTCTCCTCTCTCTTTCCTTCTGGGTTAAGGGTCCTTTAACCCCTCCGATTTGCATGGGTTCTGAAGCATCTGCTCCTTTGGGGTTAGCGTGGGTTTTGACCAACACCCGATTCTCAAACTTGGCTCGATCAGCCTTTCTGTTCTGAAGTCTGTGATCTAACTGGACCACTAAGTCAATATATTCAGCGCAGTCTTGACGTGGGTTCACGACTTGAGCCAAGACATCCTTGAGTTCTCCTCAAAGTCCTTGATGAAATAATGTGATTCGTTTTATCTCCGGCCATACAGTTTACACTATAAACCTATTAAAGTTCGCGATGTAGGATAGAAGGTCCTGGTTACCCTGTTGTAGGGACAAAAGTTTGTTATCCAGGGCCTGTCCTTGGGAGTGCCGGGCAAATAGTCTTTCCATGCTTGTTTAAAAGCCCTGAAAATCCCGAAGAATTGGGTCATCCTGAGTAATTAGTGGAATTGACCAATCAGCTGCACTGCCGCTGAGATATGACAATACAAAGGCTACCTTGGCTTGATCGTTTGGGAAGGCTCCAGGTCTGCATAAAAAGTGCAAGCGGCATTGGTTCATAAACACGGCAAACCTTTTGGTATCTCCGGCAAAGCGTTCGGGAGGAGCTAATGGAATATTTCCTGGTAGGTTTATTTGCACAGGGTTACCCGATAACACAGGAGCTGGATTTCCCCCGGAACCAGGTAGGGGTGCTTGTCCAGCCTGGCTTTGCAATAGTTGCCTAGCAAGGTCATCAGTTCGCTCCTTTGACTAAATCAGTTCTTTCCTAAGAACATTGGTTTCTTGACGGGCGGAATGCACTTCAGCCCTCAATTCCACTAGTAATTGGGCCAATTGGTCAGTCTCTGAGGTATCCATAACACCCGGGTGGGAATTTGTGGGTAGGCTTCGTGTTCTGTTACGCTCACCTGGCTCCCACAGAGGCGTCGATCTGAACTGGACAGATGCGGTCTCCACCAATGTGACCCATAGGGCCGAGATGACAGACTGGACTGGCCCACCTAGCTTCGTTTGCTTGGCCTGTAGGAATATTCTTCTGCAAATGGAGAAAGGGAATTAACCACCCGTGGAGTTGAGTGTAAATCCCCCCACGCCCCTGCTGTTCTCCCCACGGATCCCCACGGCTCACCAAGATGAGCTCTCCATCCTGCATTGAGCGCAGGGGCGCGTTGATAACCAGTTGCTTCACTGGCTCGAAGGTATTGGTGAGTTCCAGAACAATATTGACCCCGAAATGTATGTAGTTCGTAAGAGTTCAAATGCCTGACTTTCACTCTTGTCCGATTCCTTGCAGATTGCAGCTTGACCCTAGTGAAGAGTTCCTCGTGGCAACCGGTAATATTCTGGTAAGGATTTGTATTTCCAACACAGTTCGATAAATAATGTCAATATGTAACCTGTTGCTTTGTACCTTATTCAGGCACTGAGAGAAAGTATGAAGTCTTGGGGAATAATACCTCCGGCGGTAAAATCAGGTAAATCTAATGTGGTGAGGAGGGTTCCCCTTGATAGTCCCTTTGTTTCACCTTGCTGTCCTTTTGTTTCCCCTTAGGGGCCGGGGTTCGGCGAAGATAAAGTGGAAGCTGCGCCGACCCGTGAAGAGGAATAGTACCCCCGGTGGTAAAATCAGGTAAGTCTATGGGGGGGTTACTAATATTCCTCTGTGTATTCTCTTGGCTCACCTTGCTGTTCTTGTCTACTCCTTAGGTGCCGGAATGCAGCGGGAACATGCAGGAGGATGCGGTGGAATGTGAAGATGCTACGAAGGCCGGTGAGGTCAGCGCGGCGCTGCAGCAGGCGAGGCGACGCGCATAACATAACTTCTTTCTTCCAGCTCGAAGGCTCGATGGATCGGGAATTCAGGTAAGGATCAAAGGTATTGCTCTTGTTCTAACCTTTTCTCCTTCTTTCTTCCTTTTTCTAGGAGCTCCAAACTCGAGGCGGGCGTGGCAGAAGGCTGGATGGAGACTTGCAGGCACGGTGAGCGTTACGCTGCTGGATGCAGAATAACACGAAGCATGTGCTGCTCTTTGGGTGTGGTTTAAATAGCCTCCAAAGTAGTCCCAGGTAAGTATTCCTCCCCAGCCCTGCCCAAGTAAAAAATAGTCCCTAGGTAAAATAGTCCCTTCCAAGCCTCATTTGGCTTGGAGCTCTTGCAGCATGGTCTGCATCAGGTACGTTTGCAGCATGGTCTGCATCAGGTAAGTTCTACTCTATGAGCCTGGCGCCATAGGTGCCAGGACTGCACCCAAACAGCCCCTAGCAGGGGTTTTTGGGCTTGCCCAAAATAACTTGATGCCTGCTTCCGGGGTTGCTGGATCTGGTCTGGATCCCCGGGGGTAGGCATCATGACAGCTGCCATGAGAAGTGAAGAGACAAAAATTGAATTGAGAAAAGCCAAATATGAATTGAATAAACTCATCTCATCGCAAATAGATCCTGCACTTTTCAGACAGAAAATTTACTATTTTGAAAATGGAGAAAAAGCAGGAAGGTTGTTGGCACACAGATTAAGGGTGGCTGATAGTAATCGCTTCATTAGTGCAATTGAGTGTCAAAATAACGTCATTGAAACTCAACAAAAAGGGATTAACAAATTGTTTTGTGACTTTTATGGAAAACTATGAATTGAGCTGACATGTGAAGTGGCAGAGAGTGATGAATATCTTAATTCATGTGAGGTGTCTTGTTTGTCAAAAGAACAAGCAGCTAGTCTTTATGGACAATTCACAATTGAGGATTTACAATTTGCTATTACAAAACTTACCATGGGTAAATCTCCCAGAACGGATGGCCTACCTGGCAAATTTTATAAAATTTTACCTGATTCAGCTTTGCAGCTTTTATGTGATTTATACAAAAATGCTTTTGATACTGGCCTACTGCCCAATTCAATGCGCCATGCATTAATAACTGTTCTGCCAAAAAAAGATAAATCAGCTACAAAATGTGAGAACTACAGACCGATAAGTCTGATTAATTGTGAACGCAAAATTTTGGCAAAACTTTTGGGGGCACGATTGGAAAAAGTGATAACTCTTGTTCATGAAAATCAGGTTGGTTTTGTCACTGGAAGGGCTGTAGCAGATAACATGCAGCGCCTATTGTTGTCAATTCAAAAAGGACACTCAGCCAGTAGCCAATGCAGTGATCTCGCTGGACGCTGAGAAGGCATTTGATCGAGTGGAGTGGACCTTCTTATTTTCATGCCTGAAGAGAATTAAATTTGGTCAGAACTTTCAACGATGGGTGCATTTATTCTACAATGATCCGTCTGCGAGTGTTCTCACAAATGGCCTCATCTCTGATAAGTTCACGCTTCACAGAGTTACGAGACAAGGCTGCCCACTCTCACCTTGTAACATTTTGATCTGATTGTACGCAGATGATCTACTAATTGCCCTTCAAGAGCCGGCTATTTGCATTCCTCACTTAATGAGTGATATTCAGCAGTTTTCAAGAGTCTCCGGTTATAAAATCAACTGGGGTAAATCTGAAATACTTCCCATCAACAATCTGTGTCAACAAGCCACTTGTGCCAAATTTCAGTTCAGATGGTGTGTGGATAAAATGAGATATCTGGGCATATGGATTAGCGCTGAGGTGATGAAATTACCAACGATAAACTTTGGATTGCTCCTACCCAAGCTAAAATCAGATCTAGAAAGATGGGGCCTCCTGAAACTGACTATGTGGGGGAAAATAAACTGTTTAAAGAAGAATCTAGCACCTCGGATAAATGATATTCTGTGAATGTTACCAATCAGGATACCGGGGCAAGAAATAGACAATGCTATGCAAAGATTCATCTGGGATGGGAAACCATCAAGGCTGGCAATTTGGAAACTACAACTTCCCCTACAACAGGGAAGGATGAATTTACCGAAATTTAGTGATTACCATCTATGCAAGATCATTGATTCTGCTAATGAACATCCGCGCGATTTGCTGTGGGAGTGTGGTGTGGTGTCCCAACTGGACCCGGAAGCTCTGTTGACCACTAAGAAATGTAAATCCAAAGAAGCTAATCCCTTGACTAGTTTTTTACAGGATCGCTGGTGTGAAATATCCAAGCGTATGAATGCAGATCCTTATCGGCATTTGAATGACTCCATTTGGCTCAACCCCGCCTTGAAATGTCAGGGGACATTTTTTTTTTGTTTTTTGGCCTTGGCCGCAATGGTTCCTGACGGGCATAAAGTACATCCATGATCTTATAGAAGCGGGGAATTGGATCTCATACACATAACTCTGCCAATCTCATAACATGGCGGATTGTACATTTGCTGAATATAGGAAATTGAAAACTATTGTGTCAAGTTGTCTTGAAATGCCTCAACTGAAAACTCAAAATGTCGCCTGATTGGCACTGCAGACATGTTCAAGTGCTTTCCATCCAGCTGCCACATTATATGGATTCTTGAAGGCATGCAGAAAAGAGGATCTAAGATTGCCAAATGTCTGGGCAGAAGAGATAGGAGAGGACATTGATCAAAAATGTTGACAATGCTGCTGCAAAAACATTTGCTTGATGAGTTTGGACTGGGGCCTTAGGGCATCACAAACAAAAAATCTCTTTAGATCCTACTGGACACCAGCTAAGTTATTTCGGAGGCAACTCTTGGCGGACAATCTCTGCTGGAAGTGCAAAGGTGCAAGTGGCTCCCTCAGTCACTTGTTGTGGTTTTGCCCAAAAACAAAAACATTTGGGAACATGTATGTGAAAGATTAGGATTGGTTTTGAACTGTACAAACCCTCTATCTGGCTCCCTTCTGATTTTAGGTGACATATCTCAGTTGGGTGATTCTACCTTCGGAAAGAAAACTTGGTTGCTCCGGGCGTGTATGATCTCCAAGAGGATGATACAGAGAATGTGGAAGTCAAGCAGCTCCTTTAACATTGACGAGTGGGTGGAAGAACTACTCACTGTTTCCACTTATGAGAAGGCCATTTACAAAGATTCAGGAGACGTTGAGACATTTGGGGAAGTTTCCTTGAGGTATATGGGTGATGTATGCCTAATTATTTGGACTATTAGGTCTCTGGACTGTGAGCTATGATACCAACATGGTTCACTCTTTGGAACATTATATGATGCTTTATTAACGAGTAGCAATGCTTGATAATATAATTATGTGTTGGTTCTTTCATCTTTGCTCTATTTTCTTTTTCTTTCTTCTTCTTTCTCTTGCTCCTTTATTTCTTACCTTTTTTAAATGATCTTGGTACTGATTTGATCTGATATATTATTGTGCTTGTTAACATGTATCAGATGCTTTTAGGTTCCTTGTTGATATGATCTATTCAATTGTTGTTATGTTTTTGTTTATTTGAAAATAAAAAACATTGAATCTCTACCTCAAGGGCGGTGCTGTGGTGGTCTGTAGACAGTGGCATCAACAATGGTCAAAATAGGGTTGGGCTACACTTGATAAACTCCTGTGCAAAGTAGTGTACCCCTTCCTGGGGATATTGGAGCACTGCAATTCTTCTCGGAAGATGATGACGGCTCCAACTCCTGCATTATTTTCCCTGTTTTGGTGATAATTTGAAATCTTGGATTAGGGTATCCAGCATGGCAGTATAGTTTCTGATAAACCAATTTACCGCCTGATCATTCTGCAAATCACAGAAAGGGACAGTATTCTCTGGTGTGTCCTTGTGGCGAGCCCCCTGACTCCCTCCAGTAACCTGGTGGGGTTAGCTAGGGAATTCTTCCCCCCCGCCCACCTGTCCCCAGCCCAGCATCTCACAACGGGACAGTGACACCTGTACCCTTTAGCTATTCAGCCTTCCACACCCAGGGTTCTGCAGGGGGCTTTCTCACACACCATTGATGACTGGTGTGCAATGAAGTGCTTAACTCCCAAGGACCCTCATTACGGTTTTGCCGGTCTGGGAAAAATGATGGTAATTTCAGCACCAGCATTTTATCCGGACCGGGGCCATGGATCTCTCGGCAGGCCTGACCAGCCAGGAGAAGAGGCCCCTAGAAATGCCTCAATCACCGGCACCAGTAATGCCAGTGCCGGAGATTCAGGCATGGAGCCGGACTCCATGAGAATGGGGACTTAAAGGCTCTCTGCCGCCCATAATAACCCAGTAATACGGGGATATCGGGCGGCGGAGACGGTAAGGGCAGTTTGCACCTTTAAATAGAGCACTATGTTACCAGCCACAAAAATTACATAATGGAGAGGAAAGGAACTATCCGATGTATAGACATGGTGGTCGCTGCCATGCTTGTGGTTCATCCTCTGACAAACTGGCCCGCCGCCTGCTCCAAAGGCAATACCGGCTCTCTGTCCACACCAAGAAGAGAGCTCACATCCAAGCCTGCGTCTCTGCAGCATCTAACAACTCGGCTGAACTCTTTAAAATCTGCAAGGAACTGGCCAATCCTGCTGCAGTCTCTACCTCTCCTGTCCCTTTCCAGGCCCTCTGCACGACTCTGGCTTCCCATTTTATCTCTAAAACTCCTGTCCCCTGTCCTCTCTCTCTTCCTCTCCCCCTCCTCCCACAACTCCCTGCTCTTCCTCTGGCCCTATTTCGGCCACCTCTCCTCCCTCCTTCTCTGCCTTTACCCTGTTCTCCCCAAATGAGGTTTCTAACAAGTCCGATCTATGAAAGTCTCGTCAAAACAGGTTCATCGCTGTTCCTCCAAAGCTATGAAGGACCACATCGACTCCCTGGCTCCTGCTCTGGCCGATTTCTGCAACCACTCCTTTACCACTGGAGCCTTCCCACCCCCCCGAAGCACTCCCTTGTGCGCCCTCTTCTTAAGAAACCCACTGCCGACCCGTCCTGCCCGGCTAACTATCGCCCAATCTCCATCACTCCTATACTGGGCAAACTCCTGGAAAAGCTGGCCATCTCCCAGCTCAATCTCCACACTGAATCTGTTGGTTACCTTCATGATCATCAGTATGGCTTCAGATCTGCCAGAAGCACGGAAACTGCTCTCCTGAACATCCGTGAAGACCTGCTCTCCAACCTCGATTCCAACACCCCTTTTGTCCTCATCTTGCTTGATCTCTCTTCTGCCTTTGACACAGTTAACCATGCCATCCTGCTCAACCATCTCTGTGATAACCCGGGTATCACCGGTCAGGCCCTGGTGTGGCTGGCTTCCTTCCTCTCTGGTCGGCCCTCCCAGGTCCAACTTGGTCCTTCCTCTCCTCTAGCTCTATCTCTACCTGTGGTGTTCCCCAGGGGTCCAACCTCTCTCGCTGGCTGTTCAACCAATACCTCGAACTTCTTGCCCACCACATTGCTGCTGTCTGCCCCATCTTCCAGTGCTATGCGTATGACACTCAGCTCATTTTCAGGCTAGCTTCAGCCACCTCTTCTCCTTCACTCATCTCTGACTGTCTGTCTGCTATGCAGGAGTGGTGTGCCGCCAATGATCTCTGCCTTAATGCCAGTAAAACTGAGATTCTCCTCATCGGTACACCCGCTCCCTCCTTTCCTGCCACTCTCTGGCCGGCCTCTCTTGGGCCTCTTCCTGCTCCTACCTGCAAGGCTAAAAACCTTGGAGTCATCTTCGACTCCACACTCTCCTTCTCTCCTCACATCTCTGACGTCTCTAAGAAGTCACACTACCAGCTGAACTTCCCCAGAGGTATTCTTCCTTTCCTCTCCTTCCCGCAGAAGTTCACTGTCTCCAGAGTCCTGGTTCTCCCTAGGCTGGACTATTGTAACAGCCTCTTTCTAAATCTGCCTGCTTCTACGCTCCGCCCTCTGTAACTCATCCAGAACAGGACTGCGAGACTTGTCCTTGGCCTCAAGCCCAGGGATCGTATCTCTCCAGGACTGAACTCTCTGCACTGGCTCCCAGAGGCTGCGAGGATTAAGTTCAAAACCCTCTGCATTGTCCATAAGGACTTCTGCGGCCTGCGGTCTCAATAACTTCAACTCTCTCTTCCTAAATATCTTCCATCTTAAGCTCTTCGCTCATCTGTCTCCAACTCCATCAGGGTCAGTCGCTTCTCCAAGCAACAAGTTGGTGTTAGATCTCTCTCTTCGGCTGGGGCCTCCCTCTGGAACAGCCTCCCTGCTACCCTGAAACTTGAGGAGAACCATCTCCGGTTCAGGATGCACCTTAAAACCTTCCTCTTTGTTTCTGCAATCTCTCCCCCTCTCCCCTAGTGAATTCCTGCCTGAAACTGCACTGGTTATCTGGCCACCCTTCTGATCTCGGGCACATGCCCTGCCAGTTGCACACATGCACTACCTCCCTGGCAACCTCTGCACCTGGGGACTGTTTTCTGTATCCCTACAGTCCCCCTACCAGCACTTATGTCTGCACTTACCTTGCACTTGCCACCAGCTGGCCGTATTTTTTTTTATTTACCTTATTTATTCTATTATCCCATGTACTGCTCTTTCCCCTCCCCCTACGCACTTTTCCCCTTCCCCCTTCCCATGCACTTGCGCAATCTGATTGATACCTGGCCTAGTAAGACCGCTGTCTGGCCTCCGTCTGTTCCCCCTCCCTTGCCTCGTCGCGCCTTGAAACACTTTTGTATAGGCGCGTTATAAATGCCATATCATATCATGCCCCGAAACGGAGCTTGCTTGTGAATACAAACGTAAAACCGGAATCTGGACACATGCGCAAATGCACTGAATGCTAAACATATAGTAATACAGTAATACTCAGTGCAGGGAATGGGCCAGAACAAGACAAGACAGAGCTGAGCTCCGGCAAAAATGTGTTGCCGGAGCCGTCCTCCAGACCCAGGGCGTCCCTGACACGACACTCGCAGATACTGTGCCTCGGGCTGACCAACGTTCGTGCCGGTCTTCTGAAAGCAGTCTGCTCGTTGTAGCACAGGCTGCGAACACGCAGTACTGGAGCCTACATACAGAAACTGCTCAAGCCTTGCACACAGGTATATATGTGCTGCATATTACAGACATCTCTTTATTAGGGTGAATATTATAACCAATCAAAACAGAAGAGTCCATTATTCGCTTAAAAGGTTTTCTTAATGAATCATTATAAGACATGTTTAACATTTAAAATCTCAAAAAAAGCAAACACGACCCAACAACCACTGAGAGCATGTATGATTAGGCAAATAAAGCAGCGTTATCGCAACTGGACATCTGCATTCCGATTACATTGAGAACACTAACAAGGGGAGGAGATGCTTAAGGCAATCTATAAGTCAAACGGTAGAGAGACTTGGGCCCTGATGAACAAAACAACCCTAAACCAACAGGCGATTCTGAGCAGTGGCGTAACTGAAGACCAATGGATAGAACATTATACCAGAGTATCCATAGACGTGAATAAAAAGACAGTCACATGTACATCGAAAGCCCAGCAGCCATGGAAGATCAAAATGGATCAATCTTAGATAAGTGAAGTTATTAGAAAACTGAAAGCCTCAAACGCACCTGGAACAGATGGGCTCACAAACAACATCTTAAAGGAAGCATCGGAAGAGTGGCTCAAACTCATATATGAAATATTTATGAAGATAACAACAACTGGCAAAATACCACAATCCTGGGCGAAGGGCATTATAGTGCTGATCTACAAACAAGGAGACAGAATGGAACCCAGAAACTGCAGACCCATTGCCCTATTAGATGTCATCGGAAAAGTGCTTGCAGCACACATTCAAAAACGTTGCGTGTGCTGGGCAAACAAAAATAACATCATGGACAAAAGGCAAACTGGCTTCACAAAAGGAACAGGAACTGATCTCAATCTTTTCATTCTAAATGTTCTAAGGATACAAACAATCAGAAATAAAACTAATCTACATCTGGCATGCATCGATCTCTAACAGGCCTTCGATAGTATGAATAAGTCAAAACTATGGACCAACTTGCGTGGATGAAATTGTCGCGATGTACTTGTAGAAATCATAAAAGCTTTCAACACCAACACCTCCATCCGCATACGGTTACACAAACAAGGCAATTTATCTTCTGAAATAAAAACAGACAAAGGTGCGAAACAAGGCTTCCCTCTGGCGTCCACAATATGTCATCTTTACCTAGCAGATCAACACATTGCATGGATCCTACATGCAGACGATCTAGTGTTGATTGATCGCACTCAAATAGGACTCCAACACAATAAACCAGCTAGAAGACTACATGTTAAAGAACTAATCAACAGCAAGAAATCAAAAATCATAAGCTTTGTACATGAACGTAAGAAAACTAGATCATTCAATGGGAAAGTATGGAACAAAGTGTTGGACCAACTTGACTCAATCAAATATCTAGGCATTCAATTTAATAAGGCATTTGGTTGAAGCAATTTGGATAAACATCCTTAAATCGAAAATCCATTTGCTTGCCTCACAAGGAGCCATAATTCATGCACGATACGGAAAATTTACAAATCTGCCACTACTAATGTTTTAGAAACAAAAAGTGGTTCCTGCGCTGACATACGGCGGGGAAGCAGTATTGCGTTTAATTTGGACAACGTGGAATTTGCTCAAAGGTGCTTTTTACATCTACCCAAATCCACTCCAATGTGTGTCATTATAAATGGATTAGGTCTACAATCCCTATATTTAGTAACACAATGGAAATGTTGATCATTTTTCGGGAAACTCATAATGAAAGACTCAGCGAAGCCATAACACATTCCATTCAGGCCAACAAATGGCACCTATATGTGGCCGATGGATGAATGGCACAAAATGTGCACAATTCACCTGGAAGACAAGGATGTGGATCTAGGAACCTTGATGACGAACCCTGACTTAGTGAAAAAAAAGTTCAACAGAGAAACTGGATTGAAACACTAACTCAAGAGCAAAGTACAAACCTCTATTGTGTTTTCCAATTGAACCACGCAGAGTGAACACAGTGCTAAAATATCTGCTAAAAATACCTAGTTGATACCATAGGAACCAATTCCTACAGCTAGGGCTTAACCTCTACCACATCTACCAGAAGAAAACAAAAGAATTGCCTTGACAATGCTGGCCAGTTTTGTCAGCTCTCCTCGAACATAGAATAAGTGAAACACTTATAAACTGTTTGTCCGGGCTTAACATCACAGAGGACATTATATCTAGGAAATAATATCAAAAACATGACTTCACTATCTGTCGACGAATGGTAGAGCCTATTTCTCCTAGGTGAAAAAAAATCCTTTGGTTGTGCTGGAATAAACGTCCTTGATATAATAATATTAGAAACCCCTGAAGGGACCGTATTCTCACATGTGCTAAAAATCAAAGGGTGAATTACGAAGCAATGCATTTGACTATGATCAGAACCATGATAACAAAGACTCTGCTGACAAACTCTGTATGTGCAATGACAAGTGAATTGTTTTTATGTGTAAAAAAAAGTTTGTAACAAACTGTAACACGCTAAATAAAATTAAAAAATATATAGAAACTCAGAGGCGTAGCCTGGGGGAATGTTGGCATCAGTAGGAACAACAAGACCATAGGGTTTCTCTTAGAAGGCTTTACCGCAGCTTCTGTACAGGGATCAGAGTAAACAATAATTGAGCACTTCCCAGGCAAATAAAAGTTAAGAAAATAGCTGGTTCGTCTTCTCCGGGTACGTCCTTCCTGCTGGGGATGGTGTCAGGCAGGAATGTCATTTTGGGGTCACTAGAGGTCGCAACTGCGACCTTTGTGGTCTCCCCAGCGACCTCTAAAAAAAACGGGTTTTTTTTTCAATGCAATCTCCTGGGCTGTGGCCAGCACCATGTGGCTCTTTACTTCTGGAGTGGCTGGCTTTCTTGTTTAGGCCCCTTAAAAAGACAAGTAAAATAAGAACAGGAGTGCCACAAGTCTAGCACTTTGAGCACTGATCCTAAATAAGAAAGAATAGGAATACCAAATAATGTGTCTTTCTGGAATTCTATACAATAATTGCTAGACTCATTAAAGGTTTATTTCAGGCACACTTCGGGGGGTTGAGTCACTGATTTAGTCTGTTCTTAAATGCCTAAACTCAGCCTTTCATCCTTCTGAGGTCGATAAATGAGTACCAACAGAGGTTGGGAGATATTGGGTGTATATTTTTTCTGCATAAAGCCCTTAAGCGCAAGTGCTATATAATAACACATCATTATCATTTGGTCATGGGCGTCTGCTTGCATTCACAGTAATTTGGTAGCATGGGCCTATACACACTGATCCCAACGATGCATATGGTGATCCATTCATGTATGAAATGTACATCACATTATAGTGATATCGTAGCCATATTTTTTGTAGTGTACAATGCTATGTCTATGTGATGCCACTTCCTGTTTTGTCAACGGGTGAAATGTCGTGTTCCATCGCTTCCCGTGATATCACTTCGGGGTGGGGTTAAATGACATCACTTCCTCTGATGTCATCGGGGGGGTCAAGGGTCGTGTGATGTCACTTCCGCTACCCTCGGCATTTTGGTGAAATGACGTCCCTGGTGTCAGGCCAGTCAACTCTGGTGCCCAAGTTCCAGTTGTCCTCCCCCTAGCCTCGCCCCTCTCTGTCATTGAAGGCTTATGGATTCCCAAATCCTTCCTATGCTTCCAAGGAGATTATGCCACCTCCCCCTCCCTGGGTGTTGCAGGCTCTCGGCGTTCTCGAACGCTTTTCTCTTAGGATGGACCTGATGGGATGTGGTGCTCCTGGTGTTTTCCTGTAACCGAGCTTCTTAAGCGGGTTGGTCCTTGACCATGTCTAGCATAGCAAGCTAGAGAGGGATCCCTAGGACACAGTGACCAAAGCCATCACTTCTTTCCCCGACCCTTCTCTGAACTGTCAATACTCTCCCTAAACCCATCTTGTTCCTCCACCCACCTTCTGGGCCTGTCTAGGGCCGACCTGACCCGTCGCATCCTCCTAGCCTGGCCAATTAGGTCCTGATATTTTTGGCATGTCTTTCAGGAGCGCCCCGTGTCCTTCCCGTCTCCTCTGCACTACTCACCAACTGCCCTGTGCCACTGTTCCAGGATTCACCACCTTCCCCTGAAGTCATCGCTGTCTCTAGACCTTCTCCACACCCTACTACTACAGCTCCTGCTTATGTCACCAGTGACCTCCATTACTGCACACCATCCTGTCTAGTCCTAATGTTCGCTTTGCCTTCCTCTAATCAAAACTTTACCATCTTCTTCTACTCTTCCGGTCTTGCCACCTCTTTCCTCCCTTCTGATGTTACCTCCTCCCGTTAATTGGCACATGGTTTTCCTACCTCTTATGGACTGTCAGCACCTTCAGCTGGGGCTTATACAAGGGTGCTGCTGAACAGCTCCACTCCGACTGGTTGGAGGGGTCGCCCGACGGGTCTGAGCATGCTCAGTGGCTGGGGGGGATGTGTATATCGGTCCCCCCTGTGGGAAGTTTAAAAATAGACCAGCCGCTGACTTGGAGAACATTCTAGAATGTTCTGTATTTTGGCTGGGGTATATTTGCTGCTCTCCATCCCTTGCTGCTGCTCAGAGGGGTTGTCTCTTGAGGCTTGTTTTAACTCTATAATGTCTTTAGCAGGTCTGTCTGAATGTTGTAAACTCCTTTGGCGAGAGGGGGTGGCTGTAAAGTTGTTTTCCTTCCACTGTGCTTAAGAAGGGGAGTTGTTGCACTTCCTTCTATCCTATGGAAAAGAGGTCCAAGTTCTCCAGAGCGATCCCCCTTGGAGTGACTACTACTGTAGGGTGCTCAGATCATCCCCACAGTTTCCCTATCCCTGAAACTGTAATCTCACCCCTCTGATCCTGGTTTTTCTTTTGAGGAAGAGCGGGATTATGGCGGCTGCAGCCCCATTCCAACTGGTTTTCCTGACCGGCCCTAACTACTTGGCCTTGCAGCCCTTTTAATATTCCCTCTGGCTTTAGGGTTGTATTCCTCCATAACCCCCCCACGCCCCCACCCCCATGCCAAATCTGCGTTTTATTCTTCTGGATCCAGGTTTCCCATCGCATCCATTGGTGGATTCTGGGAATCAGAGTATTAATACTGAGCCCCAGCTAACCCAATGCATTCTCCTACTCGGGATGGTGTGTGGCTTATTTGACCCTTTGACAATTCTTAAAGGGATTAAGGGATTTCTGTGAATACTCGTGACCACCGCTTCCTCTATATTGCAAAAAAATGTGTCCTTTAAACCGAGATACGTTGGGGACAATTGAACAAGAAATAGGTAATCCGTGTTCCTTCACACAAAATATTTTTCCTTATTTTGAATCCATCAAAAACTATAAGTGCTGTGAATACAAGTGTCCATCTCGTGTGATATGATGCAATGGAGGAACCCCTCAGTCCCGGGGATCACCTCTACTCTGCCCACAGGCCCATCATCCACTGGCTCAGGGAGGTACCCAGCCCCCACTTTCCACAGTCAGACAGGTGACTTTGCCACAGCAATATTAATCACTCAAACTCTCTCCTATTCGTCCTGGCCCACGAGAAAATGGTTTACAGTAATACTCGCCTCAGCGCCTGCATGGATTGCCACAGAACTAACTAAACGAAGAGCTAGTTTCTAGCTTGCAAGAATATATGGAATTGTCATACATGATTATTTGTTCAAATATGTTTCATATTTAAGCATATTGGAGGGGGGGGTCTTATAGTGGGATAATGCTTCCCCTAAATTATTGCACAATGTAAAGTTGAGGACAGTAAGTTTGTGAAAGGCATTATCCATAATGACAAGTCCCAAGGTCCATAAAGCAATTATATTGTGATGAAATAAAACAAATGCGTGTAGTCAATTTCACATGTGAAGCTGCTGCTAAACTCAGAATCCTTGGCATGAGGTCAGTTACAGAGGTTGGTTGCACTTCAGCATTCTGATTGGTTTAGAGGTGGTAAGTAAGGACTCCCTTGTGCCAATATGCATGAGGATGAGTTGAGTTATTGGTTCTTGGGGCTAGGCGGCATAGTTGATGAACCGAATCACTATTGATAGCATCCGCCTACGGGAACGTCCCTAGTGAAAATGGAGGCAGAGCTTGAGGCCTGTGGAGATAGAGTGCGGCGAGACTAGGACCCGTGGGCCGGGGGAGTACAGGGATGTTGGAGTACATTGAAAGACAGTCTGAGATTTATGGGACACATGGGCTGTTGTTGTGTGAAGCATATTGAGGCGGGCCATACAGCATGGAGGTGAAAAGACTGGCTACCATGTGCAGTGTGCAATTGGTAGTGGCGGGGGGCGGTGGGGTGTTAGTGTCAGGTGTCTGGGACCCAGACAGTGGGGGCAGCTGATTGCACAGGGACAGTTGATCTCCCCCTTCTGGCGGCCCATCTCAGTGCTCCTGATTGTCATCTTCTGTTTTTAGGACTTTGCTGTAATTCTCTTTCTTGCGCAGCCAGCTTACCTCTTACACCATCTTCAAATCTTACAAAATCCCCCCCTCCCCCCCAGAGCTGCCACTTCTACCCCACTTCCTGCCTCTATGTCCCCGATTCTCCACTCTTTACTGGCTTCCCGTTGTGATGTCAGTCTGCTGGTCAGCATGCAGACCCGACATCCAGAGATGGGCCTTGATGGGCCTGCAGCACGCAAGGCAAAATAAGACACGACCACTCGGTTGGGGTGCATAAACCCGGACTGGCGTTCTGACGCCAGTTCCGGTGGTACCTTTATTTTTCCCGTGTCACGTGACCCGGAACTACCTGGGCACGTGACACCACATTCCTCCCCAACTTGGAGGTGTTTACACAACTGTTAAAACATCAACTGTCACAACTGGGTAAAGTATTCTTTACATATTTAGAGTCTACTTTGGCAGGGTTCTCTGTATGTATACTCCGTCTACTACGTATCCTTGGAGACGGGATGAAGGTCTGGGTTTTTCTCTCAAGTGGTATCTGCTTCCTCTTCTCTCGGGTGTGCCTGCTCTCGGAGCTACGACTTCCTCCTGGTCTTCTTGCTGGTGTGGTGCTTCGGACACTCTCGGTGCGGTCTGAGTTCTGGGTGGCGTTTGGTCGCGAAGCGTGTATGTCGTTGTCGCTTCTCTTCTCGGGGACTCTGCATGTTCTTCCCATAGTTCAGCTGGTACTTTCCTGAAGTGTGACACGTTTCTTGTCACTGTCTCACTTCCTCGGGTGGCGGTGACCATGCTGTGGTTCGTTGTACTGACCGTCCAGGGTTGGAGCTCAAAATTGAGGGACATTTTCTTGGGTGTCGCTCGATTTTTGACGATGACAGTGTCACCTGGTGTCAGCTCTCTGTGGCAGGCTCTCCTGGCGATGCTTTCTTGTTCATTCCGTTTTAGTCTCATGGCGTCTATAGCCGGGATGTCTGGCTCGGGAGCTACCCACTGAGGGTGTATTGGGAGTTCTGCCTGTATGGGTACTCCGAGCATGAGGGCAGCAGGGCTGATGCCTGTAGATGAGTGTGGGGTTTGTCTGTGTGTCCTTAAGAACCGATACACGGCTTTCAGCCACGGATGTCCTTTTTCTTTGGCAATGCGGATTACTTTATTGAGCGACCCCATAAATCTTTCTGCATCCCCGTTCGCTTGGGGCCATCTGGGGGTGATTCGTTGGTGTTTTACATTTATGTCTTTAAAGAATTTGCGTAGCTCCTGGCTGGTGAAGGATGGACCGTTGTCGCTTTTCACTTTTCTCGGGATCCCGTGTGTCGCGAAGATCTTTTCTAGTGTGAGGATTGTGGTCTCTGCGTTAGTGGACGCCACGTATTCTACTTCCGGATATCTGCTGAACTCGTCGATCACCACGAGTAAACATCCTTCGCCAGCAATTGTGCAGTGATCCATGCTAACCGCGTCCCACCGTTTGTTACTTCTTGGAGCGCTGCTGATGAGCTCTGGGCTTTCTGGTCTCCTGGAAGCTTGGCAGGCCGCGCAGGATTCCACCAGCTCAACTACTCTTTGTTGTATGTTGGGCATCCACATTCTGGACTTGAGGTATGCCGTTGTTTTGACGATGCCCTGGTGTCCACTGTGGGCTAGCCGGAGGGCTCTCTCCTCAAGCAATGCTGGTAGCACGATGCAGTGTCCTTTGAGGAGCACTCCTTCAGGGGCGACAGATAGTTCATGTCGGATTCCGAATAGTGCACAGAGTTTTGCCTGAGCTGATGTGGTGCGTTGAGCTATGGACATAAGGTAGTTCTTCCAGTTGCCGGACTGGATGGCAGCAGTGGTGTGCTGCAGGATGGGGTCTGCTTCTGTCTCACACGCTACCTCTTGTAGTGTTAGGGCTCTTGGTCGGGCGCATGCAATCACGTGACATACATGTTCATCGGTTTCTTTTGCATGGCGTTGTTCTCCTTCCGTGGCAGGCCTCGGGTGACAGGACAAGTAATCAGCTGGGTTGTCTGTCTCTGGGCGATAGTCAACTTCAATGTTATAGGGCTGCAGCATCCATTTTTCAATGCGTGCTGGTGGATGGGGAGCAGACCCTCGGAATATCGGGATCAGGGGCTTGTGATCCGAGAAGACTTTTGCTTGCTTTCCTAGAAGGTATACTTTGAAATGACGCCATCCCCAGAGAATAGCTAGGGCTTCTTTCTCTATGTGTGCATAGTTCTGCTCGGGGTTGGTGAGTGCTCGGCTGGCAAATGCGATGGGGAACACATTTCCTTCATTGTCTGTTTGGGTCAGCACTGCCCCTAGGCCGACCGGGCTGGCATCCACAAGGAGTTCAGTGTGCCTTTCTACGTTGAAAAATGCCATGGTTGTTGATGCTGACAATGTGTCCTTAATTTGTTGGAATGCCTGTTGGTGGGTTGCTGTCCACTCCCATTTTTGGTCCTTCTTAGTCAGTTCTCGGAGTGGGCTTGCGATGTTGGCGAGGTCTGGAATGAAACGCGCACAGTATGTCGCCATTCCCATAAAACTTCTCACCTCAGTGGCAGACTCGGGAGCTTTTGTGTTCTTTATGTCGTTGACTTTGGCTGGGTCAGGGGATACCCCTTTGGCGCTGAAAATGTATCTGAAGAAACACAGCTCCTCCTTCGCGAACACACTTTTCTGCATTTAGCGTTAGACCTGCTTCTTCTAGTCTGCCCAACAATGCTGCTAAGCATTTGTGGTGTTCTCTTTCGTCTGACGCGAACACAAGCATGTCGTCGCTGATGTTCGTGGTGCCGACTAGGCCTGTGATGACCCTGGAATTTCGTGTTGGAATACCTCTGCGGCTGACGATATCCCGAAGTTGAGCCGTTTGTATCTCATTAGGCCGAGGTGAGAAGAGAATGTGGTGATATATCTGGATTCTCTGGCTAATCTGAGCTGGTGATAGCCGGATGTGAGGTCAAGTTTACTGAATAGGGTGGCACCTGTGAGGTCAACAATGAGCTCATCTATCGTTGGGGTTATGTGGCGTTCTCTTCCTATCGCTGCATTGGGAAGTCTCATGTCTATACAGATTCTTACTGCATTAGGTTGCTTGGGTTTCTGGGCCACTACCATGGGTGACACCAACGAAGTCGGTCCTGATATTTTTTCTATTATTCCTGCTTCTTCAAGTTTGGCCAGTTCTTTCTCCACTGCTTCTCTCAGGTGAAATGGTATCCGTCGGTGTCGTACGGCCTTTGGTTCTATGGTGGGGTCTATGTGCAGTTTGATGGTTCGGCCTTTTAGACACCCTATGCCTTGGAATAGCTTCTTGTGTTGTTGTAGTAGGTCATCGAGTTCGTTGTGTTGGAGGTCGAATGCAAAATGGATCCGCTTTAGTTTTTCTGCCGTCCTGCAGCGAAGTAGCATCTCACAGCCGGCATCTACGACATAGATGCGCGTGCGGCAGTTAGTGTTTTTGTGGGTGAAATCGGACTTGTAGGATCCTTTCACGGGTAGGGGATTCTTGCATCCGTATGCCTACAGTCGGACTTTCTTCTTGTGGAGTGTGGGCTTCGGGTGAAGTTTGCTGAAGGCTGTTGCTGGCATTACGTTCACCGTTGCACCAGTGTCGATGACTACTTTCAGTGGCTCACCGTTGGAAATGACTGTGCACGACGGCCTCTTCCTTTGTCGTGATCGGTGTGGTTTGAGGGCTGATATGAGGTGTATTCAGTGTATTCTTTTGTTCCCCTTCTTCCATCTCTCCCTCCTCTCAGGGGATATGCTGTCGTCGCTGTCGTCACTATCGCTCATGTCAGAGGGTCTTTGCGAATGGTCGACGGCTCTGGCTTTTCCTTTGCGGTTATGTTGGTATGAAGATTCTCTTGGTGCAAACTTCTTCCGGCGCTCTTGTGTCGGTCGGGAGGGAGTCTCCTTGTCGTTTCGGTTTGGCAGGTTCAGGCAGACTGCAGCATAATGATTGAGACGGTTGCATTTTCTGCACGTGGACCCCCATGCCAGGCAGGACTCTCCTTTGTGCCATGGGCCGCCGCACCATTTGCACGCTTTATTCCATGTGTGTTTTCTGGCCATATTTTGCACGAGTGTTCTGGTGTTTGGATATGGCTGCAACGTCTTCTGTTGGCTTGGGGTTGTCAAGCGGGAGTCGTTGGATTGCTGCCTCGATCACTGCAACTTGGTCCTCTGTCTGTTCACGGAGTCGCGCCATTTCTAGGATGCGAGACAGGCGCATGTTCTTCTGAGAGTATAGCTCTTCTCAGCTTTTCCGAGGATATGCCATTGATTATTTGGAGACGGATTGCGAATTCTTCGTCCGGGAATTCACAGCCGACTGCCATTTCGCAAAGGCGAGCATGAAATAGGTCCACGGTTTCTTTCTCACGCTGCCTGGCCGTGCAGAAATGAAAGTGTTCATAGTCCGATTTGAGATCTGGCCTAAACATGTTCGTGAGCACGGCTTTGGCCGCATCGTAGTTGTTGTGATCTCAGCGGTCCGGGGTGGCGTTGAATAGGCGTAGGGTGGCAGCCCCAACATTGAGCAGGAGGAAAGTACTCTTCTTTTTTGCTATGGTGATGTCCCTGGCATCAAGGTGCATTTCGAACTATTGCTGCCAGATTTCCCACCTCATGGCTGCTCCCGTGGTGAACGGATCAAAAGGCGGCATTAGTGCAGTTAGCGCTGGGTCTGGGTGATCTGTGGTGAGGCTCTTTCTGGAGGAAAAACTCATGCTGGCTCTCGCAGGGCTGGTCCCCGAGCTAGACATGTTGTGCTGAGTCTTCCGTGCAGGGTGCGTGCCTTGTTGTGAGGGTAGTTATTGGGGCACATTCATCGGTGTATTTTTTTTTTTTTCCACTTGCAGCGGAGACTCGAGTTCTCTGAGCCCTTTGCTTTCTTAGTATGATGTGCAGGTGTCCCAGAATGTCACTGCTTGTCCTGGAAGAACAGGTAAGAAGACAAAAGGAATGTTGGCTAGTAGGTGTCTCCTCAGTTTCTCCTACAATGATGGTGGAAGCGCAGGGGTGAGGTTGTGGGGCCTGGAGGAAGGCTGTTAGCATCCCTGCATCAGCCACGTGGAGGACTGACGGATGCTGGCGGTGCGTGTAAGACACGCGGCTCTGGTCGGGATACGCGCGTACACACGCGTATGATACGCAACTTTGATCGTTGCTCTTACGGGTGCTTCTACAGGCAGGTACATGTCTCCTTGTATCTGATGATGCGCTGATAGTGCGCGTGTGATGCTGAGCTCCGGCTGGCATACGCGGGTGGAGCACCAGCGTTGTTGTGGCAGTCGTTGATGGGGCGCGTACTACACGCGGTCTGCCGTGATGTCGCTGATGGCCCGCGGCCTCGTTCTGCTCCGGTGGTGAGCGTGCAGTTGGGGCACACCCACATCCGCGTATAAGCGTGTGATACGCGGAGGTTGTTCCTGCGTTTTTGGTCTCGCAGGTGTAGTGCGAGCAGGTACGCGACTCCACACCGTTGGGGCTGCGCAGCCTTTATGTCTTGGATGGTTGATTCAGCGTGGACCGTTCCACGGCCTCGTTGCCAGTGTGATGTCGGTCTGCTGGTCAGCATGCAGATCCGACATCCAGAGATGGGCATTGATGGGCCCGCGATGGCGCGCAGCACGCAAGGCAAAATAAGACACGACCACTCCGTTGGGGTGCATAAACCCGGACTGGCGTTCTGACGCCAGTTCCGGTGGTACCTTTATTTTTCCTGTGTCACGTGACCCGGAACTACATGGGCACGTGACACCACACCCGTCTCTAAAAGAATAGAGTTCAAAGCCCTCTGTGTTGTGCACCATACCTTTTGCAGGACTGCGGCTGAATACCTGCAGGTCAAATTCCATCCCTCAGGCCCTCCCATCTGAAAAGGCCCTCCTCATTCAGGTTCAGCGCTTCAACCGCACTAGAATGTGGGGCTGTGCTTTCTCTGTGGCGGCTGCTATGTTATGCAACGAACGCCCCTATTGCCCGTCCAGCGACCGATAACCATCTTTCCTTCCGCCATCTCGTGGAAATGTTTCTTTTCTAGACGAAACACCTATTTCTTTGTTCTATTAGTGGGGGTCTCCCCGCAGCCCCCATTACCCCATGTGTTTAAGCCCAACCATTGTATCCCCTTACCCCACCCCATCTTTGTTTCCACAAATATTTGGTGTTTTTTTCGCTGTTTAAATTCCCTCTCTGTAATTGTTTTCTCTGTAATCAATGTATGCCTCCTTTTTACACCCCCTTTCTTTCTTCTGCCCTGAGTTCTCTAGCACCACAATGCCCTTGTTGGTGATAGCTGCGCTTTATAAACTTTATTAACATACCATAACTCCTCACATAACTGGTTCTTGGCCTTCATGCTCCTTGGACTGTGTATGGCTGTGTGGAGAGCTTGGCTCACAGAGCAACAAGATGGGGGCACTTGGTAGATAGTGAGCGGTGCGCAAACTAACTGGGGGGGAGGGGGGCTTTTATCTTGCACCACCCTCAATGTGTCACCTTTCACCAGCACGGTATGTGCCGTATGAAAAATATATTGTAAGCTCAAGTAGCCAATGGCAACTGTGCTCATAGCAAAGACAATATGAAAAGTGCACTGTAATGTGTTTGCTTTGTATAATTTCATGATGTACAACTTGGTTCCACTACTGTTTGGTAAATAAGACCATGTAGAAAAGAATTCTAAGCATCCTCTCACTTTTTTCTCCAGCTACAGAAATTGACTTGCCCAGCTTTCGGCTCACATCTCACCACGGCAGCGCCCTACAAGGTCCCCACTTATTCTGCAACAACAGCAAAAAGGACCCCACCTCAGGTCATGGAAACCCCAAAAACCACCACCAGGACAACCATCGTCTCTCTTGCCACCAAAGCAACACAGCCACCGCCCGTTCAGCATCCTGTGCCAGCTAGCAATGCTGTCCCAGAGAGGTGGGACCCGTGCCTTGCCGAACTGATCAGCAAAGTGGCGGTGCGGCCAAAGGGAGAAGGTGCTTTGATGGTCACATGGTCCACGATTGGTGAGCGTGACCAGGTCGAGGTGCGGTACAGTACGGGCGAGGCTGTGCAGGTGCTGTGGGTAACTGGAGAATTGGCAGAGGTGGAGCTCAACCAGCTGCACATGGACACAGATTACAAAGTCTGCATCATCCCACTGAGTAAGCATGTGGCACAGTGCACAAACCCAAATCCTACGCAGTGTGCCATGAGCCATACTAGTGGGTGGAGTGGGCACATTCAGCCAGTGCATATGCAACCTACACCCTCTCACTCTGCCCTAGGCACCGGTGTGGCAGTGGCTGTCCTTATTCTTGTCCTGGTGGCCCTGGTCCTGGCAGGTGCCTACAAGCTCCGCTCGAGACAGGCTGGTTTCCAGCGGCACTTTGATGAAGATGGCTTTGAGAGTGAGCGCTACAACCCGGACCCTTACAAACTGGACGGTGTCTATGAGAGCATTGAGGAAGACCGGAAAATCTTTGTCACTGCCGCCAGCCAATGGTCAACGGAAGACGAGGATAAGCTGGACTGCCGCCTGGCCACCTCACCAACGGTCTTGTCCACCCCGAGATATGTCACTCTTTGACCATGAGGTGTAACACTACTAGATCACATTTCTGTCTGAAGTCAGCCAGGATACCTTCCCTTTGCTTGTGTTGTGAAGTGCTTTGTGATATGTGTTTCAGGTAATGAAGGGAGGTGTGTTGTAAAGTGCTTTGCTGGATGGATGCAGGCCGGCCTGGAGTGCATGAAATCGGAGAGAATGTTGGACAGCAAGAGTGTTGATGTTGGAGGGAGGGAATGCTAGTCCGCTGGCGTTCCAACACAGGCAGTTGGTAGATGTAGCCTGAGTGGTGGGAGCCAGTGGGTTCCTCACAAATAAAGATACTCTGCACACTTCAGGTAAGTTACCTTATGAGTTATTTTATTTGTGTTCCATCAAGTTTCCTTAAGTTATAGGAGAGGAACACTGGCTCCCACCACCCAGGCCACATCTTCCAACTGCCTGGGTTGGAAGGCCAGCAGACTAGCATTGCCTCCCTCCAACATCAACACTCTTGCCTTCCAACGTTCTCTCTGAGCTCATGCACTCCAGGCCAGCCTGCATCCATCCATCCATCCATCCATCCAGCAAAGCACTTCACAGCAGCTTCCAATATTCACCAATCACCTTTGCAAACTTCAAAATGCTCTCACGTAGTTACACACCTGCGCACAAAACGTGGATTCCACAGCTGAGATTTCTCATAATGGTGTACAGAGCCTTAGTCTTCTAGTAAAAAAAAACGTGGTGGAATCAAGGGACGCCAAATGAATGCTTTTGTACATCCAATGCGACGGGTAAAGATGTTTCATGGGCTTTTACGCGGATCTCACATGAACAGTGGTAGCCTTCTTTCAATACTTCTTACTAGGCAAGGGGCGGCCATCTTACTAGGCAAGGGGCGGCCATCTTGAGTTCATGAATAGGCCTCGCTCCGTCTGGGGTTCACACTAGAGAGAAGTGAAAGGCAACCTACGTGGAACTAAGCCAGAGCCAATGTACATAATTCAGTGCAGGAATCAGGTTGTTGGAGTCTTGGAAAATGTAGACAATTGATAAAATTGCTTTTCTTCCGATCTCCAGCCTCCAGTGTATTTCTTTCAACACAGCAAGCTTTTGGATGGCTCATCACATGGGTGTGTTGCACAGTGTCTTGTGGTAGCCCAACTTAAGCTTCCAAAAAGCTTGTTTCTGTTCGGCCACACACCAATGAAAACTAACACACAAGGTTCCGTTCACAGTGACCCAATCAGCACACCGAATTAGTGCACTCTTTGGAAGCGGATTTCCAGAGAAAGTGCGATATCTCGGCCTAGGCACCCCAAAGGTGTGCTATTTCATACACAGAACCCCCCTTCCCGGTGGTGGCACTCTCAGTTTAAATGTGTACCCATGCTCGCCCCCACTTTTATAAAACACCCTCTTTCCTTGTTTTTAACATTCATTTTAGACACCCCTTATTCCGGAAATCAAGGAGTCCATAAACAATTACAACATACGGATGCTTGAACATTTCATACCTGTACAAGACATCTCTGTGTATTGCCCTACTTGTCTTCACATCCCAGAATTGTTTCACGCAAGCATCTTCTGAATAAAGTGTGCAAGCGTGCATGCATTACACTGTGTTTCAGGCTTATGTGGTGCAGCCATTTACTGTGGAGAATACACAGAATGAGGGGCTTTGTAATGCTAATGGCCCTTTCCCAGTGAGCTGCAACTTGTCAGGGACAGTGGCCATTAGCACTCTTCACGCATATGTCTGCCCCAGCCCAATAATAAAAATAGGACATCTGGAAACAGACTTGGGGACTGGTATGGTGCCTGGGAAACCCAGCTACGGCTTTTACCATCACAGTACTTCAAAGCCCTGGTTAGTGCCAACCTGCAGTATGCAAAAAAACAAAAACCTTTGGTTAGGTTTTCAAGGAGGCAGCCCTCCGTGTTTACACTTCAAAAAAGTAGCCTTTTCCAGGTTTTTGGGGACGAGGATGTGTACCATGGAGCCGTGGAAGTGCCACCAAGGGGACCCCCTTGCTGCTGCCTGCCATAAGAGGTTTGGGCGTTTCATAACACAATGCAAGATCCGATTCACATTCCTGGATAGCCTGTGGCGTTCTCCACATTGGTGGAATCTCTCTCATGTGTTATGCCATGCCAGCATCAAGCCTAGTAAAAGCAAGCCTTCTCTCCACAGTCTCCTGCTGGCAAGATTTAAGACTGACGTTGCCTTCACCAGCTGTACGGTGACACTGCACGGCGGGTGGTCTTCATATCCCTGCAAAGCCAAGTAGACTATGCTCCGTCAGCTCCTATTGTTCTACCTGGCACAAGGGTTTCAGAGACTAAAAACCCTCCAGCAGTTCAAACAGATAAGCAATACTGCTCCGCTCCAGTTGAGATCTCAACCTGAGGCTCACAAGGTTTCTTGGACTACAACTCCCAGGAACCCTCACCATCAGTTATGCTGGCAAGGACGGATAGGAGTTGTAGTCCAAAACATCTGGGGAGCCAAAGGTGGCAGACCTCTGCAATGCACTGTCACGTATAGAAATTAAAATCTCAGAAGCCCCTCCAACTGGTCCCTCTATCCTGGTGTGATCATTTTAATGCTGCACTCGGCAACTGCACAACCAACTGAGATGGTGGCCAATGGTTGACCTCTAAATCTTTAAAAGAAATGTGTCGAACTTAATGCAATAAGTAAAGCAATGTTGAACAAGCCAGCCAGCTTTATTTCATGCCACTTGCTGTGACACATATGGCCCGATAAAGCATTTGAATGCCTGGTGTCATGAGAGGACAAGGATCAAGCAGTGCATCAGGACTTGGGCTATAAGAAGCTGCTATTGTTATCAGGAAAATACTACACAGGATGGGCCAAATAATAAATGCAGAGTAAATAATTCAAGATCTCCCATTTCACACACTGTAGGATTACCCCTTCCTGAGTTTCGGCTTCTTGCCCACTCTTTTCCCCTAAGACGGTCTGCTTTGAGTCGTCATGTTTCCCCCATAGAGAACCTTCAGTGTTGTGTTGGGCTTCTCAGTACCAGACTTGGGGGTTCTCTTGCCCTTGGTCTCTGCCCTTCCATTCTTGAGGGTTCCCAGCACTGTGTCTTTGTCTTTCTGGGTTTTAAGGTTTCCAGCTCTTTTTTGTCTCAATTCTTCCTGGCTTGAGGCCCCACGCCCCCCCTTCTTTCCCTAGGTCTTTGGAGGAGCTCAACTCCCACCCTTCTTTCTAATATCTTGGCCTCTGCCCCATTCTTCGCCACTCTGATCCTCATGTAAGCCCCCGACTGGGTGCCGATTCCTCCTCCCACCTCTAACCCCTACTTTCCAACCTTCTATTTTTCTGTTACCTCCTCCTCTTGACTCCCTTGAACCACATCCTCATGATCACCAACCTCCACTTAATGTTCTCCACCAACAACCTCTTTGCTATTCCCAACCTCATCCTCCGTTACCAACTACTTCTCCCACTTTGGTCTCTCAATTCTGCTTTCTCGCCCCCAAATATCCCCCCCCCCCGCCCCCAATCTTCTTTGTGTACTCGCTGAGCTTGCCACGTTGCTAGAAACTCCTCTCTCCAACTCCTTCTCCGAATGTCCACCTTGCCAGATTGAGCATGTGGGGTTATTGTTTAGCCTTGTGCTCTTTGTGAGTGTTTGCACGTGTGTCCTTGGATTCATAGGCGCTGTGATTAGCTGGCCTTATAAACTCATCTGGGCTTGCTCTTGGGTTTAGGGGCGAGATTAAGCCTTAATTTGATCTGTCCCCATCTTGGCATCCACGCATTCTCTTCTATTCCCACAGAGCACTGTCTGGGAACACAGCTTCCCACTTCCTCAGCGTGTGAAACTGAATCTGCTAAATACTATAACAAAAGATATGAAATACTTCTGGATGTGAAAGCAATGCTGGTCGTCGGTAAACTTGCTATATTGTATCACTCAAGAGGAACTCTGCTGGTAGTCATTGGATTGGTAACATTGTATCACTTGTGCGTGGAAATGTTGCTGGGGAAAAGTGCAATGGAGAGAATAGCTCACTGGCACATCCACTGTGCTTGGAGACGCCTATTCTTGTAGTAAACACTACTTCAAGTGTACTTCTACACAAGGTTCAAATTTATCATGTTTTCAATGTGGTCTATCATTTTGTTTACTTGAATTTCAATCACTTTTACACTTTCTTTTTTAAATTGTCTTCATTGTGAACACTGCCACAGGAACACAAGTCTCTGAGAAGAAGCGGTGTTGCTAGGGGCAGGGGGGGTTAAGGGGGATATAGCCCCTGGTCTTTTGGTTGTAGCCCCGGATAGACTCTCAGGAGCTAGAACCAAACGGTTAGCTAGCCCCCAGTACCGATAGTTCCGAGATTAGCGCAGCCCCAGGTCTTTTCCAGACCTAGCAACACCCCTGCTGAGAAGACATCTCGGTGCCTTTGAAGTGGGGTTTCCTTCACCATGGGGCTCTTGGCAACAGTAACAGCTGTTTCGTGGGTTTCTATATTGCAATGCTGAATGTTGACCAGGCTGTGTTTCTCTTGACAGGTTATGTAGCTCTTGACCAGGCTATGCTTCTCTTAACCAGGCTATGTAGCTCTTGGACAGGCTATGTAGCCCTTGATCAGGCTATGTAGCTCATGACCAGGCTATGTTGCTCTTTACCAGGCTATGTAGCTCTTGACCAGGCTATGTAGCTCTTGGCCAGGCTATGTAGCTCTTGGCCAGGCTATGTAGCTCTTGACCAGGCTATGTAGCTCTTTCCAAGGCTATGTTTCTCTTGACCAGGCTATGTAGCTCTTGGCCAGACTATGTAGCTCTTGCCCAGACTATGTAGCTCTTTCCAAGGCTATGTTTCTCTTGACCAGGCTATGTAGCTCTTGGCCAGGCTATGTAGCCCTTTATCAGGCTATGCAGCTCCTGACCAGGCTATGTTTCCCTTGACCAGGCTATGTAGCCCTTGACCAGGCTATGTTTCTCTTGGCCAGGCTATGTAGCTCTTGGCCAGGCTATGCAGCCCGCGACCAGGCTATGCAGCCCTTGACCAAGCTATGCAGCTCTTGGCCAGGCTATGTAGCCCTTGACCAGGCTATGTTTCTATTGACCAAGCTATATAGCCCTTGACCAGGCTATGCAGCCCTTGATCAAGCTATGCAGCCCATGACCAAGCTATGCAGCTCTTGGCCAGGCTATGCAGCTCTTGGCCAGGCTATGTTTCTCTTTACCAGGCTATGCAGCTCTTGGACAGGCTATGTAGCCCTTGACCAGGCTATGCAGCTCTTTACCAGGCTATGCAGCTCTTGACCAGGCTATGTAGCTCTTGACCAGGCTATGTAGCTCTTGACCAGGCTACGTTTCTCTTGACCAGGCTATGCAGCTCTTGACCAGGCTATGCAGCTCTTGACCAGGCTATGTTTCTCTTGACCAGGCTACGTTTCTCTTGACTAGGCTATGTAGCCCTTGACCAGGCTATGCAGCTCCTGACCAGGGTATGTAGCCCATGACCAGGCTATGCAGCTCTTGGCCCGGCTATGCAGCCCTTGACCAGGCTATGTTTCTCTTTACCAGGCTATGCAGCTCTTGGACAGGCTATGTAGCCCTTGACCAGGCTATGCAGCTCTTGACCAGGCTATGTAGCCCTTGACCAGGCTATGCAGCTCTTGACCAGGCTATGTAGCTCTTGACCAGGCTACATTTCTCTTGACCAGGCTACATTTCTCTTGACCAGGCTACATTTCTCTTGACTAGGCTATGTAGCTCTTGGCCAGGCTATGCAACTTTTGACCAGGGTATGTAGCCCTTGACCAGGCTATGCAGCTCCTGACCAGGCTATGTAGCCCGTGACCAGGCTATGCAACTTTTGACCAGGCTATGTAGCCCTTGACCAGGCTATGTTTCTCTTGTCCAGGCTATGTTTCTCTTGACCAGGCTATGTAGCCCTTGACCAGGCTATGTAGCCCTTGACCAAGCTATATAGCCCTTGACCAGGCTATGTAGCTCGTGGCCAGGCTATGTAGCTCGTGGCCAGGCTATGCCGCTCTTGCCAGTCTATGTAGCTCTTGGCCAGGCTATGTAGCTCTTGACCAGGCTATGTAGCCCTTGACCAGACTATGCAGCTCTTGACTAGGCTATGCAGACCTTGAGCAGGCTATGTTTCTCTTGACCAGGCTATGTAGCCCTTGACCATGCTATGTTTCTCTTGACCAGGCTATGCAGCCATTGACCAGGCTATGTTTCTCTCTGGGGCATTTTGTATGGCTAGTGGAAGCAGCATCAGGCTCCTCTCATTTGAGGAAGGGCTCTGCATACCCTATTTCCACCACAGTAGTTTAGTACAGATAGGAAGTCGTGTTCATGCTTGGGGAGCAGGACAGATGGTGGACACACTTGGTGTGCTCCATGGGTCCCAATGGTTTACCTGTAATGGGCAGAGTCTGGAGTAAGGTTGCCCTTGCCACTGTCTCCTGCTACAGGACTGTGGCTAAGAGACGCTGGCCAGGGGACCTTCCCCCATAGGACTCTTGGGTCCATCATCCACTGGCTTGAAGGGCATACGTCAAGTCCAACATCGAGGTCACTATAGTCAGGCAGGGGACTTTGGCACACTAGGTGCAGCATCACATGGCCAGATACTGCTGTCATATGTCGGGTGCAGCCATACATGCACACCTACCGCTGGGATATTCCCAAACCCAACCTCATGCATACAGCAGGTACAACCTCATATCAGAGGTATAGCCTTTATATTCTGAGGTGCAGCTGATATCGCCTGCTAGGTATCACAGTTGTTTGTGAGGCACTCTCTCCCATTCTCAGATCCGCCAGGTACACCAACATGGCATAAAACGGGTACAAAGGGTCCATAGGACATTTGCAATAATGCATTCTGCCTCGCTCAGAGCAGCAGCAGAAACAGGATAACATATCCCACATTGCATTCTGTCGCACTCCAAAAGCATCGATATTGATATTGATATTTTATTTATTTAGCGCCTATACACAACGTGTTCCAAAGCGCTTCAAGGTGGGGAGGGGAGCAAGGGAAAATACAGTGACATTCTTAGAAGGCCTTGAAACATTGAGAATAGGCAAATAAAACTATTGTACTAGGCCTGATGACATTTCAAATAGTGCAAGAGCATTGACTATGATGGAGGGATGGGCAGGAGAGTGAGAAATGGATGAGTAAGGTGAGCGGAGGTAAGGCCGATGAGTTTCAGATGTCCAGGAGCAAACAAGGAGGATAGAAGAAAGGGGAGCGGTGGCAGCGAGGGAGGGGTAGTGTGGGAAGAGGAGAGGGATGGGGAGAGCAAATTAGCAGGCAGATGTGAAACACATTGGGGCCACAAGGCACAGCCTAAACAGAGTTGTCAGGCAGTTGTTAAACGCAGTGGGGCCACCAGGCAAAGCATGCAATGTTAGGGGTGGAAGTCAGAGGGAGGCAAATGCAGGGGGAGTCAAGGGTGTAGAAGTAAAGTTAAGCAGAGTAGTCTAACCATTTGGCAGGAGTGATGATATCCAAACAGTGTCCTCAGGGGCGTGCAGAGTCAGGACAGCCCACATCTGTTGGGGTGGAGTGTAGGGGCAGACCCCAGACCCAGCCACGCAGCAGACAGGGCCTTTGTTTTGGGCCTTAGTGCAAACGGTCTGGCTCCCGCCTCCCGGTTGCAGGGATTGGCCAAAATGCACCAGTCCAGCCAATCGGAGTGGGGGCTGGCTGAGGCAGCAGAAAGGCACTTGTGTGCTGATGCAGGGTGGCCATCATGCAAGGTCTTAAGGTTAGGGGCAATGTAGCACATTGTAGACAATCGGAGGAGTAGAGGCTGGACACAAAAATTGCTGATTCTCATTCAGGGATCCAATCTTTTTTAGATAATCGATCCATGAGAATATTGTCATCAGCAGAACCAGTACCGGTAACACGTGGAGCACCACAGGGCTCCTGCATGTCCCCTACTATGTACAATATCTTCACCAAGTCTTTGTTTGATTACCTTGTTAATCTCCTATACTAACTATGCGTTTGACACTCAGATTCTCATTCCCATCTCAGGTGACTACAACACAGATGTAGCACAGAACAAAATCTACCTTATTATACAATCCTGGATGGCCACTCATGGTCTCAATCTCAATGATGACAAGACAGAGTTCTTGCTTATCGGATCATCAGGCAGACTCAACAAACTCAGTAACCAATTTAAGTCATTCGACATTGATGGTCTAAATATCCTTATGTTTCTATCTGGACTCAGCACTGAACTTAAACAAGTTAACGCAACTGCCTCAGCCACAAGCTATACATGTAAACTTATCAATGCGTGCAAACCGTTTCTCTCCACTGATAGTTGCATCACGCTTGCTAGAGCCCTCATTCTGTCTAAATTAGACTATTGCAACACACTATCTAGGGAACTAGTAAACGTAATGTATGCAAACTGCAAACTCTCCAAAATAATGCCTTAAGAACTGTGCTTAGCATCCCAACGTTGCAGCAAATCTCAAACGTCAGGCGCACCACCAAATGGCTACCCATGAAGGATAGAATTAAACTCAAACTTGTATCCCTCACTAACACGTTGTCTTTCCAACACGGCTCCCAAATATCTAATGGATAAATTCACCAGACATACCTCTGATCGCCCCAACACGTCCTTGTGTGCCAACTGCCTCAAGGTCCCAAAATACAAACTTAAGAAAGCAGGGGGGTAGCTTCCCAGTCATGGCAGCCCAGCTGTGGAACTCCATGCCTGCAACATTAAGGGCAGCCCCCTCTCACTACACATTCAGAAAAGGAATTAAAATGTGGCTTTTCCTCCTCGACCTATAAATACTGCCACACTTCCAGTCTGTATCGCATACCCTGAACATTCTGCTAGACTACTCACATTTGTGTAAATCGTCTTGTACAGTAATTCTAAGTCATGTAATGTATAGTAATTTAAGTCACATGTTAGTGACTAATGCTGTAAATAATTGTTATTATCTCTATTGTGTAATATGTTTTTTCAACTATGTAATATGGAATGCGCCCAGAAACCTCAGGGTTTGGTGTGCAACATAAATAAACAAACAAACTAACAAAGCAATTTAGGTAAACTCAGAATAGAATCGTATTTTTTTTTCTTACTTTCCAACTGTGCCACTTTGCGCATCGCCTTATGCATTAAGATAATATTCCCCAGGAGTGCAGCACACTTAGAGGAATGTGCAGACGGATGCGGGCTGCATGTGAGGTGCGACTTACATCAGGGCAGCCGGACAGGAAAGAATCATGCACCAAACAAATAAGCGCCTCTTGACGCACTCTGCTTAAACCCATGCAGAGGCATTGGAGAACTATGTCCCACAACGTGCGCTCCATGACTCAGTGCAGATGCCGCAACAGGGCTACATATAAAAGGGCACGCTAAAATGAGTGCATCATAATACAATATAATAAGAGAGCAGATGTGTGTTTGTCCGATGCAGTCATGCACAGTAGAGACTGCCCGCTTTGCGTTTTTGTTACTGCTAGAGTGAGCTGTTGACTTAGGAAAACAATTAGGCCAGCTGTGCGTTTGTCCGTTGCAGCCATGCACAGCCTGTTGTCACTGATATAGGCAGTTGTTGCCTCAGGAAATATATAGTGGTCCCACTGTGTTAATGAAAACCTAAAAAATATTGTTTTTCTGTTAACATGAATTACAACCAAATATACCACATAACGTATTAACACCGCAAATGTCTCTCCTCATGCGCTTGGGCCCGTGTACACGGGCTTTCTCACGAGTAGTAAAATAAAGGTTTACCAGACATTTGGTCGAAAAAAATTGGTCGACCAGACAAATGGTCGAACCAATTTGGTCGAAAACCAAATGGTCGAATTTTTTTTTTTTATTTTCCCCCCCAACCCCCTTTTTTTTTTCTAAAAACCCATTTTTGTAAAAAACGAAAACCAGAAAAATAAATATATAATTAAAAAAAAAAAATCGACCATTTGGTTTTCGCCCAAATTGCGTCGACCAAATGTCATTCGACCAGTTTTAGGTCGACCAAATGGCTGGACACCAAATAAAGTGCTCTAGAATTCACTCTGCCCCCTCAGTAGAGCTGCAACCACACTACAAGGTGTGGGGTTATAAGGAGCAAACCTAGCTGCGAAGCAACAGAGCTCGGCACAAAGGGGACAGACATATCATATACTCACAGGCTTGTGTAAACGTACAGGACTTCATCTCCCAGAATTCACCTTAACTCAATATTTACTTCTCCCACTGTAGTACATGTTAGGAACGCCCTCTACCTCCGTTGAGATAACCACGCAGCACCGCATTACAAGAATGTATTGTGCATCACTCAGTATACTGTCACAAGATTATATGGCCCACAAAGCAGTCTGCCTCCCTCAGTACATAGGCCATGACAGGACAACATGCCACGGAACACATACACTTAACTCAGGACGGATGCCCCACACCACATGCAAATGTCAAATAATGCACATTTACTATCTCAGTCCAGGCGGACACACAAGCGTACACGTCACGTAATGCACTCTTGCTCACAGTGTATAAACGCCTGTACAGGACTACATATTAAACATGCACTATTTCCTACTCATTACTGAGCATGTCCTACATGACCCAGAATGCACCAGGAGCCAATTTCCATTGCAAAGGGCAGTACAGAGGACCTTACCCCTACAATGCACTCTGGATAACTTAGGACCGAGAACCCCACACACCACTGCATGCGCTAGAAGAGTGCTGTGTACATTTCTTTCTGGAGGACCCCAACCAGCGACACATTCCAAGGTACTGACCCAACTCTGAATACATTCCTAAATAACAAGTCTATGCTTATGAATGACTTGCAGGCAGGGCTGGACCCCGGGCCTTTTTTTGTATTTTATTTTCACATTCTCTCACAGGAAAAGGGTTGGGGTTGCTCAAAATGTGTAATTTGGGGCCACTTTGAAAATTCTTTCCAGGGCACCCTTTGGTTCCCAGTCCACCCCTGCTTGCAGGGTCCAGAATGGATGCTGCCTCTCGAAGTAGAGGCCCGCCAGGTGAACGGCCTCAAATGCACTCCTTCATGCAGTGCAGACACATCCCCACCCATGACAATGCACTCTGCACACACTCTCCCACTGGAAAGTACTTCAGAAAATGCACCTACCGCAAACATCTGCCTGTATTACCGGCATGAACGGTAAAAACGGTAAATTCCGATGGATGGGACTCCATGGAATGGGGATTTTACTGTGTACAGCAGCACTTGTTATCTGCCCTAATACCAGCAGACACGAGTCAGTAACAGTAAATGCGTTTGCCGGTATTCGGAACACCAGCAGACTGCTGCAAGACTCCATTCCCTAGAATGCATTGTACCACACTTCTTACATAAACCGTCTACATGTCCCAGAAGGCGCTGTGGGGTCGCTGCTGCAGGACAAACGCCCCAGAGTTCACTTCAGTCTGACTCTAAATGCACATGCCGAAAATGGCGTAACTTTTAACCTTTCAACCGTTGAAGATGGAGCCTGCGGGGCTCTGGTTCTGGCCGCATACACCCCTTTCTCGGGAGAGTCGTGAATCCACCAAAGGAAAGGCGCATGGAACAGACCATAAATGAAACCATATTGAGGAACAGCCTTCAGAGGCTGTTCTGGCTTGAAAGGCCAGTTTACTGTCACTGTTGGCAAGGGACACTCTTATATGCCAGGGGCATGCTTACACGACCAATTTATCTTCAACTGCCTGATTTTACCATATGCCCCGTCACTCGAACCACATGCCAGTGTATACACTGCTTCATTTACTGCAGAAGTCCTTCGGAACTGCATATCCCAGGATGCACTGCCCTACCAAATAAATCTGGATTGAAAGTAGATTGCTACTGGATTTTCCCAAACATTTAAATCCTCTTTAACTGCAGAAACTCCCATTGTACTCAGTGGATTGCTTTTGGCTTCCTTTTGGCTTAATGCACCCTGAAATATGTTAATTAGCAATCCTCAGTGGAATGCAATCCCAAAACAATCCAAGCAATCCAATCCCGAAACAATCCACCAAAAATCCAAAAACAATCTAATCCCCAAACAATCCACTAAAAATCCAAAACAATCCACAACAAATCCAAAAGCAATCCAATCCCCAAACAATCCACGAGCAATCCAATCCCCAAACAATCCACAAGCAATCCAATCCCCAAACAATCCACAAGCAATCCAATCCCCAAACAATCCAATCCCCAAACAATCCACAAGCAATCCAATCCCCAAACAATCCACTAAAAATCCAAAAACAATCTAATCTCCAAACAATCCACTAAAATCCAAAAACAATTAAATCCCGAAACAATCCACAACAAATCCAAAAGCAATCCAATCCCCGAACAATCCACAAGCAATCCAATCCCCAAAATATCACAAGCAATCCAATCCCCAAACAATCCACTAAGAATCCAATCCACAAACAATCCACTAAAAATCCAAAAGCAATGCCGTCCCTAAATAAATCCATAAGCAATGCATTACATCTGGCTACCTTTTGGCTTAATGCATCCGAAATATGTTATTTTGAAATCCTTCCTCGTAAAAATCCAAAAGCAATGCAATGCAATCCCCAGATAATCCTTTTCAAATCCAAAATCAATTAATGTAGTCACCAAATAACACTTTACAAATGAAAAAAACAACGCAATCCCCAAAAAATCCTTTAACAATATAGGCATTGTTCGGTTTATGAGCTAGAAATAAATTAATTTAGGAGTTTGAATCCAAAAATAATAACTATAATCCTGAAAAGAAATGCTTAAAAACACATTTGGTGCACCTTTTTGAATTGGGCTTTAAAAGCATCACTGTGGCTTAATTGCTGCCCATTTCAGAAAGTTTCATTTTGAATTGCTTTTAGAACAATAGTGATGACTTATAAGGTCTTAACAGTCATTTAGGTAAAATGGCCATGAAAGTCAAGACTGTCTAATGGCATATTACCTATATTTAAAAAGAATCGACACATTTTTTTCCCCGACTATATCTATTAAAGAGGCAGAGGTTCAATCGGACACTGTGTACATAGCACAAAAACACGACTGTAGCAATCCCGGACACGGGTGCTTTACAATTTTTTTGAAAAAGGATGAAATCCGGTGGGGTCCAGCCCAGGGAGCAAGGTTGAGAGGGAACACAGAACCAGTCCAGGGAGTCACACGACCATTCATTCACAGCCAGCTCAGGGAGCAAGCGAGTCTGGTGGGGTCCAGCCCAGGGAGCAAGGATGAGAGGGGACTCACAACCAGTCCAGGGAGTCACACGAGTATCCAGGCCCAGCCCAGGAAGCAAGCGAGTCCGGTGGGGTCCAGCAGAGGCAGCATTGCGAGAGTGGACACAGAACCAGTCCAGGGTGTCATACATGTATCCAGGACGAGAGCAAGGGGATGCGGACCTACACTTGTGTAGAAAAGACGAGGTTTGGCTCCTTCTTTATCCGGTAGTTCCCAATTTTATTTTGGAGGGCTTTTCTGTACTCAGATGCAGAGAGTTCTGGAAAGCCCATTTCACTGGCTTTAACATTGATACTTTCTGAAATGCAAAAAAGATTTGTGTAAAAAGTTTGAAAAGAGCAAGCAAAGGTTGACGCATGGCTGTGAGAGATAAGGCATAGACAATTTTCACTGTCCGCACTCTAATGTGCTTTCGTAATTCAATTTATGTACCCAGCCAAGTGAGCAAGGGAGGAGGCTGGGGACCCAACTCGGGGAGCAATTATGAAGGAGGTGCCCAAACACAGCCCAGCTACCAAGGAAGTCCAGTGGGGACCCAGAACCAGCCAATAAGTCAAATGGAGACCCAGGGCAAACCCAGAGAGCAAGGAAGTCAGGTGGAGACCCAGCCCAGGGAGCAAGGGAGAAGGAGGGACCCAGGACCAGCCCATGCAGCCAGATGGGTACCAAGACCCAGCCCAGGGATCTGGAATCAGGTGGATAACCAGCCCATGGAGCAAGGGGTGGGGGGGCACAGACCCAGCCCAACGAGGTGGGGGTGCATGGCCAATCCCAGGGAGCAAGGGGGGGAGGTGGGGACACAGACCCAGCCCAGCAAATAAAGGAGATGGTGATGCAGACCCATCACAGGGAGCAAAACAGTGAGGGAGTGGCCCAGGATTAGCCCAGGGAGCAGAGGAAGTTGGACGCAGATCCAGTGCAGGGCCAAAAGGGGAGGGATACCGGCACATGGAAAAGATTGCACGTGTGATGCACTACAGAAAATGCAAGCCGTTAAAAGCTTGCATTTCAAAGCTTTAGCATAAAGATGATTCTTTTGTGAAATGTACTGAGCTCAAGCAAACGTCCTTCAATGTATCTTGTAACTCCCTGTTTAGACACTTGATATTAAAACAGAAACCTTCGCCATCTTCCTGAATTGGTTTGATTATTTGGTGTCAAGAGTTATTCTGCGTCCCATCCATTGCATGCGGGTTATCCAAAGGGCTCCAAGCTCACACGTATCTTCTGAATGGTATTACGTACCTTTTATAGCTTCTTATCAATGACAATCCAATGTTAATCTTCCCTTTTCTTCCATTTTGCTACATTCAATGTCCAGCAGTTTGTTCAGCAGGTGGCGTGCCAAGTTACTCGTTTGTCTATTTTGCCGTCATCACAATCTCCTTTCGTTTCACAGGGTTCACCAAGAAGTCTAACATGAAGAATGTTCCTCAGTGCATATAAGAAATTAAAAATGATTAGGTTTCTCAAAACTGAAAATCTAGATCAAGATGTGCAAGTTGTTCAGATTTCTATATGTAATAAAGTCATATCTACTAGAATATTCTCTCTTTATGGTGGTCTGTTTATCTTTTCCTTACTGCTTTTCTAGTTTTCTGCCTAACTGGTTATTTATTAACATTGTATCATGCTTTGGCAAAACAGATTTGTAAGTACAATACGCAACATCATAGGGCTGTAAGCTTAGGCATATAGTCGACTGCCAATTGTACAAGGGTATCAACTCGAAGATGTCTTCACAGGAAGGCCGAGGGGAGAGATGAGGCAGGAGGAAGACTATGTTTTCACTTGCATATTGACAGAGAAAATTAAGCATTTATTTTTTTATAGTGGCGTTAACCAACTTTCTTTTTTACTCAAGGGGTGCTTACCGGACCAGGGCCGGGATCAGATTAAAACACTTGAGTGGTTCTTGCCCCCCACCCCTCTTTTTCCACTAGCCAGCTCCAGGCAGTGTTCAAGGGCCAGCTTCTGATGCAAATCCATTCTATCCCAGTACACTGAAATAGAAGCACAAACATTAATATTACACATTCTAATAGCAACAAATGGCACTTCTTACTGGGCAAGGAAAGTCAGAAAAAAAATAAAGCTCACTTCCTATGATAGCTTGAAACAAATGGTATTTTATCTGGATATTCAAATGTGTTGAACACCATGCTTGCAAAAAGCTAGTATTCACCTCCGACATGAGACCATCCCACAGGGACAATTATCCCTCCAGGCACAAATTGCCCCACACACCGGTCTGCCAGTGTTTTTTCAAAGCAGTCTTCAAGAGTTAATGACTTAATTGGAGTTTTTTTAAAAATATGTTTATTTGAAACCAAGGCAAGGTAACACGTTTACAGCAAATGCAACACATAGCATAACATTTCTTTCTTCCCTGAGCCCCCTCCCAAAATACTGGCGAGTTTCCCGAACAATTGTGCCTCAGACTGTCCGCCTCGTTCTGTTTCTCTCCTTTTAAATGGGGTTGTGGTCCCCCAGGACTCGCTGGGCGAAGTGGGCTTAAAGGTCAGAGCGGGGAATCTCTGGTCATATTCTAGCACTAGGCCCAGATATTCTGAAAGCGGTGGAGGATTTGTTGCTGTCACCTTTTCGGCAATCAGGATGTCCCATAGTTTTCCCCACCATTGGATCATCGAGGGGCCCTCCGGGGTTTTCCAGAAGCGGGCGATCACTATTTTCCCCGCCAGAAGACATTGAGTTAGTAGTTTAGCTTTGTTTCCTGAGCGCGGGTATGTCCCTGGGCTCGGGGTCCCCAGGAGAATGGACCCAGGGTCGAGGGGGAGCGAGGTCCGGGTAATATGTTCGATGGCCGCCAGGCATTGTTTCCAAAACTGTTGGGCCTTCGGGTATGCCCACCACATGTGGAAAAAGGAGCCTTGTCGACTGCATCCCCTCCAACAAAGGGGGTCAAGGGAGTTGTTCATGTGGTGGAGCCTGAGCAGCAAGTATTACCAGCGCAATAGGATTTTGTACGCGCATTCTCTGTTGGTGACGTAGGTAGATGCTGTATGAGTTTGTGACCCGATGTCCCCCCAAGCTTGGTCATCCAATGGGCCTCCCAGGTCTGCCTCCCACTGAGCCATAGCCCGGGTCCTTGTATTCAAGAAGTCTTTCGAAAAGCATCTGTATGAAGTAGATATTCTGCCTCGAGATGGGAGATCCTTGAGAGTTAGTTCAAAGGCTGAGAGGTGGCGCGTAGCCGTTCGGAGGGTCTGCGGACGTGAGCACCATTGGTGTAGCTGAAAGTATGTGAACCTATCCCTCACTTGAAGTTGGAACCGCTCCTTACATTGATCGAATGTGCAGGGGAGGGCGCCTTCATATAGTTGGTCCAAGGTTTCAAGGCTTCCCTTGATCCAGTTCTGAAACTTTTGCGGGTGAGAAGGTTGGGTTGTGGAAAATTGGGGATAAGGGGCCCAGTCCTCTTGGGACCCCCTTACGTTTTAGTGCCCAGTCCCAGGAGGCTAGGGTATGTTTGGTTGCCAGTAGCAGGCCCTCCCCGTGTTCTCTGAGGGCTGGTGGGATGTGCAGGAGAAATCTGAGGGGGAGCGGGAGCCGTGCCTGCTCAAGTTCCACCCATCTTGGGCGGTCCAAAGCTATTTGCCAGGCGCGGACGTGGGCTAGTTGTGCTGCTGCCCTATAGGCCTGCAGGTCGGTGACCCCCAGGTCCCAGAGTCTTGCGTCCCCTGTTAGTGTCTTTCAGGGGATTCTGGCCTTTTAGCCTTTCCAGATGAACCGGAGCATCTTCCTCTGCAGCTTATTTAGATCAGATGTTGGGATTGCCACAGGGAGGGATGCACAGGCGTAGAGGAATCTTGGTAAGAGGTTCATTTTGCAGGCTGTTATACGGCCCATTAGAGAGATTTCCTGGGATGCCCAGCGGTTCAGGTCGTCCTCAAAATCTTTGAAAAGCTTGGGGAAATTGACTTGAAATGTATCCTTCGGGTTTGCCGGAATCTGGACCCCTAGGTAGGGGATGGACTTTCTCTTCCATTTAATCGGGCACATTGGAGTCAGGGCTTCCCGCTCTTCAAGTGAGAGACCTATGCTTAGGGTCACTGATTTGGAGAAGTTAATGGCGAAGTCAGTGACCTTACCAAAGCTAGCTATTTCAGCTAGGGCATGCTGTAATGATGTGCGAGGTTCCAAGAGAGTGAGCAGCACATCATCTGCATATAGGGTGATTTTGTGCTGTGACTGGTTGGAGTGAAGGCCCTTGATATGGGTGTTTTGTCTGATGCTTTGGGTGAATGGCTCCATAGTGAGCGCGAACAATAATGGGGATAGGGGACAGCCCTGTCTGGTCCCGCAGGTCAGGGAGATCGGGGCGGAGAAGGAACCATTGATCCTAAGAAGTGTTTTTGGTGCTTTGTAGTTAGCCAGGATCATTGTCTATAATGTCGGGCCAAATCCAAAGGCCTCCAAAGTAAGCTGCATGAAGGACCTGTCCACCTTGTCAAAGGCTTTGGTGGCGTCCAGAGCCATCAGCGCCAACCCTTGGGAGTTGCGCGTGGGTAGGTCAACCAGGTTCAAGGTTCTACGCACGTTGTCGCCTGCCGATCTATTCAGGATAAAACCTGTTTGGTCTGTGTGAATCAGCTCAGGTAGCACGCGGGCAAGGCGGTTAGCCAGAATTTTGGAATATAGATTGGCGTTGATATTTAGGAGGGCTATCGGCCTATATGAGGCTGGGTCTCTCGGGTCTTTCCCTGGCCTAGGCAGAAGGATCATGATGGATTCTTGCATTGAAGGGGTTACCGTCCCCGTTTCCCTGAAAGAATTGAAAAGTGCTACCAAGGGGGGATCAGAGGTAAAAATAGAACAGATATGCAGCCGGGGGTGGCATACAGAGGGGCACAGAGGAGGGCTACAGCTGTACCGGGTGGCAGGCAGGAGATAGGCTGCCACCGTCCAGCGAGTCAGGTGGCGCGATGGGAGATATGGCCGAGGTGTTAGCCATTCCTTCTACCCATTGCTGCAAATTGGTTTACCCTGAATGTTAGCAACTAGGCATTATCTACTGGAGAAATTAGTTAAGTGTAGGACTTGTAATTTGCACCAATAAAATGCAAAATGAATAAAACCTAATCTCTGCGAAATGTTTAATCAGATTAAAATGCTAAATAACGGCAACCAGAATCGAAACTAGTTTGACATTATGTTTCCAACATTTAAATGCAGTAAAAATGTGTGCCTATGATACTGCATTTTTTTTTACAGAGATACAAGTTGGAAAAAATCAAAAATAAATCTTACAATGTATACTTGCTTGTAAAATAATCCAAAATAAATGCAGTAAAAATGTGTAGTGTTGCTGGATTGGTTTTATTGAGAAACAAGTTAAGAAAAAAAAAAATCCACCACTTTAAAAGCAAGCAATCCTTGCTTCAAAAAATCCCAAATAAATCCTGTAAAAATGCTGCCTGCCAATTCATGTTAGTGGATTGTTTTTACTGAGAAACAAGTCAGTAAAACTCACAAATAAATCCTGTAGAAATGCCTGCCAATTAGTGTTAGTGGATTGTTTTTACTGAGAAACAAGTCAGTAAAAATCCAAAATAAATCCTCCAACCCAAGACAAATAAATCCTTGTTTGAAAAAATCTGCGAAAAATCCAAAATAAATCCCCCAAAAATCCGCAGCTTGAAAACAATCCAGAAGCAATCCCAAAACAATCCAAAAAGTGGATTTCTTTTTTACTAGGGTGTCTCACTCAGTACACATAATTACACATGAACACATCTCCAAGAGCTCATGCAACAACAGGAGTACACTCTGCCTGCCTGACTTCATATAGATGCCCAGACAGGAAAACACCCAGAATTAGGGTGACCAGATTTCCAAAATGAAAAACCGGAACCCCATGGCTGCCCACCAATTACCGCCCCTCCCCCAACACGCCCCCACAATCACCACCCAATCCTATTTCCAGCACTTCTCCATTCTATAAACTGTATATGATCTAATTTGTGCAGTTTTGTCTGTGAATCTTGTCATGCTAATTCAAAACAAGTGTTTCCTTTAATTGATATTACATGGCTTGCTGTACAATTATTTCCAAGCCAGTCTTGTGGCACAGTCAGTAAGTGTTGTTACTTGTACCTGAAAGATTGGGGGTTCGAGTCAATCCTCCAACGTCACATTCTGAAAAAGAATTACAATTTGAATTACATTAACCACCCAACCATGCAAAATCCGGATGCGGTTTCTAAAAAGAAAAAAAATCCCGGGATGGAGGGTGATTTCCCCGGACTGTCCCGGGAAAACCGGGACGTCTGGTCACCCTATAATGCATTATGGCTCCGACCGGACTTCACATCCCAGAATTCACTCCCTGAATCGTTGCAGAAGGCATCACAGTGTAATTAATCTACTAGAATACTTGGTGCCTTCCCTTACTCTTTGCAAATACCAACACACTACGAGAAGCACAGAATGCGCCCCACTCCAATGAAACCGTCTTTCTGTGTCAGTACAGAGCTCTTTATATGTTATGTCAAGTTGTCTTATGCAGCGCGTACCATTACCATTGGCATGGTCTCCAAGCGCTCACATGGTTCTGCAAGGAAGTGGGGTGGGTACATTAGTGAGGGAGGACAATAGAGGTTGTGCTTTTCTGCTGGTGCTTGTAGAATCAGGAGGAACTGGCATCTCGTGTGAGTCTGCTTTCTGGGTGTGTTTGAATTGTAGTTACAGTCTCCCAGTAAAAGAGGAAAGCAAAGCCTTGTTGCAATGGCCACTTACCTCCAGAAGGTTATGCCCCAACAGCATTGGACCAAATCATTTACTGTTGAATTTCTACAATTGCTTGAACTTGTTGCAGCTGAAAATTTTAGGGGGAGGGGGCAGCAGCTCCCAATTATTCCTCCAACCACACCCCTAAAAAAAAACAATACACCCTTCTCCAAACTTACTGTTTTTTCCATTCGTATATGGATGGGGGTTAAATGCAGCTGACAACGGAAAGAAAAAAACAAAGGCAGCACGGTAACCGCTGCAGGGTCCTCCTCTAACCTTTACCCTCCCCCTGGGTAAGAGAATGGTGCGGGGTGCGGTACAACGCCAAAAGCACCCTAAAGCCCGCGAAGGGCAAACAAAAGGAAGGGCGGGGTAAGCCCCTTTATAACGAGCAGGGTCCTACAGCAGGGAGCATCCAGCACCTGCAGTAGGACCCTGCCTACCCGCGTGGAAGAAGGATCTCGATTTCTTCTGGCGCTGCACGTTTTTAATTAATTTTAATGGTTGGCAGAGTTCTCCCATTGCCTCGCTTTATAGGTCGGAATCCCCGAATGCATCAACAACAAGCATTGACAAAGCCTGAAGGTTTGGCTTTTTGGCGTGGGTAAGGGGTGGACTTTTTCCATACGATGCCATAATAGTACTGCATAAGAGGGTTGCAACTGGAGGACGGATGAAGCATCTAAGCCCAGCACAGCACACAGAGTCGGAAGTAGGGGTTTGGATTGCTCGCAACCATGCCACGGGAATACAGAGATGGCCTCATCCTGGGTAGATTAGATCAAGATATCAAACTGAGGTAGGTAACCATAAGCCCTGGGCGGGCTCCATACCCACACTATGGGGCGGCAATTCAACGTGGGTATGTGCAAGGGTTTTCATTGCAAATTATAAATTGGTATAGCGCGACTAGGCACAAGGGTATGCACAGGTGTCCATCGCACAAGGTGAGTGAAGCAGCATTTATAGCGCAAAGCATAACAACGGTTAGTGGATCAGGGAGAGAAGATGACAGTGAGGGCGCGCAGCGGGGGAACACGTTTTGTAACAAAGGCGCAATAACCAGGGGGAGCATTGTAAGGTGGGCCCAAGGTTGCACGCAGGGCAATGCAAGGAGGGCTCGGCACACCAGTTTCGCGGGCAACATTTTAATGCAGTACAAGCGGGGCAGCGAATTGAAACGCGCAGCCGGAACCAGAGAATGGATGTATACAATGCAACAAGGCTTTTTTATAACGCGCTTACACAAAGTGCTTCATTGATCAGGGGCGAAGCCAGAGGGCATATCAATTGTTTATAACGTGCATATACATAAGTATTTCAGCGGCACTGAGAAGCCAGAGGGCAGGCCGTTTTTAAGGCGCCTATAACACAAGTTTCAGTGACTCTGTACTGCAGGAGGTCATGTCAATTAATTATAACGCGCTTATTTATACAAGAAAGCCACTTTGGCCAACGGTAGCAGACCATGGGTGGAAACATGGGGCAGCAGCTGGGGGCTGGGCACGAGACCCGCACACAGGCAAGTGGCTAGTTTCAGAAGGCAGGGGGCCGAGGGTATGAGGAAGTATTTAGCAAGTATCCCGCCAGCCGAAAGGTAAGGATGTAAGCGCAAAGAGCACAATGGACAACTTTTTAGGATTTCGGAAGGGGAATGCGGTTGCGCACCTCAGGCACGCCCGAAATGCCAGGTTTTGTCAAGTTTGGGACAGGTTACAATAACCATTTTGTGTGAACCTTTTGTGCCAGGGCTGCATTGCAAGGGGCCAATAATGACAAGCAGGGTTCCTGGATATGATGGTGTAGTATGACAGAATGACAAGGCGCCCGTCTTGGAAACGGGCTTCCTGGGAAGAGATGGGTTGGCCTGATTTACTGTTGGGTAAGAAAAGGAGGTTGAGGAACGGAATATAAAGAGTTTCCCCTACAATTGGGAAATGGGTTGAACGGTCAGAGACTTTGTACGTATGGGGCCTGTACGTGAACAGAGAATGCCGGCGGGCCGTTGATCAGGGGTTGGAGCTCAGTGGTAGAGCGCAGGGATCCATAATTTTCGTTTTGGCTGGGTTAGTGATTGGATTGTTATAGGAATGCAAGTGATAGCGCATTTTAGAGTAGGTGGGCTAAAGGACGGCATGTGTGTTTTTATTGGTGTCAATTTCTCGTGTGCAGCGAATAGATTTTAGATTTGCGTGGTACAGGGCTTCCATTTGCTGAAGTGTTCCTGGTAATGACGGAAGTACAATGTGTTCATGACATGGCCCTGGTTATGTTTTAACGCAGGGACAGGCTCTGCATTAAGGATTCCTTATGGGTTTCAGCTTAACAGCGTCACCACAAGGCTAGTAGAGCAGCAGGGGGGCGTGGTCGAATATGTGGTCCGTGGAACATGCAAGCACAGCCTCTTGGGGCACTGGTTTTTAGGGGGAGTTTGGGGTGATAGCACAGTGGTAAAACCATGGTGGGGGCACTCTTACACGGAAGGGGCGGAATCACAACCAGTGGAAGTATAACGGCACTGTTCCATAAAATAGGGGGGCAGGCAACAGTGGTGAAGGTGATGTGGCTGTACCCAGTTTGGGCACACAGCAGTTCAATTTGCAGCCGGGTTCGGGTCCCAATAATTAAAGTGGGGGGACTCATCAACAAATACAATGGGATGTGACATCGCAAGAAAGTAGCATGTCAAGGTGAAATATGCACATTTCATTTATGGGCTTTGCATAAACACCCAAATTAAATGGGACGAATGTCATTTGCCTTTCATAAAATCCACACACACAAAACCAAGAGAGGATATCTTCGTCTAATAGTGTTTTTGAAAACATGGTGTGCATTGTTAACCTCCAGGAACCAATACAATTGTTTTCCCTGAAACTCGCAGTATCGAAATGGGACATTTCAACTTCACTTGTTTGTAAGTTTCATCAGGTTATATAGTGCAGTGGTGAGGTGTCTGGCTTGCAAAACCTAACAACTGCGATTCAAGACCCTTACTAGAAGGGCCTCATTTGCTGAAATAGGGTGGCAAGGAAGACATTGGGGGGCTCAAGGTTGGCTTCCGGAGTGGGTTTGATCAAGCAGGTCAGCAAGGTAGGCGCAGCCTTTCAGCGGGCCAAGGTCAATGGAGAAGGTATTAATGGTGAGACTAGGACTGCGGAGCTGTGGCCTTGGTAACATGGTATAGTGACGGTTGACCTGGGGGATAACATGATTAGCAAAGGGGTGCCCAGGGGCCACGTGGCAGGCATTGCCGAATCTACAAGGTAAACTGGGTGAGGCATCATTCTCTAGGGTATGGCGTCTTAACAATGGAGTGGGGTACATCATCGGCACTGGGAGTGTGACAGTAACTTAAAGGGATGGTCTAGTAAAAATGTTTATTTAAAAAATAGATAGGCCACATAAAAAAAAATACTAGCATCCTCCGTTTTAAAACTTCCTATGTAAAATTTTGAGTTATTCAAGCTCAAAATTCGAAAAAGCAAGCACAGGGGCGGAGCCATTTTGTGAAATGGAGGCCCTCCTGTGCTGGCTTTTGCTTTTGCGGCACAAATGAAGGAAAAGCCAGCCAGCTGTAGTAAACAAAGTCTACCGCTGGGTGGCTTTCCCTTCATTAGTGCCGGGACGCGGACCGGAGACCAGAGCAGAAAAGCTGCAGCTGAATCTCGGTAAGTGCTATTTATTTTTTTTACAAAAAATAAGCACTAGCTGCGTTTTTTTTTCTAAGTTTTCCGGGCTGGAGGAGCCCGGAAAACTTAGAAATAAAACCGCAGCTTTAAAAATGTTGTATTTATGTTTGTGGTCGCTTTTGAAGCGACCGCAAACATAAATACAACGTTATTGTGTTGGAAAACGCTGCGGTTTTTCTTTCCAAGTTTCTCAGGCTCCTCAGGCTCGGAGGAGCCTGAGAAACTTGGAAAGAAAAACCGCAGCGTTTTCCAACACAGCCACGTGTGTTTCTGCCTGCTGTGGCTATCACTTTGGGTCTCCGGTGCTCCCAGGGGAGCACCGGAGACCCAAAGTGAAAGCCACAGCAGGCAGAAACACACACGGTTATGTTTACATGCCGCGTAGTGTTTCTACCTGCAGCTGATTTCCCATTTGGGGCTCTCGGGCTCCCCGAGAGCCCCAAATGGAAAAGCAGATTCAGGCAGACACAACGCGGTTGTTTTCCGCAATGCCACGTTGTGTCTGCCTGAATCTGCTTTTCCATTTGGGGCTCTCGGGCTCCCTGTGGGGAGCCCGAGAGCCCCAAATGGAAAAGCAGATTCAGGCAGACACAACGCGGTTGTGTTGGAAAACGCTGCAGTTTTTCTTTCTGAGTTTCTCAGGCTCCTCCGAGCCGGAGGAGCCTGAGAAACTTGGAAAGAAAAACTGCAGCGTTTTCCAACATAATAACGTTGTATTTATGTTTGCTGTCGCTTCAAAAGCAACCGCAAACATAAATACAACGTTTTTAAAGCTGCGGTTTTATTTCTAAGTTTTCCGGGCTCCTCCAGCCCGGAAAACTTAGAAAAAAAAACGCAGCTAGTGCTTATTTTTTGTAAAAAAAATAAATAGCACTTACCGAGATTCAGCTGCAGCTTTCCTGCTCTGGTCTCCGGTCCGCGTCCTCCGAGTCCCGGCACTAATGAAGGGAAAGCCACCCAGCGGTAGACTTTGTTTACTACAGCTGGCTGGCTTTTCCTTCATTAGTGCCGCAAAAGCAAAAGCCAGCACAGGAGGGCCTCCATTTCACAAAATGGCTGCGCCCCTGTGCTTGCTTTTTCGAATTTTGAGCTTGAATAGCTCAAAATTTTACATAGGAAGTTTTAAAACGGAGGATGCTAGTATTTTTTTTTTTATGTGGCCTATCTATTTTTTAAATAAAAATTTTTACTAGACCATCCCTTTAACATGGCAACAAAACCGACTCAGCCTTTATCCCTCTGGGGTCAGTAAGCAGGTTGCAGTGATCATGATTCGTGGTGTAAGTAGCATTGTAAAGATTCGGCAAAGGCAGAGGAGGACGCAAGGGGCAAGAACAAGAGAAGGGGGGGCAGAAGGCATAGTTGGTTTGAAGGGCTAAAACAAGGGAATAAAAGTTCAATTTAGTAAACCGAAAGGGTCTTACTCTTCTCTTGACCAGCGCCTCTTGGGAGCCTAAATGGCAGGGGCGTCTGGTGGTATCAATAAAGACAGTTTCCTCCGAATAAAAGGCGCTCTCCTGACCCAGAAACACCTGAAAGGGCAGGCGGGGCACAGACACGAAGGGTTGGGGGAGTTGGGCCTACCTACTGTGTACTTTGGTGGACAGAAGGGGGAGGTAGGTGGCTGGATACGGAGCAGTCACCGAACGGGCAGAAGGCAAAGTTGGTTTGAAGGCCTATAACAAAGGAATAAAAGCTCAACTTAATAAACTGAAAGGGTCTTCTCTTGACCAGCGCCTCTTGGGAGCCTAAACTTTGCCCGTCACGAACGGCGCTCTCCCTGTTGGTAACTCCTGCAAGGGCAGGCAGAGCACTCTTCTACTGGAACATAGGTACTCAATTGTTGGAGCTGTAAAAGGAAGCAGGAAAGAGGGGGAGCCACGGTGGGCTGTAACCCACCTAGTGGCGTGGTGGTGTTTGGGCGACCAAGCACAGAAGACAGACTCCGGATGAGCCAGAAGGAAGCCGGAAGGGTCTTCGCTCTTCCCGGACCAGCGCCTCTTGGGAGCCTAACGGCAGGGGCGTCTGGTGGGCACAACAAAGGCTCAGCTTCCCCCAAAAAAGAAACGACGCTCTCCCCACCCACGAACACCTGCATGGGCAGGATAGGCTCAGGCACAACGGGTTGGGAGAGTTGGGCCTACTATGGGCACTATACAAAGGTATAGGGGGAAGCAGGTGAGATTCCCAGACCAGCGCCTCTTGGGAGCCTAATGACGGGGGCGTCTGGTGGTAACAACAAAGGCTCAGCTTCCCCCAAAAAAGAAACGGCGCTCTCCCCACCCACAAACACCTGCATGGGCAGGATAGGCTCAGGCACAAAGGGTTGGGAGAGTTGGGCCTACTATGGGCACTATACAAAAGGTATGGGGGAAGCAGGTGAGGTCGGACATGGAGCAAGTGCCACACCTACAGACTGGAGTTCACAAAATGTGTACAGGGATTCTTTTGTTGTGGAAATAAAACTGCGGCCAAGTTTGCCATTTGAAACTACTGTCTCATGCCAATTAATTTTCTTGCAAGAAAACAAGTTGCAGCGAGGAATAAGCAAATTATGACTAATTGGCTATGGGTGCAAATGGACAAATGCATGGGTCACGTCATTGCAGTGAACATTCGTTACTGGAAAATGATACAATGACATCACTGTATACCTCAACATGGCATACAGAAGGACACTGTGACCATCCTGAAATAAGTTTCTGTACTGGGCTGCAGGACCAAATAATGCCACAAGGAACACCTTAAGTGAGGCTGGGATCCGGTAACCCTTTGGACAAACGGAAACTGTACCCCATTGACGACAGTTCCGACGGCAAACATCCCCAGCACACACAGCACAGTAGGAAGACACCCAGTAGATGTCCCCAACTGATCCCAGTGAAATCAGAAGCTTCTGCTCCACAAACATTGAGAAATAAGCAAGAATGAAATGTGGTATATTTCACTGGATCGCCAACAACACAGCAGCATATTCCTAGCTTAGCATCCCGCAACCAATGCAGTCTGGCGATACGGCACAGCCGGTCCCCACCAAGTCAGACAATTGATTAAGACCAAAATAAGCAAGAAGACCATTTAAAAGTGCACAAAGAACCAGAAAACGAATCACAGCACACCAAGATCACATCCCTAAAGCCAGACATCACTGCCAGTTTGCTTCTTAAATGCACAATAAAAAGCAAGAAACACCTATCTGAGACTCTCTCATACAATCGATGAGATATGCCACCACAAAGAACGTAAAAAAACTCATAATATGCAGTCTCTACGAGGCTGATCAAATTAACACCTGTAGCCTCATAAGCAATCAGAAGAAACCGATCATGAAAACCACAAAGATGTAGAAGGCCCCGGTTCTGCTAAATTCATTAGCGGCCCAATGAATCCAGCACCCATGGACAGAGGTTCTTGCAAGTTGTAACCCACCTCCCCACCCTCCTCCATAACATCACCCTTGTGTTTCCAACTTACAGGAGTGCGGCAGGAGTGTTCACGGCGAGACATTCTGCTTGGGAACATTTTGCTCACCAGTCTTTCCACAGTGCCTTTGGAAGAAAGGAGGAGCCTGATATTAAGAACCCCACTCCTAAGCCGAGCGCTGCAGAGTGCTGCAGGAGTGTGCACGGTGTTCACCAGTGGTCCAGGGATTTGGTGACATACACGGTGGAGCCTGTTTTGGGGGCCGGCGAGACCAGTCGAGCCGGCCCTGTTGTTGCTGGGGACAGCAGCACCTGGGTGGAGGCACAGCGACTCAGATGGTTGCTGGGGGTCACCAGGTCTTGTTAAGAGAAGGGCAAACACTACCAAGCCTGTGCGGTCCCTAGCCACCATGCTGGCTACAGGGCCCCACAGCACCATGGCCTGCAGGCCCGTGCTCACACGGTGTGGGCCTGCAGGCCTGAAATGAGACACAGATTCCAGTCACTCCATCTTGGAGTCTGCAGCTGGTCTGACCACATGCGTGCAGGGGGCTCCTTTTATTAACACAGTCACAGACATATGATATCAGTACGAGCCCTAGGAGTCACTCACATTACTTAAAGGGGCGGCACACCACGCTCCTCCCTTTTCACAACGAACAAACAAATGACAAACATCACTGGACATCAAATGAATTAACAGTCGCAAACAGTAATGCCTGAAATCACAGGTGCAAGCAATAAGCAAGTACATTGCAACTTAGGTTGGTACAGTCATTGCCTACAGAACACGCTCTGGTAGTTACCAACATAAAACATACACTGAGCATTGTTAAACATCTGAGGGGGACAGCCAGGATTGGTGGACTGCTGGTGGTAATCGCACCACAGTTTCAAAAGGGCCCTTTATTCAACTGGGCATATGTGCATTCCTACAGACAATAACGTTCCCACTCTTGGGTCCACTCTAAGCCTGCCACTAGTTGCAGGATCACAGCCTCAGGCAAACAATTGCTGGTGGCACTTTGAGCTTTTTCTGCATCATGCAGGTCCCCACCATCCAATGTACATCGTCAATGATTGCACTTTAAACAATTAGGGCAGTGCAGGATAGCAGTTTCCTCTTGTACACTTCACTGTCTGCAGGGCTGATAAATCACACACGGAACGACCTCATGTGCCAGTCAGCTACTGCCACAGTTTAGCTTAAAGCATGCTGACAATCTGCAGGAGCTCAGTTTTCCGTTCTTCTTATCAAGGCCATTTTAAGCATGTCCAGAGTCTGCAGGCTCACCAGCATTTAGACGGATGGCTACTAAGTCCATTTAAGCATGTCCAGAGTCTGCAGGCTCACCAGCATTTAGACGGATGGCTACTAAGTCCATTTTAAGCATGTCCAGAGTTTGCAGGCTCACCAGCATTTAGACGGATGGCTACTAAGTCCATTTTAAGCATGTCCAGAGTCTGCAGGCTCACCAGCATTTAGACGGATGGCTACTAAGTCCATTTTAAGCATGTCCAGAGTCTGCAGGCTCACCAGCATTTAGACGGATGGCTACTAAGTCCATTTAAGCATGTCCAGAGTCTGCAGGCTCACCAGCATTTAGACGGATGGCTACTAAGTCCATTTTAAGCATGTCCAGAGTCTGCAGGCTCACGAGCATTTAGACGGATGGCTACTAAGTCCATTTTAAGCATTTTTCGGGGGTGCTGGAGAACAGTTGAACTTGCATTGCTATCTGTTCAGAACAGCCCTTTGCCACAGTTTAGAGGCCGGAACAGCCGCACCCAGGGCACCAGGGCCACTTTGCCCTGGTCCATGGTGGTCAGGGAGAAACACGGTATGGGTGGCAGGGTGTCAGGTCACTTACTCATCCTGGAGCGGCACCAGCTACTCACTGCCCCACCCCCTTTTTTCCTGTGGTTGTTGACATACTGCCAGCCTTATCGAGCGCACAAACAATCATGTGAGCTGCAACCCTCTTCCCTTTTCCTTTTCCCCTTTTTCTTGGCAGTCATCGTCCACGGGTCGGGATGCCGGGGTCGCAACAGTTTTGTAGGTGCAGTATGTTGGGGGTTGATCTGCAGACTGCATTCACTTCAGCCTCCCCACCCACACCCCAGACTGGAGGGTTGGTCCAGGCAGAGGTGTTTCCTTGATGGAGCAGCACCATCGCCTCTTCTCTCGCAAAGCAGGAGGTGCTGGCACAATTGTGAGGATCCACCGGGACCGAAGGGACACCCCTCGGCATGCTGTTAGGGACACTGTCAGTCCATGTAATACAGAGAGTGGATGCAGGAGCTGCTGGTGTTATCTGCTCAGGCACAAGCATCTCTCCCTATCTGCCCTACGACTGGATGATTGCCGGTGCTGGAAACAGGAACTGCAACAGTCCACGTTTCTCTTTGGGATCTTCCCTTACGGAGACATGGAGAGCAATCACAGTTTGCCCCATGGAAATTTCCTCTTAGGCGGTTTTCAGAAGGAGATGTCCTTTTTTTTTATCTTAACAGCTCCCAGTCTTTGGTCGCTCCCATGTAGAGGACACTGAAGAGTTCCTGAGGGCTAAGTTCACTGGCGGCAGCCGGAGAGCACAGCTTCTTTCCTTTTATCCTGCAACTGGAGACAATGAAGAATAAACTAGCAGCTTCCCCAGCCCACCCCCTCCCTCCAACAATACACTGTGGTTGGGTTTGGTTTTTGGGAGCTAATTGTCTGCATACTTATATGAGCATCGCTGCGAACTTGGCAGGCGCTGCTACCTATGCCTTCTTTCCAAACTTATAAAACGCTGCTGGGAAACACGCAGGATCTGCATCTCTATCACAGAGAGGTCTTCAGTTGTTATCAGGTGGCGTTGTCTTCATGGATAGGGCTCCTTGTTGTTATGCAGTGCAGCAGAGGTGCGCGCCACTTGGAGCACTCAGCACTTCTTCAGGACTAGAGGCCTGAAAGCGGGCGATTAGTTGCTATACTGATTGTCTCGCTTATGAGCCCCAGGTGAGAGGACAAGTCGCTCTGGATGTACATAAGGTTGTATGCAGTGCGCGTGTAATGGAAAACGTTATCTTTACCGGGGTGCTAATGCGCGTCTTGCTTACTTTTATTTTCTTGTATCTCTGACACCGGAGCCCTTTTGATGTTACCGTCTGCGGGCCCGGCTTCTGTTGTCATCACTCCGATCGGAGAGTACTCAATTACTTTCCTGCTAGAGGCCGCGAAATCGCATAAAGGAGCTCAGACCACTGGGGCCATCATTTTCTCACTGCCGGTCGCCCGGGATCTCTGTACTCCAGTGGCACGGTAGGACCATATCCTGGGGGCGGTCACTCTCCCCTTTCGATGCTGGGCATCCCCTTCTTCTGGGCAATGCCATCGGGCCACCCAAGGCGAGGCCAGTTAACTGTTGTTACATGACAGCAGGGTCAGGAGAGGGGCAGCAGCCCTCTTACAGAGTCAGCGCCCCTCTCCTCCCCACGGATAAGGGAAGACAGCAGGGTCTGGCGCATCAAAGCGCAGGAAGGGTGAGGTAATAAAAATACCTCACCCTTCCACGAGAATATATGGGTGCATTGCACCCAGGTGACCCAGGCAGGGAAATACCAAAGGAGCCCCCCCCATCCCTTGGGGCGGAGGGGGCCCAATTAGTCAGCTGCAGGCTGGCCTGGGGGGTTGGTGCACAGCCCCCCCCCCACATATTACAAAGACCCAAGGGTTCCCTGGGTCCTATATAAGGAGCTGCTTGCAGCTCTAAAAACACAAACTGTTTGTGGACCCTGCACGGGGACCCAAACAGTATAAGGAAGTTCACTGTGTTACTCAGCGTCTTCCTGCTCTTTTTCATTTAGGTTTTCTTTTGCAATTGGTTTGTGGCCCCTGCACGGGGACCCAAACACGTTAAGTTGCATTGCAGACGTTCGCTGTACTCAGCATCGTTCTCGCCCTGTAAACACTCTCCTGAGAGCCAGCGTCGGACTGGTCATATCGGTCTTTCGGCCACTGGCCGAACGATCTTGAGCCCTAGGGGGCCGGTTTTCATCAGCCGGCCCCTGGGCCGTTTTTTTGTTGCAGCACCTGCAATCTGCAGCCCAGAATTCATCAAAGCAAGGTAACAACGTGTGTGTTTACTTTTACACGTTGTTACCTTGCTTTGATTTAATTTGAAAATTATTTGCATGCAATAGTTGTGTAAGCATCCAGGGGCGGCAGGCCCAGGGGGGGCCTTCCCCGCCGCAGCCGTGTGTGGCCTGGCCTTCCTGGGTAAATGCCGGGGCCGGGCCATCCAGGGCCCAGCACGGCGTGGCTGGCTGGCAGTGGCGCCAGGCCGTGAGATGAGCAGAGAGTGCAAGTGTAATGGTAGCAATTGTCAATTGTCTCGAGTCTCTCGAGACAATTAACAAAACCTGCTCTACATGTGAATCTGAGTTTGTAACACCGCCGGCCTGGGGCCTGCCGGTGCCGGGACTAGGGCGGGCTGACTACTGGGCTGATGGGCTGAGCCACCTGTCCTGAGGCCATAACAACACACGTACTTCAAGTTGCTTTCAACTTTGCACTGCAGGAAGTAACACTTGCATGCTAAGTTGAAAGCAACTTTTGCCTGGGCCGGGCCCTGGGGGTGGGGCCGCCGGACCGCCGCCGTTGGGGAAGGGAAGAAGAATCAATGACTTAGTGTAGCAGCACACGCACACAGACTCTGTGACGCCACTAAGGTCAATTCCGTGGTGTGTGTGCTGTGGGTATATGGGCCTCTTGCTGCTGCGCCTGCAAACTGTATTTGATTTGCTGAGCGTAGTGAGTTAAGTGAGTGGTCAAGACAGAATAGCGTCAGCCACGCATAGAGTGCAGCAGGCAGCAGCAGGTGCACTGACAGGCAGTGGGATTGTCTGTGTGCACACACAGAGTCGGAGCCGCCCGGAGAGGTGAGGGGACCAACGTCGCTCTCACAGCAGTAGCACAGAGCCACCCACCACACCCGCCACACACCACCAGCTGAGCTGCCTAAGCCACCTCCTTGAGCAGCAGCACGGCTCTGATCTCTTCGTCTTATTCCGATATCAGATTCCTTTTCCGGACCAGGGTCCAGGTCCAGGACCACCCACCCAACAAGTAAGATTAGGAGTTGCCCCAGAAACCTCTTGTACCCAATGAACCTGATACATATGTTTCTTGTAATCTTGTTTGCTTTAGAAAATGAATCCAATCTTAGTGTGTATATGTGCCCATGCCCTCAAAAGTCAAAGCTGTTGGCTTTGCCAATACTCGTTTCTGCCACAGTGAAGAGAAGTGCTGGTGTTGCCCTTCATTACAATTTTAAAAAAATGCCATCAGGGACCCCTTTTTATAGATTTTGTTTTGGCCCCTGGGTGGGCGTAAGAAATAGGTGGTCTTTTCACGTAGTTTTGCACCTCATATGTGGTATTTATTAGAAGATCGATAATGTGATTAAATGGGATAACACACACGCGTTCGGCGACTCAGCCTTTTATCCATTTTCCAGGCAAGGGCTCACTCGTTTGAATTGCCCTAACATGTTTAATTTGCGAAAGCTCAGCATGATTCCATGCTTTTGGTATGATTATGAAGCGAAAGTTTGAAAGAAACTCCCCCCACCGCTCCCTCCTGCGGGGCACCCATCTATCACACATCACAGCTGGGTTTGCATGCTGGCGGTCTCCGACCATAGCTTTTTCTTCCCGCGTTTTTTTTCCCGAGGGCTAGCATCTAATTTAAAGCGGGGCCTATCCCAAAGCGACGGCAAACTGCCTCTGTGGGATCATTTTGCACACGAAAACATCTTTTTTTGGCCCGTGACCGGACCGAATAAATGTGCGTTTTTACATCAGTGTATGCCCTCACCTTTTAAGCACTGTGTCAGTAGGGTGGAGTTGTTCTTTTTTTTTGTAAATAGATGTTTTTCTGCTAAATCAGATGAGGGCATTTATTCGGAAAGGCAGACAGGGGTGGGGGTTTACGGAAGGGCGAGGCGTGAATTTCGGAAATGTGTTTTTGTTTTATAAATATGAATGAACATTACTGTAATTGTCGGGATTAGGATGCAGCCTCGAGAGAAAACTGATGACGATGTATTGTGTTTCCTGCTTTGCAAAGTCTTTCCTGTGTTGTGAGCAGCACCCCTCCTCCAGAAACCACCCCCCCCCCCCAACACACATACACCCTGACACCCAATATGATGTAGCAGGCTAGCAGCTAAAGATGGACCATGGGCTGGCTAGCATACGACACGAGCGCTGTACCAGGTGATTGAGTACAACGTGTATTAACCAATCCCAAAGCGGCCCCCAAAAGTTGCCCGCTTCAGCCAAAGGCCGCGGCGTGACCCGAGAGTTGTGCATTCTGCACTAATTCGGTGTTATGTGAACCCAGCCCAGGAGATACAACAGCAAAGTGTGATATATATAAATTGACTGTGATTGTATAAACTGCTTGCATGCACTAGTGGGCCCGATTCATGGGATGTTTGCCTGCTTCAAAGTGAATTGGATCAGCTTTATTTACAGTAATAAGCCTTGGAGTTTGAATAAAGGAATTAGGGGCAGGTGAGATACCACTATAGGGGTGCCCGGGGCCACGCCCTTTGCCTGAACAAGGGGTGATTTATATTTTTAGAACCAATCCAGAACACCTGTAAATTGGTTGTCGTCTCAGTTTTGGGCGTTCCACTTTGCAGCGCTAGAAGTATGCATGTTTCAGACTGTGGACCGAGGAATTGCCTCACAACCTGTGTAATAAGGTTAAAGGGAGTCTCCAAGCCCGGTCCCCAAAATACCCCAACCTCTGGGCCTCAGAGCTGTGGACCTCCGTTCTCATTACATACTCATCTCATCCCCCTGCCATGTTGGGTCGGACTAGTGGGGGGGGCTATAAAATTGCCTTGGGCAGCCGCATCAATTAACAAGTGAGCAGTGGGCGGCCCACAGTTGCAAATGGCTATTTATGCATTTTGAGACACTGTTGGACTAGTAACCAAGGGGGAGTTTTTTGATGAAGTGTGATGCAATTTGTGCATTTGAAAGAATCTCATCATCAAACTGGTCCAAATTGGCCAAAAAAGTGGCCCACTTACTTTGACCAAACAAACTGCCCTTCACCAGCATTTTGTGTTTTTGGTTCTGCCATGGGCCTATTGCCAGTCTGAGCCTGGCTGACACAATGAAATAATGTATGGGGTAAGAAACTGTTGAATATAAATAATCATAGTGCCCCCTTTCTCAGTGGTTCTATTCTTTTAAGCCCATCTACCAAGTTACCTTCACTTGGAGGGCCCCCCCCCCCATCATATCTTTGTTACAAGCCCTGCACTGTATTTGTATGATATATAATGTGTTTATTGGGTTTTCGCCATCTTTACTTGGTTTGTTTTTGCAGGCAGGCTACTGTTCAAGTATTCACTCTAGTCTGGTTTTTGCAGAGCTACCAGCCAGCCAGGCAAGCCCATCCCTGTGGGTAAGTAACCACTAATGACTGACTGTATATCCTCAATGCAGTGTAATTTAAGGGGCTCATGTAGAGCACACTTAAAGCACTATGGTGACCTTCATTATGCACACCTTTTGTCTCGCCCCAGGAGCACGGCCACCCTAGGCTCCAGTCCAGCCTATAAACAGCAGTGACCAGGCAGAACTCCTGTCCTATTCCTCCGGACCCAAATTAGAGTTAGAGAATCAGTCGCTCTCCTCTTTCAATCTGGCCAAGTTTTGTTAATGTGAATTTGCACCCAGGCCTAATGTGCACCAGGGCAAAAGACAAACCTGGATTACACTTTTCTCAAAGGCCCTGTTGCAGAGCTCACACTGTGGTGGAGGGTAGGATGATTACACAAACGTTCGTATTTATATGCATGCAGCAGGAATTCACTTGCTATATATGTCTGTATTGCTGCATACCCCTTTGTGTTTTTCATACGTTAATTACAATGCAGCTTTACTTTTTGGCTACTATTTTTTTCTGAGATGTCAGACCATTTGAACAGCTACTACGACACATCCTGGCACAACGAAATCGCAGCAGACAACAAAGGGATACTCTGGTGACAACTAACCTATGCTCAGTGCTGCACTACTCCACGTGTGTTTATTATGTTGCTGTGCTTTTGTATACTGCTAAAGTGATATTGTATATGTGTGTAGAGTCAGAAACAGGGACGTGTGTTTCCATGAGTGGAACAGCTTGCTGGAAGCGTGCGCAGTGATCAAAACCTCACCCTAATATCCCCAACCTACCCAAAACCTCTCCCTAAACCTCATTCCGGTTTCCCTACTCCACCCCCCTCTTCCTATCCAACCGTTGTAACCCTAACTCTCCTTCCCTGCTGGGGTTGCGGAGCCCTGTATAAGCATCGACTTGCAGCAGTCCAAATACCGCAGTGGTGGTGGTTGGTTCATGCTACTCCTGCACCTCAGAGCTGTGGATCCTGTCACACAACTGTATGCAAAGTTATGTTATTTTATGAGTTGTGTTTAAATGTAACAGACACTTGAACCCTCCATAAGTATCTTTTTCTGCAAAGTCGTGAATGGGTACGATTCACAGATGATGGTTTGAGGGCCACATTTTTTGAGGCGCTGGGTGGGCCACTTTTTTGAGGCGAGGGGTGGGCCACTTTATTTTGGGTGTCCGGGCCTATTTCTTATCCCAGTCCGACCCTGCTGAGAGCATTGTCCTGCTCAAAAGCCAGCAATTTTGAGCCGGAGACGAGGAGAGTACGGCCGTCCTGGGGGAGAAACACGGCGGCGCCGCCCGGGACTACGAGTTTGTGGCCTGTAACGTCTTCTAAAGGGAGCGGCTGGGAGGCACGCAGGAGAAGGTTTCAGCCGCGAGGGAGCCCTGCACAGGTGGCAATTTCATAACATTGTAGCAAGTCAGTCAGCCGCTGCACCGGGTTCCCAGCAACGGGGTCCTCTCACAAACCACGGAATAGCAGACCACTGGGAACGTCAGCTTCTTGAAAGCAAGCCAGCATGAAGTAACGGCGCCAGTTTGTACTGTGGGGATAGAGAGAGCGTTTGTAGAAAAAATGTCATTCGTAGTCATAGATTGAATGCAGGAAAATAAATCCCGGGAGCGCGAACTTAGTTGAAAAGACCTACTCACTCACAAAGAAAATCGCTTAAGCATATTCCATTTAAAATCATGGGGTAAAGAGGGTATTGCTATAAGAAACCGCATCAAGCTCAGCGAGACATCACGAAGCATGGTGTGGGCACAAGTCACAGCAAACGTTTCCAGCATGTAAAAGCGTTTTTAGCTACAAGCCTGTTCCACATGTTTTTTCGACCTACCGGGCAACAACACTGCGCCAAGCTGTCCGCATTTTTGCAGCCCCAAACATGGGTAATAAGACAAAATCACGGAAGTTTGAATGTGACATAAAAAGGCAGCCCGAAAAAACACGTCATAGCAGCAGGGCATGCTATTGCTAAGCTCAGATTGCTCGTTGCAGGGCAACATTTAGGGAATACATATTGAATGATTTACAGTACAAGATGCAAAAACCGAACTGAAGTTTTAGAATAAACAGAGTTTACAATTGGTGTGAAACATGCAAAATACAAATGTTTATTCAGGTTCACGTGCCATGCAGCAGAGGGGGTGATGTCCATGCATAGCACAGGATCAGACAAATGGTTTAGAGTGAATTTGAAAATTGAAGACTACGAATCCAAGGCTAAAAACATGAATGGAAGGCATTTTTTAAATGCAAGTCTATGGAACAATAACGATAACTGTGTTTAAACACCGGCACCATATAAAAACCGGTCACAAATTGGCAAAGGCACCAGGGCAGAGACAGGAGCTGTCACAAGGCGCAACACAGCAGTTGCCTAAAATGGGTAACACCAAAATTTGTAATCTTGAGCGTACAGTTACAGTAGCAAGGAATAAAACCTTGTCTGGGCAACAGATGGTTTTTGAACAATGGAATAGTTTCGCCCTGCAGTCAAAACAACATAGTTGTGAACTGCAGTCAAAACAACATAGTTGTGAATTAAAGCACACTCGCCCCAACGAGCATAGATAGGTTTATCCACATGCATGTTTAGCTCCCCATGTTGAAACACAAGCACCAAAACAACCTTACCAAGAGCGCATCAGTTAGAGAGTGAGGGGAAACATGTACCCATGTCTCTCAGAAACAGAAACACGGCGAAGCTCCGAATCACGTGCAGCATCCCATGACAGCTAAGCAAGTCAGAGACAAAAGCAACGAATATTGCCTGCAACAAAACGGCCTTTTTGTTATAAAATAGAGCACCCGTGGACATCAGTACAGAGCCTGTGGTTGCAGTTCAAATCCTGGCAGGGTACAAAAATGCTAAATCCTTACCATTATCGGTGGCCCCTACCGGCCCAGAGCCAGCTGGGGAGGGCTAGTTTGACCACCACTCTGGTTGACCGCAGAGCCACCCAGAGGGGCAACCATCCACAACAGTCTGCCTGGATTTATATGGGGAAAAATAGCAAAAACAGTCATCATAGTAGCGCACAAACCTCATTAGGGGGGGAGGATTAAAAGCGCTGGGGTGTTTCCCAATAACACAACAGTTAGACCAGGGGTCGATCAGTAACAGGCAGGTGGCAAGACACCTCACAGACAAATTAAAGCAAAAATGACAGAGGAAGTGCAAATCTGATATTCAGACCAAGACTAATCACACATAGCTCAAGTTTTTCTTGCACAAGCACTACAAATCTGTGTAACCAGGCCCATGAGACCGGTTTATATCTACAACCCAGTACCCTGACACGGGGCACAGCAAGGCATTGAACGTGAAACCCAACAAATAGGGGTAGACCATGGACAGCACGCAACAAGTCAAAATTACCACAAACATGGCAGTTTCTCGAATTGCCAAATTGATTGCATCACAAGCGGCACGTATGACACAAGCCTCCCTCATAGCACGGGAAGTTTGAGGGCAGATCAAGGGACAAGACGATACCTTGGACCTCAGGAGCGAATTGGGAAACCACCCATACAAAAGTCGGCGTAAGCACTCAATTTTTGTGCACCCGGACAAGGCCTACTGATGCAGTTTGAAGCCTGGCAGAGCCAACACACAAGCCAATTGCGTATAAGCACCAGCTAGAAACAGAAGGCCATGAAAAGGAGAACCCGTTGAAAGGGATCTCCAACTCCAAGCAGCTATCGAAAACGGAGCTTGCCAAAAAAAGTCTGTGTACGCAGAGTAAACACAGAACCCTGAAACGGGGTTCGAAACAACCCACAACTAAGGAAAACCTGTATTCAGGGGACCCAGTTGCAACAGCACTACTGAGGTAGTGAAACAGAACCAGACCACAGGCACGGAAGGGGGCGCAACAATACGGCAAGGGAGCACAGAAGCATTCAGGACATCAGGGGCTAGCGAGAAGGAGCCAGGTGAAAAAGGGGCATTGACACCACAGAATCACCACTGCAAGGCAAGTAAGGGAGAACTCCCCACAGGGCACCAGAAGGCACACGATTCTGCAAACCCACCGACAGCCACTCAACCAGCCAGGGTCTTAAAGAAACACACACGCAGGCAGATTAATAGTGAGCCAGCCTTACAAACAGCTTAAAGAACTGAAACAAACAGCTAAGGCAGGACAGACAACCAAACGGTCAGGTAACACAGCAAGCAGAGCGTTTTGCATTTTACAACCCGCACTAGACTGTGGTTTTAGAGCCAAGTCCAGACCATACCAAACACAGCCCAACAGCTTTCAAAAATCAAAAGATTTATCCGTCTCATATGGCAAACCCACATGGCCTATTTGTACAACTATCAGAGCCCTCCTCTTTACCATCGGCCCGAGTCGGCCACGCAGTTTTTAAAAACCTGGCTGGGTCAAACCTCAACCTTTTCACCTCTCACAAGGGCAAAAAACTCAGCACCACAGTTTAGGGGTAATAAAAATACACAGACCAAAGTGAGAGCCGAAGGATTACAACAAAACCCAGAAACTAAGGCACCAACAAACAAGAAGTGTTCCAGACCATTAGGACCCCCCGCAACATGCAGGTAGTATACAAGCGGATGACGGTTTCCTCAGCGGGTAGTGGCGACCGAGACAGGAGAAGAAACAACATCAACACAGATAACAGAAGAAACAAGCACAAACCAGGGGCCAGAATGAAAGCCCAGGCGTGCCGCTAAGGGCAGCCAAGGTAACAGATAGAGGATATACTTCCAAAACATAGACAACAGCCTCCAAAACGGTACGGCTAGTCGGATAGCGCAGCAGGCAGAGCAATCACTTTGACATAAGGGCAGAGCCTGCTGACGCAGGATCGAACCACAGCAGGGCCAAACTCAGCCTTTTCATTTGCTCCACGGTCAATAAATGGCACCACACACCATGCGGAATTAGCAGCACTCAGATGCCTGAGGGTATGTAGTGCCAGATAAATAACAAAAACAAAACATGTGATGCATGTGTTTCCATAACAAAATAGAGAAGGAAAACAAAAGAGGTAGCGGAACATACAAGAAAATAAGGTGTATGTGTTAGACACCAGGAAAGACCAGTAAAACATGGGAAGCATCACAAGTCAGGCAGACAGCATATCATGATGCCAGAGAATAGGGTGACACAGCCCACATGGCAGCAAAAATACACAGAGGAAAATACGAGCAAGAAATAGAAGAAGACAAAAAGCCAACAACCGAAGGCTGGGGCCTGAAAACTGCAAGTAGCACTGAACCCAAACACGGGTTCTACATAAATAATAAGCAGTGGGGGAATAAACACCACACAACACAACAGGCAGACGCCCGAGGGTCGAGGCAAGAGTGCGGCAAGTAGCACGGAACCAGAAATCTGGTTCAACGAAATTAGGAAGCAGTGTGGAACAAACACCACATAGCACCAGGCCAACGCCAGGTACAAGTAGCACCAAACCTGAAAACGGGTTCAACGTAATTAATAAGCAGTGCAGAATAAACACCACACAGCACAACAAGCCAATACCCGAGCGCATGGGCCAGAGTGTTACAAGTAGCACGGAACTGGAAGACAGGTTCAACAAAATTAATAAGCAATGGGGAAAAGCACCACACAGCACAATGTAACAGGCGAATAAACGCCAGAGGGCGAGGGCCAGGGAGCTACAAAGTAGCTCAGAACCTAAAGGCAGGTACAAAACAATCTGTTAACAAACAGGAGTAAAAGGGGTAGACCATCCCTTAGAAAACCTGGGAAATTCCACAATAGATACCAGACCTCTGGGCGCAGGGGGACTTACTCCACCTATATAAGATAAAGGTGCTTTGAACAGTTACTCAGAGCTCCCCTACCCCTGTTTCACAAATCCACCCCCGGTGGGAAAACTACACAGCACAGACAAACAGGCCAACGCTGCAAAGGGCCGGGGCCTATGCTTCCAAAAAGCATTAAAAAACCAATAAGGTTGTTTAAAATAAATAATCAGGCCAACACCACAAAGGGCTTGGGCCACGCTTCTAAAAGCTGTTTTAAAAAAAAATAGATAAACAGGCCAACGCCACAAAGGCCGAGTCCAGAAAGCAGCTAAACTAGCAGATTAACTTAAACGGTTTGGATTTATGAGAAAACACTGGAAAACAGGGGATCCAAGTGGGGCTCCCCAGGAACATGCGCAAACACTAGCAAAAAAGGTGGGAATCGAAGTAATAAAGCAAAACACAGCGGACGGGCCAGAAGTCCCCTCTAAGCAGTGCTATATGTAAGTACTGCGGCAAGTGGAGGAAACAGACAAGGGTTTAGAACCAGCTAAGAAGCAAATAATGAAATAAAGTGGGCACCACACTCTGTATGCTAATATTAAGAACTCAAAAAAATGGAGTCAAAAATAGGACCAAAGCTCAAATGGATGCTTACAGGAGCTGACTGCAATAAGTCTGGAGACACCCTCACTCATGAATGCAAGAACCAAAGAAGGCTAGATAAGAAATCTAGTCAAACAGCCGCTCTCCGTACATACCCTATACGGGTGGTATAGTTTAAACTTAGATTGAAATGTAAGTTCTCTTCTTCTTATGCATAAGTTCAATAAAGAAACACTTGAGCGAAAGTAGTAGTGAGAGTAATATGTTTATCAAAAACATATATTTCGAACAATGAAAAAAAGAGAGAAAATCACTAATTCTGTCTTAGTGAGGATACAGCTGCCACTTCTCATATTTTAAATAGACTTTGTGTACCAATGCATTTCGGAGCAAATAACTCCTTCATCAGGGTGAGTCTAATCTGATAACATAGAATTGGAATAAATAACACATGACATATAAAATAACGTAAAAAATGGCGCAATATACAATCATAAATCACAATAGAAAAAGAAGGTAATAAATTAAAAATCACATACCAAAAAGTAGATGAGGGTTCAGGTCAAAGTAGAACATGTAATGAAATGAAGTAGACAAAACCAAGAGTCAATAGGTGCAAGTAACGGGGGAGTATAACCATGTAAATGGAGGGAAAACAATGTAAATGGACTCACGAGAAGTGTTTGGCCTCGTAGAAACAAAAATCTACAATCACAAGCAGATATGTGATCTGTTGTCGCTAACAGCAGCGTGCAGAGTGCAGCCAAATCGATAAAGCTGTAAGAAGCAAAAGTGTGTTTTAAGCGGAGTCAATGAGGCGCTGTAGCGCTGTGATTAGAAAGAGTCGTCTCCAATGATTACCTGGAAGACAATCAGGGTCTATGCCGGCCAGAAAAACGCCGTTCTGCATCGCTGTAAGCAAGCGTTGCTAATGGTAACGCTGCTATAAATACCCACGTGATCGCATCGCATCAGAAGAGTGGCGCGATGCGGCACATACTTTTGGGAGACTGCATATGAGCTATGTAGGCATATTAGGAGCTAAAAATCCAATTATCAACACTCAGGTGAGATAAAAAGAAAAAATGAATAAAAGAAAAAAGAATATACAAAAATAATAAACATAGAAAAAATACTATAGAAAAGTAAACAACAGGGAAAGTAATAGAAACATATAACTACACAGGCACCAAATGTGGTAGCCCATGTGAAGGTAAGGGATAGTGAACTAGCATCACAGCCGTGGTAGGTGGCACTAGAGGTGTCACCTTGGGTCCCAGACGGGTGTCCGGGAAAGGCTGCAAAGATGCATGCGCACAATGCGTGCAATTAATGTGTCAATTAAGGAAATTAGCAAGTGTTAACATAACGACTCTGAAGATCTGGAACACTGCGTAAGTATTATCAATGCCTAAGGATACTGGCTTAACAATCAAACCATTATGTATGACATACAAAATCATCAATAACTAATACAAAGAACATTATGTAATGTCACATGAAATCAACATAGATGCATCACATTCAAAGATAACAATGATAATTGATTTCTTCATTTAGGCCATTGGGATACAGGCTCCCCAATCTGTCAATCCAATATGTCTCTCTTTGGTTAAGCCGAAGGCTCAAATCCTCATGTGGATTGACTTTGCTTAGCACTTCAAGAATCAAAAATCTGATTTGAGTCAAATTGTGGCGTTTCTCGTTCCAATGGCGAGCCACTGCCGAGTTGGGATTAAAGTTACGTATACAAGAGCGGTGTTCGTTCCAACGTACTTTAGCTGCTCTCATGGATTGGCCAACATAATATTTCCCACAGGGACACTTTATTCCATAAATGATATTCTCACTATCACAAGTGCCAAATGTCCTCAACAGAATCTTATTGCCTGTGCTGGGATGGTATATGGTGTTGCCTTTGATGACCAGGTTGCAATTAGTACAATGAAGACAAGGATATGTCCCTGTGCGTTGAGTACTGGGTTCTTTCAAGGGAGGTCGTGTGCGTACTAATTCATCGCGTAAATTCTTGCTTCTTTGATAAGCAAATACCGGTAATTGTTCAAACAGTTTCTGTACTCTAACATCATTCTTAAGGATATTCCAATGTTTCTTAATGGAATTCTTTATCTTGTTACTCTGAATGGAGAATCTTGAAACATATACCGGTGTTTGTCGCTCCCTCTTGGGTTTAGTGGTACCGGTAAGGAGTGTATCACGCTCAACAGTTTGTACTCTTTGAGATGCTGAGTTCAGTTCTTCCTCTGTGTAGCCACGGGCTAGGAATTTGTCTTTCATAGCTAGCTGTTGAGTTAAGCATTCTTCAGGATCGCTCACTATTTTTTTCACTCGTAAAAGTTGGCTGTATGGTAAATTCTTCAGAAGGCTTGGTTGATGAAAACTTAGACGATGTAAAAGATTATTGCGATCAGTAGTTTTGCGAAATAAAGTGGTGTTGTAGCCAGTATCTTTCTTGGCAATACTAACATCAAGAAATGTGATTTGTTCTCTAGATATCTCGCTCGTAAATTGAATGCGTGGATCGATACTGTTAAGATATTCAAAAAAGACCATAAACATGTCGTAAGTGCCCGTCCAAATTCCAAATATATCGTCGATATAGCGTAACCATAGGTGAATGTTCTGATTCCACTCTTGTTTTTTAAGTACATGCTCAGATTCAAATTTGTGCATGAAGCAGTTAGCATATGATGGTGCCATTGTGGCACCCATCGATGTCCCTGAAGTTTGTAAAAAGAACTTATTGCGATATTGAAAATATGAATTCTCCGCAATGAATTGAAGAAGAGTCAAAATAAATTCTTTCTGTGCACGGATTGGTGGCGATTCTAGTAAGAGCCATTCAACGGATTCAATGCCTAGATCATGCGGAATGGATGTGTACAAACTCTTAACGTCGATTGTGAACATGAAGTGCTCTTGATTAAATATTATGTCATTGAGCTTCTGTAGAAAATGCGAAGTATCTCTGATGTAAGTGGAGGTTTTTTGTATCAGAGGTTGGAGAAAAAAGTCGATATAAACTCCGAGTGGTTGGTTAATGCTGTCCATACCAGCCACAATAGGTCTTCCTGGAGGTCTGACTTGATCTTTATGAATTTTAGGTAATGTGTAAAAGTTCGGAATCCTAGGGTGAGTATTAATAAGAAATTTACGAGTATGTTCATTTATCCAGTCAAGTTCGAACGCTTTATCCAGCAGGGTTTCCAAGTTTTGTTTAATGGACACAGTGGGGCATGGTCCAAGGGTGCATAGACAGTACGATCTTGTAGTTGTCTCATACACTCAGCATCATAATCTGTGGTATTCATGATTACCAATGCTCCTCCTTTGTCCGCTGGGCGGATAGTTATCTCTTTGTCACAATATAGGTCCCGAATTGATTTCATTTCGTGTGGTTTCATGTTCTTGTATGGTGGGATTTTGTAACTAATACGTTCCAGATCCTTGGTAACCATTTTCTGAAAGATATCGATCGATGGAACTGAGATTGGTGGTATAAAACTACTCTTAGTTCGAAACTCTTGAAAGTTTGGGATATCGGTGGTGCTCTCATAAGGTTCAAGTTCCTCGAAGAATACCTTGAGTTTCAATTTTCTAATGAACTTGTAGAGTTCGATCTTGGAATTAAACAAGGTTGTACTATATGTGGGCACAAAGCTTAACCCTTTCTGAAGTGTATTAACGACCTTAGGCACACATGCCACTACTACTAAGGATCCGGCGAAACGCATCAAACAACTAGAATATCTAATTCGCAAGGAAATCAACCGAAAACTTCATGCGATCACACTAGGTCGCTACTTTAAAAATCAACGTATCCCAAGAGGCTTACGCATCCAACTCCGTCCTACCCTTTGTAAAGAAAGCAAAGAATTTGTACGCAAGTGGGAGGCTATTCTGAACAAGTGTTCCCTAGACTTGATTCTTTTAACCATCCAGGAACTATCTAAAAATCTAATTTCTCTGAACTCCGAGATCCAAGAAATAGAGAAAGAGCTTGCGACGTCACTGGGGAAAGAAGAATATGATATTATCTTAACAGAAATTAACACAAAACTTGAAGATTATAAAACTGAGTTAGAACAGAAAAAGGTGAAAAAATTTAAACGAGATACCTACGACTATATTAACGAAGAAGTATATACGTGGATGGAAAAATACGGACCAGTAGCCTCAAAGAAACCATATAAATATCCAACAGACACCACATCTAGCTCTGATTCAGAAACACAAAGGGACACCGACGTACACACGGAACGACCATCGGGTGACGACAATCGCCCAGTCAGTCCTTCAATCCAAACACCCGCAAGCTCGGCTTTTTTAGGAGCGCGCCCAAAAGAACCCGTAGGGGGAGGAGGAAACCTCAGAAACAAGCCACAAACACGACTACAACTGAGGAAAACCTAGTTATCAACATATCTCAGAAAGCATTGAGCAAAACTGAAGTTAATACACTTCAGAAAGGGTTAAGCTTTGTGCCCACATATAGTACAACCTTGTTTAATTCCAAGATCGAACTCTACAAGTTCATTAGAAAATTGAAACTCAAGGTATTCTTCGAGGAACTTGAACCTTATGAGAGCACCACCGATATCCCAAACTTTCAAGAGTTTCGAACTAAGAGTAGTTTTATACCACCAATCTCAGTTCCATCGATCGATATCTTTCAGAAAATGGTTACCAAGGATCTGGAACGTATTAGTTACAAAATCCCACCATACAAGAACATGAAACCACACGAAATGAAATCAATTCGGGACCTATATTGTGACAAAGAGATAACTATCCGCCCAGCGGACAAAGGAGGAGCATTGGTAATCATGAATACCACAGATTATGATGCTGAGTGTATGAGACAACTACAAGATCGTACTGTCTATGCACCCTTGGACCATGACCCCACTGTGTCCATTAAACAAAACTTGGAAACCCTGCTGGATAAAGCGTTCGAACTTGACTGGATAAATGAACATACTCGTAAATTTCTTATTAATACTCACCCTAGGATTCCGAACTTTTACACATTACCTAAAATTCATAAAGATCAAGTCAGACCTCCAGGAAGACCTATTGTCGCTGGTATGGACAGCATTAACCAACCACTCGGAGTTTATATCGACTTTTTTCTCCAACCTCTGATACAAAAAACCTCCACTTACATCAGAGATACTTCGCATTTTCTACAGAAGCTCAATGACATAATATTTAATCAAGAGCACTTCATGTTCACAATCGACGTTAAGAGTTTGTACACATCCATTCCGCATGATCTAGGCATTGAATCCGTTGAATGGCTCTTACTAGAATCGCCACCAATCCGTGCACAGAAAGAATTTATTTTGACTCTTCTTCAATTCATTGCGGAGAATTCATATTTTCAATATCGCAATAAGTTCTTTTTACAAACTTCAGGGACATCGATGGGTGCCACAATGGCACCATCATATGCTAACTGCTTCATGCACAAATTTGAATCTGAGCATGTACTTAAAAAACAAGAGTGGAATCAGAACATTCACCTATGGTTACGCTATATCGACGATATATTTGGAATTTGGACGGGCACTTACGACATGTTTATGGTCTTTTTTGAATATCTTAACAGTATCGATCCACGCATTCAATTTACGAGCGAGATATCTAGAGAACAAATCACATTTCTTGATGTTAGTATTGCCAAGAAAGATACTGGCTACAACACCACTTTATTTCGCAAAACTACCGATCGCAATAATCTTTTACATCGTCTAAGTTTTCATCAACCAAGCCTTCTGAAGAATTCACCATACAGCCAACTTTTACGAGTGAAAAAAATAGTGAGCGATCCTGAAGAATGCTTAACTCAACAGCTAGCTATGAAAGACAAATTCCTAGCCCGTGGCTACAGAGGAAGAACTGAACTCAGCATCTCAAAGAGTACAAACTGTTGAGCGTGATACACTCCTTACCGGTACCACTAAACCCAAGAGGGAGCGACAAACACCGGTATATGTTTCAAGATTCTCCATTCAGTGTAACAAGATAAAGAATTCCATTAAGAAACATTGGAATATCCTTAAGAATGATGTTAGAGTACAGAAACTGTTTGAACAATTACCGGTATTTGCTTATCAAAGAAGCAAGAATTTACGCGATGAATTAGTACGCACACGACCTCCCTTGAAAGAACCCAGTACTCAACGCACAGGGACATATCCTTGTCTTCATTGTACTAATTGCAACCTGGTCATCAAAGGCAACACCATATACCATCCCAGCACAGGCAATAAGATTCTGTTGAGGACATTTGGCACTTGTGATAGTGAGAATATCATTTATGGAATAAAGTGTCCCTGTGGGAAATATTATGTTGGCCAATCCATGAGAGCAGCTAAAGTACGTTGGAACGAACACCGCTCTTGTATACGTAACTTTAATCCCAACTCGGCAGTGGCTCGCCATTGGAACGAGAAACGCCACAATTTGACTCAAATCAGATTTTTGATTCTTGAAGTGCTAAGCAAAGTCAATCCACATGAGGATTTGAGCCTTCGGCTTAACCAAAGAGAGACATATTGGATTGACAGATTGGGGAGCCTGTATCCCAATGGCCTAAATGAAGAAATCAATTATCATTGTTATCTTTGAATGTGATGCATCTATGTTGATTTCATGTGACATTACATAATGTTCTTTGTATTAGTTATTGATGATTTTGTATGTCATACATAATGGTTTGATTGTTAAGCCAGTATCCTTAGGCATTGATAATACTTACGCAGTGTTCCAGATCTTCAGAGTCGTTATGTTAACACTTGCTAATTTCCTTAATTGACACATTAATTGCACGCATTGTGCGCATGCATCTTTGCAGCCTTTCCCGGACACCCGTCTGGGACCCAAGGTGACACCTCTAGTGCCACCTACCACGGCTGTGATGCTAGTTCACTATCCCTTACCTTCACATGGGCTACCACATTTGGTGCCTGTGTAGTTATATGTTTCTATTACTTTCCCTGTTGTTTACTTTTCTATAGTATTTTTTCTATGTTTATTATTTTTGTATATTCTTTTTTCTTTTATTCATTTTTTCTTTTTATCTCACCTGAGTGTTGATAATTGGATTTTTAGCTCCTAATATGCCTACATAGCTCATATGCAGTCTCCCAAAAGTATGTGCCGCATCGCGCCGCTCTTCTGATGAGATGCGATCACGTGGGTATTTATAGCAGCGTTACCATTAGCAACGCTTGCTTACAGCGATGCAGAACGGCGTTTTTCTGGCCGGCATAGACCCTGATTGTCTTCCAGGTAATCATTGGAGACGACTCTTTCTAATCACAGCGCTACAGCGCCTCATTGACTCCGCTTAAAACACACTTTTGCTTCTTACAGCTTTATCGATTTGGCTGCACTCTGCACGCTGCTGTTAGCGACAACAGATCACATATCTGCTTGTGATTGTAGATTTTTGTTTCTACGAGGCCAAACACTTCTCGTGAGTCCATTTACATTGTTTTCCCTCCATTTACATGGTTATACTCCCCCGTTACTTGCACCTATTGACTCTTGGTTTTGTCTACTTCATTTCATTACATGTTCTACTTTGACCTGAACCCTCATCTACTTTTTGGTATGTGATTTTTAATTTATTACCTTCTTTTTCTATTGTGATTTATGATTGTATATTGCGCCATTTTTTACGTTATTTTATATGTCATGTGTTATATATTCCAATTCTATGTTATTAGATTAGACTCACCCTGATGAAGGAGTTATTTGCTCCGAAATGCATTGGTACACAAAGTCTATTTAAAATATGAGAAGTGGCAGCTGTATCCTCACTAAGACAGAATTAGTGATTTTCTCTCTTTTTTTCATTGTTCGAAATATATGTTTTTGATAAACATATTACTCTCACTACTACTTTCGCTCAAGTGTTTCTTTATTGAACTTATGCATAAGAAGAAGAGAACTTACATTTCAATCTAAGTTTAAACTATACCACCCGTATAGGGTATGTACGGAGAGCGGCTGTTTGACTAGATTTCTTATCTAGCCTTCTTTGGTTCTTTTTAGAACCAGCTAAGACCACGAGCGGTCAGAGCAGGATCCATCCCACCAAAAGGGTAGCCCCACCTGTGATAAATCTATAGACAACTCCAGGAGAAAATTGAACAGAGGTTTAGAGAAATTCTGCCTAGCCAAGGGCTTGGGGTTTATAAAACATCAATCCATATCATTGGGGGACCCCGACCTTTTTCACAAGGACGGCACCCAACTATCAGTACATGGCATGGAGCATTTCTTTAGAGAAATCTTCGCCACCTTAGCCACCAGGGGCTGCAAATAAACAAACCTTTGGGGGAACACAGACAGCGAGAACCTGCCCATGTGTGGCGGCACGGGCTAGAGGGGGGTACCTCTGGACCCGGTGCCCAAAAGGATATTATTATGATTCTGTGTATTGTTTATGTTCCCATAACCATATCTGTATCAATAAAAACCTACGGCCTTTTATTGCCAACACTTGACCAAATTGTTGTGGTTTAATATTTCATGGGGAGGGCAAGGGCTGTAAGACAGGGCGCACACACCCCACAACAACAGATGTAACTATGCTGCATATAGGTTCAGCAGTTATGACGGTAGCAGGTTTCCCCTCACAGAGGAGTGCTGCAGATTCAAACACAGGCGGTCGGACCGGGCTGCGTCTGCTTCTCTCCTGTTGGTGGTGGACCACTCTTCAACTCTCCACGGCCATTGGGGCAGCGCTCACACTCGCCTTCATCTTATACGCGGCAACAGCCGTTCAGTGACTTTCTTCAGTTGGCGGTGGACATCACCATAGGTGTATTCCTATTTTGGGGCTCCGAAATGGAGTGCATTCAATACCCGCCGCCGGCCTGCCTGCCGGCCCCGGGGATCTTTTACAGGGGCTTTGGCGGGACGGCGCGCTGGAGGATCATGTTGCCACTTGTGGTGCGGGTGGGCATTCACCTTCTCCTTTACATTTTTCAGGGGCTACGAGTCCCCACACACCCCTCGAGTTCTTACCCTACTTAAAGCCCTGGATGGCACACCACAGTGCCGTGGCCTCATATCATGGAACTTGTTGTGGCCTGGCGCGTATGCGGGGCGCGTGTCGTAGCAATGAAAAGGCAGACACGGACAGCTGCAAACTGCGTGCCTCTTTATTTCACATACAAACTTCAACTGCCCTTTCCCCGCCCTCCCGCGTCACTTCCCGTTCCTCCCCGCTCCCTCTCTCCCTCCCGCCCCTGTTGTCCTGGAGACGTCAACGTGACATCTCCCCCCTTTTTAAAACAGGCGGCGGTCATTTCCTCGATCCATCGCCGAGGTCTGTTCCGGGCGCGTTGCGGTCGTGTCGGGGTTGGTCTCGGTGACGTTCTGCTTTCGGTGCTTTTGGGTCCTTCGTCCGGTTCTGGTTCATCTGAGTCCCACTGGTCCCCTAGGAAAGGGTCATCAGATTCATAGTCTAGGTGAGCCTGCACTCTTACACTCAGACGTCTGGTTCACATTTGTGGAAGTTCTTTGAAATGGGACGAGTTTCTCGTAACCGGTCCTCCTGACCCTTGGGCGGAGACCATCAACCATTTCTTTTGTGTGACAAGAAGGGGCTCTTCTCGAAAAGCAGATGTGTGCTTGTGGGTTAACGGCTGACGTACCGCCACTACGTCTCCTACCTCAATTTGGGATGCCTGCGCCGTCTGTGGGTGTCTGCGTACTCTTTGATTTGGGCTTTGGCTGCTTCGCCTCGCTCTCTGACTTCCGGGTCCAGTGCGGGACGTGGGCTGCTTGCTTCAGCTTGGGGATGCGAGTTTGTGTGTTTCGCCCGAAAATTAACTTGGCAGGGGTTTGTCCTGTCGTGCTGGCTGTGAGGTGTCCCTCGGTAGTCCCTCAGGAGCTGGTTCAAAACCTGTTCATATGGCTGTCCTGTCAAGCGTGCGACTTGCAGGGCTCGCTTGAGATTGGCCATAAAGCGCTCGATCATCCTGTTGGCTTGGGGCCACAGGGGAGTGATCTTTCTGTGATGGAACCCGAGGTAGTCTGCACATTGGGTGAATTGATGTCCGCAAAACGGGGCCCCGTTATCTGTCTTGAGCACTTTAGGTATTCCATAAGCTGAGAACATGTGGTCGAGAGCCGGGATGACGTGGTGTGCAGCCGTGGATGATATCAGCATCACATCTGGATATCGTGAGTACTCATCCATCACGGCCAAGACATACTTTCTTCCTTCGATGGGTCCAAAGAAGTCGGCTGCAACGGTCTCCCATATTTTCTGTGGAAGCTCTGACATGAGCAGGGGTTCTGGGTGCTGATTTGGTGTGATGAGGCAGCACGTGGGACACCCTTTTAGTTCGGCCTCTACTAGGGCGTCCATGTGAGGAAACCATACCTTTTGGCGGAGCATGCGTTTGGTGGAGACCATGCCCCTGTGGGTCTTGTGGACTAGATTGATGACTTTTCCCCTCATGGCTTTGGGGATCACTAGTTTGCAGTCTTTGAGCAGCAGGTGGTCTTCCGACACTGCCAGCTCTTCTTTCACTAGTAAGAGCCATTCCACGTCCTCTTTTACTTGGCCTCCTACGGCTCTTCCCTTTTCTTTGGCTCTTCGCCACTGTCCAGACTCTAGTCCTTCGCAGATGATGCAACAGTCTGGGTCACTCTCTGTCTCTCTGACGAGTTCCTCCATGTTGACACGCTCCGGCGTAGTCTGGTGGACGAGGTATCTTAGCTATCTGTCAGCCACCAATGGTTCTGGTGTGCTTTCCCCTCGTGGTCTTCTCGACAGGAAGTCGGCAGGGTTTTCACCTTTACCTGGCCTGTGGATGATATCGAATGCATAATCCTGTAGCCTTAGCCCCCACCAGGCGATTCACTGAGGCATTTTGGCCTGTGGATTGCCGTACAGAAATAGTAGAGCTTGATGATCGGTGACGACCTGGAACGGTTTCCCGTACAGAAACAAATGGAAATGTTTGCATGCCTATACTACGGCGAGTCCCTCCTTCTCTGCTTGGGAGTACGCCTGTTCGGTGATGGACAGACTGCGGCTGGCATAGGCCATTGTGTGTTTTTGTGATGGGTCCCACGGGTCGAGTTGGGCTAGGATGGCTCCAAACCCACGGGGCTGGCGTCGACCATCAGCTCAGTCTTCCTGTTGGCGTCATAGTATGACATGTTTTCTGCTTGCGCGACTCCTTCCCTTATTGTCTCGAAGGCCTTTTGACAGTCTCTGGTCCACTCAAACTTTTCATCCTGATGTGTCAACCTCCTTAGTGGCTGGCTGACTGACGCAAAGTCCCGAATATATCGGTTGCAGTAGCTCGCTAGGCCCAGAAAAGATCGAAGTTCCGACACACTGGTTTAGTGTGAGATTGCCATCATGTAGGCCCTTGCAGACCTTCATGAGTGTCTCGTCATGTTTGTTCACGTCGGTTCCAAATACCAGAATGTCGTCCGAGTAGCTGAGACAGTTCGGAATGTGCTTTATGATTTTGTGGACCTCTGCCTGGAATGTTTCTGCCGCCGAAGACACCCTGAAACTTAGTCTTTTGTATCTGAAGAGGCCGACATGGGTGACAAAAGTTGTTATGTTGCGGCTTTCGGGGTGTAGTACCAACTGATGGTACCCCTTCTGCAGGACAAGTTTGGAGAAGACTTTCGCCCCATTCATTAAGTGAATCATGTCTATGATCCAGGTTGCAGGGTATCTCTCCCTTTTGATGGCTTGATTTGGGTGTCGCATGTCCACACATAGTCTAATGGCCTCGGATCCCTTCTTGGGGACTGGGACGATTGGTGACACCCATGTGGTGGGACCAGTTGCCTTCTCGATAATGTCTTGTTTCTGGAGCTCGTCCTCAACTTTCTTTTTAATGTTAACTGGAATTCCGCGGTATGGCTGAGCTACGGGGCGGATGGAGCTGTCTACCTGGAGTTTGATTTGCCTGTTTTTGAGTCTTCCGATTCCTTTGAATATTTTTGGGTACAGATTGTTTATCATTTCTACGGGGTCTATGTACTTGTGGACCATTATGTTGAAGAGCAGGGGTCTACAACCTTTACGCTAGCTGGAGCTACTTGTAGTTGAGGGCCAATAGTGGAGAGCTACTAGTGGGCGATATTGGCGGTGGGGATGTTAATAAGCAGCAAGTAATTTTTACCCATATTTTTTGGGAAGGTTCATTTGCTCTTATACATAGAGGGAATAGCAATCTTTCATATGAACACTGTCTCAACCTGGCACACATGGGAAATAAGCAGGGCTTGCTCTTTGAAGCCCTGCTGTTTATAAATGTGTCTCCTGTGGCTAACAATGAGCCATCTCATGCCCTCCCATGCATGGGCGCCAAGTTTGTTTTTGTTTATGGGCAGAATTTCTGACACTGAGCGAGGGGGCCATGCCCAGCCCCAGGTCAAAACAAGCCATTTTAGAGCACTGTGTGCAGCTAGAATAGGGAAAAAAGCCAATGGATTTGGATTCAGGTCTAAAACATAACAATTCAGCAACAGTCGCCTAACGTGCTGAGCTATCTTTCCTCACATTCTGCTTTTAGTCCCCACTCTCTTTACTACTTCTACACAGGCCAAAACAGCTTTGCCATTTCCAGCCCTCTTCTCTTTCAGCAAAGCTGTCACCGAGTACACCAGCACCAAGTGAGGGCAGCTACAGCCCTCTGCGTTACAGCTCCCTGCACAAAAAACCAAAGGCTCATTTAAGAGCCCCTCACCAACTCCACTCAAGAGCTTGCATGCTTTGCCTAGCCCTGCTTTATTCTATCCCAGGGAAGCATAAGGGGTGGATCTAAAATAGGGACTTCAGACTCAGGCTCAGAGTGGGCCAATTATTTCTATGCGCTATGGCAGGAGTCATACACCAACCTGACACATTCGCTGGGATGGAAAACTCAGGAACTCAGCTTATTGTACAGAGTGCCCTCTGTTAAATCTTTTGGTTTCAATATAAGCTCTGATATGAACTTTAAAGCACACATACCGCACCTCAGATAATCTTGTGTGTTTCTGTTCTCTCAGCTTTGCAAAGTACAACGTGTTTTCTCTCCTTCAGACTTCCCCACTGTTTGGGAAGGAAGTAGAGGAGGGACAAGGGGAAGGATGTGAGAATGGGAAAGGGAGTGAGAGGAGGGACGATGAGAAGGAAGAAAAAGATGTGGGGAAGGAATGAGAGGAGAAAGGTAGGAAAGGAAAGGATGTGGGAACAGAGGGGAAGGAAGGAGAGGAGGAAGGAAGGAAGGAAAGGAAATGATGTGAGAAAGGAGGGGAAGGAAGGAGAGGAGGAAGGGAAGGAAGATAAGGATGTGAGAACGGAGGGGAAGGAAGGAAGAAAGGTAGGAAGGAAAGGAAAGGATGTGAGAAAGGAGGGTAAGGAAGGAGAGGAGGAAGGGAAGGAAGATAAGGATCTGAGAACGGAGGGGAAGGAAGGAGAGGAGGAAGGAAGAAAAAGGATGTGGGATCGGAGGGGGAAGGAAGGAGAGGAGGAAGGAAGAAAAGGATGTGGGAAGGGAGGGGAAGGAAGGAAGAAAGGTAGGAAGGAAAGGAAAGCATGTGAGAAAGGAGGTGAAGGGAAGTGAGAAAGGAGGGGAAGGGAGATGAGTAAGGAGGGGAGGGGAGAGGGAGAGGAAACTGAGAACCGCAAATCAAGGCCTTCACTGGATGCATTCAGCGGGACCCCTCTGTAGTGGTGTCTTTCAGAGCGCCACAACATTTACCGGAGCTTTACGCGTTAAAAGGAGCCACCATGGAAGTAGGTGGTTGCGGGCAAGGGGAGTGCAGGAAGAGCCGTTTTAACTAACAATCACCTTATCTTGACTCCCCCACCTGTCACCCACAGAACAAAAAAGAACAGAAACGGCAGGGCTCCAGTGAGCCATCCCTGCTCATTTCCCTAGGCTGAAACGGTGTACATATGACAGTATTTCTCACGGACATTGTTTCAGCCTGCCACACTTCCGAAATGACCAGTGCTTGCTCGCTGGAGTCTGGCGTTTATAATCTGGCTCATGTGACTTAAAACGAACCCAGGACGAAATGGAGACATTTATCTATCATGCTTAATGTCTCAGTTTCGTCCTCGGCACGTTTCCAACGTGCAGCTGAGCAGCAAACCACCTCTCCTGACCCTCGACACTCCCAAAAATGTACCTTCTAAATCGGGATGCCTCAGTTTCCTAATACGGCGCTGTCATTGCCTCCGCCTCCTTTTCAGAGTTCTTCGCTGGTCCACGGGCACATTTCTTGCAGGTCCGCCGGCACATTTCTTGCAGCACAGCTCTACAGCAGGGGCCACCGACATCAACAGCACGCCCAGTGGCAAACTATGGGCCAATGGGAGCGCAGCATTTAGCAAGGAAAGTGCTCTGGCCAATCACAGCATTCATTCTATGTGGCACTGACATATGCTGCACTGTGATTTGCCAAAGCACTTCCTTGCTCCAGACAGTGTTGTTTTTTGTCTGTTTAGCTGCGAGCGACTGAAAAGGCTCAAACGAGCTACTGGTCACCCGCGATCGACTGTTTGGAGACCCCTGTTGTAGAGTATGTGCATTAGGCCCATGTCTGCAGCTGCCTTGAAACTCAACACACATCCTCTGTCTCTGTGGCCAGAACGTGCATCGGAACTCTCATTTCTTGCCCTTTGTAGCGGCAGAGCCCACTGAATTGTTCTAAGCATTTTAAGGGTGTCTTGGCTCCGTAGGCGAATATGTCAACCGTAGCTGGATGGAGTTGGGTCTTTGGGTCAGTTCAGAGTAGATTTTCTCACTTACCACGTTGACCGTGGCTCCGGTGTCAATGAGAAACTCAGTTGTTCTTTGTTGTAGTTTAATGATGAGTGTTGGACTGTGGGCTGTCGCCGTGGGGTTGCCCAGGGCGTAGACGTATGCCTTCTTTTTCTGGTCACTCCCCAATCAGCTGGGGTCAGACTCGGTGGGGGATTGTTCCACCAAGTATCGCACGTGTCTTCTTGATCTGCGTTCGAGTCGTCTGCGCATCACAAATCTCCTTCTTTCTCTCCTTTTCTGTCGGTTATCCCCAGAATCTGTCTCTCTCCGATTGCCCGGAGATTGGTTCTGGGTGTTGGAGGCGCTTGGGGCTGGGTTGGTGTTAGTCTACCCCACGTATTGACTTCTTGGGCGGGACATGTTGTCTTTGGGTCGGTCTCCCCCTCGGTCTCGAAATAGCCGACATACTGCTTTGAAATGACCTTCGCCACAGGAGGTGCAGCGTTGCCCGACTGCAGGGCATGATCCTTCATGCGGATATTCGAATCCGCACTTGTAACAGAAAAGTTCTTCCGACTTCTTCTCTAGCTGCATCTGTTTAGGTTCTCTCCGGCATTGGTGGTCCCTAAGCTTTCTACTTGAGTCAATGGCCCTTTCTACCCTTGCTAGCGCTAGGATTTCTTCTAGTGTACGGGACTTCTGGAGTAGTTTCCTGCGGAAAGCTTGGGATTCACACCCTCATATTATTTGTGATCCCAGGGCCTCTGTATTTGAGTAGTTTGCGAAGTCGCAGTGTTTTAGCTTGGTGCATAATCTCATCACATATGCATCCATGGTCTCCCCTTTTGCCTGTTTGGTGCTGTGAAATGTGTCTTTTGTAGTCAACATTGGTGTGTGGCGCAAAATAGGCTGCCAGAGCGTCTTTGAGATCTTGGATTGAGTCTATAGAATCTTGGGGCATTTTGTCAATGATGTCGCGTGTAGCAGAGCCTACAGCCAGTTTGAGGAGGCACACTTGCCTTGCGTCTGCTACTGGTCCTGTGGCTCCCATAAAGAGATCAAAGTCCCTGATCCATTTGGTCCATCGGGGACCCATGTTGCTTGTATCCATCACGTCAAATGCTCCTGGCATCTGGGCTGATAGCGTGTCTGGTAGCTGGTATGGCACATGATCTGGTGTTGCTGCCACTGGCACTGGGGGGCCCATTCCCTTGAGCTTGTGCTCCTTGTCCATCGTCTTGACCCGACATTCTGCTTGGACAGCGTTCACTTGCTGGATCTGGGTTGTTAGTGGTCCTCTCCCCTAGATGGCCGCCGCTGGGGCACAAGCACCATCTGTCTGGGCCGTGGGGTCCGAGTGAGGCAGGACGTGGCTCCACCTCTCAGACTTTGGATGGCCGCCTTGTGAGGCACGAGCACCATCTGATTGTCCTCCACCCCTTGGGGTATATGCAGCGCCACGTGCTGTGGGCCTTGCTCTTGGGGCAACTATGTGTGCACATCCCTGGGAGTGCCCATGTGTCGTGCAGTCTCTCCTGACCTTGTGCGCGCTTCTTCCCCTCCCTGCGGGCCTTGAGCTGGGCGGATGATCTCCCCCGTGACAGCACGTGCTTACTGCTTGCCTTGTGAAGTGAGCAGGGCTCCCGGCTCCTCTGCCTGCAATCACCGCCGTGGCCCGGGCTGCCTTCAGGATTGTGGGCGGGGCTTCTGGCTCTTCGGGGCTGCTGGCTCTTTTGCCTGTGCTCGTGTCACGGCCTGGGCTGCGTGTTGTGGGCCAGCTGAGGGGGCCTGCGCATCGAGAGCTCTGCCCTCCGTCGCATGGTCGTGTCGGGCGCACCGCGGTGCTCTCACCACGAGAGTCGCTCCGCTGGTGCAGCCACCCTCGTTGCCATTGTTGTGGCCTGGCGCGATGCAGGCGCGTGTTGCAGCAATGAAAAGGCGGACACGGAGAGCTGCAAACTGCGTGCCTCTTTATTTCACATACAAACTTCAACTGCCCTTTCCCTGCCCTCCCGCGTCACTTCCCATTCCTCCCCGTTCCCTCGATCCCTCCCGCCCCCGTTGTCCTGGAGACGTCAACATGACAGAACTGATCTGCTTCGGGCTCCTCTCCTGAGCATCTCTTTCTTACGAGTGACCTTCGCCTGCATGGCATCTGGTGTGAAGTTGTATTGCTTTACTGCTTTTTTTCTTTTTAACGGGGGTGTTAACTAAGCATCAACTCATGTTTTACGCACCTTAGGCTGCGATAAGTGGGTGATGGAAACACAAACCTGATCGGAGGCGCATTCCCTCGAGTGGTAGCCATAATGCCTGGTAAAATGCATTCAGGGGCGAATAATAACAATCTAAGGATAAACGCCCCGATCAGATTGCTTCCAGCACCCGAGCATGTACAAAGGGCACAAGAAAATTAAATTCTAAACAATGAACTACTAGCTCACCCAGGGGAAAGCAAATGAATGAGGGCAGCACTGGAACAATTACTGCTCATTTCCATCCGGAAACTGTAGCCCCACTCACAGACATAACACAGCATGTAGCCGAACGTCTGCCTACTTCTATTTCTGGTGCGGAGCTAGTCATTAGTAGCACTGATCTCTCATTTTCTGCATTGACAATAACAATTATCTTCTCATCTTGTGTTGTATACTACCAGACACACACTCTGCTGATAAACCTCAGGTCTTGGACATCTTGTCGACATCTAAAACAATCATTCCGCACTCACCTTCTCAGGAGAGCTTGGCAGCCCAGCCGCCTCGGTAGCTGAACATAGTTATCTACAATCAGTCGTTGTGGAGAAGAGACCATCAGCAACTCCCAATACGTGTCCATCGGAATTAGCCTCAGAGGCTCCAAATACATCGGCGGATAAACATATGCAGTACAGTGAGATGCAAGCACAATTGTCGGTATTGTAATTTGCTAGGTGGGTTTTGCTACCTATGAGTGGAAAAAAATCAGCCTTGTCAAAAATCAAGTTCAATAACAAGGAGGGTGACAGACTTAGATGATCTCATAGATGTCATCCCGAGGGGGCTGAAACCCAGGCCTGGTGACAGAAGAGGGCCGCACAGACTTCCCAGTAGCCTTCCTTGGAGGATCCACAATATCCTAGTACTCCAAAGGCGAATTTCGAGAAAAAAACCCTAAAGGCACCGATGGCTTCGACACAGAGCACCGACAACCTTGACTTCGTGAACACCGAAGGCTTCGGCATTGACAGGTGCCGACAGCGCCATGGGCTGGTACGATGGTAAAGCATCAACATCTGAGTCGGACAGACACAGCGCCGACCGAGTCGACACCAGCATCGAGCCCTCCACAGGTAGCTGCAGTCTCGCTGGGGACGAGGACCGAGACCTAGAGACACGTCTCTTGCGACTTTTCAAATCGTTGTCCATACGGGACCTCGAAAGCTCCCGATGCGAGTCGCGTCATGGACCCGAACCCGAAAGCGTGCGAGCCACGGTATGAGACCGATCCTGGCTGGCTTCATCAGAAGGCTCAACCGGACCCGTGCCCTGCGATTGAAAAATCGCTAACATAGATTCTTTAAACGCCACCCATTCCTCCAGAGTCAAGGACTTCGACGGGCACGTAAACCTTCCTCGAGGCACCATCCTCCGAGGAGGACGGGGAAGGCGACTGGTGACAGCACTTCCTAGAGTGCCGGGACGAGGAAAACGAGTGGCGGGAACCACTCCGGGACCAAGGTCCCCGGGACTCCTTCCGACATGGAGAGTCGCCCCTCGAGTCATCGGTGGAAACCCCCTTGGACTTGGATGTACGGGACTTAACAGGCTTAGAGCCCCTACCTACCTGGACCTTCGCCTTCCACTCCCGCAAGGCATTAGCAGTCAGCAACTGGCATTTTGAGCAGTCTTCGGTGTCATGCGACTTGCCTATTCACCACAAACAAATGCAGTGCGGGTCGGTGAGCAACATTTTCGACTTGCAGTCCCAGCAGGTCTTGAAGCCAGACCGGGTTGGAGGGGTCGAAGAGAAAGACATTGTAACAATGAACAGATGAGGCGCGCCGAGTCTCACGAATTTAACACGTTTGTGGAAAAAACATAACTGAGGCTACGGGTGCGGTGACGTCACCCTCGACAGAGGCCTTCAAGGGACATCAACCCGACGTTGACGCAGACGCCCTCTGCTGAAACAGTTTCCGAAGTGCACAGTTGTGGACATTACATGTCAAAGATGTGGAATACATTGGAGGACACAATCCATTTGAAAAATCTTTTGTTCCTTGCTATTGGACAGGCTTGAAAAGTTGGTTTGTGCAACAAACCTTTTAAGAAATGTTCAAATGGGGTTCAGGCCAGGCTCTGGCACCACGCATTGTTTCTGGTTCTTGTACTCCTTCACGAGGGAGGCCAAAGTGAAAGGATAACCCAACTTATTTGTAGCTATGATAGATTTTCGGGCTGCGTTCAACACTTAATAGAACCAAGCTATGGAGTAAAATGGAAACTTATGGGTGTCGGCCAGACCTATTGCTAGCCGTTGGTGGCCTTTATGAGACCACTCCAGTGCAGATTAGATTCGATAGTAGAGTATCTGTATCTTCACCAATAGAAAACAGGTATGGCATGTAGCAGGGGTGCATATTGTGGTACCCGTGCTCTTTAATATCTATATTACTGACTTACCTGTTGTTCTAGGACAAGTTAACTGCTGTTCCCCTAAAATTGCTGGTGGAAAGATGCATTGTCTCTCCTACGCTGACAATTTTGTGTTGTGTGATCACACTTTTTGGCCTTGAGAGATCGCCGACGACTCTGCAGAGTTATGCGGATGATCATGAACTAATCCTGAACTGTGAGAAGACCAAAATAATGCATTTTGCATACAAGAGGACTACAGCTCCTAGAATGACCATCAATGGCAAACATATCGAACAGGTTACCTGCTTTAAATATCTTCGCCTGGAGTGGACTATTCAGGGTGATTACCATGCCTTAATTGCAGGGAAAAAACGAAAGGCTGTTGCATTAACGGACATGATATATAGATGTGTTGGTGCAGCGTCCGCTTCCAGCTTATTAGGGATACCAACTATGTACAAACAGAGCTTTTGTGCCACTGTGTTGCACAGGATTGAAGCTTTATGTCTTGAGGATCTTCTCTGGCTCAGGATAATTGAAAGAACCTTAGAGCTGGGCCTAGCACCCTAATGGAAATTATTCGGCTCGAATTGGGCCGTATATCATTAAGTGCTATGGCCTTGAAAAGGAGGTGTGTATTCGATTTAAAATCAAGTAAAACCCCTACTTGCCCTCTACTTCAACTGTTGGGGAACCAACAAAGATGAGCAGTCTGTCCCACACTTGAGTCCCTGGCTAATATTTCCACATATTAAAGAAGGGGATGACATTGAAACTGGAGCAATGGGATTGGTGTGATAACTATAATCACTTGGCAACCTTGAAAAGCTATCGTACTGTGGTGGAGAATCGAGTACATACGTTTAAGACCACACAGACTTACCCGAAGCTTTGTCCATCCCCTGAGCTATGGAAATTCCTTGTACTTCTGTAAGGAAAAAGGGTCCAGTGCTGGTAAAACAGCAGCTAGCAAGAGCTGCTGGCTGGAAAAGGACAGAAAAACTAAATTTCCCATGAACACTTTGTCAGTTGAAACAGGTGCGTGTAATAATTGAGGGCCCTTAAGCCCATGCCTCTTGTTGGTGATTCTGTATGCAGGCATGGGTCGGAGGAGGCAGGCGCTAACTTTTTCGGGAGAAGACACGGAACTACGGGCCCAGCGGTGGCAGCGTGCAGTTAATCCCTCATTGGGAATCATGACCGGCACACCATAGCTAATGTGGCCTGGCTCGAGCATTGAAGGACCTTTCCTTGCGGCAAGGCCACCAACGCTGGAGTGCGCATAGCCCAGGGAGGTGCTGGCAAGCTCCCCCAGGCCTCTGTTAAATGTGATTGTTGTTTCTTTTGTAGTTTAGGCTTTCATTAATTGTCGGAAGCAGAGGCACTGTTGCTAGTCCTTATTTGTGGTATAATCATGGCGTGCTGAGAGTGGGGAAGACTATCCGTTGCTAATCCTTGTTTGTGGTATAAACTATGCCGTGCTGAGAGTGCAGAAGACTTTTACAGCTTCAACAGAGAGCCGGGGGCATGAGAAGTTTGCTCATAATATTAATCTTGTTGGGCAGACGGTGATCTGTCATTCGCATAAAACACACGCTAACTGAACTCAGGCAGGAAGAGAGAGGCTTGCTGCTAATGTTCGTGGCTGCTTGCTTGTATTGTTTTGTGAAACAATCGGTTCTATGCAGCTTACAAGTCCCTTCTGCTGGAAGATACAGCAGGAGGGTGATATTGGTATTTCCTTTGCTCATTGAGCTCATGTTTGGTGCCGTGTTCAGGCTCATCTTGCATGTTTCTATGCTGCTGTTACACGTCATCCATGGCCATCAATAACGTTCCATGCGCTTATGTGTGTTGCTATAGCAGGGGTATCTAGGACTACATTAGGCAGGTTGAATTCTAATTAAGAAGGGTTCAAAATCAGGTTGTGCAAGGTATATGTTTTGCAAGATATATGTTTATGCATATTACTTTCCTCACTTCCCATTCCCATCCTAATGCACGTTTCCTAATCCTCTATCCAGTGAGCCTAACACCCCCTACCTACCCACAACCCCTCCCTAACCGTCTTCCCCCCTTTGGCTGCCTCGTGGTACCTGTATTTATCAAGATCAGGACCCCGTGCCAACCAAGGTGGGAGGAGTCTACTTCATTTGGCTTCGGTGGCTAGGAAGGAGTTGTGCGATACTCCAGGGGAAAACTAACTGCCTGTACTCGCAGTTACTGGCCCGGAGCTTGCTATCCCAAAGGAGGGTGGGTGGTGTTGCTTATGTGGCTTGAAGGGAAAAATCAGAATCCGCCCGATATGTCCTCAGAGTGCCAGGAAAACAGCCCTCTGTACATGAAGATGTTTGGACCCTATGTGATGGACCGTGATAACATCAAGAGTCACTCATTTTGGGCTTACTGTTTGAATTCCGAACATGGGTCCGGCTACGGGGAATCTTGTAAAGTATTGTGCACCGTGTAGGTATGTTATTCGTATTGTATATATGTAATGAAATTATTTTGTACTATTTTATTGGAAATGTTCCATTTATTGTTAAAGCTCTTTTGAACTATAAATATAATAAATTAATTTAACATACATAAGCCAAAAAACATGCAACTGCGTTCCAATGGCTCGAACAGTGCTCTATCACAGGCTCCCCATCCTTCACTTTGCCAACCATTCCACCACTGCACAACCCACAGACACAATATAGCAGAAACTCCTCATAGGGCTCTCTGTAGCAACACACACCATGTGCCATGAACCAACTCTCCCACTATCCAACTTTCACCCAGCTATCGGGTACTTTCGATCTGCACACAACACCTTACGTTCCGCATCTTGCCTTTCCCTTTACATACACTTACTACAAACCACTGGCCTCGTTTGTCTCACAGAACCGAGATCCAAGAGGCTGCCAAAAAGGGCGAGGTTGTGCTTCTTGACATTACATTTCAAGCTCAGTGAGCTAAGATATTTCTCTGTGTACTCTCCAAAATGGCCTCTTTTCTGCTTAAAGGACCTGGTTGCTTGATGAAGCCTTGCTTTGCATGGTCAGCAGACAGACCGCTGATCACCCACATCATGTGACCGAACTGGTAATTCTTACAGCTACTTCTAGCACCGCAATGTTTGACAGATCAAATCAGTCATCACATAAACATACTAATACATGTCAATCAACACAAAAACATTCCAAATATACATGTACATTAATACCCTGTAATGGGGAGAACAAATAACATAGCATTTCATGTGCAAAATTAACAATACCTACTTGGCTGACAAGTAACGGAGAAAGCAAACACAGATGCCATTTCAAGTAAGTCTCTGCTACAGAAGTCTAACATCAAAACAAATTAACCGTGATGGCAAGGTGCTTCGCTACCAAATTCCAGATCCTAAACAGTGCTAAGTGGACAGAACGTGTAGGGGAATTTAGGCAGTATGTCCAAACCTCACTCGATTCAATGGAGTCATAATCATGGACCATATTCTCATAAGTACACATACACCGTGCTCAGAGTAGGACACTCAGTAAATGGATGTTTGGACGTTTCCATAGATTCATTACACATGCATATACAGCACACTCGTTGGCGTTGGTCCACTGAGAGATTCATTTGAGCGGCCAGTACTGATAAAATGGGCAACTGGTTAATATGCAAGGATAATATCAATCTACGCACTTCAGGCCTAGGGCTCAATGAGGTAGAAGGTTGTTTTTTTGTACCTATCAGAAACCCCAGCTATGCTTTTCCGACTTTTTAATGTGGAAATGTGTTTATAGTTTCTATTCCAGTTGGCCAGCTCAAATGGTTTTAAATGAAGCTTTCAGGGACTGGATCCCCCCTACCGTCCCAATTTGGGAACCAATTAGTGGTAGAGCCGGTATTCATTTCCAAGTCATCATATGAATCACTCTTGGCCTGCTTACTTCACCCACAGTTGGCACCCAGTACTTGCAAAATCGGACAGAGTGGTGCCATCTTAGCTTTAAGGAATAACTCAACACTTCCTTTCCACATGGGCAGTTAATGATATTAGCCCAAACTTCAATCATAGGGTTTCTACAGGGACCGGGTGTTACGCTCACCTGATTCCCACGGGGGCGTCGATCTGGACTGGCCTGCTGTTGCTTTCACCAGAGTAACACGTAGAGCCGAGATGACAGACTGGACAGACCCACTTAGCTTCGTTTGTTGGACTCGTACGAATATCTTTCTGTAATGGAGAAAGGGAATTAACCTCCCGTAATCTGAGCGTTAACCCGCCTTCCCATTCCCCTTGTCTGCCCACAGAACACTCCTGAAGTTCCCTCTTAATCTCACCTGAAGATTTGGAAAGATGAGCTCTCCATCCTGCGTCGAGCGCAGGGGGCGCGTAGACGACCAGTTACTTCACTGGCGTGGAGGAATTGGTGAGTTCCAGTATTGACTCTAAGTCCAATTGTTCGTAAGAGTTCAAAAGTCTGATCTTCACTCTGCCAGATTCCTTGCAGGTTGCGGATTTAAACTACCAGAAGAGTTCCAAGTGGCAATTGGTAAGATCCTGGTAAGTCTATTGTGGTTCTCTCCTTTGGGGCCAGGGTACAGCGATGATGCAGAATTAACTGCGCCGACCCGAAATGAGGTGTGTACCCCCCTGTGGTAAATCAGGTAAGTCTTTGGGGTTAGGTTGTATTGTCCAGGTTTTTTCCCCTTAGGGGCCGGGGTGCGGCGTTGATGCGGAATTGACTGCGCCGACCCGAGATGAGGAGAGTACCCCACTGTGGTAATCAGGTAAGTCTTTGGGGGTGATTTGTATTGTCCTTGTTTTCCCCTTAGGGGCCGGGGTGCGGCAGTGATGCAGAATTGACTACGCCGACCCGAGATGAGGTGAGTACCCCCCTGTGGTAAATCAGGTAAGTCTTTGGGGGTGGTTTGTATTGCCCTTGCTCACCTATCTGTTCTTGTCTCCCCCAGGTGTTGAAGAATGGCCTGGAGATGCTGGATTCGCGATGGAGTAAAGGAATGCAGACCCGGTTGGCGAGTTCAGCGTGGCTCTGCGAGGTGCATGGCAATGCACCTGAGAAGGCTTCTCTCTTCTAGATCGACAATGTGCTGGATCAAGGATTCAGGTAAGGGTTTTGTTCTGACCTCTTCTCCTTCTCTTGTTCCAGGTGTTCCAGGGCTGAAGCGGGCGTGGCTGAAGACTGGAGCTGCTAAAGACATGGTGAGCGTTACGCTGCAGCAAGCAGAATAACGCGAAGCACGTGTGGCTGTCCGGGTGTGGCTTAAATAGCCTTGGAAGAAGTCCCAGGTAAGTATTCTTCCACAGCCCCACTCGAGAGGAAAGGAGTCCCTGAGGTAAAGTAGTCCCTTTAAGCCTAATTTGGCTTGTGGCTTCGTGCAGCATGGTCTGCATCAGGTAGGTATGCAGCATGGTCTGCAACAGGTAAGATTTCTGTAATGAGCCTGGCGCCCATGGCGCCAGGATTGACTTTATTCTTATGAGCCTGGCGCCATAGGCGCCAGGACTGTAGCCAAAGAGCCCATAACTGGGGTTTTTGGGCATGCTTCAAGTGGCATGATGCCTGCTTCCCGGTTTGCTGGGCGTGGTCTGGCTTTCCGGGGGCAGGTATCGTGACAGCACTCCCCCTCAAGGCCCCTCCTAAAGCTGTTCTCCCTCTCGGCCTTGGTTTGTCTGGAAATTCTTGGTGGAACCTTTTCACTAATTGAGGTGCATGCACATGGTCACTAGGCTCCCAAGATCTTTCTTGTTGACCATAACCTTTCCAATCAATGCGATAGAAGAGTTTTGATCTCACCCTTTTAGAGTACAAAATATTCTTGACTTCGAATTCGGGTTCCCAGTCTATGAGGATAGGTTCAGGTGGGGTGGTTAGTCTAGTTCCTGGTTGCACAGGCTTCAAAAGAGACACGTGAAAAACAGGATGAACACGCATATGACCAGGCAGGTCCAACTTGACGGCCACTGGGTTAATAATAGCCTTAATAGAATAAGGTCCCAAGTACCTTGGGTTAAAAGTCCGTGTTCCCTTGAGTGGTAAGTACTTGGTGGCTAACCATACTTGGTCCCCTACTTGGTATTGTGGTGCTTCACTCCTGTGTTGATCAGCATCCTTCTTGTATTTATCCTTAGCCTTTTGTAAATGTGCAGTCGCCTCTTTAAAGGCTTGTGTGATAACAGCGTGGAGATGGTCCACCGCAGGCATCTCTAAATGCTGGGGAGAATCTAAGGCTGAGGTTCGAGGATGATGACCATATATGGTAAAAAAAGGGCTTTGTTTAGTTCCTGAGTGTACAGAATTATTGTATGCATACTCGGCGATCCAAAGAATGTCTTTCCAATCCTCCTTAGATTGATGTAGCATACAACGTAGGTATTGCTGAAGAGTCTGGTAGGTTCTCTCAGTTTGACCGTCGGTCTGGGGATGGTGGCTGGTTGAAAGCCTAACATCAATTTATGCCAGCTGGCAGCACTTCCTCCAAAAATGTGAAATAAATTGACTTCCCCGGTCTGAAATTAACACAGAAGGAAAGCCATGTAGACGGACAACATTTTCAAGGAACTCCTTGGCCAGGATTGAAGCTGAAGGTATTCCTTTTAAAGGAATGAAATGGGCCATTTTAGAAAAAAGATCTACAATAACTAGAATGGTGTTATAACCTTTGCACGGGGGTAAATCCGTGATAAAGTCTAATGACAAGGTATGCCAAGGAATAGGTGGTATGTCTAACGGTTGTAATAATCCAGCTGGTTTTTTCTTTTCCCCTTTATTTTGAGCGCAAATGCCACAAGACATGACAAACAACTTGACATCTTTTCGCCAGGTGGGCCACCAAAACTGTTTCTTGATTTTGGCTTCAGTTTTAGCAATGCCAGGATGTCCTTCCATCAAGGTGTCGTGGTAATGAGAAATTACTAGTTTCTGTAGTTCCTTTAGTGGCAAAAATATTCTGCCTTGGTAATAAGGTAGATTGTTGGTGACAGAATACTCTGGGCCTTTCCTTGCCCAGCCCTGTAAGGCATCGGAATCAAAGAGTTGATGGACCTTTTCTTGAATGTCCTCCAGAGAGTGTATGGATGTCAGACCAAGGATCCTCTGTTCAGGAATTATCGGTACAGGTTCTAAGCTCTTTCTGTTTCTCCCATTCCTATTCGGGACAGGGCGTCAGCTTTTCCATTTTTACAACCTGATCGATAGGTTATTACAAAATCAAACTCGGCGAAGAACAATGCCCAACGGAGTTGGCGTGAAGATTGGGCCTTGGCTACCTTTAGGTATTGTAAGTTGCGGTGATCAGTGATAACTGTAACGTTATGCCTGGCGCCCAGCAGATAGTGCCGCCAAGCCTTGAAGGCGGACTTGATGGCCAACAGTTCCTTGTCGGTTATAGCATAATTTAATTCGGGAGCCAAAAACATTCTTGACCAAAACGCCACTGGGTGCAGCTGGTTAGTTTCGGGATCCTTTTGGGAGAGCACTGCTCCCATAGCTGAACTGGATGTATCTGTTTCCACTATGTAGGGAAACTCTGGGCGCGGGTGTCGTAATACAGGAGCGGATGTGAATTTCTTTTTTAACTCTTGGAAGGCGTTCTCGGCTTCTTCTGTCCATGTAAAGCGTTTATTCTTTCACAATAGTGTTGTAATGGGATGTACAATGTGTGAGAAGTCCGGGATAAACCTGCGATAGAAATTGGCAAAGCCGAGCATGCTTTGAACTCCTTTGACTGAGCTTGGCGAAGGCCAATTAAGAATTGCGTCCACCTCCCGTGTATCCATCCGGATTCCTTTCGGGGTCAGAATAAATCCAAGAAACTCTACTTCCGTAGTGTGAAAGTTGCACTTTTCCAGTTTAGCGTATAACTTATACTGGCGTAACTTTTCTAGGACTGCTCGGACGTGCTTTACATGATCGGATTCTGATAGGGAGTATACTAAAATATCGTCGATGTAAACGACTACACAAACATCGATGAGCTCTCGGAAGACATCGTTCATGAAGAACTGGAAGGCTGCTGGTGCGTTACACAGTCCGAAAGGCATCACCTGGTACTCAAATAATCCGTACTTGGTGCGAAAAGCAGTCTTCCATTCGTCACCCTCTTTGACGCGTACCAGATGATATGCCCCCCGAAGGTCTAGTTTTGTGTATATACAAGCGTTCTTTACCTGGTCTAGTAGTTTAGGGATCAAAGGCAATGGGTACCGATTCTTGATAGTTATCTGATTTAGCGCGCGGTAGTCAATGCATGTTCTAAGGTCGCCTTCCTTTTTTGACACGAAGAACAAAGCAGAAGATGCAGGGGACTTGGACGGGCGGATGAAGCCATTAGCAAGATACTGGTCTAGGTACTGGCGCAAGTGGAGATTTTCAGGTTCCGTGAGGGCATAGATTCTGCTGCAAGGTGGTTGTGCTCCTGGTATGAGATCTATTTGACAATCATACGATCTGTGCGGTGGTAAGGTGTTTGCCTGCTCCTTTTGAAAGACATCCTGAAAGTCTTGGTATTCAGCAGGTAATTGTATGGCAGCTGGGATTATTGGGGCCAGTACTGAATTTAGAGTTCTCTTTGGGTAACAGGTGTTAGCACATTCTGGGAAGGTTAGTCTCTTCTCTCGCCAATCAATACAGGGATTGTGTTTTTCCAACCAAGGGATTCCCAGTATCAGTTGAAACTGTGGAGCCTTGATTAAATCAAACACCATAACCTCTTGGTGTCCATCCTGACCCAGCAAAGTCATCTCTGCAGTGGAATGAGTTACGGGCCGAGAGGCAATTTCAGTTCCATCAACAGTGGTGACGACATCGGTAGTGGTCTTTCGGGTGAGAGGTAGATTCATCCTGGAAGCCAATCTGTAGTCCAAATAGTTTCCTATGGCTCCACTATCTACGTACGCCTTTACCGCGTGCATGCGTGATGGCTGCTCTGGATCTATAAGGACCATGGGTATGGTGAAATGCGAGGTCAGAGTGTCCTTCTTTAAGCTCGGCAAGCTGACCTCTACGCTTGCCCGGCTTGATCGTTTCCCGAGTCAGGTTTCAACTGGTTTTCGTCTGCTGCTCCTATAGTTTTCTTGGGTGGTTTTACAGGGCAGTTCCGAAGGAAATGACCAGTAGCTCCGCAATATAAACATAATTGCTGTTGCCGTCTTCTTTCCCTTTCCTTCTGGGTTAAGGGTCCCCTAACCCCCCCCCCCATTTTGCATGGGTTCTGAGGCATCTACCCCCTTCGAGGGTACGTAGGTTTTAACCAAGACCTTGTTTTCAAACTTGGTTCGATCAGCCTTTCTGGTTTGAAGTCTGATCTAACTGGACCACAAAATCTATATATTCAGCACAGTCTAAAGGCGGGTTCACGACTTGGGCTAAAACATCCTCGAGTTCTCCCCGAAGCCCTCGATGGAATAATGTAATTCGCTTGGCTTCAGGCCATTCGGTTTCCACAACTACTCTATTGAAAGTTGCAATGTAAGATAAAAGATCCCGATTACCTTGCCGTAAGGATAAAAGTTCGTTATCCAAAGCCTGTCCTTGGGAATTTCGGGCGAACAGTCTTTCCATGCTAGTTCGAAAACCTTGGAAATCTCGAAGAATCTGGTCATCCTGATTTACTAGCGGAATGGACCAGTCCGCTGCACTGCCGCTGAGATATGACAGTACAAAAGCTACCTTGGCTTGATCGTTTGGGAAAGCTCCAGGTCTACATAAAAAGTGTAAGCGACATTGATTCATGAATATAGCAAACCTTTTAGGGTCTCCGGCAAAGCGTTCAAGCGGAGCCAAGGGAACGGCTCCAGGAAGGTTTATCTGCACCGGTTTACTCGGTGGCACCAGAGCTGGGCTGGCCCCGAGTCCAGGTAGAGGTGTTTATCCAGCCTGGCTTTGTAATAGCTGTCTGGCCAAATCATCAGTTCGTTCTTTTGACACTATCAATTCCCTCCTGAGGGCATTGGTTTCCTTGCGGGCGGAATGCACTTCGGCCCTTAGTTCCCCTAATAATTGGGCCAACTGATCGGTTTCCGAGGTCCCCATGATACCCAGGTGGGTATTCGTGGGTAGGGTTGTAACGGTAAACCGGTATACCGGTATAAACACCGTTGTCAATTTCATTTTGCTTCAATAACCGTTACTGTGTTTGTAACGGTAAACCGAGTGAATACACTTCAATTAATGCATTGCAAATAGGGCTGGGCTGGCTGTGTGTTGTTCACTGACCCTGGGGGACTGGAGGAGGTGGAGTTTGCCTGGGCCCAGGCTGGGCTGGCTTCAGCAAGCCCGTTTTTGTTTTTCAAGTGTACTGAGGTGCACTTCAATTAATGCATTGCAAATAGGGCTGGGCTGGCTGTGTTGTTCACTGAACCTGGGGGACTGGAGGTGGTGGAGTTTGCCTGGGCCCAGGCTGGCTTCAGCAAACCCGTTTTTGTTTTCCACGTGTACTGCAGTGCACTTCAATTAATGCATTGTAAATAGGGCTGGGCTGGCTGTGTTGTTCACTGAACCTGGGGGACTGGAGGAGGTGGAGTTTGCCCGGGCCCAGGCTGGGCTGGCTTCAGGGAGCCTGGACTCCCTAGAGGTAGAGTTTGCCCGGGCCCAAGCTGGGCTGGGCTGGCTTCAGCAAGCATGGGAGTGGGAGGAGGTGGAGTTTGCCCAGGCCCAGGCTGGGCTGGCCTTAGCAGCCTGGGAGTGAAGGAGGTGGAGTTTGTCCAGGCTCAGGCTGGGCTGGGCTTAGCAGCCTGGGAGTGAAGGAGGTGGAGTTTGCCCGGGCCCAGGCCCAGGCTGGAACATTCCTGAATCGTGCACGAGTCACTGTTTGGGCTGCATACCTTGCTGTCACACTTCCAAACTCTACGTGCTGTGACTGCCTGTGCCACGGATTTCTAAGGTTCCAGGAAGGTAAGCAGCCCCCAAACCAGGACCGCTATCCTTTTTCTTCCCTCCCTTCTCATGGCCTTCTTTCCCTCTGTCCTGCTTCTCCCCCTTTGTTCAAATCTAGTGCTGTATGATTAATGCCCCCTTAATACGTGTGATTGCTACTTAAATGTGTTATTATCTATCTACTATTATTTGAAATTCTATATTTGTAAACAATTGAACCGATTTGGGTGGATCACGCAAGGAAATTTGGCTGTCACACTAAGTTGTCAGCACCAGCTCGTAACAAACTGTCCCCTGAGCTGCACGCTCCATAGACTGATAATGAAGGACATGTTGTTTAATGAGCAGGTCGTAAATAGAGGAGGGTTCTACTAGTGCTGCGGGAGAAAAAAGAATGGCATTGCAGTTGGAAGCACGAGAAGGGGTGTGTGTGATAGTGTCCCAAACTGAGCTAAAGGAGATGTGCCTGTTGAGTTGCAATTAAGTGGTACGAGGGTGGACTTCCTACTTTAGGGTTCATACATTCACCAATGTTCCCAATATTTGGGGTGACTGACAGTCTGTCAGGTTCTGAGACCTGTTGTCTGTACCACAAGCAGTGGTCGAAGTGTGCAGGAGCAGCGCTCCCATGCTTTTCTTTTTTGCATTTCACTGTTCCTATACTTTTAACTTTATAAAGAAACCGCTCTGGAATGTTTTTTTTTAAATAAAAGTATAGGAACTATTAGAAAATCTGCGTCTGCTGTCTGACCCGGGTAAGGGTTGTGATGTCTCAGCTGTGCCTGTGCTTTTCTACATTAAATGCATGCGAATACTAGTCCACAGGTTGTGTTGGAGTAAAGCACTCACTTTATGTGCCTGAGTTTCCCTGAAGTCTGCAGAGTGACACAGAACCTCTTAAGATTCTGCTGCTAGTGTGCGATTTCAGCACACCCCAAGGCACCTCACACTTAAAGGTAAGCCAGCCTTATAATTAACCAGTCGTTTCATCCCTGGGCCTGGCCAAGTTCTATGGCAATCTGTCAGCAAACGCACGAATGTTAATTTTTATTTTTGTATTTCATTACCGTTGGGTCCCACATGGCATATGAACAGAGATCTTTGCATTTCCAATGCCAATATTACGGTCATGAAATGCAAAAGTTAAAAGCTCAGTTGACATGTGTTTTTTTTCTCCATTACTTGAAAACCCATGTTTTAATTCAGTTGTGTGGCTGTGGTGGGCGGGAGCGGTGCTCCTATACTTTATTTTAAACATTTCACTGTTCCTATACTTTTATTTTGTAAAGAAACCGCTCCGGAATGGTTTCTTTTTTAAATAAAAGTATAGGAACTATTAGAAAGTCTGCGTCTGCTGTCTGACCCGGGTAAGGGTCGTTATGTCTCAGCTGTGCCTGTGCTTTTCTACATTAAATGCATGCGACCACTAAGTGCGCAGGTCGTGTTGGAATAAAGCTCTCACTTTATGTGCCTGAGCTTCAGTGAAGTCTGCAGAGTGACACAGAACCTTTTAAGATTCTGCTGCTAGTGTGCGATTTCAGCACACCCCAGGGCACCTCACACTTAAAGGTAAGCCTGCCTTATAATTAACCAGTCGTTTCATCCCTGGGCCTGGCCAAGTTCTATGGCAATCTGTCAGCAAACACACAAATGTTAATTTTTATTTTTGTATTTCATTACCGTTGGGTCCCAGATGGCATATGAACAGAGATCTTTGCGTTGCCAATGCTAATACTACGGTCATGAAATACAAAAGTTAAAAGCTCAGTTTATATGTGTTTTTTTTTTCCATTCCTTGAAAACCCGTGTTTCAATTCAGTTGTGTTGCTGTGGTGGGCGGGAGCGGTGCTCCTATAATTTATTTTAAATGTTTTACTTTTCCCATGCTTTTATTTTAAAAAGAAACCAATCCGGAATGGTTTCATCTTAAAATAAATGTGTAGGTAGAAGTTGAAATTTGCACCTCAATGCATGAATGCACTGCACTCAACATTCCCTTAAACAGCAGGTGTCTTGTTTGGGGTTTTGAATTGAGTGTGGGAGGGAGTGGGACGATGGGGTTTGGGGGAGCGTGGTTCAAGTCAGCAGGAAGCATAGCTCCACTACTTCTTTTCGCACACTTAGACCACTGATCCATCCTCCCTTACTTGTCTCTTGGGAATGGTTTTCGTTTAGAGACCTGTATTTATATAAGTGATTTGTTTTTGAATGAGCATCAGGGTCACTTTTGGTGGTTAAGTGATTGCCGTGTGTGGCCTTGCAAGGCAGTAACAAGCCTGTGCAATAAATAGTACGTTCTAATTTCAATTATGTTGTATGACAAAAAGTGTTGTCGTCCAGTGTGTGGCCAGGCACTGCTCCTCGGTCTCTAATGGCAGAATGCAGTTGCTGGTGCTAGGCAGTACTTTGCATCCCAGCAACTAGTGTTCCTTCTGAACGTGTTTTTAGTAGCAGTAGCAGATACATATTATCACCTTTTAGGAGCAGGCCATCTACAGAACAGGTAAACATGCTGGTATTTCTGCATCATAATTTGTGAATTTTTTTATTTTTCTAAAAAAAAGTTTGTTTGCTGCTTACTCAGACTTGCGTTCTAATACTTAAAATCTTTTCAGACTTTGAATGTAAGCAGATATATGATCCTTTTGACAGTTTTACCTTGGTAGTGTTGCTAAAACATAATTCAGCAAACCAAAAGGTTTGGCATAACTATTCCTGCAGTTGATTGATTTTAAAACCTTCCAGCTATCATACTTGAGACCCTAGGGTCATATACGTCTTGGCCTCCTACTTCTTTAGTTAAACTTCTAAAAAGGTTGTATTGGTTTACAAAGTAAAATTGGACCTCCTGCTCCGTTGAGTTAAAACTAAAATAAATGTTTGTAAGAAGAGCTAAGACAACTTCTTGGTGATGTTTTCTTGTTTGTGTATTGTGTCTTGTTGAAAAAGTGACTTTTCCAGTCAAAATAATATTTAAGACCATGCTTATAAACACACGTGCGCACTATACTGCAATAACCACGGTATACCGTCATTTCAAATGAAGGTTATCATACCGTCAAAAAATCAATATCGTGACATCCCTATTTGTGGGTAGCCTTCGCGTTCTGTTACGTTCACCTGATTCCCACGGGGGCGTCGATCTGGACTGGCCCGCTGTTGCTTCCACCAGAGTAACACATAGAGCCGAGATAACAGACTGGACAGACCCACTTAGCTTCGTTTGTTGGACTCGTACGAATATCTTTCTGCAATGGAGAAAGGGAATTAACCTCCCGTAATCGGAGCATTAACCCGCCTTCCCACTCCCCTTGTCTGCCCACAGAACACTCCTGAAGTTCCCTCTTAATCTCACCTGAAGATTTGGAAAGATGAGCTCTCCATCCTGCGTCGAGCGCAGGGGCGCGTAGACAACCAGTTACTTCACTGGCGTGGAGGAATTGGTGAGTTCCAGTATTGACTCTAAGTCCAATTGTTCGTAAGAGTTCAAAAGTCTGATCTTCACTCTGCCAGATTCCTTGCAGGTTGCGGATTTAAACTACCAGAAGAGTTCCAAGTGGCAATTGGTAAGATCCTGGTAAGTCTATTGTGGTTCTCCCCTTTGGGGCTGGGGTACAGCGATGATGCAGAATTAACTGCGCCGACCCGAAATGAGGTGTGTAGCCCACTGTGGTAAATCAGGTAAGTCTTTGGGGTTAGGTTGTATTGTCCTTGTTTTTTCCCCCTTAGGGGCCGGGGTGCGGCGGTGATGCGGAATTGACTGCGCCGACCCGAGATGAGGTGAGTACCCCCCTGTGGTAAATCAGGTAAGTCTTTGGGGGTGGTTTGTATTGCCCTTGCTCACCTATCTGTTCTTGTCTCCCCCAGGTGTTGAAGAATGGCCTGGAGATGCTGGATTCGCAATGGAGTAAAGGAATGCAGCCCCGGTTGGCGAGTTCAGCGCGGCTCTGTGAGGTGCGTGGCAATGCACCTGAGAAGGCTTCTCTCTTCTAGATCGACGATGTGCTGGATCAAGGATTCAGGTAAGGGTTTTGTTCTGACCTCTTCTCCTCCTTTTCTTGTTCCAGGGCTGAAGCGGGTGTGGCTGAAGACTGGAACTGCTAAAGACACGTTGAGCGTTACGCTGCAGCAAGCAGAATAACGCGAAGCACGTGTGGCTGTCCGGGTGTGGCTTAAATAGCCTTGGAAGAAGTCCCAGGTAAGTATTCTTCCACAGCCCCACCTGAGAGGAAAGGAGTCCCTGAGGTAAAGTAGTCCCTTTAAGCCTCATTTGGCTTGTGGCTTCGTGCAGCATGGTCTGCATCAGGTAGGTATGCAGCATGGTCTGCAACAGGTAAGATTTCTGTAATGAGCCTGGCGCCCATGGCGCCAGGATTGACTTTATTCTTATGAGCTTGGCGCCATAGGCGCCAGGACTGTAGCCAAAGAGCCCCTAACTGGGGTTTTTGGGCATGCTTCAAGTGGCATGATGCCTGCTTCCGGGGTTGCTGGGCCTGGTCTGGCTTTCCAGGGGCAGGCATTGTGACACCGGGGGTCAAAGCTTCAACAACTTCCTCCAGAGTGCACCCTCTATCTTATTTAACCATCTTAGATCTTTCATTCTTCATGCCATAATAGAATGGCTGGGCAGAAACATTGTTTATAAAGCGTTAGCAGCCCCACCAGAGAATAACCTGCTGTCTGAAACGTGAAACAACTAAGCAAGTGAGTCAACAGCACAGACTTCCTCTTTTTGGTGGCAACAATCTGGGTATAGCTGTTGTCCGAACTGATCTCCAGCCCAAGATAGGGATAATGTTCAACATATTCAATATCCCCCAGGCTGGTAACCACTTTCACTCTATTAATTTTCTTTCCCTCCAACAGCAATATTTTGGACTTGCCGATGTTTAACACTAAATTCTTCTCCCTGGCATACACTGCAAATTCCTCCAACTTGGCTCCACATCCCAACAGGGTGTGATCAAAGATTACAAGGTGGTCAGCATATAACATAACAGCGATCCCTCCTATCGCAAGTAGACAGAGCTATCCAGCATTCTTTTCAGCCAGTCAGACACATACAGGTTAAACAGCAGAGGAGCCAGGACACAGCCTTGCACGACTCCCCTGCTGAGTAACACTGGCACGGTCACTCCCCCATTATTATCGAAGCGCACTCTAGCACTCATGTCATTGTGCGTCTTCCTGATTAACGTCAACTTCCAAGCCGGGGAGCCTTGCAACCTTATCTTTTTCCAGAGTTTATCCCTATTTACTAAGTAAAAGGCCGACCGGAAGCCAATGAACGACAGAGCACCGGGGCATCCCTTCGAAAGGCCTCACGAATCAACCGGTCAAGCAAGCAGATGTTATGTACAGTGGAAGAGCCTGGACTTAAGCCCATTTGTAGGTCAGGCAGGATATTTTCGAATTTGACCCAATCCTGAAGTTCCTTCAATACCAGGCCAAGAATAGCTTGTCTGACATGGCCAACAGTCTAGTTTTCTGGCTTGTTCTTGTAGACAGGGAAAAACACAGACTGCCTCCACATGGTCGGATTGTTTGTTTGTCACACATTCCATCAAACAGCACTTTCAAATATTGAACCCACACATCCGAGTCCCTTTTGAGGACTACATTTGCTAACTCATTTGGCCCTTGGGCCCTAGATGATTTAAGAGTTTTAATGGCAATCATCAAAGCATTAACTGATGTATCAATCGGCCAATGTTCACTTGAGACTGAATCACCAGAAGTCGGGCTAATTGGTACAGATCTTTGGTTTTCACCAATATGTTTCAACCAAGTTACCTCACTAATGGGATTTAGAATATGCTGTTCTTCAGGTCCTTTGGCCAAAGTTAATAGCTGCCAGATGTTTCTTGTGTTGCAGCTATTCAGAGCACATATCAATTGCTGCTATTGCGTGTTTAAAACTGAACTTTTCCAGTCTCGTGCCCACCTAGGGTAAATGCTTTAAATCATACTCGTACAGTGTCGAAATTCAGAGCCTGCGTAAGCCCCCTTTCTCAGTTCACGTTGTTCTTAGTGCATAATGCACTTGGCATTTCGAATTTGGGTATCGAACAGGTTACTGTGTGCCTCGCCTATGATAGTAGGGTGAGTTGAGTTAAAAGATGCCATCTCCCTCTCCCTGATGGATATATCCATTCTTCCATCTGATCCAGACTTAAGGAAGCATATATCCGTCAACTAGCCCTTCCCAGGGTGTTTATCCAACGCAAGGCCTTCTCAATATTCACACAGGACCACCAAATACAACTTCCAGAATGGCTTGGCACAATGTCGTTAATTGCACATCGCCCAACATCTTGGATGGGGTATAAGAGAATTAGACTCCATGGGGAATGGTCGCTATTCTCATTGGTAGTTATGTCAAGGGATTGCACATGCTCAACTATGTCATTACTCCCAAAGAGATAGTCCAAAGTGGCCCATTTATGCCCACTTCTACATATCACATTACCTGGTACATCTCCTCTTAATCGGCCACTCAACATTACCAGTTCCCATTCTCTAAGGGATTCCACCCATTTGCTCCTGTGCACATTTCCCCTCTGTTGCAATAGACAAGATTTTGGGTACACATAACAAATGGGGCACAAAGCTCATTATCATGGCACCGGGCAATAAAATCGCTGCCTATTAGTATCGACTCATTTACACCCCAAACCATACATTTGTCATCAATAAAGTCACAGATGTCATCCATATGATCACCTCCAGGCGGTTCATATACATTTATCCGAAGTAATGTCTTACTTTTCATGTTGGAGGTTTAATTTAACTTCAACAGCCATAACATTATCTTCAGTGGCGTTTGTGCTGAGCATTCATGAACCCTTAGCGTGCCGCACCCCAATTATTAGACCCTGAGAAGGTCTCCCCAAATCGGCTTTCTTGGCCATTACTTGGTGCAACAGAAAACTTTCCAGAAACACTTTGTCCGTCAGCCAGATCACTTGGCACATGAAAATGTGATGATCCATTAAAATGGGCAAAGACCCCTCTTCACTAAATAGATGCCTGAAGCCTCTTGTGTTCCAACTCAGTAACTTTAAACCTCATTTAGCAGCCGGGCATTGTTGTTGGAGAAAGCTCTTCAGCCATTGCCAACCCTGCGCATTGCCCATAGATGCAGGGAGCAGAATTGCCTCATAGTTTCTTGAAGCCAAGCGCATACTCCTCTCTTTGTTACACTTCTCACAGCAGCTGGCTAGCCGATCTTCAGGTAACACTGTATCTAATTCATAGCCGAGAGATGCAAATGTCCATTTGTGAGTGCGAATCATTGAAGAGGTGTCCGCAAGGCAACAGAGTTCAGTAATTTGTCTTCCTTTCACCTTTACTTGCTCGATGAAATTAAAGTCTGTGGAATTAAGGATCGCCAAGGAGGTTATTTTTGCCAGCAACTTCAAAACTGAAGCCCAAATTAGGCATAGGAAATCATTGCTGTGTTTTATCAAAGCAATATCCAATATAATTGGTCCAACGTGACCAATTCCTGCGCAAGAGGATGCAAAAAGTCACCCATGTCACATATGTCAACAGAAAGTACCACAATCCGGGCGGCGTCTGATCCAAGCTGCCTACTACCGGCAACTTGCAACAGGGGGGGTCTTTTTCTTAGTTTTTTAATCTTGTTTTAAATTTGTTAATGCACACCATAACTGTCGAATTCCACAGGCTTTCACAGATTTCAAGTTCTGGTTGCATCGCTGACACATTATTTACATTGGCCTTTGCAGCATGTTTAGATTGACGTACTTCCTTATGTACTTCCTTATGGGTTTTATACCTCAAGGGGGAGACCTCTTCAACACTGCTTGCTTTGGATGGGCCTGAGCAAGGTTCAATGTCAACTATAGACACTGGCACCTGTGCCGCTTCCACGGCCTCTACGTCACAGCCATATTCATTATCCTCTGAATTCTTTTGGAAGTTAGGTTTAATACCCAACTTCAGCTGGTCGAAGTGTCCCAACATGCGTTGAAACATTACGCTGTAATGTTGCAGGTCCTCGTGCATACGCCCGCAGCGCTTGAGTAGTATCTTTACGGTAAAGTGCATAACAGCGTCATTACGTTTACCTGCAGAAGCTCCTTGAGCTTAAGTTCGGAATAAACTCATGTCTCGTTGCATTTGGATCATCTGATGGTAAGTCTGATGCTGGGAATAGACCAGGTGTTAAGAGACATCCGCAGCGTCTCCGCCCCCTGGATGTCAGGCGGGAGGATAGCTGGATGGGAAGTAGACACACTCTCCCCCATTTGTTGCAGCGTAGTGTGTTTGGTCCATGAGTTAAGCGTCATCCCTTGAAGTGAGTAGCATAGTGCCAACAGGGAATTGTTATCAATCCCCGATAACGATTGATTGGCACCCCAAGATAAAGCATTTAATAAATCGCTATTGCTCGCTGCTTGCGTCCTCTCAATGGGCTGCATATTTTCTGTTGCAAAGTATGTTATAATTAATCCCTGTGCAGGGTTTCCGGCCCTGCCTCCAAACTTTGTAGAATGTTCAACTGCTGTCTCCAAGAAATCTGTGCTAGTAGCACGTGTGCGTGTATTAACATTATTGTACGGCTTGTCTTTTGAAGGTTGTACACTTTTGAACACGTTGCAGTCTTACCCGGCCTATTAGAATGAAATTAAGATAATGTCGGTATGAGTCTAGAGGTGCTTTTGCTGCTGCCGTGGACCAATTAACTTAGATTACAAATTGCGGGCCAACATTAAACACGCCCCAACTTGACACGTACCTCTGCGTTGTCCTGGGAATTGCACAAGCAGCCTCCCCTCAGCGGACCACAGCAGACCACCTCTGCTCCACCTCTCCGCTCCGCGTTCCGCAGGATAATTAGGTTTTTAAAGACTGCAAAGCAGCTCCACAGACGTAGTCATTCCTCCTTCGAATGGACAGTGAAAAAGTATTTTGCAGAGCTCACAGCAGCAGACCACCTCTGCTCCACCTCTCCACTCTGGTTTTAACTTTTCATTCTGGGTCTTAAGTTCATAACGGCGAAAGCCAGGATAACAAGCTCCCGAATGCAAGGTTTAAAGCAGGACTGCATTAAAGTCTCAGGAGTGAATCGGAGAATGTTGACATGTATGTTTAACACACTGCCCACATTTAAATTCAGGCAGTATGCACTTTGAGTCAAGAGTCAAAAAGCTTTAGTAAAGCACTGGAGCGGCAGGATAGGACAGCAGCATTTGACCCTTCCTGCTCTACTGTGTTTCAAAGTGGATATCCCCGATGACAGCATGCAGTTTTCTGCTGGAGGAGTCACTGTAAACCTGCTGACGATGACTTGTTTTCATGTCACCTCTCCTTTCGTTATTACAGCCATAGTGACGGTCTTGGAACACTGTCCTCGTGTACAAGGCTTCAAAGCACCCTCTTGAAGGCTGGTTGTGGGGTTTAATGCAGGGCTAAGAGCAGGGAAGGGAACACCCTAACAAACCACTAGTATTACATCCATTTGTGCAATTCATTCAGTTGAACCAAAGCTAAAGTTCCCAGGAAGTATTAGTTTGACAAATGTAAAGCCAACTACTAGAAATATCGTGTCAGGGGCCTGGAGTCACCTGGTCACCTTCTCAAAACTATTACTTCAGGTATTGGCAAACAGCTCATATGTCACGTTACATGTTTTCTATAGATCACTCACCTGCCTTTGGTACGGCCTTCAGGCACTTTCACCAGTCTGCGTATGTCAATTTGCACAGTTCTGGGTTTCTTTTTTTAACTGAACTTTATTTGTAATTTTGTGGTGTCAGTAAGATGTCAGACACATGCATACTAAAGCACGGAGGAAACGGTCAGGAAGGGATTGTTTATGTTGGTCAAATTGCCAATTGGAAGTATTCAAGTTGAAGCATGCCGTATGGTAATTGTCCCATTGGGCAAGTTGGGTCGGAGCGCCAAATATCTATTGGGCGGAAAGAAAGACAGCAAGAACAAAGACAGGTGGCACAGGGTATTGCGTTTGCAGGGCGCATCTAAGGTGTCCCTACAGTATGTAACCCACAGGAGCCAGGTTCTTGAGAACTTGGGGAGACAGTCGTTTATGGTGGAAGTAATCTTTTCCATCGGCCTGGTCTCCCAGATTTTGAGCCACCACATACTGATGATAGGGCCATCAGGATTGGGGGAGCGTCTGATGGGCCACCACTAGGAGCTGGGTGAGAAAGAACCCCATCTCCTCATTCAACCCATACTCCCCCTACTTGTCAGCATCCCCCAATATCAGTGGTAGTGGGTTTAATTGAATAGTGTCCCAGGTGATGCCCCTAACCCTTTCCTCACTTTCCCCCAGAAGCTCAATGTCTCCAGAGCTCTGGTACTCTCTAGGCCAGACTATTGCAAGTGCCTCATCCTTAATCTACCCTCTTCTGCTCTCTAACCCCTCTAGCTAATCCAGAATAGGGCTGCAAGGCTTATCCTTGGCCTCAAGCCCATGGCCCGGATCTCTCCAGCCCAAAAAGCTCTCCACTGGCTCCTGGTTTCTGCAAGGATCAAATTCAAATACCTCTACATCATCCATAAGGCTGTCAGGGCCTAGGACCACACTATCTACAAATACTCTCCTTCCAGATATCTCAGATCTTCTGGCTCCAACTCTGCTTGTCCAGCACTTCTCTGAAGCAGCGAGCGGGTGGCCGATCACTTTCCTCGGCTGGTTCCCTCCTCTGAAACAGCCTCCCGCTTCTTCTCTGTCTTGAGCAAGATCTCCTAATATTCTGCATGCTCAAGACTTTCCTCTTTTCCTCCTACTCCCTCCTGTGCTAAACCCCACCGTCGCTGAGATTGGTGGCCTGGGCCCCTATATGTTACTCTGGGTCCTGGCCTTCTTTTCAATCCCCTTCAGCCTCTGCCCTCCCCCTGCACTTGCCTTCGGGCACCCAAAGGCCTGCACTTTATTGTACTGACAGGTGACCACTCTCCTACCAAGTGGTCACTGCCTTGCACTTGTTGCCCTGCAACTGGCTCTCTGGCACTCCCCCCCCCCCCCCCTCTGTTGAACCTCCAGCACTTACACCCGCCCCTGTCCCTTCTCTCTCTATGCACTTGCACGTTCCAAATGTTTACAAGACCAAGTAGGGCCGCCTCTGCCTTTTGTTCATCATTGTTAATTTAGCCCATTGTCTTGTTTTGTTTGTTTTGTTCCCTTGTTCCCTCCCCTTTGCCCTGTGGGCGCTTTGAAACAATTCCTTGAAACAATTCCTTGATGCATAAGCGCCTTACAAATAGCACAATAAAATAAATAAATAAAAACCCTAGATAAGATCTCTTTCCAATAGAATTGAGAGTGGGGACTGGACCACCACATGTGGTCCAAGGTGCCGGTCTGCCTGCACCCCCTCCAACATAAAGGAGAGTACCCTGCAGTGAATGTGTGTAGCCGTTGTGTTCGAGACACACCATAGAAGCTTGATTTTGTATAGGTTTTCGTTGATGTTGCTGCATCTAGAGCTTTTTTGGGCCCTTCACCAGATGCGGGACAAAGACTCAAGGTGCCTGTCTATTTGGAGACCACTTTCCCAGGCTTGCATAAATAGTAGCTTTTCTTCCAGATCGGATCTATCTAGCAACCTATACATTCTAGTAATCCGAGGTATACCTGGCATATCATTAATAAGCAACTCAAAGACTGCGTGATCCCTAGTTCTGCCCTGCCTTACTCCCTTGCCTGTGATCCAGGGCCTCAACTGACAATACTGAAGCCTCTCTGTCTCTATTTGGGAGAATTGTCTTAAATTCTTCGTAAAGATATGAGCTGTCCCCATCAAAGCAATCTGTAAGGTGTCCCCATCCCTCCATTGAAGGCAGTGGAGGTACGCCCCCAGCGAGAAGTCTGGGTTTCTCAGGACTAGAGAGAGGGCTGAGACCGAACTTCCTCCCCCAGAGTATGTGCGCTACATCCCAATATAATAGGGGCACAGAGGTTGAGCACAGGACGGGTCCTCCCATTGTACGAGATTGCTTGTGTATGAATGGGAGAGAGCTCACTGGGAGATGGGTTCCAGACTGTTGGAAGGGAGACAAGCCGGAGGGGTAGATGAACTAACCCATTTCCCTATGTGTGCCAACTGCGCTGCCAGAAGGTAATGCTACAAGTTGGGAACCCCCAGTGCTCCCGTTGCATAGGACAGAATAGGCTCTTTCAGAACACCCTAGAGGGCTTCCTCCCCATATGTAGTCGAATAGGCTAGCTTGGTTGCCCTTGAGAGAGGATTTGCTAATCTGGATAGGAAGGCTGGTGAAAAGATAACAATCTGGGGAGGACATTCATCTTTATCAAATGTATCCAGCCAGGCCAGGATATATCCATGTGAAGCCAATACTTGAGATACACAGCCAGAGTTTTGAGAAGGAGGTGGGTGGGAGTTAAGCTTATAGACGTCTCTGCCTCTTGGGGTAATTACTACACTTAGGCATTCCAGAGATTTTAGAAACCAGTTTAGGGGGAACCTGGCCTCCAAATGACGGATTGCGTCTGCTTCCTCGGTTACACTGAGCCCAAGAAATGTATTCAAGTTTATAGTATACCCTGAGGCCAGGCAGAAGGTCTTGAGCACCCGGATTGTAGCAGGAAGTGATTCCTCAGTATTACTGAAGAATAAGAGGACGACGTTCACGTATACTCTGATTTTCTCTGGCCGGGGGGGGTTGGGGGGGGGGGGGAGGCGCAAGCTTAAATACCCTGTATGTGTTTGTTGGCCCATATATTGCAGGCCAGGGGTTCCATTGCCACGGCGAATAACAGGGGAGAAAGCAGACAGCCCTGGCAAGTGCCTCTTTTTAAGTATATCGGCTGAGTAGTATGCTTGTTGATCCAAATTCTGCTCAACAGGGCTGCTAAGGTTGCACTGATCCACAATGAAAAGTTGGGCCCAATTCCATAGGCTAACAAGGTCTTTTACAAAAGGCCCCAGTGCAGACGGTCAAATGCTTTGTTTGCGTCCAGCACAACCAGAGAGAATTTTTGTTTATTCGTTTTCCCCATCTTGATTATGTCTAATGTCCTGTGAATATTATCATGCACGGACCAATTGGCTATGAATCCCGATTGGTCGATGTGTATAATGAAGGGGAGGATCTGTGAGAGCCTGGTAGCACAAATCTTCCAGAAAATCTTAGCGTCTGTGTTCAGTAGGGCTATCGGTCTGTATGATTCACATCTGAAGTGCAGCTTGCCTGGTTTGAGGAGGAGGACCGTTTAGGATTCTGTCATTGTCTGGGAGACTGAGTTTGAGGATAAGAAGGAAATGTAGAGATTGGTCAGGGAAGGGGATAGGTGGCTTTTGAAGGTTTGTAGAGTTGTGAAACCATCCGATCCTGGGGATTTGTTGAGGGAGAGAAAGGTGATCTCTTTGGAGATTGGGACGGTCCATGTCAGATATCGGTGAAAGTGTGGTTCTTTTGATGTAAGCATTTTGTTGCACGCCATCTTCCCGTAAAGGAGTCAGCCATTAGCTGAGAGAAGAATCTGTGCACCACTTAACATTTCTCCTCCTCACCATAACTTGGTGTCTCAGACACATCCATGAGCCTTGTGATCCTATTCCTATATTTTAGTCCCTTTAGTGTAGTGAACAGTATCCAATTAGCCTTATTTTTTTAAAGAAATGTATGTACTCATAAAAGCGACGAAAGCCTGCGGGAATCGGGCGCATCACATCAAATTGGGTTACTACATAGAAGACATAACAACCTGACCTAGACTAGATCACCTTACTCATGGGGGTGGGGGGTGTCTTCCTTTACTTGAAGATTAATGTTTTTAGGCTCTTTCTGAAGGCCAAGTAACTGGGCTCGAGTCCAAGGGCAAGGGGAGATGGTTCCATTCCCTTGCTGCCAGTACAGGGACGGCCCTGCCTAAACCTGTTGCTCGTCTGTGTGGTGGCACTATGATCCTGCCCAATGCTTCTGAGCTCAGAGATTGATTGGGGAGGTATTGTGCAATCTTTTTCTTTAGGTTTTCTGGTGCATTACCATGGAGACATCTATGCATCAAAGTTAAGGATTTTAATTGGATCCGATCTTCAATCTTTAGCCAATACAGTGGTATCCTGTCCCTTGAGATGTGTTAACTTTTCGACTTTCCTTTTATTATTCTAATAGCGTTGTTTTCCATGACCTGGCATTTTTCAAGACAGTTCTTGCTGGCACCGAGCACAAGTGCATTACAGTAATCTAAACGGAACAGAATGGTGGCCCTTGCGATTGTGGAAATGTTCTTCTCGCTCAGGAAAGTTTGAATGGCTCTTAGTAGGTGGAGATGATAAGAGTTGCTCTTATGCAGATAATGCACCTGCGCATCTGCTCCCAAAGAGGCTCCTATGACGAGTCCAAGAGTTTTTACCTGTCCTAACACCTGTATGCGGGTATCCTTGATGACAAAGGCTTCATAATCGGGCCCTAGTTTGGCTTGTGCTTGACGGGTGCCAAAAATCATCATCTCCGTCTTCTTGTCATTAAGGCACATCCAATTGCTCTCCATCCAATTCTCGATGATGTTATATAGCATCATGATTTTTGTGCTGTCCTCCAGATAGTCGCCGCCCAGCTCAACCACTTACTGGGTATCATCAGCGTAATTTGGGAAAAACGCTCCGAAACCTTCCAGTACCTCATAAAGACATCTCATGTACAAGTTAAAAAGGAGTGGAGATAAACTAGCCCCTTGCGGGACCCTGTACCTTAAGAGTTGCCTTGGAGAATTAACCCCCCCCCCTCCTCCCTCCCAATTAATTTTGGCCTCTCTGTCGGCCAGGAAGGATGCCAGCCATGCGGATGCTTCCTTGGAGCAGTTTGCCACTTTTTCCAGGACCAGTTGAAGCAATTGGTGTTTTACTAGATCAAAAGCCGCACTCAGATACAGCAGCATAAGCAGCCCTGTCTTGCCTTTATCCAATACACGGATCATGTGGGTCTGCAGATCCAACATGGCTGTCTCCGTACTATGTGCGGTTCGAAAGTTAGATTGTTGGTCCGGCAGAATAAGATTAACTTCCACATGCTTTTGCAGTTGGGCTGTCACTACTTTATCCAGGACTTTCAACAAGAAATTGCAGTTCGTAATAGGTCGCAAAGTCCTTGGGACACAGGGATCTAACCCCCTGTTTTTTTTAAATGAGGGGCGAAATGGTGACACAGCTTTAATGCTTTAATTATCTTGGCTATAGTACTTCTGCTAAGTTACTGCGGTCGCATGAGCGGCGCGGTCTGTCGAGTGTGCTTCCAATTTTGCCTGCGCAATCTACAGATTTCTTAGGGCTCTCAGGGAATTAATCAATGTATGTTTCCTTTCCAGGCCCCTGACCTCCTCTTCAAGGTGGGATCCAGTGGATTCCCTGGATCGGACGAATGCCGAAGAGCAGGCAATCAGCTTGTCCATAAGAGCAGTTTGAAAGGCATCCCATTTGGTATTCCAGGATAAGCATGCAGTTATATTGGTGGCAAAGTATTGTGTTATCAGCAAGCTTACCTTCAACCAAATGGCTGTGTCTCAGATGACTGCATCCTTAAGTTGCCAAGGAGGTTTCGAGGTAGGCTAGAGCTTGTGCACTATAGTAGGAGGTCGGTTGTCAGTGTGGAATGAACGGTTAGGCTCCTTATCCCAATAGGGACCCTCGCCTTAGAGGAAATCAATGCTGTGGACATTAGTACTTCAATGCACGAGTATATTCGGTGGACACAGCAGAAGAAAGAAAAATCTCATTCATTGGGGTGTAGGATCCACCAGGAATCCATAACATCCAGTTTGCAGAGGAGATGGAGGAGGGCAAAGGTATTACAGAAATCTGACTGAGTGGGCAGTGAAGATTTATCCAGAGAGGGGTTTAACATGGTATTAAAGTCCCCACCCATGTTCAGGCAGCCTTCGGTGAATTCCGCAAGGATCGGACTGAGTGTCTTGAAAAAGGAGTCATGTGCTTCATTCGGAGCGTATGTGACCAGGGTGACTAAGTGCCCACCCAGACTACCCTTAAGTAGGAGAACTCAGCCCTTGGGCTCTTACGTATTTTATGCTTGGCGAAGGGGAGCTCCTTAGCTATGAGGATCGCAACCCCTCTTTTTTTTCTGGGAAGATATGATGTGGAGAACTGGTGTGGGAAGTAGGGATGTCTAAGGTGCGATTTATCCCTATGTGTAGATGGGCCTCTTGGAGGAAGGCAATGCTACACTCTGTGCTGTAGCAACTGGAAAATCCCTTTTCTCTTACTGGGCGAGTTAAGACCCTGGACATGGAGGGTAATCAATGGCGTAGTGGGGGAGGGCCCAGGGACATTCGGGTCATTTTGCATAGGCACGGAGGTGAACACAAATGGTGGTAGCTGTGACAAGGCCTATTGGCATGGACCTAAAGGATAAGAACTGTAGGGTTTAAGCCAAAGTGTGCGTAGAACAACTGGGGAGAACTGGTATAGTGGCCTTGGCCACTGCATCCAAGCATGATGTCAAGTTCATCTCTGGTTGGGGAGACAAGAATGGCTATCATTGGAATGGGGGCATTCTTTAAGTCGTACTCAAAGGTCTGGATAGAACAGCATGACGCAATTAGAATAAACTAAGCAGTGTGAAGACAGATGTACCGTAGGGGTCATTTGGCGCCCAACTACTTGCTGATAGCTGGCAGGCTGTCCCAGAGGAACAATCATGGTGGCTGAGCCCCCTGGTGGGGGCTCACACCATCCTCCCGGGCCGGCCGATTCTACTTTGTGTGCCCTGGGCCCACGGGCTCATCGCGATTGCCAACCCCAGGCAGGGGCATCCGATTGCCTGTCAGATGGAGCTAGGAACCCTACACTATCCGAGTCCTGCAGGAATTCCGCCTCCTTCAGGTTTGATAGCACCCAGGACTTATTGTTCCAAGTGAAGAGGTGAGAGCACAGGAAGCCCCCGTGAAACTTGATGTTATCAGCAAGCAGGAAGTCAAGGGTTTGAACATTACTTGTTTTGCTAGGGTGGAGGGGGCCAGGTCCTGAAACAGCTGGATGTTGGCATCTATGTGGCTTAGTTCACCCTGAAGACGTGACCACTTCAGGACCTCTTCCTTAACCTTGAAGTACTGTATGCTGGTGAGAACATCTGGAATCAGATTCTTCCATTTTTGGAAGGCGGAGTAAACCCTGTGGGTGCAGTCCAGGACGGTGCGCTCGTGTCCGGCACAAAAAGGATGGAACCACGGGGGCTCTGTATGAATTCCTCAAGCTCGTAGTCTGGGACCAGAGTAGGGATTCCCCCGATTCAGAGGTGGATTTTCTAGGTTCTGTTTTCATGCTCCGTCCGTTTCACCTGGAGTTGTTCAGTCGCTGACTCCAGGGTTTTGATTATTTTGCCCAGTTCAGCCCATTCCGAACGATTGTGCACAGGTCGTGTGCTCAAAGTCGTTGATCCAATGTTCTGCACCGAGGACCCGGTTGTCCAGAGTCATGAACTTCTGGCACAGTTCCGCCATTCTGGACTGTATTTTGCTTTTGATCTCCTGCAGGTGGTGTTGAAGGTCTTCATTGATGGTGGTAGCTTGTGCCCAGTGTAGGTTGGCATCCTGGCCATGGATTTGTGCTTCATTTCTAAGCTTCTTCTTCCCTTTGTCCAGGGTGGTATTCATCAAGGTGAGGATGTCTGTAGGCTTGCCTTGTTTTCACTGTTGACCATCACGAGAGGGAGGTAATTGCTGATACTAGTAAGGCTGAAGCCCAGGCCAAGGTGGGGCCGAGCAGCCGGAATTGACTGGGGAGATAAATTGATCTTTTAGCACATGCCTGCATGGGATAGATTCACACCTGCACTCCCTGGGGAAATTCAGCAGAGTCCACTACAGGCCGAGGAACGAAGTGGAAGACTGGCCGGACACCCAGCAGCCAGCAACACCAATGGGTGCTTCTGTACCTTCTCTGCGCGATGTGCATTTTACTTGGGCCACAATCATCCACTCCCTCTCCCCAGGGCCACCACCTCAGGTGCTCCTCTGGACTGGACCGCTAAAGGACAAGACAGGGACAGGTCTCTGCTACAAGCTCCGTCCGGTGCAAACTGTGCAACAATGCTTCAGCTCCAACTGTCATGCAGAGGGAGACAAAAGAAAGAATGCGCACAAGATCACACAGTGAGTAAATGCGTATTAAACACCATGAACTAAGATAATTGCATGCTAACAACCAGGTTGTGCGAGTAGAAGGTGATACAAATATATAAAAACGGGATGTGTGATAAGTACTTAGAAGCTCCTTAGGATTGAGAGGAAAGTCAGCAAGCTCCTCACCCTCAATTGACATTACATGTACTGTCAACATTAGGTCCACATTTAGACAGGCAACAATGGGTTCTGGGAGCTGAACCTTTGATGACAACACTCATATGGACAACAAACACGAGCCGATATGCAGGTGATGCGAAACGTTACAATACCAAATTGAAGATAACTTAATACACAAGGACCTTTACAGGTAGGACTAGGGCTTCAATTACAGAGAGGAAAACTCGGGCATGGACACAGATGTAGGAAAAACAGCATCGCCTGTGCTGGAACTCACAGTAAAACCATGGACTCAATTTCATGAACTGGCTAAAAATGAAATGGAGGAAAAATGATTTATGTTCTAAGTGGCGATGAGGACAAGTCCTAGGGATTACTACTGAATATAAACTATGGGACGAGATGCATATCCAAAACAAGCAAATAACAATGAACCTTATGTATTGTATATTACAGTTTAAGTTTACAACAGGTATATCATACATCATGCATATCCTAAAAGTCACAGAAATTAAGCTGATCTTTTACACTTACCTTGGACAGGTCAGATCGCCCATTCAGTTTGGAAAGCAACAAGTGGAAAACTGAGATAATGGCGGTGGATGTACCTCATAATATGCCAGTGTGATCTACCCCTCTCGATTTGGAAAACTGCTCAGTCAACATGGTTTAAAGCAATGGTTTGGGCCAATAATTGAAGATGGATGTAGACAGCTATCTCATCCAAGACCAGAATTCAAAGACATGCGGTCTAATTGTATGCATTA